>NC_092379.1:131832130-132439005 GCF_030028105.1 Mobula birostris | reverse complement strand
TCGTACCCCATCTGTTACTTATTTTTATACACACATTCTTTCTCTCACTCTCCTTTTTCTCCCTCTGTCCCTCTGATATACTCCTTGCCCATCCTCTGGATCCCCCCCCCTTGTCTTTCTTCCCGGACCTCCTGTCCCATGATCCTCTCGTATCCCCTTTTGCTTATCATCTGCCCAGATCTTGGCTCCATCCCTCCCCCTCCTGTCTTCTCCTATCATTTTGGATCTCCCCCTCCCCCTCCCACTTTCAAATCCCTTACTCACTCTTCCTTCAGTTAGTCCTGACGAAGGGTCTCGGCCTGAAACGTCGACTGCACCTCTTCCTAGAGATGCTGCCTGGCCTGCTGTGTTCACCAGCAACTTTTATGTGTGTTGCCACAATACAGTAAGTGGGGTCTGGCCAATGCCTGTGAAAAGACCCGGCATTACATCCTTGTTTTTTATTCTAGTCGTCTCAAAATGAATGCTAACATTACATTTGCCTTCCTCACCTTAAGTTAACCTAAACAGATTTGGAGCCAGGTTTGAGGTTTGGATGTCAGCTGGTCTTTTACAGGTGAAGCCAAAGGCTGTGTTAATGCAGTGCAGAGAGCAGTGGATAGGCTGTCATAATAGTCTTTGTTATAAAGCAGTATTATGCAAACAAATTTCCAGTTGACCCATAGAAATATGCATTACCCAACAATGGCAATGTTACAATCATTTATCCACAGGAGCTTGAGTCAGCTGGGTCTTCATTTGTTTGACTGGGTGCATACAGTAAGTTGTTGGCCTTGCTTGACCAAGGATCTAACCTAAATCCAGTGAAAAGAAAGTATTAAAATTCACTAGAAGTTTTCACAGCATCTAAATAGTTGAAGCATCTTAAGCCACAGATCATATAATCATCATGCACACCCACAACTAATAATTCTAAAACCAACAGACATCCGTTATGAGATTGAATAACAATGATGTTCAAATGATATTACACTAGGCATAGAGCCATACAAATTACACAGATTTTCACTGCACCATGCCTTTTCATCCCTCGCTTTTCATCTTATAAATAAAAATTACTTTCAGTTTGACAGAGCACCTGGAGAATGAGAAGTCAGTTATGATCATGTTTTCACAGAGCCTGCAAATTTGATGACTGTTACAATGAGTATTTCACAGCAACATCGGAAAAGCTCTTTTACCAATGTCGGCATCTCATTTCGGAGTTAAATTAAAGTGAGTGTGAACTGATGGAGAGGCTCAGCATGAAACTCTGATTCTTTATTCTTTTCCATAGCTGTTGCCTGCCCTGTTGAGTTCTTTCATCTTTTCCGTGCCTTGCTTTGGATTTCCAGAATCTGCAGAATCATTTGTGTTTAATAAAGTGAATGAGTTGTCCTTTTTCAATCATTTCAAACCAGAATATCTATCTTGTCTTTCTTTTAGTTAAGACCATATTCTTCATGCAGCCTTAGTTCAAAGCATTGTAATTGTATTAATACTTTATACAATACTTGTTTGGAATTTTAACTGGTGTATTACTGATGGTTTATGCTCATGATATCTTTATATTCCTGCAAACTAATGCAGCTTAATTATTTGGCAAAGACCTCTAATAGACTGTGCTCCAACTAAACCCAAATTATTCTCAAACCACAGAAGATGTAGTCATTCACTGACAAGATATCTCTAAGCAAAGAGAAGCTGAGCTAGATGTAGATAAATAGAGTTGTACAGCAGGGAAACAGGCCCTTTGGCCCAGCTGGTCCGTGCTGACCAAGATGCCCCATCTAAGGTAGTCCCATTTGCCCATAACATTGTAAACCTTTCCAATCCATATACCTGTCCAACTGTTTTTTAGAAGTTGTTGTTGTATCTGCCTAAACCGCCTCCCGTGACAGCTGATTCCACATATATACTGGCCTTTGTGTAAAAAATTTGCTCCTCAAGTCCCCTCTCACCTTAAACCCATATCCTATAGCTCTGAATAACTGAACTGATGATGAACTGAATACTGAGGCTTTGGGCCTACTCTGGGCTACTCCAGGGATTTGGATCTAAGGACTCAATTTGGTTCGAAATGCTGTTGTTGTTTCTCGTTTCTATTGTTTGCCTGATTCACTTTTTCTTCTCTTTCTCTGTGGGCATTGGAGGTTGGTTTTATTTTTATTTTTATTTAATTCGGGTTGCTTGATTTTCCACTGCCTGTTAAACAAACAAATCTCAAGGCTATATAATTTATACATTCATTAATAATAAATGCACTTTGAATCTTTGAATCTTGATACCCCAGATCTAGGGAAAAATGAGTATATTCATCCTATCTAAGCCCTACATGATTTTAAAATGCCTTTATAAGATCACCTCTCAGTCTTCAAATCCTAAGGAATAAAGTCCTAGCCTGTCCAAACCCTGCCTATATTTCAGTCCCTCAAGTCCTGGCCACACCCTTGCAAATCTTTTCTGCAGATTTCCAAGTTCAATAACATCTTTCTTATAGCAAGGAAATCAGAGCTGAAAACAATACTGCACGTGTGGCCTCACTAGTACAATTGCACAGTCACCTCCTAACTTGTATACTCAGTGCTCTGACTTACGAAGGCCAGTCCGCCAAAAGCCTTTTTCACTACCCTCTCTATCTGTGACTCCACTTTTAGCTAACCTTATACCTGTTCTGAAAAGGTCCCTCCCAAGACTCCTGCTGTTCCATTCACTGTGAAAATCCTACCTGGATTTGACTATCCAAAATGTAACAGCTTACATTTTCCTGAGTTTAAATTCTATTTGCCATTCCTTGGCCCATTTACTAAGCTGATCAGAATCCACCTATAATTTTGATAACCTTCTTTGTTGTCCACCCTACCACCAACTTTACTGTCATCTGCAAACTTATTAACCATGCTTTGTACATTCTTATCCTAATTGTTGATACAGATGACAAACAACATTGGTTACAGCACTAAACCCTGGGACACAACAGTAGTCACTGGCCTCCATTCTGACAAACAACCTTCTACAATCGCACTCTGCTTTCTACCATCAAGCCAATTCTATATCCAATTAGGTGATCTAATCTTCCAGAGCAGCCTACCTTGTGGAACGTTATCTATGGATATTCATATAAATTACATCTATCTCTTTGCCCTCATCAACTTTCTTGGTCTCCTCATTAAAAGTAACCTCAATCAAGTTTATAAGACATGATCTCCCATGCATAAAGACATGCCGACTACCCCTAGACAACCACCATCTTCCCATCTGTATGTACATTTAATCCCTAAGAGTCCTCACCAGTTATATACAGTCTCTACCACAGATGTTAAGCTTACTGCAATACAGTTACTGTATCAGATTTGTCTTTGCCACCCTTTTAAAATACAGACATAACATTTGCTACATTTGCAGATGATGATTTAAATATCTCAGCCAGGGCTCCCACAATTTCTTCTCTAGCCTCCCACAAGATCCTTGGATAAACCTGGTCAGGCTCTGGAGAATTGTCTACATTCATACCTCCTAAAACATCTAGCACCCTCAGTAGTTATGTGGATTATCCTCAAGTTCTCCCCAAAGTTCAAAGTTAAAAGTAAATTTATTATCAGAGTCACATTTCACAACCCTGGGATTCATTTTAGACCATAAGACAAAAGACATAGGAGCAGAATTAGGCCATTCAGCTCATCGAGTCTGCTTTGCCATTCTATCATGGCTGATCCTGGATCCCACTCAACCCCATACACCTGCCATCTCACCATATCCTTTGATGCTCTAACCAATCAGGAGATGATTCAAATATACCCATGGACTTGGCCTCCACTGCAGTCTGTGGCAGAGCATTCCACAGATTCACCATTCTCTGGATAAAAAATTCCTCCTTACCTCTGTTCTAAAAGGTCACCCCTCAATTTTGAAGATGTGCCTTCTAGTTCTGGACACCCCCACCATAGGAAACATCCTCTCCTCACCCACCTTATCTAGACCTTTCAACATTCGGTAGGTTTCAATGAGATCCCAATGTATTCTTTTAAATTCCAGTGAGTACAGGCACAAAGCAACCAAACACTCCTCGTATGTTAACCCCTTCATTACCGGAATCATCCTCGTGAACCTCTTCTGGACTCTGCCCAATGAGAACACATCCTTTCTGAGATATGGGGCCCAAAACTTCGACAATACTCCAAGTGCAGCCTGACTAGTGTCTTATAAAGCCTCAGCATTATCTCTTTGCTTTTATATTCCATTCCCCTTGAAAGAAATGCCAATATTGCATTGGCCTTTTTTACCACAGACTCAACCTGTAAATTAACCTTCTGGGAGTCTTGCATGAGGACTCCTAAATCCATTTGCACCTCTGCTGCTTGAACCTTCTCCCCATTTAGATAATAGCCCACACTTTTGTTCCTTTTTCCAAAATGCATTATCATACATTTCCCAGCACTGTATTCCATCTGACACTTTTTGCTCATTCGTCCAACTTGCCTAGGTGCTGCTGCAATCGCATTGCTTCCTCAGCACTACCTACCCCTCCACCTATCTTTATATCATCCACAGACTTTGCCACAAAGCCATCAATTCCATTATCCAAATCATTGACAAACAATGTGAAAACTAGAAGTCCTAATACTGACCCCTGAGGAACACCACTATTAACCTGCAGCCAACCAGAAAAGGCCCCTTTTATTCGCACTCACTGCCTCCTGCCTGTCAACCATTCTGCTATCCATGCCAGTATCTTTCCTGAAATGTCATAGGATTTTTATCTTGTTAAGCAGCCTCATGTGTGGCACCTTAACAAATCCCTTCTGAAAATCCAAGTAAATAACATCCACTGCCTCTCCTTTGTCCACTCTGCTTGTTACTCCCTTGAAAAACTCCAACAGATTTGTCAGGCAAGATTTCCCTTAACAGAAACCATGCTGGCTTTGACTTATTTTATCATTAGTCTCCAAGTATCCCGAAATCTCATCCTTAATAATAGACTCCAACAATTGCCCAACCACTGAGGTTAGACTAACTGGCTTATAATTTCCTTTCTTTTGCCTTCCTCCCTTCTTAAAGAGTGGAATGAGATTTGGAATCTTCCACTCCTCTGGGACCATGCCAGGATCAAGTGATTCTTGAAAGATCATGACCAATACATCCGCTATCTTTTCAGCAACCTCTCTCAAAATTCAGGGATGTGGTTCATCTGGTCCAGGTGATTTAACCACCTTAAGATCTTTGAGTTTGCCTAGCACTTTTTCCTTTGTAATAGCAATGGCTCTCACTTCTGCTCCCTGACATAGACCTCTGGCATACTGCTCATGTTCTCCACAGTGGACAGACACAAAGTACAATTAAGTTCATCTCTTTGCCTCCCATTACTACCTCACCAGCATCATCACTTCTTGAGGACAATATTTCATAGAATAATAACTATAATAGAATCAATGAATAACTGCATTAACTTGGGCATTCTAACAGTGTGCAAAAGACAACAAGCTGTGCAAATAAAAAAAGAAACAATAATAATAAATAAATAAGCAATAAATATCAAGAACATGAGATGAAGAGTCCTTGAAAGTGAGTCCATAGGTTGTGGGGATATTTCAATGATGGGACAAGTGAAAATGAATAAAGTTATCTCCTTTCGTTCAAGAGCCTGATGGTTGAGGGGTAATAACTGTTCCCGAACCTGGTGGTGTAAGTTCAAAGGTTCCTGTACATCCTCCCTGATGGGATTTACTTTTCCTGGATTCAAAGTCTTTATGTCCTTCTCCACAGTGAAGTAACAGGAGAAATCCTCATATATTAATATAGCTATAATGTCACAGACCTGTTCAGCTATCCAAGCTCTATCTTTATCTGCCTTACCTGTTACACCTCTTACATTGAAGTTAATGCAATTTAACCCAATAGGCTTTCCTCACTTCAGCCTATTCTCCTACCTGCAGTACCTATTCAACTTGCTATTACTGACATATGCACCACTTTACAGTATCTCATTTGCCTCCCAGACACTTGGGGTCCCATGGCCTACCAATCACCCCCAGCAGTTGTCTGCCTGAATATTGGTCCTCCTCTAGTCCAGCTGTTACCCATCCCTTTTGTACAGATCGCCCCTCTTCCAGAAGAGATCTCAAACCAAACAATCTGAAAGATCAAGGACTAAATTTATTTTCCATAGGCATTTACATGTATTGGAAATTTGCTGTGGGGTGTTGGCACAACATGCAACAGAAACAACATTCAACAAATATAAGGAAATACTGTATGTAAAAAGGTTAGAAGTACAGATATGGAATATAATGTGCATTAATTCATTAATACCAGCATGTGTTTACAATGTAAAGAACATTATGAAAAGTGGCTTAAAGTGTTTACAGTGCAGTGTAGTGATGAGGGTCATAGATAGAGGGGGTGAGGATGGGCTAATGGGCTATCTCGGGTAATGATGAGTTTGAGTACAAAGAGGAAATTAAGAACCTGGTGGCATGGTGCGAAGACAATAACCTATCCCTCAAAGTCAGCAAGACGAAGGAATTCGTTGTTAATTTCAGAAGAAGTAGCGGACCGCACGACCTAATTTACATCGGTGGTGCGCAAGTGGAACAGGTCAAGAGCTTTAAGTTCCCCAGGGTCAATATCACAAATGACCTGACTTGGTCCAACCAAGCAGAGTTCACTGCCAAGAAGGCCCACCAGCGCCTTTACTTCCTGAGAAAACTAAAGAAATTTGGCCTGTCCCCTAAAACCCTCACTAATTTTTATAGATGCACCGTGGAAAGCATTCTTCTAGGGTGCATCACAACCTGGTATGGAAGTTGTCCTGTCCAAGACCGAAAGAAGCTGCAGAAGATCGTGAACACGGCGCAGCACATCACACAAACCAATCTTCTGTCCTTGGACTCACTTTACACCACACGCTGTCGGAGCAGTGCTGTCAGGATAATCAAGGACACGACCCACCCAGCCAACACACTTTTCGTCCCTCTTCCCTCCAGGAGAAGGCTCAGGAGCTTGAAGACTCATACGGCCAGATTTGGGAACAGCTTCTTTTCAACTGTGATAAGACTGCTGAACGGATCCTGACCCGGATCCGGGCTATACCCTCCAAATATCCGGACCTGCCTCTCGGTTTTTTTGCACTACCTTACTTTCCATTTTTCTATTTATGATTTATAATTTAAACTTTTAATATTTACTAATTTCTACTATTTTTAATATTTAATATTTGTAATCCAGGGAGTGGGAAGCGCAGAATCAAATATTGCTATGATGAGTGTACATTCTAGTATCAGTTGTTTGGCGACAATAAAGTATAAAGTATAAAGTAAAGTATAAAGTAATTAGAATGGCTGATCTGATTAACTGCCTTGGGGAAGACATGAAGATTTGTTTCAATAGCCCTTTGGTACTTTCCACAAGGGAGCTTTTGTAAAAGGCATTTTGCAAGGTGGGTAGCATCAGAAATAATTTTTCCAGCCCACTTCTTTGTCCTGGAGACATACAAGCTCTGCATTGATGGTAGACTGTGGTCAATGACCTTTACTGCTGGTCTGACAGTTTGCCATAGTTTTGGTCAATTGTGAGAGGATGCTGAACCAAATCAAACAGTACCAATGACTCGGCCACACATTTATTTGCCACATCCTCCTACTGTTAAACTCATTAGCACATGGCACTGGAAGTAATCCAGAGATTATTAACTTTGAATTCCTGTTCATTATCTTCTTCCCTACTTCTTTATATTCATCCGCAGGACCTCGTCACTTTCTCTAGTTATGTCATTTGTGCCCACATGCACAACACTTTTCTGGTTGCTCCCCCTCCCCCTTGAGAAGGTTCTGTAGCAGCTTCATTACATCTTAACAATTTAAGATTTCACATTAGAGCATAGAACATAGAACTGAACAGAACAATGCAGCGTCTTTGTCCCATGATGTTGTGGAAACCTTTTAACTTACTCCAATATCAATATAACGCTTCCACATACCCCTCCATTTTTCCTCAAACGTGTTCCAATCTAAGAGTTTCTTAAATGACCCTACTGAATCTGCCTCTATCACAACCTCTGGCAGTATGTTCCATGCACCAACAAACCAACAACTCTCTCTGTAAAAAATCTACCTCTGACATCCCGTCCATATTTTCCTCCAATTATTTTAAAATTATGCGCCCTCGTGTAAGCTATTTCTTTCCTTGGAGGAAGGAACTGGCTGTCCACTCTATCAACGCTTCATATCTTGTACACCTCCAAAGAGTAAAGTTTTAGCTCACTCAACCTTTCCTTATAAGACATGCTGTTTAATCCAGGTAACATCCTGGTAAATCTCCTCTGCATCCCCTTTAAAGCTTCCAAATCCTTTCTATAATGAGGCAATCAGAACTTAACACAATACTCCAAGTGTGGTCTAACTAAAGCTCCATGGAGCTGCAAATGAAAGTTTTGTGCAATGCAGATATTGAGGGAGTGGATAATTAAGTGGCATTATTTGCTGCCACTACTGTGCCACCCTTTTAATGGAGGAGTCTGTGGTATTCATATCCAGAAGTTTGCTCATGCAAATTGAGGAAAATTAGGTGTTAATAAGCCACCCGTTCTCTGTACAGGTTTCCCTTCACCAACAGCCCTCAACCAAGTTGCCTCCTTTTCAAGGCTGCAGGTTCTTTAGCTCCCGCACTCTTCGCTGCAGCCTCCATCTTGTCTTGTTAACAGCCCTCTCTTTGCTCTCCACAGCTGTCTCATATACTCCACGGGTTTCCAGCTGATTTCCAGTCACTCCGTTGTTTTCCATTAACAAATTCACATGAAGTGCCCAGCAAGGAGCCTTCCTCTCAGTTCCTAATCCAGCTCAGTCCTGTAAATAATCTTTAACTGATTGACAGACACCAGACTGTCAACCTTAACTTAGTAGATGGGGTTCCTGCCATTGCACCAGGACACTGCGGGTTCAGGTTAAGCTGCACTGATACTTCACCATCCTATACCAGTCAGACCAAAATTAGAATTAAAACTGGAATTGGTTAATTATTGTCACATGTACAAAATTCAAAATTCAAAGTACATTTATTATCAAATTGTGTATGCAGTATAGAACCCTGAGATTCTTCTTTCTACAGATAGCCATGAAACAGCCCCAACCTTTTCAATCTGACCCAGCACTTGAATCGGCCGAACAGTGGGCAGTTCATTCTCTTGGACACAGGTCCAGCTCCTTCAATACACTCTCAGGCTGGGACCCACCACCTTGATTTGGCCCGTCCCTGACCTTTCCAATCTGGCCCGGCACTTAAACTGGTCAAGCATCGGCTTGTTCCTCACTCTCAAGTCTAGGCCCCACCACTCGGCCCCTACACGCCACACCGCAACTGACCTGCACCTTCGAGACTCCAGCTCACACTGCAAAAATGCCAGGTTACACAGGCGGTTCAAAAGCTCAACTCCAAAAGTTACTGGCTATCAATTGCAGTGATTGTTTTCCAGAAAAAGTGTGATTAATAACGTAGTTAGTAGTTGTGTTTTCTACCAACAAATTGTCACTCTGCTTCATCAGTGGTGACTTAAACCGGTCTGAGGTCCAGTGAAATACTTGTCTCACATATGGTTCAGATCAGATCATTCCACACTGCATTGAGGTAGTACTAGTAGCAATGCAAAATAGAAACATAGAAACATAGAAAACCTACAGCGCAATACAGGCCCTTCGGCCCAGAAAGTTGTGCCGAACATGTCCCTACCTTAGAAGTTATTAGGTTTACCCATAACCCTCTATTTTACTAAGCTCCATGTACCTATCCAAAGGTCTCTTAAAAGACCCTATTGTATCCGCCTCCATCACCGCTGCCAGCAGCCCATTCCACGTACTCACCACTCTCTGCATAAAAAAACTTACCCCGACATCTCCTCTGTACCTACTCCCAAGCACCTTAAACCTGTGCCCTCCTGTGGCAGCCATTTCAGCCCTGGGAAAAAGCCTCCGACTATCCACATGATCAATGCCTCTCATCATCTTATACACCTCTATCAGGTCACCTCTCATCCTCCGCCGCTCCAAAGAGAAAAGGCTGAGTTCACTCAACCTGTTTTCGTAAAGCATGCTCCCCAGTCCAGACAACATCCTCGTAAATCGAAGCAGCGAGCGCAAACTCTCCTTTGATGAATATCTGTTATCTGTCAAGTAGGAGGCCGTGCACAATTCTGATTTGATGGAGGCAGACGTGAGAGTATGGAGGAGCATCTGGTGAAACTTCTGAAATGCCTGTTTCGCTGCTGCCACTACTGTGTGATCCAGAATCTCCGGAGGGGAAGGCCCCAAATCCTCGGCGGCCGGGCCGGGGTCGAAGCACTCGGCAGAGATGGTACTCGTGCTCGGTGTTGGAGGGCTGGTCGGAGGCTTGAAGCTTTCAGACAGACTCAGAGTCGGACTGTGGTCGGGTGCTTCCAGGTTGCTGCATTGGCAAGTTTGCTGCACTAGAAGTTCATAGCAGGGAGAGTTTCTCCCTTCTACCGTCTGCGTGAGATGTTGGGACTATTGGAACTTTGAGACTTTTTTTTACCGTGCCCATGGTCTGCTGTTATCAAATTACAGTATTGCTTTGCACTGTTGTAACTATATGTTATAATTATGCAGTTTTTGTCAGTTTTAGTCTTGGTCTGTCTTGTGTTTCTGTGATATCATACTGGAGGAACATTGTATCATTTGTTAATACATGCATTTCTAAATGACAATAAACGAGGACTGAGTGTCGTCATAATCTAATCTAATCTAAAAAAAAATCTCCTCTGCACCCTTTCTATGGTTTCTACTTCCTTCCTGTAGTGAGGCGACCAGAACTGAGCACAATTCTCCAAGTGGGGTCTGACCAGGGTCCTATATAGCTGCAACATTACCTCTCGGCTCCGAAATTCAATTCCACGATTGATGAAGGTCAATGCACCGTATGCCTTCTTAACCACAGAGTCAACCTGCGCAGCTGCTTTGAGCGTCCTATGGACTCGGACCCCAAGATCCCTCTGATCCTCCACACTGCCAAGAGTCTTACCATTAATACTATATTCTGCCATCAAATTTGACCTACCAAAATGAACCACTTCACACTTATCTGGGTTGAACTCCATCTGCCACTTCTCAGCCCAGTTTTGAATCCTACCAATGTCCCACTGTAACCTCTGACAGCCCTCCACACTGTCCACAACACTTCCAACCTTTGTGTCATCAGCAAACTTACTAACCCATCCCTCTACTTCCTCATCCAGGTCATTTATAAAAATCACGAAGAGTAAGGGTGCCTGAACAGATCCCTGAGGCACACCACTGGTCACCGACCTCCATGCAGAATATGACCCATCTACAATCACTCTCTGCCTTCTGTGGGCAAGCCAGTTCTGGATCCACAAAGCAATGTCCTCTTGGATCCCATGCCTCCTTACTTTCCCAATAAGCCTTGCATGGGGTACCTTATCAAATGCCTTGCTGAAATCCATATACACTACATCTACTGCCTTTCCTTCATCAATATGTTTAGTCACATCCTCAAAAAAGTCAATCAGGCCCATAAGGCACGACCTGCCCTTGACAAAGTCATGCTGACTATTCCTAATCATACTATACCTCTCCAAACATTTATAAATCCTGCCTCTCAGGATCTTCTCCATCAACTTACCAACCACTGAAGTAAGATTCACTGGTCTATAATTTTCTGGGCTATCTCTACTCCCTTTCTTGAATAAGGGAACAACAACCGCAACCCCCCAATCCTCCGGAACCTCTCCCATCACCATTGATGATCATCGCCAAAGGCTCAGCAATCTCCTCCCTCGACTCCCACAGTAGTCTGGGGTACATCTCATCCGGTCCCGGCGACTTATCCAACTTGATGCTTTCCAAAAGCTCCAGCACATCCTCTTTCTTAATATCTACATGCTCAAGCTTTTCAGTCCACTGCAAGTCAGCACTACAATCACCAAGATCCTCTTCCATAGTGAATACTGAAGTAAAGTATTCATTAAGTACCCCTGCTATTTGCTCCGGTTCCATACACACTTTTCCACTGTCACACTTGATTGGTCCTATTCTCTCACGTCTTATGGAATGCACTGCCTGAGTCAGTGGTGGAGGCAGATACACTAGTGAAGTTTAAGAGACTACTAGACAGGTATATGGAGGAATCTAAGGTGGGGGCTTATATGGGAGGCAGGGTTTGAGGGTCGGCACAACATTGTGGGCCGAAGGGCCTGTACTGTGCTGTACTATTCTATGTTCTATGTATCCTCTTGCTCTTCACATACTTGTAGAATGCCTTGGGTTTTTCCTTAATCCTGCCCACCAAGGCCTTCTCATGGCCCCTTCTGGCTTTCCTAATTGCATTCTTAAGCTACTTCCTGCTAGCCTTATAATTTTCTAGATCTCTGTCATTATCTAGTTTTTTGAACCTTTTGTAAGCTTTTCTCTTCTTCCTGATCAGATTTTCAACTGCCTTTGTAACACTATGGTTCCTGTATCCTACCATCCTTTCCGTCTCATGGGAATGTACCTATGCAGAACGCCCTGCAAATATCCCCTGAACATTTGCCACATTTCTTCCTCACATTTCCCTGAGAATATCTGTTCCCAATTTATGCTTCCAAGTTCTTGCCTGAGAGCATCATATTTCCCCTTCCTCCAATTAAATATTTCCCTAACTGGTCTGTTCTTATCCCTCTCCAATGTTATGGTAAAGGAAATAGAATTATGATTACTATCTTCAAAATGCTCTCCCACTGAGAGACCTGACACCTGACCAGGTTCATTTCCCAGTACCAGATCAAGTGTAACCTCTCCTTCTGTAGGCTTATCTACATATTGTGTCAAGAAACCTTCTTGAACACACCTAACAAACTCCACCCCTCGCTCTGATGCATTATTGGGGAAATTAAAATCCCCCATCACAACAACCCTGTTATTACTGCACCGTTCCAGATTCTGTCTCCCTATCTGCTCCTCAATATCCCCTTTTCTGTTGGGTGGTCTCTAAAAAAAAACATCCATTAGAGTTATTGATCCCTTCCTGTTTCTAACTTCCACCCACAGATACTCAGTAGACAATCCCTCCATGTCTTCCTCCTTTCCTGCAGCCGTGACACTATCCTTGATAGCAGTGCCTCGCCCCCACCTCTTTTGCCTCCCTCCCTGTCCTTTCTGAAACATCTAAAGCCTGGCACTCTAAGTAGCCATTCCTGCCCCTGAGCCATCTAAGTTTCTGTAATGGCCACAACATCATAGCTCCAAGTACTGATCCACACTTTAAGCTCATCTGCTCTGTTCATGATGCTTCTTGCATTAAAATAGATGCATCTCAAACCATTGGTCTGAGTGCATCCCTTCTCCATCACCTGCCTATCCTCCCTCTCACACGGTCTACAAGCTTTCTCTATTTGTGCGCTAACTGCCCTTTCCTCCATCTCTTCAGTTCTGTTCCCATCCCCCAGCAATTCTAGTTTAAACTCTCCCTAACAGCCTTAGAAAACCTCCCTGCCAGGATATTGGTCCCCTTTGGATTCAGGTGCAACCTGTCCTTTTTGTACAGGTCGCGCCTACCCCAAAAGAGGTCCCAATGATGCGGAAATTTGAATCCCTGCCCCCTGCTCCAACCCCTCAACCATACATTTATCCTTCACCTCACTCTATTCCTATACTCACTGTCATGTGGCACAGGCAGTAATCGCGAGATTACTACTTTTGAGGTCCTGCTTCTCAGCATCTTTCCTAACTCCCTGTAGTCTGTTTTCAAGATCTCCTCACTTTTCTTGCCTATGTCGTTGGTACCAATATGTACTACGACCTCTGGCTATTCATCTTCCCACTTCAGGATATCGTGGATGCGATCAGAAACATCCAGGATCCTGGCACCTGGGAGGCGAACTACCATCCGTGTTTCTTTCGTGCGTCCACAGAATCGCCTGTCTGATTCCCTAACAGAGTCTGAGTCCCCTATCACTGCTGCCTTCCTCCTTTCCCTACCCTTCTGAGCCACAGGGCCAGACTCTGTGCCAGAGGCGTAGCCACTGTTGCTTCCCCCATTTAGGTCGTTGCCCCCAAACAAGAGTACTTATTGTTAAGGGGGACAGCCACAGGGGTACTCTCTAGTATCTGACTCTTGCCCTTCTCTCTCCTGACTATTACCTACTTGTCTGTCTCCTGAGGCCCCGGTGTAGCTACTTGTCTATAGCTCCTCTCTATCACCTCCTCACTTGCCCTGACCAGATGAAGGTCATCTACCTGCATCTCCAGTGCCCTAACCCGGTCCTTTAGGATCTGCAGCTTGACGCACCTGGCACAGATGTGGCCATCCGTGAAGCTGGGAGTCTCTCGGGCATCCCACATCTGACACCCAGTACAGAACATCGTCCTCACAGACATACTTCCTATTCCTATTCCTCACAAGTAATTTACCTCGTCTCGACACGTTATTGCCAAAGCCCAGTTGAGCCAAAGCCATCCTACTCTGACTCCCTCTACTCTGTTGTCTGCTCTATAAAGCTGTCTTCTTTTTAAGTCTTTCCTATAGGTCTAACTCGCTGACGTCCAAGCGCTTGTCCACATGGACTTTAGTAAGGCATTTGACAAGGTCCCGCATGGGGGGGGGGGGGGGGGTGCTGGTCAAGAAGATTCAGCCACTTAGCAGTCAGGATGAGGCAGTAAATTCAATTAGACATTGGCTTTGTGTGGGAAGCCAAAGAGTGATAGTAGAGGGTTGCCTCTCTGACTGGAGGCCTGTAACTAGTGGAGTGCCGCAGGGATCGGTGCTGGGTCCTTTGTTGTTTGTCATCTATATCAATGATCTGGATGATAATTGGATCAACGAATTTGCAGATGACACCAAGATTGTGGGTGTAGTGAACAGTGATGAAGGCTATCATGACTTGCAGAGGGATCTGCAACAGGGCTGAAAAATGGCAGATGGAATTTCATGCAGACAGATGTGAAGTTTTGCACTTCAGTAGAGCCAAGCAAGGTAGGTCTTATGGAGTGATCGGTAGGGCACTGAGGAGTGCAGTAGAACAAGGGGATCTGGGAATATAGGTATATAATTCTTTGAAAGTGTTATCACGGGTAGATAAGGTTGTAAAGAAAGCTTTTGGCACATTGGCCTTCATAAATCAATGTATTGAGTACAGAAGATGGGATGTTATGTTGAAGTTGTATAAGATGTTAGTGAAGCCTAATCTGGAGAACTGTGTGTAGCTTTGGTCACCTTCCTACAGGAAAGATGTAAACAAGGTTAAAAGAGTGCTGAGAAGATTTACAAAGATGTCGCAGAGTCTGGAGGACCTGAGTTAAAAGGAAAGATTTTATAAGTAAAGACTGTTTT
The DNA here is from genome assembly GCF_030028105.1 of Mobula birostris. NCBI lineage: Eukaryota > Metazoa > Chordata > Chondrichthyes > Myliobatiformes > Myliobatidae > Mobula > Mobula birostris. Next base: position 132,423,693 of record NC_092379.1, on the reverse strand, counting down.
CTTTTGAACGTAGAATATTAAGAGGAGATTTGATCAAAGTACACAAAATTATGAGGGGTACAGATAGGGTAAATGCAAGCAGTCTTTTTCCACTGAGGCAGAGTGGGACTACAACCAGAGGTCATGGGTTAAAGGTGAAAAGGGAAAAGATTTAGGGGAACATTAGGGGAAGCTTCTTCAATGAGAGGGTCATGAGAGTGTGGAATGAGCTGAAAGCACAAGTGCCATGTGATTTCTACATTTAAGAGAAGTTAGGATAGATATACGGATAGTAGAGATATGGAGGGTTATAGTCCCACTGCAGGTCGAAAGCACTATGCAGTTTAAATGGGTTTTGACAAGGACTAGATGGGCTGAAGGGCCTTTTTTCTTTTGTACTTCTCTGTGGCTCCCTAACTACTGTGCTATGAATCTCTGAGTCCCTCTGTCATAACAGTGAATCCCTTAGTCCTGACGAAGGGTTCCGGCCCGAAACGTTGACTGATCATATCCACGGATGCTGCCTGACCTGCTGAGTTCCTCCAGCGTGTTGTGAGTGTTGCCTCAATCTCTCAGTCCCTCTGTCACTACAGCCAATCTCTCAGTCTGTCTGTCACTACAGCCAATCTCTCAGTCCCGCTGTCACTACAGCCAATCTCTCAGTCCCTCTGTCACTACAGCCAATCTCTCAGTTCCTCTCTCATTCTTTACCTATTCTTATTCACAAATACAATCATACTTGTGTTGGTGTCCATAACTCCAGTGTCTAAACTCTGCAATTCCGTCCTTAAACCTTTCAATGTCTGTTTTAAGATTTTGTTAAAATAACTGTTTGATCAAACTTATGGTCAGCTTTAGGTAGTTTGGTTGACATGTTCTAATTTTTGTATAGCGAAGGTAACAATTCATAACATGGCTCAGAACTGTATTCTATTTGGTAACTTTACAGTGAAGTGTTGGGGTGTTAAAGGGATTGAATAACTGTAAATAAAAAAATGGTCAAAAAAAGAGTAAAGTGAAAGGGAGAGAGAAGAGAAGGGATTAAGGGGAAGGGAAGAAGTGGAGGAGGGGTGAGAGCAAGGGACCGAGGCAGAGGGAGTGGGTAGAGGAGGGTAGAGAGAGAGAGTGTGTGTGAGAGAGAAAATGTTATGAATTACAAAATAAATACATAGTGTAAAGAAAAGGAATAACAAAGTAGTGCTCATGGGTTTATAGACTGTTCAGAAGTCTGATGTTGGAAGGGATGAAGCTGTTCCTGAATTAAGAAGTATGAGTCTTCAGGCTCCTGCACTTCCTCCCTAATAGTAGTAACAAAAAGAGGGCATGTCCCAGACAGTGAGTTCAAGGCCTCATTCAAAAAGAGAGTTAGCTACAAAGGTATATCAAAAGTAAAAGAAGCAATTAATCATGTAGGAAGATATTAAACAGCTAGACACTTGATTCTAAAAATTCTTGAGTGTCCTGTATCGTACGAAGCCGTTTCTGAGAGCCATTTCTCAAAATAATTCTGAGTCGAGCAGGATAACAGAGAGACAGTTTAAAACCTTTGTTATACAGTTCCAACATAACCTTTTTAAACTTGAAGCACTCGTTCATCACCTCAAGTGAAAAATACTCGACAATTCTGATCTTTTAGCCATTGTAATCAATCGTACCTCTTCGACGGGATTCACGAATTAAAAGTTCCTTTTGTTTGAAAATCATGAAGACAGATTATCACTGATCGAGGTCTCTCTCCTACGGCAGGTCTGGGCACGAGCGATCTATGGGCTTGATCGACCTTAGGTGGAGATTTTAAAATTGTAGAGAATAATTTTGCCAAGAAGTTTGCAAAGAATTCCATAGGTTGATTACCTTCCATTAACTCTTCAAGATCTAGAATTCATAGATTGTTTCTTCTACTTCTGTTTTCTAAGTCGATAATCTTCTGTCTTAATTTTTCATTAGACTTTGACTGATTTTCACAAAGCTTTTGCAGGTCTTCAATTTTTGCATCCAATATTGTCAAAGTATCTTCATTCTCCTGTAATCACTTATCATGTTCAATTAAGGTTTTCTGAATAGAATCCAATTTTACATCAATTTGTTTAATCTCAGTGCTTAGTTGCTGAAACTTCTGCCAGAACTCCTCAGAAAATTCTTTTTTATGTTTCTAAAGCATCTCAATGATAGATTGCAATGTTGCAGGAGGGTCCTCTTCTTTTTTAGTAGCTTTAGCACTCCTCATAATAACAATATTACGTTTAAAAGTAAGATTTCAAAAGAGGTTGGAATCAGCAAAGTAAGTAATATAGGAGCAGCCCCAAGAAGCTGTTACTCCATCAACAACCAGTAGGCATCTCCTTCACAGTGTTCTGCAGAAGTGCCAATCATCAAAAGTATAGATTTAAACTATATTTAACAAAAAAGAACATAATTATATACAAAAATGAAGAAAGTTGATATTAGTGCAAAGTGATCGAAATGGCCATTATGTCACCATACTGAGGTAGTGATTAGGGTTGTGCTGGTTGGTTCAAAAGCCAGTGGTTGAAGGGAAGTAGCTACTTCTGAACCTGTTGGTGTGGGACCTAGGGCTTCCTGCTGCGAAAAGGTGGCATGCCCCAGATGGTGAGAGTCTTTGATCATGGATGCTGCCCTCTGAAGTCAATGCTTCAAGTAGATATTATTAATTTCCACTTCTCTTCCAATTATTTTGTAATCTGACTGATTCTTGCCAGTATTTACAACCCTACACTCATCACTACGCTCATCAGCCGATAATCTGTTTTAGAAATAATAAATAAAATATTAATATTAATTTTTTTGAAACTGCAGATATAGGAAATCATAAATAAAAGCAGAGAACTGGAAACAGATAACAGGTCAAGCAATATTTGTGGAAACTTTCAGTTTGAAAACCATTCATTAGAACTGAGGTAAATACTGGCCAAGACACTGGAGATGATTCCCTTCTTCTTCCTCAGTTCACTTAATGATCAGACAAGGCCTTAGCTTGAAGTCTCATCTAACAGATGAGAAAACAATTCATTAACTGATGGTATTACTGTATGGTATTAGGGGTGGGGGAAGCGGGGGGTGCGGTAGGGGCAGAATCAAAGTAAGCTGTAAAGTTAGTGAACTCTATCATGCTACTAGCCTCCATAGTATCCTGGTCATCTTCAAGGAGCGATGCCTCAAAAAGGTGGTGTCCATTATTAAGGACCCCATCACCCAGGACATGCATTCTTCTCTTTGCTACCATCAGGTAGGAGGTACAGAAGCCTAAAGGCACACACTCAATGATTCAGGAACAGCTTCTTCCCCTCAGCCATCCGATTTCTGAATGGACATTGAACCTATGAACACTACCTCACTATGTTTTGTATCTCTATTTTTAGCACTACTTATTTAAGTTAACTATATATACTTCTTCCCTTCCGTCACCAGCTATCTGAATAGTTTGTGAACCCGTGAACACCTGTGAACCCCTGATTCCATTTTTTGCACTATTTATAGACACAAAATAAATTATTTATTTCTAATTTATAATAATCTTATGCCTTCGCCTTGTATTGCTGTTGCAAAACACAGGGGAATAGCATAGCGGTTAGTGCAACACAACTGCAGCTCAGGTCGCCAGAGTCCAATTCTGGTGCCGTCTCTTAGGAGTTTACACGTCCTCCCCATGACTGTGTGCGTCCTCTTGGGGTGCTCAGGTTTCCTCCCATGCTCCAAAGACGTACTGATTATTAGCTTCAAACAACAGGAATTCTGCAGATGCTGGAAATTCAAGCAACACACATCAAAGTTGCTGGTGAACACAGCAGGCCAGGCAGCATCTGCAGGAAGAGGTGCAGTCGACGTTTCAGGCCGAGACCCTTCGTCAGGACTAACTGAAGGAAGAGGGAGTAAGGGATTTGAAAGTTGGAGGGGGAGGGGGAGATCCAAAATGATAGGAGAAGACAGGAGGGGGAGGGATAGAGCCAAGAGCTGGACAGGTGATAGGCAAAAGGGGATACGAAAGGATCATGGGACAGGAGGTCCAGGAAGAAGGACGGCGGGGGGGGGGGGGAACCCAGAGGATGGGCAAGAGGTATATTCAGAGGGACAGAGGGAGAAAAAGGAGAGTGAGAGGAAGAATGTGTGCATAACAATAAGTAACAGATGGGGTACGAGGGGGAGGTGGGGCATTAGCGGAAGTTAGAGAAGTCGATGTTCATGCCATCAGGTTGGAGGCTACCCAGACGGAATATAAGGTGTTGTTCCTCCAACCTGAGTGTGGCTTCATCTTTACAGTAGAGGAGGACGTGGATAGACATGTCAGAATGGGAATGGGATGTGGAATTAAAATGTGTGGCCACTGGGAGATCCTGTTTTCTCTGGCGGACAGAGCGTAGATGTTCAGCAAAGCGGTCTCCCAGTCTGCGTCAGGTCTCGCCAATATATAAAAGGCCACATCGGGAGCACCGGACGCAGTATATCACCCCAGTCGACTCACAGGTGAAGTGTTGCCTCACCTGGAAGGACTGTTTGGGGCCCTGAATGGTGGTAAAGGAGGAAGTGTAAGGGCATGTGTAGCACTTGTTCCGCTTACACGGATAAGTGCCAGGAGGGAGATCAGTGGGGAGGGATGGGGGGGACGAATGGACAAGGGAGTTGCGTAGGGAGCGATCCCTGCGGAATGCAGAGGGAGGGGGGAGGGAAAGATGTGCTTAGTGGTGGGATCCCGTTGGAGATGATGGAAGTTACGGAGCATAATATGTTGGACCCGGAGGCTGGTGGGGTGGTAGGTGAGAACCAGGGGAACCCTATTCCTAGTGGGGTGGCAGGAGAATGGAGTGAGAGCAGATGTACGTGAAATGGGGGAGATGCGTTTAAGAGCAGAGTTGATAGTGGAGGAAGGGAAGCCCCTTTCTTTAAAAAAAGAAGACATCTCCCTCGTCCTAGAATGAAAAGCCTCATCCTGAGAGCAGATGCGGCGGAGACGGAGGAATTGCGAGAAGGGGATGGCGTTTTTGCAAGAGACAGAGTGAGAAGAGGAATAGTCCAGATAGCTGTGAGAGTCAGTAGGCTTATAGTAGACATCAGTGGATAAGCTGTCTCCAGAGACAGAGACAGAAAGATCTAGAAAGGGGAGGGAGGTGTTGGAAATGGATCAGGTAAATTTGAGGGCAGGGTGAAAGTTGGAGGCAAAGTTAATAAAGTCAACGAGTTCTGCATGCATGCAGGAAGCAGCGCCAATGCAGTCGTCGATGTAGCGAAGGAAAAGTGGGGGACAGATAGCAGAATAGGCACGGAACATAGATCGTTCCACAAAGCCAACAAAAAGGCAGGCATAGCTAGGACCCATACGGGTGCCCATAGCTACACCTTTAGTTTGGAGGAAGTGGGAGGAGCCAAAGGAGAAATTATTAAGAGTAAGGACTAATTCCGCTAGACGGAGCAGAGTGGTGGTAGATGGGAACTGATTAGGTCTGGAATCCAAGAAGAAGCGTAGAGCTTTGAGACCTTCCTGATGGGGGATGGAAGTATATAAGGACTGGACATCCATGGTGAAAATAAAGCGGTGGGGGCCAGGGAACTTAAAATCATCGAAAAGTTTAACAGCTTGAGAAGTGTCACGAACATAGGTCGGAAGGGATTGAACAAGGGGGGATAAAACCGTGTCGAGGTATGCAGAAACAAGTTCGGTTGGGCAGGAGCAAGCTGAGACAAGAGGTCGGCCAGGACAGGCAGGTTTGTGGATCTTGGGTAGGAGGTAGAAATGGGAAATGCGGGGTGTGGGAACTATAAGGTTGGTAGCAGTGGATGGGAGATCCCCTGAGCGGATAAAGTCAGTGATGGTGTGGGAGACAATGGCCTGGTGCTTCTTAGTGGGGTCACGATCGAGGGGTAAATAAGAGGAGGTATCCGCGAGTTGTCGCTGTGCCTCGGCAAGGTAGAGGTCAGTACGCCGGACTACAACAGCACCCCCCTTAATGGCGGGTTTACTAATAAGGTTAGGATTAGTGCAGAGGGAGTGGAGAGCAGAGCGTTCCGAAGGAGTGAGGTTGGAATGGGGACAAGGTGCGGTGAAGTCGAGACGGTTGATGTCCCGTCAGCAATTAGCGATAAAGAGATCCAGAGCAGGCAGAAGACCAGAGTGGGGTGTCCATGAAGAAGAGGAGGGTCGAAGACGGGAGAAGGGGTCATCGGTGGGGGTGGAAGAGTCCTTGCCGAAGAAGTAGGCTCGGAGACGGAGACGGCGGAAGAAAAGTTCCGCATCATGGCGAACACGGAACTCGCTGAGGTGTGGGCAAAGGGGAACAAAGGTGAGGCCCTTACTGAGAACAGAGCATTCTGCCTCCGACAGTTGAAGGTCGGAGGGGATGGTAAAGACCCGGCACGGATGAGAGTTGGGATCAGAGGCGGGAGGGGAGAGGATGGGGGTGTCAATGGAGAGGGGAGGGTTGGGGTGAGAGGAAGATGGAGCCTCCAAGGGCCCAGGAGCTGACGGTGGGATCTGAGGAAGACGGGGCTGCAGAGTAGTGGTGGGGGAAGGGGAGACGGGAGTCACAACAGCAGCACATAAAGACCCGGCCTGGAGTTCAAGGCTGGAATCTTGAGATCTGGGATCAGAGGGGGGGAGGGGGGAGGCTGGAGGTGTCAATGGAGAGGGGAGGGTTGGGCTGAGAGGAAGATGGAGACTCTGAGTACCCAGGAGCTGACGGTGGGATCTGAAGGAGACAGGATTGCAGAGTGGTGGTGGGGGAAGGGGAGACGGGAGTCACAATAGCAGCACATAAAGACCCAGCCTGGAGTTCAAGGCTGGAGTCGCAGTTGGTGGTTGCGCAATCGCTGTGAAGGTGTCCATGGTCGTTGCTGGAGTCCGGGTTTTGAATATGCCCTGAGGTGTTGAAGCCGGAGAGATCAATGGCAGGGGCCGCAATCTGAAGTTCATGCCTGCTAGTTTCAGGGCCAGCAGGCTCTGGAGTCCATAGATGTAGGATCTTGCGATCTTTGCGTAACATGACAAAGTCAAAAAAACGGCGATTGCAGGCTTGAATCCGACGGAGGATGAAATAACGGGTAGGACCATTACAGACGGCGAAGAAAGTGTCCCGAAGGTGTGGAAGGGTCTGGGATAGGGACACCAAGTACCTCCTCATGGCGGAGAGAGTCGCCTTCAGAGCTTGACGGGAGAAGCGGCGAGAGGCAGAGTCAATAAAATGTGAGTACCTGGGATCCTCAGAAGGTCCAAATTGAGAGGCTTGGAAATGAATCCTAAAGCCAACTGGAGTAAGTTAGCGACGGAGGCACGTTCCAAGAAAGGATATATGGCTGTGATAGCAAGTCTGATTATTAGCTTAATTGGTCACTGCAAATTGTCCAGTGATTAGGCTTGGATTAAGCAGGTGGGCTGCTAAGTGGTGCATTGGGTCAGAAGGGCCTGCTCTGCACTCTATCTCTGAATAAATATATAAACAATATAATATACAATGATAAATTTCATATCATATCATATAAGACAGATCTGATAATGAACATGATTCTGCTTTAGATTTCACTTATTGTCATGGTTTTCAAGCTAATATCTTTATGAATGTTACATTACACAAAATAGTAAAGGTCAACATGGTAGTGTAGTAGTTAGTGGAATATCTTTACAGCATCAGCAACCCAGGTTCAATTTTGTCACTGTTTGTAAAGAATTTGTTCATTTTCTTCCTGATAGCAAGGGTTTCCCCAGGGTGCTCTGGTTTCCTCCCAAATTCCAAAGACATGTGTTACTTGGGCGCATGGGTATAGATGGGACGGCAGGGCTTGTTACCGTGATGTATCACTAAATTAGTAAAAATATTTGAATTGGTTTCTAACCATATACAGTACGGTGCAAAATGCATAAGACTTTTGCACAGTACTATATATGGTTAGAAACCAATTCAAATATTTTTATATAGCTAGGGTGCCTCAGACTTTTGCACAATACTGTATTTACTGAATGTTTGCCAATATTAACAAAAACGAGACTCACAGATATGCTGCTTCAAGGGCAGATAAAGAGAGGATGGAGATGGATGTTGTATATTTAATATTTCAAAAATTATTCAAGTAATCTTAAATATATATTGGCTGATTAATAATTCTTGTTTGTTTAAATAATTATTTCTGGATTATGTGCATCAATATGTGAATTGCACACGTCACCACGCTACCACGTAACACATGAACACCTCGCTTAAAGTAAACATGAAGTTAAACCCGCATTCCTGGGCTCCTGTGTCTTCCTTTGAAATAGATTATCATTTTGAAGTTACAAAACATAACACTGGTGATGAGCTATCTTTAAAACAAACCCAAGACATCTATCAACCTGTTGAAGCACAGTGAGACATTTCAACAACAAAAAAAGCACAGCTAGAAACGGTGAAAAAAAAGCATCCCAGGATATGTAGAGACACGATTCAGTTTTTTTAAAAAGTCAGAAAACGGAAAAATTCACAGGTTCATAAAGAGTGAGTGCCTGGTGATAATAATCACAGAAAAAAAAACAGAAATGGCTGGCTACAGTGGAAAGATTGATGAGTTTAATTACACAATGGTAACTGGCTCATGTATACTGCTAATTTAACAGTATCTTGAAGCAAATGAAATGGCCAATGAGAAAGGAATGCTAATTTTGCTGAGTTCATAGGGTTTACAGGCATAGAGCTTGTTTCAAAGGTTAGCTGTTCCAACCAAACCAGCAGAAATGACCTTTGCTGATATTGTCAAAGTAATGCAGGAATAATTAAAACCAAAGCCATTGTTGATTGCAGAATATTTTAGGTTTCATAAGCAGAATCAAAAAGAAGGGAGACCATTTCAGCATTGAAGAGATTGTCCGAGCATTATCAGTTTGGTAATGGTCTTAATGATGCACTGAGAGATTATTTAGTACGTAAAATCTTAGAAGAAAGAGTTCAAAAACAGCTCCTAACTGAAGCACAACTTATATTTTAAAAAGCAGTTGAAATTGCTGTTTCAATGGAAACTACAGACAGAGACACAACTGAGTTGCAGTCAGGAATGAAAATGAATGTGAACAAAATTGCGGCATTTAAACAGAATCCTGCTTGGGTTAACAAACTGTGTTACTGTTGTGCCAGGGGCTCACATACAAAGGACCAATGCAGATTAAAAGGCAAAACTTGCAGAAAATGCGACAAAGTAAGACACATACAAAGAACGTGTCAGGTAGACAAAAGTAAATGGACTACTCAGGGAAGAGAAAAAGCTAAAAACTCAAGTTGCAGTTTCAAAATGAGCACTAATCTGCATGCTGCTGTTGAAAAACCTGATAATGATGAGAGTGACACAGGACTATGTAGCCTTAAGATTGACAATGTGAAAACTAGCAATAGACTAGTAATATCGTTTACACCAAAAGTGAACGAGAAGTTAATTAAAATGAAATTAGTCACTGGTTCAGCTGTTTCAGTCATTCCACAATTCGAGTTTGAGAGGTATTTAAAATATACTAAATTGAAGCTAGTAGATGTCCAGCTAAGAACTTATTCTGGAGAAAAGATAGCTCCTGTGGGAATGACATATGTGACAATGAAATATAGCAAGAAGCAAGCCACCTTCAGCTTGGGTGTGGTACAAACAGGAGGACCAATATTCTGGGGGCATGATTAACTAAGACAACTGCAATCTGATGGGAGATCTGTCCACCAATTGCATGCCATATTCCCTACAATCCAGTCAACTGGAAGCAAATTTAAAAAGATACTGGATAAAGCCACGACTTTCTCCATGCTGTACAACATGACCATTCCCCAACAAAGGGCAAACCGGTGTTGGCGCCAACCTCACTGCTTCTGGCTGAAAAGCGTATCGGACTAAGGAAGGACCATGCTGCTCAGAGCAACTATGAAAGTGACGAAAGCAGTGGTCTGACTACAACTGTTTTTGTAGGCGACATATCTGAGAAAATTTCTGATATGTTAATCAGGCAGTTACTTGTGAAATGGGGCTTGGTTTTAAGCTGGAAGAGAGTTCAAGAAGCTTCAGGAAAGTTGCAAGAACTCAGTAAAGAACCAGAGTCTACTCTGCGTGCATTAAGGTGATTGCATGGACTTCAAGTGGAAGACAAAAAGCTGCTTGAAACAGTAGATGCAAAAGACCAAAGTCCAGATGGATGAATAGAAGACCAAAAAGAAAGGAGTCGATGGAGATATGGAAATGGGGGTTTTGTCAGATGATATCGTGGATGAGAAAACGAAGAGGAGAGATTAGATCATAAAGGGAGCAATAGAAGGATTAATAAAAGAATATTCCAGTGATCTAAATGCATCTTCCCAAGATCAAGATGCACAAACTAGAAGAAGAAAAAGGAAGAAGAAAGGTGTCCAGAACTGTCAGAACCACTTCTTACAGTCTCAGAATCAAGACCCACAACCACAAGAGAAGAGGCCCCAGAACCTGAGATTGTTTTCACAATCACGTGTCTCATTTGCCAAGCAGAATGATCCCCTTTGACAAAAAAGATGTTATCTCACAAGAGTAAGAAATCCTCTACAAATATTAAATCTTTAGGCTTGAATGGGACAATTTAAAATTTATCATGCTATACTATATTTTATGCTATAGCTGTATTTCATAATATACTGTGTATATAGCTGAGATGCATTCTCTATTGAGTTGGGGTTTATAGCTAAGCAGGGAGGAGTGTTGTGTGTTTAACATTCAAGTAACGTGAGTAATCTTGTATATAGATTGATTAAGCATTCTTGTTTGCTTAATATGGCATTATGAGTTATATGTATAAATACGTGAAATGCATACAGCATCACGCTACCACATGATGCACGCATGCCTCACTTAAAATAAACATGATGTTATTCCTGCATTTCCGGACTCCCGTGCCTTCCTTTGAATTAGTTTAATGTTTTGAAGTTATAAAACATAACAGATGTCTTTCCACCATGTGCTTCAAATCAAATTAAAATTAACCCACACAGGAAATGATATGAAAAACAGCTCACAGTACTGTGCAAAGTCTTAGGCACCCTAGCTACATATACTGTATAATTTTTAAGTGACTATCAAGGCCAGATTACTATCATGAAAACTACAAAGCTATAGTATGTTTATAAGCATCCTAGAGTGCACTGTGTACTGAGGTAAAGTGTAAGATACACTTTATCTCCCCTCCCCTACCCACACACTTTCTCCCTCCCTCACCAGTGCAATCATGTTTGCTGTTGTGTGCTGGGGCAGCAGGCTGAGGGTAGCAGACACCAACAGAATCAACAAACTCATTCGTAAGGCCAGTGATGTTGTGGGGATGGAACTGGACTCTCTGACGGTGGTGTCTGAAAAGAGGATGCTGTCCAAGTTGCATGCCATCTTGGACAATGTCTCCCATCCACTACATAAAGTACTGGTTGAGCACAGGAGTACATTCAGCCAGAGACTCATTCCACCGAGATGCAGCACTGAGCGTCATAGGAAGTCATTCCTGCCTGTGGCCATCAAAATTTACAACTCCTCCTTTGGAGGGTCAGACACCCTGAGCCAATAGGCTGGTCCTGGACTCATTTTCTGGCATAATTTACATATTACTACTTAATTATTTATGGTTTTATTACTATTTAATTATTTATGGTGCAACTGTAACGAAAACCAATTTCCCCCGGGATCGATAAAGTATGACTATGACCATGACCTGGCTTTACCTATCACCTTTTAGCTTGTACAGCTCATAAACTCACTTCTGGTATTTCTCCCCCTCCCACTTCTCTGTTTATCCATTCCCCATTCTGGCTCCCCCTCTTACCACTTCTCTTCTCCTCAACTGCCTATCACCTCCCTCTAGTGCCTCTCCTTCACGGTCCACTCTCCTCTCCTATCAAATTCCTTCTTCAATAGTTCCATAGTTCAATAGCTCCATTTAGTATCAGAGAAATGTATGCAATATACTTCCTAAAGTTTTTGTTCTTCACTGACATCCACAGAAACAGAAAAGTGCCCCAAAGAATGAATGACAGTAAAAACATTAGAACCCCAAAGCCCCCCTAGTCCCCCTCCCACACACAAGCAGCAGCAGATCAACAACCATCCCCACCCACCTTCAGCCCGTTACCTTTCCCACCTCTCACCTCACAGCTGTTCATATCGCTGCCCCTGCCCCACCCACCTACCTTCACCTATCACCTTCCAGTTTGCAATCCCCCTTTTTTTCCCCAGTTCTGATAAAGGTTCTTGACCCAAAATATTGACTGTTTATTCCCCTCCACTGAGTTCGTCCAGCATTTTGTACATGCCACAAGTATGCCTGTGAAGTGTTATCCCAAATGGAAATTACAGTGGATTCTTTGATAACTCGGGCCTTTCACCATGAGTCAATTGTTCACAAAGTTTTCTGTTGATTAAAGGAATTTGCTCTCCATTCGAGGCTGCCAAACTCCACAGCAGACATGACATCTTCAAAGCCCCTGGTGGCACGGCTTGTGTTTTGTTCGTGGTTCATTTGTTCAATTACGAGCTTCATGGGAACACTAATAAGGATCCCAGAGCATCCTAATTACAATAATATTTGTAATCAAGCTCCTCAGAGACAGAGACAATCCCTGCCAAGGGAGCCAGTGCACTAAAACAGCTCCCAAATACAGATCACAGAAGTCACCCCTTTGAGAGGTTTAGCATGCAAAACACGACATTGACAGTGAAGTGTAGTAAAAGCTTCTGCACATTGAACACACTTAATGCATTTTAAATGTAACCTCTCATAAAGTTGTACAAAGCTTTGTTGGAGTCATAGAAATTTATACAGTAAAAGGCCATTCTGCCCATTGGGTCCACTGGTCACAAATGCACTGTACACTCACTGTTCTAATCCCTTAGTTCTCAGCCTAGGAGATCATATCTTTTCAAGAGGTCATCCAGGATCTTGCCTCAATTTTCCCCAGATCTTTCTACCAATTAACTAAAATGTATGTCCAAGATTATTAACTCCTCTGCTTAATAAAAGACTCCTTACTTTTCACACTTATTAGTCAAGGCACTGAGTTCGATAGTCAGGAAGGTATGCTGCACACTATAAAACGCTGGTTAAGCCACATCTTGACTATTGCAACATGGCAGGGAGGAGATACGTTTCTACCAAAGGAGATGTAAGGCACTCCTTCCCTTTGCTAGCCTACAGGTCACCCTTGGGCAAGGTGCAGTATCTTCTTAGCCCCCTGACCTGGGTCACATGAAGCCATGGGAGCAGGTGGTGGATGGTTGTATGAGCAGCTGGTGCACATTGCAAGTCCTGGTTATGTGACCACTGACACCAGACAGACAATCTCTGAAGAGTAATGGCTGGGGTCACTCATCTGGTAAAGACACTGCCCAGAAGAAGGCAATGACAAACTAATTCTGTTGAAAAATTTGCCAGGAATCATCATGGTCATGGAAAGACCATGATTGCCTACGTCACAAGACACAGCAGATAACAATCAAATGATTATTATACACACTTTAATTAATTAATTCTTCCCATGGACTTCTTTCTTAAGAGAACTAGTAAATCTTCATCTATCTGTCCTTATAAATTTAATCCCCCAGTCCTGCCAATGTCTTTGTGAATCTCTGCTGTACTGTCTGCTCACACGGTCTTCTATGTAAATGTTGATATTTCTAACACTGGCAGACAGATTTGTATGGAGAGAACAGAGTCAGTGCCTGCATTCAATAACCTTTCATCAAAAGCTGGCTGACCAACCGAGTATTTCAGGCATTTTCCATCTTTTCTCAGATTTCACACAGTGCTCTCAATACCTGTGCCTAGATAATCATGAGTTTTGCTTGCACAGAGTGCCCACAGCTGCTAAATAGGAAGAATAAGTGGATGTTCATTTAAAACAGTAACAGCTTCCTAATACATTTCCAAGCTTTATCCATAGCACCTGCACTGAATTCCTTTTGCTGCCACAAAATAGCACAAGGGTTCTATCCCATTGTTATTGGGCTTTTGAACTGGCCTCTTCTTGCACTAAAAGAAGAAATCTTGATAGTCCAGAAATGTTTAGGAAGACGTTACCGTTTTAAATGAGTGTCCATTTATTCTTTCACTTTAACAGCTGTGGGCACTCTACGCAAGCAGATCTTGATTGCTCAATCTAGCTTGTCATGGTGGAAGCAGATACAATAGAGGTGCCCCCCTCTTTTGTACGTTCTCCCCGTGACCGCGTGGGTTTCCTCTGGGGGCTGTGGTTTCTTCCCACATTCCAAAGAGGCATGGGTTGGTAGGTTAATTGGTCACATGAGTATAACTGGGTGGCACTGGCTCACTGGGCCAGAAGCGCCTGCTACTGTATTGTATCTCTAAACAAATAACTAAAGGTATTGAGAAGCTCTTAGAAAGTCATGTGAAAATGCAGAGAGTGGAGATTATATGGACTACATGTCATTAGTTCAATTAGTTCAGCGCAATATAATGGGCTGAAGTTTCCGTTCTTGTACTGTATTGTTCTATACTTTATGTTCTCTGTTTTTTAACACTCTTATTAAATGTTATTTTTTTCTACCTGCACTGCACTTTCCTTGCAATTCTAACATAATATTCTGCATTTTGTTTTCCTTTTTATTACCTTGATGTATTTACACACAGAATTATTTATCCTGATGCATGCAAACAAAAGCTGTATCTCAGTACATGTGACATTAATAGACCAATCCCATACAACTCCAATTACAGTGAATAAGAAGTTAATTAACAATCCTGAGATCTACACACAGTGGACACTTTATTAGATACACCAGTACACCTGCTTATTTATTAGGTACACCTATAAACCTGCAAATATTGAATTGGCCAATCTTGAGGCACCATCTCAACACATAAAAGCATGCAGACACAGTCAAGAGGTTCAGTTGTTGTTCAGACCAAATACCAGCTTGAGGAAGAAATGTAATTTAAGTGACTTTGACTTTGATTGTTAGTGCCAGACAGGGTGGTTTGAGTATCTCATAAACTGCTGATCTCCTGGGAATTTCACGCACAACAGTCTCTAGAGCTTACAGAGAATGATGTGAAAAAACAAAAGCATCCAGTGAACAGCAGTTCTGTGGGCGAAAACACCTTGTTAATGAGAGAGGTTCGAAGAGAATAGCCAGACTGATTCAAGCTGACAAGAAGATGACAGTAACTCAAATACAATGTGTTACACGATAGTGGTATGTAGAAGAACATCTCTGAATGCACAACTAGTCAAACCTTAAAGTGGATGGACTACAGTCGCAGATAACTGTGAACACACACTCAGTGGCCTCTTTACTATGTACAGGAGGGGTGCCACTGAGTGTCTGCTCAGACATTAGCTGTGAGTATCCCATGGATCTTGCAACCACTGTTCCATTGAAATAAATAAGTCCTTCACTTTACAGATTAACCACAAAATATTTACATGTCCCTGCGCTCTTTCCCTTATAAAGACGTTAATCAGATTATTAGGTTTGATAATAATAAGATACATTCTTCCATCATTATGACCTGATTACAAACAGACTGAACAATTCCAGCTATGTCAAGAGATTGTAGGGTATGCTACAAGCCATCCCAAATCACACAGACTGAGAAAAGTAAGAATTAATTTCCATGCCTTTGTTACAATTATCCTTCATCGATGTATTCTCTAATTCGAAGTATAAATCTCAAAGGTTCTTCATCCATTCCCATTCCAGCTGTTCTCTCATTCTCTAATGCATGAACTGCATTTCAGTGACCCATCTGCCCAACTTCTGGAACATTCCCTACAGGGATCTATGTCTTCCCATCCATTTTGTACCTGGACCTAAAAATTCACTTCTTAGTCATTGTTGATCTGGATTACAAAATCTTGGTGGTACACACAATGAAAGTAGGTGACCTTATCTATTTGTGGCACTTATAAAACCACATGGCACAAGAAAAGACAATTTGACCCGTGCATCTTTGTGAAATAATCCATTCCTCATAGCCCTGTAAGCATTACTCTTTCAAGTATTTATCTAAATCCCACCAAAAAGTTACAATGACCTCACTACACCTTAAGTTGGTACCTGATTTTAACAAAACCCATCCAACGCCTGACGGATGAGAAAAGTGTGACAATGTCAGTCGTGTCACATCTCTTGGTAACGGCATGGGAAAGAAGACCAGTTACCCTGACCTCTCTTTGTATCATCCACAGACTTCCACAAAGCCATCAATTCTTGCATCCAGATTATTGACTTAACGGTATAATGTGAAAAGTAGCAGATCCAACACTGACCCTCATGCAACACTAGTCAATAGCAGGCAACCAGACTCACTTTACTGCCAATCTTCTGTTCATGCTGCTGTCTCTCCTGCAATACTATCCTGTCTTGTTTACCAATCTCACGCTTGACACCTTGTCAAAGGCCTTCTGAAAATTCAAGTAAACAGCATTCACTTTGTCTTTACCCACCAACCTACTGCCCATAACACCACTGCCGTTTATGGCTGCAGTGAAGATCCTCCATCTCTGGTGCTGTTCAAAACTTCCTGCATCATGTCAGTAGCTCGGTTTTCACTACTGTCAGTCATATACGTGGAGGAGACTCAGAAATGCCGTCACACTGAGATGTAGAAGGATTCTTCATTGTTGTTTTGTTTGAACAGTCAGGGTTGTTCGCCCTGAGCTGAATCCCCAAACTTGGAGGACTGGTGGACCTCTCTTAGTCTGGGTTCTACCTTTGACCTGTTTGGCATAAGTGACCCGACCAAAAGCCAAAGCATAAAGCCCTGACTCCAGCCAGCATAGCTCTCTGGGTCATTGAGGCATACAAGCCCCCAAACCCTTGACAAGATTGTGGTCCTCTTGGAGGCTCCTTTGTCTTTCTTGCCTGATAGTTCCAACAGATTTGCCAGGAATGATTTCCCCTTAAGAAACCATGCTGAGTTCGGCCTGTTCTATTGTGTGCCTCCAAGTACCCTGAAGTGCAAAACAATGCATTTCACCTCATGTTTTGAGGTATGTTACATTTGCATGGAGCAAGAACAGCAACGGGGTAGTATAATTAAATGTTTTTACTGAGTCAAACACTGGGAAACTTACAGTGCAGGAGCAACAAATCAGGGTCGACAAGATGAAAAGACATGCGCACTCGAGTGCCTGTGCCCAAAAGAGAGTGCCCCCTGCATGTAGGAAGCCCAGTCGATTCACCACTTGATCAATTGGCCGCATATGCACTTACTGCATTCTTGCAATCAGTCTGATACAGGACAATGTACATGTGACCAATAAAGCCAATAACCCAATTTACCAACTTTAAGCAGTTTTATCATCCTCAGTTGAAAATAATTTGTTAATTTTTCATTTTGACTGGATCATTATCCTGGAACACTACTCTTGAGCACTGTGGGGGCATCTTCACCAGAAGACCACAATCATTCAAGTCAAGTTGTCAAGTCAAGTCTATTATCAGTTAACTATATACACGTATTCGAGTGGGTCCTCATCACCACTTCTCAAAAGGCAATAAAGGATGTGAAATAAATACTGGCTCTGCCAGAGATGCCCACATCCCATCAATAAGTAATAAAAAATGAGTGGTTGTCCACAATATTCCCACTTCAGAGGCACGAAATTCACTTCAATTCTAGACATCTACCTATGGGAAAGATATTCACAAGCACGTAAGAGTATGAAGAAAATTTGCAAGGACGTTGCTGGAACTTGAGGACCTAAATTATCGGGAAAAGTTGAATAGATTAGGACTTTGTTCCCTGGAGTGTAGGAGAATCGGGGATTTGATAGAGGTATACAAAATTGAGGGATATACATAGGGTAAATACATGCAGGCTTTTTTCCTGAGGTTGAGTGAGACTAGGGACAGAAGCCATGGGTTAAGGGTGAAATGCAGAGTGTTCAAGGGGAACATGAGGGGGAACTTCTTCACTCAGAGGGTGATGTGAGTGTGGAACGGGCTGCCAGTCGAAGTGGTGGATTCAGGTCTACTTTCAACATCCAAGAGAAATTATGATAGGTACATGGATAGGTAAGATCCTAGCTGTCAATATCGCTGAGGATCTACGGTATTCCAGGCCCAACATACTGATGCAATTACAAAGAAGGTACAAGAGCAGCTATATTTCATTAGGAGTTTGAGGAAAATTGGTCTGTTGCCAAAGACACTCACAAATTTCTACTGATGTACCACAGGGACTATTCTAGCTGGTTGCATCACTATCTGGTATGGAGGGGGCCACTGCACAGGAACATGAGAAGCTGCCAAAAGTTGTAAACTCAGCCAGCTCCAACCTGGGCAACAGCCTCCCCAGCAGCCAGGCCACCTTCAAAAGGTGATGCCTCAGAAAGGTGGCATCCATCATTAAGGACCCCCATCACCCAGGACATGCCCTTTTCTCATGGCTACCATCAAGGAGGAGGTATCGGAGCCTGAGGACACATATTCAATATTTCAGGAACAGCTTCTTCCCCTCTGCTATCAGAATTCTAAAAGGACATTGAACCCATATTTTTCCCTCACATTTGGCACTACTAATTTGATTTTTTAACATATACTCCTTATTCTAAATAACAATTTTCATCACTGGATGTTGCAATGTACTGCTGCCATAAAACAACAGATTTCATGACACGTGCCAGTGATATTAAACCGCTTCTGATTCTGATACATAGATGAGCAGGATATGGAGGGATATGGTCCGGATCCGTGTAAAAGAGTCCAGACAGCGAAACAGGTTAGCATGGACTAAATAGGCAAAGGGTCCTGTTTCCGTGAGGTAGTGCTCCATGACTCTCCGACTCCATGTAATACCTCACAGATACAGTACTGTGCAAAAGCCCTATGCACATAAGTATAGCTAAGGTGCCTGAGGCCATAGCGCAGTATTGTATTTGTCATTGTGGAGCAGACAGCAAGTTTGTAAAACTGGCAGGAGCAAAAGATGCAAACACGAGGAAATCTGCAGATGCTGGAATTTCAAGCAGTACACATCAAAGTTGCTGGTGAACGCAGCAGGCCAGGCAGCATCTTTAGGAAGAGGTACAGTCGACGTTTCAGGCCGAGACCCTTCGTCAGGACTAACTGAAAGAAAAAATAGTAAGAGATTTGAAAGTGGGAGTGGGAGGGGGAGATCCAAAATGATAGGAGAAGATAGGAGGGGGAGGGATGGAGCCAAGAGCTGGACAGTTGATTGGCAAAAGGGATATGAGAGGATCATAGGACGGGAGGCCTAGGGAGAAAGAAAGGGGGAGGGGAGAAGCCCAGAGGATGGGCAAGGGGTATAGTGAGAGGGACAGAGGGAGAAAAAGGAGAGAGAAAAAAAAAGAACATATATATATATATTTATAATAAATAAATAACGGATGGGGTATGAGGGGGAGGTGGGGCATTAACGGAAGTTAGAGAAGTCAATGTTCATGGCATCAGGTTGGAGACTACCCAGATGGAATATAAGGTGTTGTTCCTCCAACCTGAGTGTGGCTTCATCTTGACAGTAGAGGAGGCCATGGATAGACACATCAGAATGGGAATGGGATGTGGACTTAAAATGTGTGGCCACTGGGAGATCCTGCTTTCTCTGGCGGACAGAGCGTAGGTGTTCAGCGAAAAGGAGCAAAGGCTGCTGGGAATGGTGAGGGTAGAGCGCTGGGGGAGGGGTGTGGGACAGGTGGCAAAGAAAGAGTGCCAAGAGTTGGGGGGGCACGGGTGCAGACACACCCAGCCCTGAGACACCAGGCAAAGTCATTTGATTCCAAATAATTGGTTTACTAGTCATTACAGAATGTCTCTCTGGTGCTTCCTGCTCCCTCCCCTCTCCCTTACCTTTTTCCCAGCCATGATTCCCTTGTCCTCCTCCCTTTCCCACTCTCAGTCTACAATAGAGACTTGTATCAGAATCAGATTTATCATCACTCACATATGTCATGAAATTTGTTTATTTTTTGTGGCACCAGCAGTACAGGGCAATACATAAAACTCCTCATTACCTTGCAAATGTTTTAGGCACACTAGCTACAGTCTACATATGTGTTTAAGACTTCTGCCCAGTACTGTATAATCAAAAAACTGCAAATGCTGGAAAGCTGAAATCAAACAAAAATGCCAGATGCACTCAGTAGAAAGAGATAGGCTGTTTCTGTGAGAAGAGAAGCATCTTGCATTTTATGTCAAAGAACCGTTTTCAGGACTGTCTAAATTGTGTTGACAGGACTTCGACGTAAAACTTCTACCCTATTTCTTCATTCCTGACCTGCTGGGCATTTCCAAAAAGTTTTTTTGTTAGTTTGGATCAGAGAGTCATTTACACAAACACACAAGAAAGGTATTCTTGAACAACCTGCTCTGGAATTGTGAGCATTGAGTGTATTCGATTAACTCTGTTGCACATTGATCTACCCTGGGAACAACAGACAGATAGAATCGGAATCAGGTTTATTATTGCTGACATACATCATAAAATTTGTTGTTTTGTGACAACAGTGCAGTGCAATATGAAAAATGTACTATGTTGCAAATTAATAAACAAATATATCAATGGATGTCATCTATAAAATGGTAGATACAAACGTACATACATACCCACATAAATAAATAAGACCATAAGATATTGGAGCAGAATTAGGCCATTTGGCCCATCAAGTCTGCTCTGCCATTTAATCATGGCTGATCCACTTTCCCTCTCAGCCCCAATCCCCTGCCTTCTTCCTATATCCCTTCATGCTCTGACCAATCAAGAATCTATTAACCTCTGCCTTAAATATACGTAAACTCAGCTGCCCGTGGCAAAGAATTCCACAGATTCACCACTCTCTGGCGAAAGAAATTCCTCTTCATCTCTTTTCTAAAAGGGACACCCCTCTATTCGGAGGCTGTGGCCTCTGATCTTAGATTCTCCCACCACAGGAAACATCCTCTTCACATCCACTCTATCAAGGCCTTTCACCATTTGATAGGTTTCAATGAAATCATCCTTTATTCTTCTGAATTCTAGTGAACACAGGTCCAGAACCATCAAACGCTCTTCATATGACAAGCCGTTCAATCCTAGAATCATTTTAGTGAACGACTTTTGAACGTCTCCAGTTTCAGCACATCCTTTCTAAGATAAGGGGCCAAAAACTGCTCATATACTCCAAGGGAGGCCTCACCAGTGCTTTATAAAGTCTCAACATTTTATCTTGCTTTTATATTCGAGTCCTCTTGAAATGAATGCTAAAATCACATTTTCCTTCCTCACCACAGAGTCAACCTGCAAATTAACCTTTGGAGAATCTTGCATAAGGACTCCCAGCTCCCTTTGCACCTCAGATTTTTGTATTTTCTCTCCATTTAGAAAATAGTCAACCCTTTCATTTCTTCTACCAAAGTGCATGACTATACACTTCCCAACACTGCATTCCATCTGCCACTTCTTTGTCCATTCTCCTAAACTGCCTAAGTCTTTCTGTAGCCTCTTTACTTCCTCAAAATTACCTGCCCCTCCACCTATCTTCATATCATCTGCAAACTTTGCAACAAAGCCATCAATTCCATCATCCAAATCATTGACATATAATGTAAAAAAAAAATCGGTCTCAACACAGACTCCTGTGGGACATCACTAATCTCAGGCAGCCAACCAGAAAGGGCGCTCTTTATTTCCAGTAGTTAAGTAATGCAAAAGAGGAATAGCAAGGTAGTCTTCATGGGTTCATGGATCATTCAAAAGTCTGACAGTAGAGGGGAAGAAGATGTTTCTAGAACAATGAATTGATGACTACCATCCTTTGGTAGGATGAATTGATGACTACCATCTGCCCTTCCCAATACTACTTCTAACCTGCATTATCTGCCCATCCACTCCACTTGGCCGATTCATCACCGCAGCAACAATGCGTTCCCAAGTGAAAAATGAGAAAAGCAATCAATTTGATCATAAATACACTTACATAAAATTAGCAGGTTAGGCCACAGCTATGCATGGAAGTAAAAAATAGATGTTCTGGGCCAAGACCCGTGTCCAAGTCAACAAATTATTTCCTTCCACAGAAGCTGCCTAACTTACTGAGTTCTTCCAGCACTTCATGTGGGTTGATCAATATTTCCAGCATCTGTAGAATCTTATAGAATCATGTAATCAGAGAACACATTCAGCCCTTCAGCCCATCTAGTCTCTGCTAAATTATTAATCTGCCTATCCAAATTTCTCTTAAATGATGAAATCAAACCCTCATGCACCATTTCCGCTGGCAGCTCGTTCCACACTCACACCATCCTCTGAGTGAAGAAGTTCTGCCTCATGTTCCCCTTAAGCATTTCACCTTTCACCCTTAACCCATGACCTCTAGTTCTAGTTTCGTCCAATCACAGTGGAAAAAGCTTGTGTTTATGTTATGCGAAAATATCTTCCTTTTACTACATTTATGATTGTGTGATGCTGAAAAATAATTCAGACATGTATTTCCAAAATTATTTTAAAATAAGCATGATTTCTCTTCAGAAAGAATCCATATTGGTACAGTTACAAGCCATGGTATGTGGTCTCACTTACAGTGTACTGTTACGTGACCACTGTTCCATTTACTGTGAGTGTCACTATAAAACCTGGATGAGGTGGGACTATGACATCAGTATAACAAGTTGCGACAGACCACTGGGACTTTCAGAGGAGAGAGAGAGTGAGAGTGGAAGCTTTGGACTGCGGGCAGGAACAGCTCACTACGAATGGGTAAAGTCTGATATCTTCCTATGCCCAAAGGATTGGGTTGATTAATAGCACACAGTGCACATTGGATGTGCGACTGTCACTTCATATGATCTACACGTGGATTCTGTTGGAGTATCCTGTGGCAACCACTTTTGTTAACCCTTACATGGTTTCGGGTATGTTATGTGGTAACCACTTGCACTAAAGGAATACTCTGTGGCTGTCACCTTTGTGATATTTCTACGTGGATTTCGGAACAATTCGACGGATAAGATCTTCGGCGACTGTTACTTTGTTTTCCCAGCGTGGAACCTGTGGAATTCTTCGTAATCGCTTCCTCTCTACATTTTAATGTGGATTTACAAGTTTCTCCCCTCATTTATTCCGTGGATTACTGGACTTTTCTAGTTTGCCATCTTAAGACTTTAAGAACTGTTCGTAAGCTTGACAGTTTGGAAGCCACACACACATAACACTGTTAACTTCTGTTTATTTCATTTAATTTTCTATATTTTGAGTAGAAACTAATAAATATAGTGGTTTTGACTCAATTTGTGATCTATTGCTGCTGGTACATAACCATACACAAATGCCAGCAACATGTAGTGATGGCATATAAAAAAGGAGTTATGGACAGAGGGTTATCAACAGGATGGATCGCATGATCTATGGGCCAAATGGCCTAATTCTGCTCCCATGTCTTATGGTCTTATGACCAATGACCTCAACCAGTCCAACAGGCTGGGTAACAGCAACAATATAGCTTGCACTTACATAGTATGTTTATCAGTGAGTGAGCTGACTGAGATAAAGTAAAGCTCTATACAAAGAGGAAAATAGCTCACAAAACAAGAGCTATGTTGGCAGCATCTTGTGGCGGATTTAAGAACTACATCTGTATGTTCTTTCTCAGATCTTGAAAAGGCTGGCAGGAACTGCGAACTCTCTTTAATAGATGAGGTGTTCTGTTGCGAGTTTAACGAAATCATACTGATATAAGGAGATCATAAAATTGTTCAGGGTGAGTTTCTGGCCCCTGCTTTCTGGTGACCTGATTACACATTTTTTTTATTATTAGCAGTGTAGATGTTGGGAGGGACTTTCCACCCAGAAATAAGGTCAAAAATACAAGATAATCATTGATAAATCCAGTTAGGGGAACCTTTTTACTCAGCCAGTAGTTTTGCATTCACTTAATGAAGATGAGATGGTAAAATTAAGAGATTCAAAATGCAACTAATTAAATGTTCCCTCCAACTCTTAACAACCTTTATCGAGCTGTCAGAGAAAGTATTCTGTCTGAATGTACCACAGTTTGGTATGGCAACTACTCTGCATATGACTGCAAAACATACACACATTGCAGGAACCAGCCTCCTCTCTAAGGACTCTGTCTATACTTCTCACTGCCTCTGTAAAGCAGCCAGCATAATCAAAGACCCCACCCACTCTGAACATTCTTTCTTCTTCACTCACCCCCTCCCCAGTGAGCAGAAGGTACAAACGCCTGAAAGCAGGTTCCACGTGGGTCAAAGACAGCTTCTATCCCACTGTTATCAGACTCCTGAACAGACCTCTTATATGATAAGATGGACTCTTGGCCTCCCAATCGACCTCATTATGATTTACACGTTATTGTTTACCTACACTGTGCTCTTTCGTTTACACTTTATTCTGCATTGTGGAGTACTTCGCCATGTATTCAACCTGAGCCTGAGGCTCCGGAGGGTTCCTGTATTGTGGAAGACGTTTTGCCTCGTCCCTGTACCGAAGACACCGCACCCCAACGGCCTCAATGACTACAGACCGGTGGCATTGACCTCCTACATCATGAAGACCCTGGAGAGACTTCTTCTGGAGTTGCTCCGGCCTATGGTCAGGCCACACTTAGATCCCCTCCAGTTCGCCTACCAGCCCCGACTAGGAGTTGAGGATGCCATCGTCTTCCTGCTGAACCGTGACTACGCCCACCTGGACAAGCCAGCGAGCACTGTGAGCGTCATGTTTTTTGACTTCTCCAGTGCGTCCAACACCATCCGCCCTGCTCTGCTGGGGGAGAAGCTGACAGCGATGCAGGTGGATGCTTCCCTGGTATCATGGATTCTTGATTACCTGACTGGCAGACCACAGTACGTGTGCTTGCAACACTGTGTGTCCGACAGAGTGATCAGCAGCATTGGGGCTCCACAGGGGACTGTCTTGTCTCCCTTTCTCTTCACCATTTACACCTCGGACTTCAACTACTGCACAGAGTCTTGTCATCTTCAGAAGTTTTCGGATGACTCTGCCATAGTTGGATGTATCAGCAAGGGAGATGAGGTTGAGTACAGGGCTACGGTAGGAAACATTGTCACGTGGTGAGAGCAGAATTATCTGCAGCTTAATGTGAAAAAGACTAAGGAGTTGGTGGTAGACCTGAGGAGAGCTAAGGTACCGGTGACCCTTGTTTCCATCCAGGGGTCAGTGTGGACATGGTGGAGGATTACAAATACCTGGGGATATGAATTGACAATAAACTGGACTGGTCAAAGAACACTGAGGATGTCTACAAAAAGGGTCAGAGCCGTCTCTATTTCCTGAGGAAACTGAGGTCCTTTAACATCTGTCGGACGATGCTGAGGATGTTCTACGAGTTTGTGGTGGCCAGTGCTGGGGCAGCAGGCTGAGGGCGGCAGACACCAACAGAATCAACAAACTCATTCGTAAGGCCAGTGATGTTGTGAGGATGGAACTGGACTCTCTCACGGTGGTGTCTGAAAAGAGGATGCTGTCCAAGTTGCATGCCATCTTGGTCAATGTCTCCCATCCACTACATAATGTACTGGGTGGGCACAGGAGTACATTCAGCCAGAGACTCATTCCACCGAGATGCAGCACTGAGTGTCATAGGAAGTCATTCCTGCCTGTGGCCATCAAACTTTACAACTCCTCCCTTGGAGGGTCAGACACCCTGAGCCAATAGGCTGGTCCTGGACTGATTTCATAATTTACTGGCATAATTTACATATTACTATTTAACTATTTATGGTTCTATTACTATTTATTATTTATGGAGCAACTGTAACGAAAAACAACTTCCCCCGGGATTAATAAAGTATGACTATGACTATGACTATGACTATTGTTATTGCTTTAACTTACTCTACCTCAATGCACCGTGCATTTAAAATTGTCACATTGACCAAGACACAGACTTTTTCTGCATCTTGGTATTTGTGACAACAATAAACCAAAAGGAAATGATGGTTTGTTAATCCATTAATGAGAAGGAAGCACAGGCTTTACACACACTGGCACGGCTGGTAGAGCCACTTTCTTACAACTTCAATGGCATGCGTTCACTCCTGATCCCTGGTTCTACCAGTACAGAGTTTGCAGTATAGGGACCTGGGTTCCCTCAGACCCCGTAGATTGTGGATTCCTCCCACATTACAAAGGCAAGCAGATAGATGGTCAATTTGTCATTGTGTATAGTGCTTATACGAGTGATTAAATCTGAGGACATTGATAGGAGTGTTGGAGAGTAAAGTGCAATTAATTAGCATAGTATAAATGGGTGCCTGATGAACACTATAATTCCAAGGTTGTCAAGCCGAGGAGTGGTTGTGGGGACAAGCTCCCACTACCTAAGAGTGCTCCTCACGGCATGCGCCTCAAATAGCCTCTGACAACCAAGTCCAACTCCTGGCTTTCTCGTGTGGCTTAGCCTCCAAGTCTGGCGGAACTGTTTCTACTGACAGGAGAAGGGGCAAAGGCGGGTCCTAGCGCCTTAAAACCAGTGCTTCGGGTAGATGGAGCTCGTCAGCCTGGGAAGGCAGTCCATCTAAGAGAGGGAAAGCTCTGATTTCAAACCTCCGCTGCCTTGCGGCCATACCCACTCACGGGAAAGGCTTCGGGAGTAAACCCTGAGGACAAATCCGGAGCTGGAGTCCCTAAGGCAGTCCGACGTTGCCTTCAACCTCTTTCTGGCAACTCCTGCGGTGACACTGGTGCCAAGCTGTATCAGCCCGTGCCCTTCCCTTGGGCAACATTGGTGTTGTGGAGAGGGGAGACTTGCTGCATGGGCAACTGCAGGTCTTCCATACAACCCTGTCCAGGCCTGCGCCCTGGAGAGGACACTCCAGTGTCGCCTCACCGCGACAGCACAACATGGAAAGCAGCAATCTGCGCTTGATTGGCGTAGAGCAAGGCGCCAGCAGACGAAGGGAGAGACCATCGCGTCTCACGGGACAGCTACTGCCCGCCTCAAGCTGGGCAGCCCCCAGGCAATTAGGTGCTGTCCCGCCACAGTCTGCCCGCTCCACTGGGCGCACGGGGCTTAGGGATACAAGTAGCCCAAACTGCGGACTGTAAACACTGCATCAGGCACAACAAGAAGACAAAAAAAGAAGCCACAACTCAGACGAGGATGCTGGAATATACGGACCATGACCACTGGTATATCAGATGACCTTTTGGAGATCAGCGACACACACAAGACAGCAGTGATTAACAATGAACTGTCCAGACTCCAAGTGGACATCGCAACGCTCCAAGAGACACGTCTTGCAGAATCAGGAACCCTACATGAAAGAGACTATACCTTCTTCTGGCAGGGGAAGGGCTCAGACGGGACCGGAGAGCATGGTGTCGGCTTTGCCGTGAAGAACTCGCTGCTGAAGATGGTAGAGCCGAGCGAGAAAGGGACAGAGTGGATTTTCTCACTTCGACTCCACACATCCGACCGGCCTGTCAACCTTGTCAGTGTCTATGCCCCAACCCTCTACTCTACACAAGACGCAAAGGACAAGTTCTATGACCAGCTCTCAATGATGATACAGGAGATCCCAAGTCAGGAACAGTTGATGCTACTTGGTGACTACAACGCCAGAGTGGGCGCCGACCACGACTCCTGGCCAAGCTGCCTGGGGCGGTATGGGATTGGTAGCATGAATGACAACGGGCAACGACTGCTCGAGCTTTGCATGCTCCATAAAATGTGTGTCACCAACACCTACTTCCAGACCAAAGTGTCTTGGTGACATCCCCGCTCCAAACACTGGCACCAGTTAGACCTGATAATCACAAGACACCAGCACCCGAGAAACGTGCTCATGACTCGCTCCTTTCAGAGTGCCGACTGCGACACGGATCACTCTCTGGTTTGCTGCGAGATCAGACTTTGGCCAAAGAAGATGCACTGCGCCAAGCCTCCGGGCAAGCAGTGCATCGATGCCAGTAAGACACAACACCCAGACAAAGCTGCGGAGTTCATCAAGTCACTGGAGGATGCTCCCCTTGCAGACCCACCAGAAGGAGATGCTCAGCAGAGACGGGACTCTCTCAGGGACACTATCCACAGCACTGCACTCAAGGCCTTCGGGAAGAAACGGGGCAAGACACAGGACTGGTTTGAAGCGTGCACAAGTAAGCTCACCGCTGTCATCGAGGTAAAGCGTGTTACACTACTAGAGCACAAATGCTACCCAAGTGCTTAGCACTGCAAGTGCTAAGGACAGCAAGAAGCAACACCCAGGAAACAGCCAGACGCTGTGCAAATGACTACTGGCTACAACTATGCAATAGCATTCAGTCATCATTTGACACAGACAACATCTATGGAGTGTACGAGGGGATCAGGAAAGCCATCGGGCCAACCCAGAGCAAAACAGCACCATTGAGAACCATAACAGGCAAGACCATCAATGACAAAGGCAAGTAGATGGAGAGATGGGTGGAGCATTACTCTGAACTCTTCTCCAGAGAAAACAGCATCTCGGACAGCGTGCTAGATGCCGTGGAATACCTGACTGTCATGGAGGAACGGGATGCATTGCCAGCTGCTGAAGAGCTGAGTACAGCCATCGACAGCCTGCCCACTGGGAAGGCACCAGGATTGGATGGCATTCCACCAGAGGCCATCAAATGCACAAAGGGCATCCTGCTAAACCACCTGCACGATCTACTGTGCCAGTGCTGGATAGAGGGAGCAGTGCCGCAAGACATGAGAGACTGCAACATTATCATCATATATAAGAACAAAGGGGACAGAAGCGACTGTAACAACTTCAGGGGAATCTCCTTGTTGAGCATCATTGGGAAGGTCATCGCCCGCGTGGTCCTGAACAGACTGCAGAAAATAGCCGAAAGGGTATATCCCGAGTCTCAGTGCGGTTTCAGGTCAGAACACTCCACAATCAACATGATCTTCTCCCTTCAACAGTTACAAGAGAAATGCAGAGAGCAAAGACAACCACTCTACATCGCTTTCATTGACCTTACGAAGGCCTTCGACCTCGTGAGCAGAGACAGCCTGTTCAAAATTCTCGCCAGGATTGGTTGTCCCCCGAGGCTCCTCAGGATAGTTCAGTCATTCCACACAGACATGAAGGGCGTCGTTCAGTTCGACGGCTCTTCTTCGGAGGCCTTCAACATCTGCAGTGGTATGAAGCAGGGCTGTGTGCTTGCCCCCACCCTGTTCGGCGTCTTCTTCGCAGCCGTGCTGAAGCACGCCTTTGGAACATCAACTGCTGGTGTCTCCCTCCACACCAGATTGGACGGGAGGCTGTTCAGTCTGTCCTGGCTGAGGGCGAAAACCAAGGTTCGTGAAGTACTCATCAGGGACATGTTGTTTTCAGATGATGCAGCACTGGCAAAACACTCTGAAGAGCAACTGCAACGCCTCATGGACAGCTTCTCAAGAGCCTGCCAGGACTTCAGCTTGACCATCAGCCTGAAGAAAACCAACGTGTTGGGCCAAGGCATTGAGCACCCCCTGCCATTACCATCAACAACCACGAGCTGGAGGTAGTTCACGAGTTTACATACCTTGGCTCCACCATCACAGACAGTCTCTCCCTAGCCCCCGAGATCAATAGACGGATCGGATGAGCAGCCTCAACATTCGCCAGGCTGACAAAGAGAGTCTGGGAGAACAGAAAGCTGATGACGCACACCAAGGTTACAGTCTACAGGGCCTGCGTCCTCAGCACACTGCTTTACGGCAGCGAGACCTGGAGCCTCTACTACAGACAAGAGTGGCGTCTCAATGCCTTCCACCTTCGCAGCCTGAGATGCATCCTGGACATCACATGGACTGACCGAGTCACCAATAATGAGGTCCTGGCCCACGCCCAGATACCCAGCCTCCTCACCCTGCTCCAACAACGCCGTCTCCGCTGGCTGGGCCACGTACACCGCATGTCAGATGGGAGGATCCCGAAAGACCTGCTGTACGGGGAACTGGCCTCCAGCAAGAGAGCACAAGGCCAGCCCCATCCTTCCTTCAAACATGTCTGCAAAAGAGACATGAAGTCACTGAACATGAACGTCGAGAGGTGGGAGGACATCGCAAGTGATCGCTCTCGCTGAAGGCTGGAACTACGCAGAGGTCTAAAAAAAAGGGAGAAGAAAAGCAGAGGCTTGCTGCTGAAGAAATGTGCACTCATGGGAAAAACAGCACCGAGACGACACTGGAGGACAGCGCCTTCAAGTGCAGTCGCTGCAGCCGAGACTGTCACTCCCATGTGGGCCTCTACAGCCACAACAGGCGCTGCTCTACCAACACAGACTGAAGCAAGACTTTCCAGGCACAGATCCATGGTCTCACGAGAGTAACGGATGCCACCATGATGGCCAGTGAGCCGAATAGCCTGTTTCTATGATTTCTATAACTATATTGATTAAAACCATTATTAGGAGCCTGAAGACACACACTCAACATTTTAGGGACAGCTGCCTCCCCTCTGCCATCAGATTTCTGAATGGACAATAAACCCATAAACATGACCTCACTATTTTTCCTCTCTTTTTGCACAACTGATTTAATTTAATTTTTTAATATATTTCTCATAGTATTTTATTATTTATTGCACTGTACTGCTGCCACAAAACAATGAATTTCATGACATACGTATGTCAATGATCATAACGCTGACTCTAATTCTGATTCTGATGCTGCCCTTGAGTAGGTGATGATGAGGGTCCTTCTTCAATCTGTTGTGGTCCTTTCGGTAAAGGTTCCCTCTAGCTGCTCTGAGGATGGTGTTATTAAATTTAGACCTTTGATGGCAAAGGAACAGCAATTTACTTCCTTCTTGCGATGGTGTATGACTTGGAGGGAAACCTTTCCCTGCATCTGTTCCCTTGATGCTTTTTGGTGGTAGAGGTTGATAATTTAAGAGATCCTTAGGCGATTAACTGCAGGGCATTTTGTAGATTGAAGCTGCAATATAACAGTGGTGAAGAGAGGAAATATCTAAGGTGGTGGATGGGATACGAAAAAATAGGAAACTTGTATGGAGCACAATCACCAGAATGGACATGTTTGCCCAAATGAGATGATCTGTACTGTGAATATTTGACAATACCAATCCTTGTTCTTCAAGTAAGATAGATCAGTTGTGTTGATTAGCGCCACAACAACTTTACACTCATTATAAGAAGACCAAGGTCTTGATTGTAGACTTCAGAAAGGGGAAGTTGAGGGAACACACACCAGTCCTCACCAGTCAGCAGTGAGAAGGGGAGCAGCTTCTAGCTCCTGGGTGTCAACATCTCTGAAGGTTTATCCTGTGCCCAACATATTGTTGCAATTACAAAGAAGGCACATCAGTGACAATATTTCATTAGGCGTTTGAGGAGATTTCGTATGTCACCAAAGATTCCAGCAAATTTCTACTGAAATACTGTGGAGAGCATTCTAACTGGTTGCATCACAACCTGGTATGGAGGGGCCACTGCACAGGATCGGAAAAAAACTATAGAGGGTTGTAAACTCAATCAGCTCCATCATGGGCACCAGCCTCCCCATGATCGAGGACATTTTCAAAAGGCGATGCCTTCATAGGGTTGCTAAGAAGGCGTATGGCGTGTCGGCCTTCATCATTCAGGGAACTGAGTTCAAGAGCCACGAGGTAATGTTGCAGCTCCATAGAACTCTGGTTAGACCGCACTTGGAGTATTGTGTTCAGTTCTGATCACCTTAGTATAAGAAGAATGTAGAAACTTTAAAGAGGGTGTGGAAGAAATTCACCAGAATGCTGCCTAGATTGGAGGGTATATGTTGAGCAAGCTAGAGTGTTTCTCTTCGGAGCAAAGGGGGATGAGAGGTAAGTTCATAGAGGTGTACAAGATGGTAAGAGGCATAATTTGAGTAGACAGCCAGGGACCTTTATCAGGGAGGAAATGACTAATACAAATGGGCATAATCTTAAGGTGTTTGGAGGAAAATATAGGATTGATGTCAGAGATAATTTTTTTTACACAGAGTGGTAGGTGTTGAACGCACTGCCAGGGGTGATGGTAGAGGTGGATCCATTAGGGACATTTAAGAGATTCTTAGATAGGGACGTGGATGATGGGAAAATGGAGGGCTATGTGGGAAGGAAGGGTTAAATTGAAATTAGAGTAGGGCCTGAACTGGGCTGTAGTGTTCAACACTGACCACTACTGCAGCAAGCACCAAGTGGCAGGAAAACATCAAGTGGGCAGAATGAACATCAAACCCAGCAAATCACAAAGCATCTCCATAGTCAAGGGAATGCTGAAAGACATAGAGTTCTTCATCAGTTATGACCCAATTCCCACAGTGTTTGAATAGCCTGTCAAAACCCTAGGTAGGTGGTACAGTGCCAGCCTCGTGGACAGAGAGCAGGTGCAGCAACTAAAGCAACACATCGCCAATGGTTGGATGACATCAACAAGACTACACTTCCAGGAAAACTGAAGCGCTAGTGCTTACGGTTTGGACTCCCACCCCGGATGATGTGGCCACTCGCTGGCTATGCGGTCCCACTAATAAAGAAGCCAAGTGAACCATTATGTGGTTCGTAAAGAAGTGGCTCGGCGACCCAAGGTGTATCAGTAACATCAGTCTTTATGGTAAAGGAGTCCTTGAACTACCTTTCACCAGCCTTACAGAGGAATTCAAGTGTTCTAAGGTGCACCTACAAATGACACTCAAAGACTCTCGTGACAAGACCATCAGTAACGCTGCACAGACCTTATCAACTGGGCGGAAATGGAACTTCGCCAATGCGGTGCAGCAAGCAGCAGTATCCTTAGGCATAGAGACATTGTGTGGCAAGTCCAACAGGACGGGGTTGGCTTTGGTCTGGCAGCAAGTGGACCCACCTGGCACAAGGCCACAACTCTAGAGCAAAGGAAGATGGTTGTCGAGGAAATGCGGTGACAAGAAGAATCAGACAGAAGTGTAAGGGCTGTCTCCCTGGCTAAGCAGGGGCAATGGATGTGTGGGAAAGTACTGAGAGGAGGAACATCAGCTGGAAGGACATATGGGAGATGGAAGCAAACACACTTAGCTTTCTCATCAAAGCTACAAATGATATGCTTCCCTCAATAAAACCTCAACCAGTGGTTCGTTGAGGACCCAACTTGTTCCCCGTGCCCAATTCTGGCAATCTTCAAGCATATACAGGCAAACTGCAAAACCAGCCTCACACAAGTCTAGCAGTGGCAATCAAGACCAGGAGGAACAACCAAATCCTTGCCCTCTAGAATGACTAATACTCTGACACCAGCAGCATTCATCTGGGAGGGAGGGAAAAGACCAACTAATCTCCCTCCTAAGCCAGAAACAGGACAGATGAATATGGCCCTTGACTGGAAAAAGCTGATGGATGTCAATAAACAACTCACCTTTCCACCAGAAATTTCTACCACCAACCTTGGGCCAGATCTGGTTCTCTGGTCCAATTCATTAAGATTGTCCACATTGTGGAAGTCACAGTCCCATGGGAGGACTCAGTGGCTGAAGCACATTAGTGCAAGAGGCTATGCCGTACAGATCTAGCAGCTGAAGCTCAGTGACGGGGCTGGAAAACCACTTTGTCCTGTGGAAGTGGGTTGTAGGGGGTTTATAGCCACAACCGGCATCAAATTTCTGAAGGAGCTAGGGATCTATGGTCAGATTCTATGGCAAACCATCAGAGGCAGCAGAAAGAAGCAGTCACTGGCTTTGGATCAAGCAAAAAGACCTCTCCTGGGCTCCAAGATAGCATCAAGAGACTGGGAAGTCACAATAGGGGGTGATTTTGGGACGCTAGAAGTAATTCTCGAGCCCTCCAGAGAAGTAGTGGGCTAATTGATGAAACATCGAGGAAGGAGGGTGCCCACTTGAAAACCCTGGCGTGTCAACCCTGTGTCACTCCCAACATCAAGGCAGTCTTGAGCATGTGCTCATGGCCCATTGGCACAAAGGATATTAACATCTTATCCTGAGTTTTTTTGATTTTTCCTCTATGTTCTCTATTGAACAACATAGATATTCCTCTTTGTAATTTTTTTTATTTAGAGGTACAGCACAGAACAGGCCCGTCTAGCACAAAGAGCCCCACTTCCCAGCAACCTGCATATTTAACCCTAGCCTAATCACAGGACAATTTACAATGACCAGTTAACCTACGAACCAGTACATCTTTGGAAAGTAAGCGGAAACCAGAGCACCTGGAGGAAACCCACACAGTTACAAGGAAAATGCACAAACTCCTTTGAGACGGTGTCAGAATTGAACTCCGAACTCTGATGTCCCGAGGTGTAATAGTGTCATGCTAACTGCTACAATACCATGGCACCCTTTTTTCTAAAAATATACCACTTATTTATTTATTTTTTTGTTTTTGTTTGCTTATTTTAGGGTCAGAAATTCCACCATTGTAAAAATCTAAAAGAACATTTCAATAAATGCAACAAGACCTATAAACACAAACAACAGGAATTCTGCAGATGCTGGAAATTCAAGCCACACACATCAAAGTTGCTGGTGAACGCAGCAGGCCAGGCAGCATCTGTAGGAAGAGGTGCGGTCGACGTTTCAGGCCGAGACCCTTTGATGTGTGTTGCAACAAGACCTATGTCCATTTTCGTATCTGAGGATCTCCCAACTACTTCCAATTTAAGGCAGAGTTTGATAGGTTCTTGATTGGACACGGCTACGAAGGTTACCGGGGAGGAGGCCGGGGAGTGGGGCTAAGGAAGGGAAAAAACGATCAGCCATGATTGAATAGTGGAGCAGACTTGATGGGCCAAATGGCCTAATTCTGCTCCTATCTCTTATGGTCTTTAATATTTTCTTACTTTCGTACTTAGCCACTTTAGCATTTTGTATTGCTCTACTTCGGAAGACACAGCAATCTCTGTACTCTCCTGCTGTATGGCACTCAGTGTATTAATTGGTCTATTTACTAATACCATGTTTATTCTGAGAGCTTCATGCAAACAAGGAAGTTAATTCAATGCTACTGTATATGACAATAAACTAACAAATGCAGATAAGACATATAATGGAATAAACAATTGGACCACAGGGAAATGATGAGTTCAGATTGGAATATATTACCTGTACTGCGTTATAATATTTATGATTTAATTTATTTTTCTTACACAACTGCTGCAGCACAAAAGGGGCCAGTCAGTCCATCAAGACTTCTACTTTTTGAAGAGCAGTTCAATTAATCCCGTCTCCAGGAGAGCTGCATAATGCTTTCCTGTGAGTAGTGATATAATTGCTTTTGAAAACCATGACTGAAACTATTTCTACTGGTGTCAAGAAGATAGAACAGTTCCAAAGTCTGCAGAACACTGAACACTTGTACAGTTCTGGACACTCGAGCCATAATATTGTGCTGACCTTTTAACCCACTCCAAAGTCAATCCAACACTTTCCTCCCATGTAGCCCTCAATTTTTCTATCATCCATGTGCCTACCTAAGGGTCTCTTAAATACTCCTAATGCTTCTGTCTCTACCACCACCACTGACAGTATGTTCCATGAACTCACCACTCTGTAAAAACAAACCCTCCTCTGACATCCTCCCTATACTCTCCACCAAGCACATTTAAAAAGTATGAGCTCTCATATTTGCCATTACCACCCTGGGAAAAAGTCTTTGGTTGTCTACTCTATTTACAGTATGCCTCTTATGTTCTTTTACACCTCTATCAAGTCTCTTCTCATCCATCTTTGCTCCAAAGGAAAAAGCCCTTGCACACTCAATGTTTCCTCCTAAGACATGGTTCTCTAATCCTGATAAATCTCTTCTGCAGCCTCTCCAAAGCTTCTAAATCCTTCCTATAGCGAGGCAACCAGACTTTTCCTAATTTACGCTCCCAAGATCCTAACTAATAACATTAAAAGATCTGTCATCTGACCTGGTTTATTACCCAGCACTCAAACCAGCATGACCTCTATCCTGGTTGGCATGTCCACATACTGTATTGTATCAGGAGTCCTGAACGGACACACCTAACAAATGCCACCCCACCCAAACTTTCAGCGCTAAGGAGGTGACAATCAATATTAGAGAAGTTTTTACTTCATTTTAATGGTTATTTTCTATTAATTTAAAGATATAGCATGGAGTAGGCCCTTCCAGCCCTTTGTGCTACACCACCCCCAGCAACCCCCAACAACCCCAATTTAGCCCTAAGCTAATCATGGGACAATTCACAATGACCAATTAACCTTGGACTGTGGGAGGAAACTGAAAAACCCAAGCATTTCAAGGGGAGGACGTACAGAGGCTCCTTCCAGAGAACATTGAAATTAAAGCTTACAATATCTCGAGCTGTAATAATGTCACACTAAACACTATGCTACTATGGTGCCAAAAACCCTGCTATCTTTGCTCCTTTCCAAAATTCCCTGCTGTATGACTCTATTTATCTAAATCTAGCTCAGCTTCTCTTTGCTTAGAGATGATTACATCTGCCTACTGATCTGCTCCTCAGTGTCTCTGTTGCTATTAAGGTGGGGGGATGTCTATAGAATACTCCCAGTATAGTGATTGCTCCCTTCCTGTTTCTGACTTCACCCTCACTGACTCAGTAAATGAGCCTCCATGATGTCCAGCTCTGAGATTACCCCTGATTAGCAATGCCACTACCCCACCTATTTTACCTTCCTCACTGTCTATTGTAAATAATTTAGATCCTGGACCATCCAGCAGCCATTCCTACTTTTGTGACAGCTAAGTCTATATAATGGCTACAGCGTCATAGTTCCATGTACTGGTCCATGTTCTAAGTTCATCATCCTTCTTGTATTAAAAAAGACCCCATCACCAACTGCAGTTATGCCCTTTCCACTGCCTATCCTTCCTCACAGCCTCCCCGTGCACTGCACTTACCTTTCTATTAACTGCTCCATCCTCTGACATAATCACTCCGGTTTCCATTCCCCTGCCAACCTGGTTTACACCCTCCCAAACAGCTCCGGCAAACCTGCTCACAGGGACATTGGCCCTTCTTGAAATCAGGTGTAACACATCCCTTTTGTGCAGAGCATACCTTCCCCAGAAGAGATCCCAATAGCCTTTAAATCTGAAATTCTGTCCCCCGCATCAATTCATCCACCAAATCATCCTTTTCTTTCCCTCACTTGTGTGTGGCACAGACATCAACCCCAAGGTTACTACCCTTGAAGTCTTGCATTTCAGCTTCCTTCCTAGCTCCCTATTTTCATTCTTCAGGACCTCACCCACTTTTGTACCTGCAGTCTGTTGCTGACAGCAATATATAGCATGAGTTCTGGCTGCTCTCTGACCCCCTTAAGAATGCTGTGGACCCGATCTGTGACATCCCTGACCCTGGCACCTGGGAGACAACACGTCTTCCATATCCACAGAATGTTGTAATTATGCAGCACAGGCTCGTTGGACCAGAAGGGCCTGTTACTCTGCTGTATCTCTAACAAAATATATACATAAAATAAACTTCATTGCACTTCTCAATAATGATTTTTCTTCAAAACAAATTCAGTTAAAAGATTGAAGTGAGCCAGCCACTCAGTGGCCACTTTATTAGGTATACCTGTGTACCTACTTGTTAATGCAAATATCTAATTAGCCAATCTTGTGACAGCAACTCAATGCATAAAAGCATGCAGACATGGTCAACGGGCTCAGTTGTTATCCAGACCAAACATCAGAATGGGGAAGAAATATGATCTAAGTGACTTTGACCGTAGAATGATGGTTGGTGCCGGACAGGGTGGTTTGAGTCTTCTCAGAAAGTGCTGATCTCCTGGGATTTTCACACATACCAGTCTCTAGAGTTTACAGAGAATGGTGCGAGAAACAAAAACAATCCAGCGAGTGGCAGTTCACTTTGTTATTGAGAGAGGTCAGAGAATGACCAAACTGGTTCAAGCTGACAGGAAGGCAACTGTAACTTAATTAACTACACATTGCAACAGTGGTGTTCGGAAGAGCATCTCCGAATGCATATTACATCAAAACTTGAGGTGGATGTGCCACAGCAACAGAAGACCATGAACATACACTCGGTGGCCACTTTATTAGATACAGGAGATATTTTTAAAATAGGCCACGGAATGTAGAGGCAGCCATTGGATAGTA
Source organism: Mobula birostris (assembly GCF_030028105.1). Taxonomy (NCBI): domain Eukaryota; kingdom Metazoa; phylum Chordata; class Chondrichthyes; order Myliobatiformes; family Myliobatidae; genus Mobula; species Mobula birostris. Next base: position 132,385,704 of record NC_092379.1, on the reverse strand, counting down.
CAGCAACACATTCATTGGAATAAGCCTAACAAAATCCTTCAGAACAGACATATTCAGTTAAACAGAGAAGCTGTGCAGTCTGCCAATGAGTTCTCCATAGGTATGTTGTTACAATCTTCCCCACTATAATCAGCATCCATGATTGTGTAATTGCCTGGAAAAGGGATCGCACTGTTTCTCAATTTTGACAGACACAGGAGCATCAGAGACTGAGGAAAAGTAATTAAAAATTGGAAGCTTCATGTGAATTATTTTAGCTGATATTCTCAGGACCTTTCTTCCTTATGTAGCTCTTGCTAGGACACCACACCATCTCTGTAAAGAATGGGAGATGTGTGGGCCATGCCTTTTTTTGTGAGCTGCTCGTACAGAATCAAACCTTCGCACAGCACATAAGGGGCCTGTACCCTAATGTACCTGTACCTTCTGGTCAAGGTGGAGCCGAGCTGCGATGTCCGTCGAGATCAAGGATCAGAGAGTCGTTTTATTGATTCGTAGGGAAGGTTTTGAGGGGAGCGCCAGGGAATCGGGGGGCAGGTTAGGGTTTAGGGACAGGGGTGAGGAGGAGTTAGAGGTTGGGGGCAGCAAATGAAGAGTCAGGGGCCGGAGTCACTGGTGGCAGTCCAGGTAGGATTGCTTCACAGTCAAACGCCAACAATCCCCATGGATGGATGTCATGTTGACAGGCGCTGAGGATGAAGATCAGATATCCCTTTGGTCAATGAATGAAGTTGGCAGGCCCTGAGGAGGAGAGCTGGTGAACTCTGACCCCAGGGCTTTGAGTCTCCCTAGATAGGCAAGTGCCCCCAGTACTCCAGATATGCTCTCACTTACCTCATTACAGAGGCAGCACAGTAGTACAGTGGTCAGTGCATCAGTTCACAGTGCCAGTTCTCACTGATCAGAGTCCAATCCCACAGCTGTATGTAAGGAGTTTGCATTTTCTCCCCATGACCGCGTGGGTTTCCTCTTACATCCCACACTCCAAAAAAGGGACCTGCTTCGGACTAGTGAGTTGTGGCCATGCTATGTTGGTGGGAGAAACGTGGTGAACTTGTGGGCTGCCTAGCACGATCCTCACAAACAACGGGTTTCACTGTATCTTTCAATGTTTCGATGTACCGTATGGTGCAAAAGTCTTAGAAACGTCTACAGTATGTAGCCAGGGTGCCTTAGGCTTTTGCACAATGCTGTGGTAATTTTATGTATTGCACTGTACTGCTGCCACAAAAAAAATCAAATTTCATGACATATGTCAGTGATGATAAACCTGATTCAGATATGGGTCTCTATTGTGGACTGAGATTGGGAAGGGGCAGGGAGAGGGGAATCATGGTGGGAAAAGAGGAAGGGAAAGGGGAGGGAGTGGGAAGCACCAGAGAGACATTCTGTAATGATCAATAAACCAATTGTTTGGAATCAAATAATCTGGCCTGGTGTCTCAGAGTCGAGTGAGTCTGCACCCACACCACGCCCCGCCCTGGCACTCTTCTGCCACCTGTACTGCACCCCTCCCACAGCAGCCCACCCTCGCCACTCCCAACATCCGTTGCAGGCACCAGATTTACAAACTCACTCTCCACTCCACGTTGACAATACTCTATTGTGCAAAAGTCTTAGACACTCTAGTTATATGTATGTGCCTAAGACTTTTGCACAATCTGTATATGTACAAATGGAGCAAACCTTCATCTAGATTACTTCAATAGAATTTATGGAAAGCTAAGACTACTGAAGCTAACAGCAAAGGAGTTGAGTATATGGGTGGCTGGATACAGGCACAAAGCTGGGGTTCCTGACCATAAGACAAAGGAGCAGAAGTCGGCCATTCGGCCCATCGAGTCTGCTCCGCCATTTTATCATGAGCTGATCCATTCTCCCATTTAGTCCTACTCCCCCGCCTTCTCACCATAACCTTTGATGCCCTGGCTACTCAGATACCTATCAATCTCTGCCTTAAATACACCCAATGACTTGGCCTCCACTGCCATCCGTGGCAACAAATTCCATAGATTCACCACCCTCTGACTAAAAAAATTTCTTCGCATCTCTGTTCTGAACGGGTGCCCTTCAATCCTTAAGTCATGCCCTCTCGTACTAGACTCCACCATCATGGGAAAAAACTTTGCCACATACACTCTGTCCATGCCTTTCAACATTCGAAATGTTTCTATGAGGTCTCTCCTCATTCTTCTAAACTACAAGGAATACAGTCCAAGAGCGAACAAACGTTCTTCATATGTTAACTCTCTCATTCCCAGAATCATTCTAGTGACTCTTCTCTGTACCCTCTCCAACGTCAGCACATCCTTTCTTAAATAAGGAGACCAAAACTGCCCACAGTACTCCAAGTGAGGTCTCACCAGCACCTTATAGAGCCCCAACATCACATCCCTGCTCCTATACTCTATTCCTCTAGAAATGAATGCCAACATTGCATTCCCCTTCTTCACCACCGACTCAACCTGGAGGTTAACCTTAAGGGTATCATGTACGAGGACTCCCAAGTCCCGTTGCACCTCAGAACTTTGAATTCTCTCCCCATTTAAATAATAGTCTGCCCATTTATTTCTTCTGCCAAAGGGCATAACCATACACTTTCCAACATTGTATTTCATTTGCCACTTCTCTGCCCATTCTTCCAATCTATCCAAGTCTCTCTGCAGACTCTCTGTTTCCTCAGCACTACCGGCCCCTCCACCTATCTTCGTATCATCAGCAAATTTAACCACAAAGCCATCTATTCCATAATCCAAATCGTTGATGTACAATGCAAAAAGAAGTGGCCCCAACATGGAACACCACTGGTAACCGGCAGCCAACCAGAATAGGATCCCTTTATTCCCACTCTCTACTTCCTGCCAATCAGCTAACGCTCTATCCACGTCTGTAACTTTCCTGTAATTCCATGGGCTCTTTTCTTGTTAAGTAGCCTTATGTGTGGCACCTTGTCAAGGGCATTCTGAAAATCCAAATATACAACATCCACTGAATCTCCCTTGTCTAGCCTACTTGTAATTTCCTCAAAAAATTGTAATAGGTTTGTCAGGCAGGATTTTCCTTTAAGGAATCCATGCTGAGTTCTGCCTATCTTGTCATATGTCTCCAGGTACTCTGTAACCTCATCCTTGACAATTGACTCCAACAGCTTCCCAATCACCGATGTCAAGCTAACAGGTCTATAATTTCCTTTTTGCTTCCTTGCCCCCTTCTTAAATAGCGGAGTGACATTTGCAATCTTCCAGTCCTCTGGAACCATGCCAGAATCTATCGACTTTTGAAAGATCATTGCTAATGCCTCCGCAATCTCCACAGCTATTTCCCTCAGAACACGAGGGTGCATTCCATCTGGTCCAGGAGATTTATCTACCTGTAGACTATTCAGCTTCCTGAGTACTTTCTCTGTCGTAATTGTGACTGCGCACACTTATCTTCCCTGCCACCCTTGAGTGTCCAGTATACTGTTGATGTCTTCCTCAGTGAAGATTGGTGCAAAATACTCATTCAGTTCCTCCGCCATCTACTTATCTCCTATTACAATTTCTCCAGCATCATTTTCTATCGGCCCTATATCTACTCTCACCTGTCTTTTACTCTTTATATACTTGAAAAAGCTTTTAGTATCCTCTTTGATAGTATTTGCTAGCTTCTTTTCATAGTTCATCTTTTCCCTCTTAATGACCTTCTTAGTTTCCTTTTGTAAGCTTTTGAAAACTTCCCAATCCTCTTATTTCCCACTAATTTTTGCTTCCTTGTATGCCCTCTCCTTTGCTTTAACTTTGGCTTTGACTTCTCTGTCAGCCACGGTTGCATCCTTTTTCCATTCGAAAATTTCTTCTTTTTTAGAATATACCTGTCTTGCACCTTCCTCACTTCTCACATAAACTCCAGCCACTGCTGCTCTGCCGTCCTTCCTGTCAGTGCCCCTTTCCAGTCAACTTTGGCCAGTTCCTCTCTCATGCCACTATAATTTCCTTTACTCCACTGAAATCCTGACACATCAGATTTTGGCTTCTCTTTTTTAAGTTTCACAGTGAACTCAATCGTGTTATGATCACTGTCTCCTAGGGGTTCCTTCACCTCAATCTCTCTAATCACCCCCAGTTTATTACACAATACCCAATCCAGTACAGCCGATCCCCTAGTAGGCTCAACAACAAGCTGTTCTAAAAAGCCATCTTGCAGACATTCTACAAATTCTCTCTCTTGAGATCCAGTGCCGACCTGATTTTCCCAATCCACTCGCATGTTAAAATCCGCCACAATTATCATAACACTGCCCTTCTGACAAGCCTTTTCTATTTCCTGTTGCAATTTGTAGTTCACATCACTGTAGCTGTTTGGAGGCCTATAAATAACTGCCATCAGGGTCCTTTTACCCCTGCGATTTCTTAGCTCAACCCATTAAGATTCTGCACCTTCCGATCCAACTGCTTATTAACGATAGATGAACCAGAAAAGTCTATTTACCACCACCTCTACAAAATAATAGAAAAAAATATGATCTCACGTCCCCTTTTACGCATTCTCATCTCCTCACTTGCCTATCACCTCCCTCTGGTGCCCTTCCTCTTCCCCTTTCTCCCGTGGTCCACTTTCCTCTCTTATTAGATTCTTTCTTCTTCAGCCCTTTACCTTTTCCAGCTCTCCTTCCCAGCTTCTTACTTCATCCCCCCACACCCCACCCAACTACCTTCACCCTCATCTGGTTTCACCTTTTACCTTCTAGCTTGTTCTCCTTCTCCTCCCCCGAATTTCTTATTCTGGCTTCTTACCCTGTTCCTTTGCAGTCCTGATGAAAGGTCTCGGCCTGAAACGTAGGCCCTTTATTCCTTTCCATAGATGCTGCCTGACTTGCCAAGTTCCTCCAGCATTTTGTGTGTGTTACTCATAAGACAATTTAGTGTTTGCTAATAAATTAACAAACACTTTATTGTGCTGCATCCGGGATGCTGCCTGGATTAGAGAGCATGTCATAGAAATGTAGAAACATAGAAAACCTACAGCACAATACAGGCCCTTCGGCCCACAAAGTTGTGCCAAACATGTCCCTACCTTAGAAATTACTAGGGTTACCCATAACCCTCTATTTTTCTAAGCTCCATGTACCTATCCAAAAGTCTCTTAAAAGACCCTATCTTATCCACCTCCACCACTGTTGCCGGCAGCCCATGTCTCATGAGGAAAAGTGAAGTGAGTTAGGGCTTTTTTCTTTGGAGCGAAGGAGGATGAGAGGTGACCTAATAGAGGTGTACACAATAGTAGAAAACATTGATCGAGTGGACAGATGGAGACATTGTCCCAGGGCTGAAATGGTTAATATAAGGGGGGGCATAATTTCAAGGTGATTGGAGGAAAGCAGAGGAGGAGATGTCAGAGGTAAGTTCTTTACACAGAGAGTGGTAGGTTCGTGGATTGCACTGGTAGAGGCAAAAATATTGAGAGCATTTAAGAAACTTTTAGTTGGGTACATGGATGACAGAATAATGGAGGGTATGTAGTGGGAAGGGTTAGATTGATCCTAGAGTAAGTTAAAAGGTCAACACAACATTGTGGGCTGAAGGGCCTGTGCTGTGCTGTAATGTTCAATGTAAATATAAGTAAGTTGTAATCTACGTACATTGTTGCACCATTTTCAGGAATCTTTCACCCTGTTTCATTTAGATCCATCTTGAACACTGTCAACATCAATCCCAGCTCCTGCCCTTCACAAGTGCTTACTCACAGGGTCTGCTTGGGAAGGATAGAGCAATCACCGTGTCAGGCAGCAGTGATAGAAATTGTTACCGCGTTCAAAAGAACCTACTAATCCCTGATGACTTCCAAATCGCACCGGCCACAGGGCAGAGCCCAATGAAAAAGAGGTAAGTGATTAGTGGGTACATTTCAATTTCTTTCCTGCTGACAATCCTGAAGGAGCTCAACCGATGGTCTATAGCAACTGATTACGTTAAGCGGGAAATAATTGAATCCATCAGAAGAGACCCATGACTCTGATGTCATGTTCTGTTGACCAAAACCAGACCAAGGCAGTTTACCCTTCAACCCCCAAACCAGCGTAGATAACTTCACTCACCTCAACACCGAGCTGATTCCACAACCTATGCACTCACTTTCAAGGACTCTACGACTTATGTGCTCTATATCTATCTATAAAACGATCTATCTATCTATCTATCCACCTATCTATCAATTTATCTGTTTGTTTGTTTGTTTATCTATTTACTTAGTATTTGCACAGTTTCTCGTCTTTTGCAATTTGGTTGTTCGTCAGTCTTTGTGTATAGTATTTCACTGATTCTATTATCATTCTGCTGCTAATGCCCACAAGAAAATGAATCTCAGGGTAGTATATGGTGATACATTTATATTTTGATAATAAATTTGCTTTGAACTTTGAACTGTCAACTTTGAAATTAAAGGTCTCGGGAACAAACTTTCTCCTTTGTGGTCAAAGGGTCTGGACTGATGGCATCTGAATGTCTCAGGGTACATCAAGACCATTTGGAACCTGAGATGATTTGAAGGAAAAGAAACAGTAAGGTGGCTTTATTAAAAAAAAGCAAGGTACTTGGCTGTCTCCCCTTAACCTTCTTTTTATATTAAATTGACTTCTTTAAGGTGCTTGTTAATATCTGGCATTTTGACTCAAGATTCAAGATTCAAAATTGTCATTCTTCAGTACAAGGTTTAAGGAGAACGAAAGGATTGTTATGCCAGATCTGATGCAACATAAAAAACACAATAAGGATAAAGAACTCAATAAAAAAACAATAAGTATCAATATAAAAGCAATGCTGTAAAGCACAATGTACAAGTAACTGTTAGATGCATAGACTGATTGTATGTCCATAAATTTATACTACTCAGAATGGCAGAATAGATCAGCCAAAAGGACTGTTTCTGTCCTGTAGTGCACAATAACTCTATATACTGTGTCCAGTGCTCCTAGTACGGCCTTCTATATATTGTTGAGACCCGACACAGACTGGGAGACCGTTTTGCTGAACACCTACGCTCTGTCCATCAGAGGAAGCAAGATCTCCCAGTGGCCGCACATTTTAATTCCACATCCCATTCCCATTCTGATATGTCTATCCACGCCTCCTCTACTGTAAAGATGAAGCCACACTCAGGTTGGAGAAACAACACCTTATATTCCGTCTAGGTAGCCTCCGACCTGATGGCATGAATATTGACTTCTCTAACTTCCGTTAATGCCCCTCTTCCCGTTCCTACCCCATCCCCTATTTATTTATTTATTTATTTATTCATTCCTTTTTTTTTCCTCTCTCTCTCTCTCTGTCCCTCTCACAATAACTCCCTGCCTGTTCTCCATCTTCCTCTGGTGCTACCCTCCCCCTTTCTTTCTCCCTAGGCCTCCCGTCCCATGATCCTCTCCCTTCTCCTGCCTTGTATCCCTTTTGCCAATCAACTTTCCAGCTCTTAGCTTCTTCCCTCCCCCTTCTGTCTTCTCCTGTCATTTCGGATCTCCCCCTCCCCCTCCCACTTTCAAATCTCTTACTATCTCTTCTTTCAGTTAGTCCTGACGAAGGTTCTCGGCCCGAAACGTCAGCTGCGCTTCTTCCTATGGATACTGTCTGGCCTGCTGCGTTCCACCAGCACTTTGTGTGTGTAGCTCTATAACTCTGACTTCTTTGCTTTGGTTTCCTCCCACATTACAAAGTTGTAGGGATAGAGTTAGTGAGTTGTGGGCTTGCTGTGCATACAATGTGCTCAGCAGGTCTGGCAGCATCTATGGACGGGAACAAACAGTTGATGTTTCGAGCCAAGACCCTTCATCAGGACTAATAAAAACTCTCGGCCCGAAATGGCAACTGCTTATTCTCTTCCATAGATGCTGCCTGACCTGCTGAGCTCCTCCAGCACATTGTGTGTGTGTTGCTTGCTCTACATTTCCAGCATCTGTAGTACCCTTTTGTCCACGGGCATGCTATGTTGGCATCGGAAGCATGGCACCACATGTTGCCTGCCCCAGCATACCCTTCGACTGCTTCACTGTACGTTTCAATGTTTTGATGAACATGTGACAGGTAAAGCTAATCTCCAACTCTTTTTACCTGTACCATTACATTTACCTAGGACACATCATGCGGAAAGATGAACTAGAAAAACTCATACTCTCTGGAAAGATTGAGGGGAGTAAACCTAGAGGAAGACCTCGGCTTATGTACATCAAAAGCATAGCCAGGTGGCTACACATCGAGGAAATGGAAGTCATCCAAAAAACGAAGGATAGATCTATATGGAAAACCATGGTCACCAAATTCCGCGTCGGATATGGGACCTAGACAGACAGACAGTGCCATTACATCCGAATACATTAGAGAATACTTACGCTCTTGAATACACTGATAACTGATGGTTTATGAAGCAAATGCAAATTAAACAGTACTATTCTTCTCATCTGTTGTTTCTGCCACCACTGCCCCCTCCTGCCTCGTTGTTTTCCATTGTCCACACTGAACTGTTCATCGGCCGCTGCTGTGAACACAGGCAGGTTGCAGTTCTCGGGTAATGATACTCCAAGCAGAGACACTAGGTGGTGACAGAGAATCATAGCTTAGGTCTGGTCCTTCTGCTTTATAGGAGGGTCTTCACCCGGGAGCCCCTTTCCAATCACCAGAGGCCGTTTGCTCATTTTGCCAAGTCTGGTCATTATGCGTTTCAATAAATCACACAACAGAAAGACGGGGAGAGGGAGAAAGAAACTGGGAAAAAGAGAAAGATGGATTGTGAAAATAAGGAGGGGGAAGGGGGAAGGAGGGAAGGAGGGAGAGGGGGATGGATGGAAGGAAAAAAGAGGGGTAAGAAAGAATATACATAAACAAACAGCAGAAAGGGAAAAGGGAGAAAGAAAATAAAAGAGAGAAAGGGAAAAGAAACACAATGAAATAGAAAAGAAGGAAAGAAAGACAAAAAAGAGAGAAAGAAAGAGACGGGGAATGAACTAGAGGAAGAAAGAGAAGGAGGATAGAAAGAGACATAGGGATAGAGAGAGAAAGGAAGAAGGGAAAAACAGAAAAAGAAGAGAAAGGAAAAAGGGAAAGAGAGAAAGAGGTGAGAGAGAGAGAGAGAGAAGGAAAGAAAAAGAAAGATAGAAATAAATAAACAAACAAACAAACTTTAATGAATACTGCCCCTTCAGTAATTACAGGATATGGACAAATAACTTCACCATATTAAACAGCAAACCAAGTGCTTGGAGAACACCACGTTTGCAACCATAAGTCCGTAAGCTATAGCAGTCAGATAAACTTGCAGCCCAAGTGGTTCTCTGCATCCGTTCACTTACACTAACAATGTTCAACAGTGGGAAATACACGCTGCGCTCTGTTTCTGAAGTGTCATCCCATTGAACTTTTACGGAATGAGCTTCTGAAGCAGAGTAGAGGCTGCTGAGATCAGCTAATGAAGCTGAAATTCTGCACCAGCATATCAGAAAAACAGCAAGACAATTCCTTGAGTGCTAAAAATCCCTATTATGGAACATAATAATCCATGCAATGGAATTCTCTGCAAGTGCAGAATGGGAAATTATAACTGCAAATTATAACCACAAGTGCTTTCATTTGCAGATGCTGTGTTAACTTAGTTTCACGACATACACTCAGTGGCCGCTTAATTAGGCATACCCGTACACCTGCTCATTAATACAAATATCGAATCAGCCAATCATGTGGCAGCAACTCGATGAATAAAAGCATGAAGACACGGTCAAGAGGATCAGTTGTTGCTCAGACAAAACATCAGAAAGGGGGAAGAAATATGATCTAAGTGACTTTGACCATGCAATGAATCTCGGTGCCAGATGGAGTTGTCATGAGCCTTACAAAGCCTCTGCAGCATACCGTAGAGCATTGGACTTCGAAGTTACTCGAGAACATTAAATGTTCTATTAACTGGAGTCGTTAAGCCCTTGTACTTTCTGTTTAATCTTGTCAAGTTAATTGTGACTGGCTCGGATTTTCCGCTTTCTATGATTATTTAATGCAGACTCCCATCATGGAGTCCTTGTGTCGCGAATGATTTGTCTCGCAGTGTCGCTCAGTCATGCCACCGATGTCCTCTTGAAATCCCCATGTATAACCTTCAGTTTCTGCCTCTACATGGGGGTCTGCTGTTCCTTTGTACCTGGGTTCAGTAATTGCCAACACTCACTGTGACAGGGTGGTTTGAGTTTCTCAGGAATTGCTGATCTCCTAGGATTTTCACACTCCACAGTCTCTAGAGTTTACAGAGAATGGTGTGAAAAACAGAAAATCATCCAGTGAGCGGCAGGTCTGTGGGCGAAAACGTCTTGTTAATAAGAGAGGTCAGAGGAGAATGGCCAGACTGGCTCAAGCTGACAGAAGGCGACAGTAGCTCAAATAACGCATTAGTAACGTATTACCACAGAGGAATGCAGAAGAGTATCTCTGAACGCACAACGAACATCCACTCAGTGTCCACTTTATTCGATGCAGGAGGTACCTAATAAAGTGGCCACTGAGTGTAAGTCAGTGATAATTAGCCTGATTCTGATTCTAATTTCCAGGGCCAATATCATACACCTGAATATAAAATTCGTTCACCATTCATGGCTCAAGGACAACTCCAAGCGAGATAGAATAGTACATAGTGTTCTTCAAACACAGAATACAGTATATTTTAAGCCATCCAACCATTATTTATGAATATTAAGGCTGGCATTTTTGAGAAAGTGCAATTGTGGAACCATTCCAGTTTTAATGGGACTTAGACTGATCCATAAAATTAATCCAAAGAAACAAAAGAAAGACGGCATAGGTAAGTAAGGATGGGAAAACAAAATTAGTTCACCTATCGCCACAAAGCAGTTAAAAGAATACTTAGATCCCTCCGCACTTAACATAATTCGTGTAAAGGCGGGAGGAGAAGATGGCAGCGCACCTGCGTGTGCACAGCCCTCCAGTGAAAAATGATATCGTATCTGTTAAATAGGGGTGGTGGACAATTCTGATTTGATGGAGAATGGACGTGAAAGCACAGAGGAACATCTGGAGAAATTTCTGAAACGTCTGTTCGCTGCTGTCATTACCGTGTGGTCGGGAATCTTTCGGAGGGTAGGCCTCAAAATCCCCAGCCTTGCCTGCTTTTGGCGACCGAGAAGGAGGTCAAATTGTTCAGACAGAGATGGCGCTCAGTACCCGGTGTTGGAGAGCTGATCAGAGCTCAAAGTTTTCGGATGAATCAGAGTCGGATTGTGGTCGGCATGGCAGGGAGAGTTTTTCTTCCTTCTCCTATCTGCATGAGATGTGGGACATTTGAGAAACTTTGAACTTTACTGTGCTCACGGGCTTCTTCATCAAGTTATGGTATTTGTTTGTAACTATATGTTATAACTATGTGGTTTTGTCAGTTTTTTCAGTCTTGGTTTGCCCTGTGTTTTGTGATATCACACCGGAGGAAATAATGTATCATTTCTTAATGCATGCATTGCTAAATGACAATAAAAGAGGACTACGTGTCTTCATAATCATAAAGTTGGATGCTTTTATAAAGTACTGCAGTGCAATCACTCAAGTCAAGTACATTGTTCTCCAAAAGGGTTTTATCCCCTAATGGAGAATGCCTGTGTGTGACTTTGTTTAACATGGAGAGGCCAATGCATGGGCAGCCACCACACATCCTTGAGGTCTTGGTTGGATTGCTCTTTGTCTAGAATCTCCCCTTGAACTTACGACCAGAGGTGACCCTACCGGGACCTAAACACCAGATGGCTAAACTCTAGCCAGCATCACTCGCAGGATCTCAAGAACTCACAAGCCTCTCCATCACGACATGGTGAGGATCCTTGGGGAAGGTAAAATGATAGTAGAAGATTTACTCCCTTGCAGAGTGTTTTAGAATGAATTTCCATTCTAATGCTTTCTAGAGCAATCTCTTTATAGCGCACTTGGGATTTAGGTGATCCATTTGTTTGCTCATTATGCACTGTCATATGACATTGGTGATCATGGTCTTTCCATGATCATGATTGTTCTTGGCAAATTTTTCTGCAGAAGTGGTTTGCCATTGTCTTCTTCTGGGCAGTGTCCTTACAAGACGGGTGACCCGAGCCATTATCAAAATTCTTCAGAGATTGTCTGCCTGGCATCAGTGGTCGGGTAACCAGGACTTGTGATATGCACCCATCCACCACCTGCTCCTATGGCTTCACGTGACCCTGACTGGGGTGAGGGATGGAGGGGCTAAGCGTGTGCTACACCTTGCCCAAGGGTGATCTGCAGGCTAGCAGAAGGAAGGACATCTTACACCTCCTTTGGTGGACATGTATCTCTACCCTGCCACCTTTGAAGATTACAGAGTGTAGACATTCAGGTGAACTGTGGCCCTAGTTAGATTAGATTAAAGTAATAAAAAATAAAATTGTTTTAAAATAATTAAATATAGAAACGTAACAAGCTAATGGTACTCAGATAAAACAATTATATAATGAATAAGGGAAACAAACAAAATAGTAGTTAAATAGAGATACCAAAAAAGACTGCAGATGCTGGAAATCCCAGAGCAACACGCAAAGTGCTGCAGGAGCTCAGGAGATCAGACAGCATCTGTGGGGGGAAGTAGACAGCCAATGGTTCTAGTTGAGACCTTTCATCAGGACCCGCCCCAGTGCTGATGAAGAGTCTCGACCTGAAACGTCAACTATTCTTTTCCCTCTATTAATGCTACCTGATCATCTGAGTTCCTCCAGCATCTTGAGTGTTGCATAAAAAAAAGCCTTAAAACTTCTTTATACCAACAGCTGGACAATTCTTTGAAATCATGAGGATGAAAAGTTGCCAGAGATAGACAGAATGGAGAGTTGAAATAACAGGTGTAATCTTATTGAGTGCCTGAGCAGGTTTAGAGGACCATGTGGCTGCAGCTACTTACAATTTGTATGTTCATTTTATTCTCATTAATTATATTTCCAAAATAGCTCTATGATGTTCACTTGAATGAGGTCTTTAATTGCTATTCTACAGCCGTTCCAAGTTGGATAAGTGTCCCGTGCTAGAACGAGAAGTGCGCACGCTGGCACGTAATCTGCAGCACATCTCCGTGTTCCACACTGCAGTGCATTGGCACAGAGTCAAAGGTGCACTGAACAGCAAACAGCAGGTAGGCAGCCATCTCCAGCAAAGCCACCATCCACATCACAGCATAGACAACCCATTATATTTGCATTAAAGTCATAGGCTTTAATGTTCCATAATCAAAATTAAAAGTAAATTTATTAACAAAACGTAAATGTGTAAAAGCAACCCTGATATTCATTTTCTTGAGGGCATATTCAGTAAATATCATTATCCAGTAAGGAATCAATGGAAGACCACACCTAAAAGGACAGGTAACAACCAATGTGCAAAAGATAAAAAACTATGTCAATACAAAAGAAAAAAGAAAATAAATAAATAAATAAATAAACAAACAAGCAAGCAAGCAAACAAGCAATAAATATTGAAAACATGAGATGAAGAGTCATTGAAAGTGAATCCATAAGTTGTGGGAACAGTTCAGTGATGGAGCAAGTGAAATTGGGTGAAGTTATTCCCTCTGATTCAAGATCCTAATCAATGAGGGGTAATAGCTCCTCTTGAACCTGGACGTGTGAGTTCTGAGGCTCCTGTATCTTCTTACTGATAGCAGCAGCGAGAAGAGAGCATGACCTGGGTGATGGTGTTTCCTGATGATGGATGAAGCTTTCCTCTGCCAGCACTCTGTGTAGATATGCTCAATGATGGAGAGGGCTTCACCCATGATGGACTGAGCCGTATCCACTACTTTTTGTAGGATTTTTCGCTCAAGGGTATTGGTGTTTCCATACTAGGCTGTGATGCAACTAGTCAATACACTCTCCACCATAAGTACATCTATAGAAGTTTGTCAAAGTTTCACATTCATGCTGAATCTTCGCAAACTCCTAAGGAAGTAGAGGTGCTGCTGTGCTTTCTTCGTAATTGCACTTTCTTCATAATTCCACATTTAAAAAAAGGTTACTTAAAATGCAAAATGACAACCATTTGCTTTGCCACCTTCACTTGCTGCATGGAGGGTTTTCTGCTTTAGGGACAGTTTTGAGTGACTAAGTACATGGCATACTGAGTTCCTATGCCATTGTGAGGAGGTACTAAGGGGAATTTCAGCATTTCATAGAGGGACAGAGGGCAGAGACACCTCTTGCTACTCAATGGTTCCATCCATACTATAAAGGTGATCTATGCTGGTCTCAACTTCTCTTTTGTGTCAGGACTTACAAATCTTACAAATATTTATCTAGGTATCTCCACCTTAAATATATGTGATGATCTGATCTTCAACACCCTCTGGGACAGAGAATTTCAGAGGTTCATTACCCTAAATACTTTAACCTGAAATATCAACTGTCCACTTCCTTCCATGGATGCTTCCTAACTGCTAAGCTCCTCTGGCATTTGGTATGTGATCAACATTTAATTATTGAGCTGAAGAAGAGTATGGCAGTAGGGATGAGGATAGGCAATTTAATCGAATCACTCAGTATTAATGCAAGTGCTGGTATAGAGAGACCAGAACTACACATCAATAAATTATTGTGTGCACTTCTGGTCACCTACCTACAGGAAAGATATCGATAAGATTGAAAGAGTACAAAGAAAATATACAAGAATGCTGCTGGAACTTGAGGATCTGAGTTGTAGGGAAAGGTTGAACAGGTTAGGACTTTATTCCCTGGAGTGTAGGAGAATGAGGGGAGATTTGATTAGAGATACACAAGATTATGAAGGGTATAGATAGGGTAAGTACAAGCAGGTTTTTTCCACGAAAGTTGGGTGAGACTAGAACTAAGGGTCATTTAAGGGGAACCTGAGGGCGAACTTCTTCACTCAGAGGGTTGTGAGAGCTGCCAGTAGAAGTGGTAGATGCTGTTTCGATTTCAACATTTAAGAGAGGTTTGGATAGTAAATGGATGGGAGTGGTATGAAGTGTTATGGTCCAGGTGCCGGTCAATGAGACTAGGCAGAATAACAGTCCATCATGGACTAGGTGGGCTGAAGGGCCTGTTTCTGTGCTGTAGTGCTCTATGACTATGATTTGCGGCCATTTTTGGAACTGGACTGCAACTAATCACTGATTGGGAGTATGCAAAAAGAGCTTCCTTTTCAATCAGGTCGGCACTCAAGATTAAAAATGCAAAACTTCATGGCAGTTTTTTTGGAGTTGGACTGTGACCAATCACCACGCAAGAGTATGTAAAAAGAGCTATCTTTTTAATTAAGTCTGCACTCAAGATTGAAAAGACAGAACTTCACAGCAGATTTTCAGAGTTGGACTGTGACCAATCACCAAGTGCAAGTCATTAGAAAGAGCAAATAAAAATAACAGAAGCAGAGCAGCCATTGTTGTGAGTGCGTCAGTGTCTGGAGTGGCTTTGGCTCATCAGGCTAGGGCGAGGTAAAGTATCTGATAAGTTTCTCTATTTGTTCTTAACTCTTCATTCGTCACCTCTTAGGGCACAATCAGTGCAGTGAGAGTGGCTCCAGCCGCAGTGTTTTGAACTGTGTGTGAGATGTGGGAACTCTGAGAGACCTCCAGTCTCCTGGATAAACACATCTGCACCAGGTGCACCGAGTTGCATCTCTTCAAAGAACGTATAAACGAACTGGAGCTGCAGCTCGATGACTTTCGGCTCATATGTGAGAATGAGAAGGTGATAGACAGGAACTACAGGGAGGTAGGCACCCCTGGGTTTCAGGACACTGGTAACCGGAAGACTGTCAGGAGAAGGAGGGGAAATGTGCAGAGGACCTCTGTGGCTGTTCTCCTCAACAATAAGTATAGCACTTTAGATACTGTTGACGGAGTAACCTACCGGGGGGAGCTGCAGTGACCAGGTATCTGGCACTGAGGGTGGTGCTCCGACTCAGAACAGAAGAGAGGTGAAGAGGACTGCAGTGGTGATAGGAGATTCCATAGTCTGAGGAACAGAGACAAGATTCTGTGGGCGTGATAGATTCACCAGGATGGTATGTTGTCTCCCAGGTTCCAGGGTCAGGGACAGGGATGTCTTGGATTAGGTCCATGGAATTCTAAAGGGAGAGGGTGAGCAGCAAAAAGTCTTGATTCGTATTTGGACCAATGACAGGAAGAAAAGGTGAGGAGGTCCTGAAGAGAGATTTTAAGGAGCTAGGTAGAAAGCTGATAAACAGGACCTCCAGGGTAAACATCTCTGAACTGCTGGCTGTGGCAAGCACCAGTGAGGGTAAGAATAGGATGATTTGGCAGGTGAATGCGTGGCTGAGGAACTGGTGCAGGAGGGGGAGGCAGGAGTTCAGATTTATGGATCATTGGAATCTCTTCAAAATGTACTAAATGGATGGGTTACACCTGAACCTAGAGGGGGCCAATATGCTGGTAGGCAGGTTTGCTAGAGTTGTTCAGGAGGCTGGGAAATGGAGTGATAGTACTGAGGATGAGATAGTTTACAAACAAAGGCAGTGTGTAGTGAGACTGCTAGAAAGGAGAGGGTGATGATGGGGCAAAATAGCTGTCAACAGGATGACTTGCAATGTAAAAGGCAGACAAAATCGAAAAGGGTGAATACAGGACTCAAGATATTATATTTGAAAGCGCGCAGTATACAGAATAAGGTAGATTAACTTGTAGTTCAATTACAGATGGGCTTGTATGATTTTGTGGGCATCACTGAACCATGGCTGAAAGAAGATTATAAGATCATAAGACATTGGAGCAGAATTAGGCCATTCGGCCCATCGAGTCTGCTCCACCATTCTATCACGGCTGATCCTGGATCCCACTCAACCCCATACACCTGCCTTCTCGACAGGTCCTTTGATGGCCTGACTGATCAGGAGACAATCAATTTCCGCTTTAAATATACACACATACTTGGCCTCCACCACAGTCTGGGGGAGAGCATTCCACAGATTTATTGCTCTCTGGCTAAAAAAAGTTCCTCCTTACCTCTGTTCTAAAGAGTGACCCCTCAATTTTGAAGCTGTGCCCTCTAGTTCTGGATACTCCCACCATAGGAAACATCCTCTCCACATCCACCTTATCTTGTCCTTTCAACATTTGGTAGGTTTCAATGAGATCCCCCAGCATACTTCTAAATTCCAGTGAGTACAGGCCCAAAGCTGCCAGACGGTCCTCATTTGTTAACCCCTTATTTCCCGGAATCATCCTCGTGAACCTCCTCTGGACTCTCCCAATGACAACACATCCTTTCTGAGATTTGGAGCCCAATGGCTGGAATTCCTGGAAGCAATTTGAAAGATGCAGGATATATCCATCCCAAAGAGGAAGAAGTATTCTAAAGGCAAGATAGCACAACTGCAGCTAACAAGAGAAGTCAAATCCAACATAAAAGCCAAAGAGAGGACATATAATAGAGCAAAAATTAGTGGGAAGTTAGAGGATTGGTAAGCTTTTAAAAAACAACAGAATGCAATGAAAACAAAAGTAAGCTAGCCAATAATATTAAAGAGAATACCAAAAGTTTCTTCAGATACACAATGTGTAAAAGAGAGGCGAGAGGGTAAATAGGACAATGGGAAAATGCTGCTGGAAAGGTAGTAATGGGGGACAAGAAAATGGTGGATTAACTGAATAAGCAGTTTGCATCAGCCTTTACTGTGGAAGACATTAGCAGCATGCCGGAAGTTCGAGAGTGTCGGGGGAAGAAGTGTGTGAAGTTGACATTACTAGGGAGTAGGTTCTTGGGAAACTGAAAGGTATAAAGTTAGATAAATCACCTGGGCCAGATGGTATACACCCCTGGGTTCTGAAAGAGGTAGCTGAAGAGATTGTGGAGGCATTAGTAATTATCTTTCAAGAATCACTAGATTCTGGCATGGCTCCAGAGGAATGGAAAATTGCAAATGTCACACCACTGTTCAAGAAGGGAAAGAGGCAGAAGAAAGGAAATTATAGGCCAGCTAATTTGACCTCAGTGTTTGGGACAATGTTGGAGTCAATTGTCAAAATAGTCCAGATCTTCATGGTTTCCTTGAGGGAAATTTTTGCCTGACAAATCTGTTGGAATTCTTTGAAGAAATAACAAGCAGGATAGACAAAAGTGAATCAGTGACTTTGTGTACTTGGATTTTCAGAAGGCCATTGAACAAGCTGCCACACATGAGGTTGCTTAACAAGCTGATAGCATATGGTATTACAGGAAAGATACTAGCATGGATAAAGCAGTGGCTGATTGGCAGGAGGCAAAGAGTGGGAATAAAGGAAGCCTTTTCTGGTTGGCTGGCAGTGACTAGTGGTTTTCCACAGGGGTCTGTGTTGGGACCAATCCTTTTTACATTATATGTCAATGATTTGGATGATGGATTTGATGGTATATTGCAAAGTTTGCAGATAATATGAAGATAGGTGGAGGGGCAGGTAGCTTTTAGGAATTAGAGAGACTACAGAAAGATGTAGACAGATTACCAGAATGGGCAAATAAGAGGCATGGAATACAGTGTCAGTGTATGATCATGCATTTTGGTAGAAAAAATTAAATGATTGACTATTTTCTAAATGAAGAGAAAATACAAAAAAAATCTGAGCTGCAAAGGGACTTGGGAGCCCTTGTGCAGGATTTCCTAAAGGTTAACTTGCAGGTTGAGTCAGTGGTGAGGAAAGCAAATGCAATATTAGCATTCATTTCAAGAAGACTAAAATATGAATGCAAGGATGTAATGTTGGGGCTTTATAAAGCACTGGTGAGGCCTCACTTGGAGTATTGTGAGCAGTTTTGGGCTCCTTATCTAAGAAAGTTTGTGCTGGTACTGGAGACGGTTCAAAGTAGGTTCACAAAAATGATTCTGGGATTGAAAGGTTTGTCATATGAAGAGCGTACGATGGTTCTGGGCCTGTATTCGCTGGAAATCAGAAGAATGAGGGGTGTCATTGAAATACATCCAATGTTGAAAGGCCTTGATAGAGTGGATGTGAAGAGGATGTTTCCTATGGTGGTAGAGTCTAATAGAGGACACAGCTCAGAATAGAAGGTCATCCTTTTAGAATGGAGATGAGGAGGAATTTCTTTAGCCAAAGAGTGATTAATCTGTGGAATTCTTTGCCACAGGCCACTGTGGAGGCCAAATCAGTAGGTATATTTAAGGCAGAGGTTGATAAATTCTTGACTAGTCAGGGCATGAAAGGATATGTGGAGAAGGCAGGAGACTGGGGTGGAAGGGAAAGTGCATCAGCCATGATGAAATGACAGAGCAGACTCAGTCAGCCAGATAGCCTAATTCTGCCCCTATTTCTTCTGAACTCTGTTGCGGTCTGACACTGTCAAAAATACACAGGGATTCCTGGCTCTAGATGGAAGCACTGAATGCTGCAGCAGGAAGATTCTTCAAAACTGATATCACTGGATAGATTGTAGCCCCAGTGCTCAGATCTCTTCTGGGAACTACACATCAGATTGCCCACCATGGAGAGAGTGCAGAAGAGCTTTCCTAATATGACAGCATGAATGTGGAACTTCAGAAAAGCTGAGATTGTTCCCTTAGAACAGAAAAGGGGATGATATAATGAAAGATGAAAATAAATGAAGGATTTTTATTCTGAGAACCTGTTTCCACTGGTGGTCAGCAGAGACAATTAGCAAAAGAGCAAAGTGGCAAATGAGAAGTATTTTTGCCATGGTGCAGAATGCAGTGCCTGTGGGGAGTGGTGTCCAAGATGTATATACTGTATATGATCAGGAGCAGCTTTAATAATAATTTCCAATGGAGAACTTGATTATATAGCCAATAAGTAGACGATAGCAGATTCTTTTTTTAATTAATCTGTACCCCTTGCATTGTAAATATCTGCTTTCAATGGACTGGAGTGGCACTGCAATCTCATTGTCTTGAGCAATGACAATAAAATTCAATTTGATTCTATTCTATCAAAGTTCAAAATTAATTTATTATCAAAGTAAGTTTATAAAACATTGAACACCTACAGCACAGTACAGGCCCTTCGGTCCACAATGTTGTGCCAACCTTTTACCCTTCTCTAAGGTCAATCTCACCCTTCCCTACATAGCCCTCTATTTTTCTCTCATCCCTGTGCCTATCTAAGAGTTTCTTAACTGTCCGTAATGTCACCCTATACTACCTTGAGATTCATTTGTAGGCAAAAAAGATAAAATTTATGAAAAGCGATACATAAAGAAAGACTGACAAGTGACCAATCTGTGAAGGAAGAGAAACTGCAAATAAATAATAAGGTAATACTGAAAACGAGTTACAAATATACCTTGAAAGTGATTATGTAGGTCATCGAATTTGTTCAGAGCTGTGGTGAGTGAAGCTATTCACACTGGTTCATGAGCCTGATGGTCGAAGGATAATAACCATCCCTGAGCCTGGTGGTGTGGGACCTCCTTCCCAATAGTAGTAGCATGGCCTGGATGGTGGGGTTTTTAATGATGATCAGGTAAGAAAGAGCAGCAGAGTGGGACCAATTGAATCTTTCAAAGAGCTAGGGTAACACATTGTAAAAACACTGCCCAGAAGAAGTCAATGACAAATCACTTCTGTAGAAAGTTTGCCAAGAACAATCATGGTCATGTGCCATGTAGTATGGTTGTCCACGTCATACTACATGGCACATGATGAACGAGCAAATATGCAATTAACTTTGACATCCTAGAAGAGTTATCCTATCCATACTTATTTCAAGAAATTTTCCACAGTTTTGCAAGCCAGCTGTATTATTTGCTCGTTTTCAAATTCTGTGCATCTTCATTCACTCTTGAAATGTCATCATTGATGGTGAGTCATGGTGAGATACAACAGGGGGAAAGTTCCTTTAGCCTATCAAATGTCAAGTGCCCACTTACATCAAACCTTCAATAATCTCATTATTTATTTGTGCTACATTCTCATAAATCCCTCCGCAGATTCCACTACTCACATACAAATCTGAGCTCATTCACAATTTTCAATTAACCCACAACACACACAAACACATGGAGGAAATCAGCAGGTCAGGTACTATCTATGGAGGGAAAGAAACAGCTGATGTTTTGGGCTGAGACCCTTCATCAGGACTGGAAAGGAAGGGGAAGGAGGCAAAATAAGAAGGCAAAATAATAAGAGAAAGAAAGGAGTACAAGTAAAGCCAGGTGAGGGGGGTGGTGGGTGGATGGGGAAGGTGGGGGGGAGTGAGAAACTGGGGGAGTGATAGATGGAAAAGGTAAAGGACTGAAGAAGGAATCTGATAGGAGAGTAGAGAGGACCATGGGAAAAAGGGAAGGAGAAGGGGCACCAGAAGGAAGTGATGGGCAGCTGAGGTGAATAAAATCCAGACATTTTTGACTTTCACCTTTAACCCAAAGCCTCAGGTATCAGAAAAACTCTTGTAAATGTTCTCCATAATCTTTCAAACTTATTGATGTGCCACACAACAGTAAGGATAGGAATAAAATAAGGTGGCAGATAAATGCGTGGCTGAAGAATTGGAGCAGGGGACAGGGATTCAGATTTCTGGATAATTGGGACCTCTTCTGGGGTAGGTGTGACCTGCAAAAAAGTGAAGAGTCGCATTTGAATCTGAGAGCGACCAATATTCTTGCAGGCAGATTTACTAGAGCAGTTGAGAGTGGTTTAAACTAATATGGCAGGCTAATGTGAACCAGTGTGTTAGAGCTAAGGAAGAGCGAGCAGGTTTATAAGTCGATGATGGATGTAACATTAATGTAAGGAAGGACAAGCCAATGATTAGGTACAAATGCAGATAGAGCAAGGAGTTAAATTCAAAAGGGCAAAGAATGCAGGACTGAAGATGCTGTATTTAAATGCACGTAGCATTCGAAATAAGATGGACCAACCCGTGACGCAATTAGAGATTGGTTGGTATGACGTTGTGGGCATCACTGAGTCATGGCTGAAAGAAGGCCTAACATCGAAGAATATACTTTGTATCGAAAGGACAGGCTGGAAGGCATAGGCGGTGGTATGACTCTTTTGGTAATAGTTGTAATTATATCTATAGAAGAGGTGGCATAGGGTCAGAGAATCCATGCAACACCCACAAAATACTGGAGGAAATCCGCAGGCCAGGCAGCATCTATAGAACGTATCACTTCCATTGCACACACGTCTGCTCTCAGCCCATCATACCGCCACCCTACCAGCGATAAGGTTCCTTCTGTCCTCACCTACCACCCCACCAGCCTTTGTGTCCAGCATATAATTCTCCACAACTTCCACCATCTCCAACAGGATCCCACCATCAAGCAGATCTTTCCCTCCTCACCACTTTCTGCTTTCTGCAGTGATCGCTCCCTACGTGACTCCCTTGTCCATTCATTCTTCTCCACTGATCTCCCTCCTGGTACTTATCCTTGCAATCAGAACAAGAGCGACACCTGCCCCTGCAACCCCTCCCTCACTACCATTCAGGACCCCAAAAAGTCCTTCCAGGTGAGGTGACACCTTACCTGTGAGTATGTTGGGGTCACCTACTGTGTCTAGTGCTCCCGGTGTGGGTCTCCTGTATATCGATGAGACCCAACGTAGATAGAGAGACTGCTTTGCCAAGCACCTACACCCCGTCTGCTAGGATCTCCCAGTGGCCACTCATTTTAATTCCACTTCCCATTCCCATTCTGATATGTCTATCCTTGGCCTCCTCCACTGTCGTGATGAGGTCACACTCAAGTTGGAGGAACAACACCTTATATTCCTTCTGGATAGCCTCCAACCTGATAGCATGAACATCAATCTCTCGAACTTCCAGTAATGCCCCCCCACCACTTCACTATTTCCCATTTGTTGAATGCCTAAGAGATGACTTTTTAGAGCAGTTTGTACTTGAGCCTATTCGGAGAAAGGCTATCTTAGATTGGGTGTTGTGTAATAACACAGATCTTATTAGGGAGCTTAATGCAAAGGAGCCCTTAGGAGGCAGTGATCATAATATGACTGAATTCATACTGCAGTTTGAGAGGGAGAAGCATAAGTCACATGAATCAGTATCACAATGGAATAAACGGAATTACAGAGGCATGAGAGAAGAGCTTGCCCAGTTGGATTGGAGGAGGATACTGGCAGGGATGATGACAGAGCGGTGGCTGAAATTTCTTGGAATAGTTCACAAGGCGCAGGATAGCTATGTCACACAGAAGAAGTTCTCAAATGGCAAGGATAGGCAACCATGGCTGACAAGGAAAGTTAAGGACTGCATAAGAGCCAAGAAAAGGGCATACAAGGTAGCAAAAGTGAGTGGGAATTTGGATGAATGGGAAGCTTTTAAGATCCAACAAAAGGCAACTAAAAAGACGGTAAGGGAAAAGATGAAATATGAGGGCAAACTAGCCAATAGTATAAAGCAGTATATTAAAAGCTTTTTTTTCAGTTATATAAGGAGTAAAAGGGAGGTGAGAGTTGATATTGGACCACTGGAAAATGATGTTGGTGAGGTAGTAATAGGGCCAAAGAAATGGCAGATGAACTTAATGGGTACTTTGCCTCTCTCGTCACTGTGGAAGACACTAGCCGTGTGCCAGAGGTCTGTGAGAGATTGTCAGGGAGCAGGAGTGATTTTAAGGTGGATAAGTCACCTGGACCAGGTGGACTACATCTCAGAGTCCTGAGAGAGGTTGCTGAAGAGATAATGGATGCATTGGTCATGATCTTTCAAAAATCAGTTGATTCTGGCATGGTCCCAAAGGACTGAAAGGTTGCAAATGTCACTCCGCTCTTTAAGACGGAGGAAGGCAAAAGAAAGGAAATTATAAGCCAGTTCGCCTAACCTCTGTGGTTGGGAAAGTATTGGAGTCTGTTATTAAGGATGAGGTTTCAAGGTACTTGGATACTAATGATAAAAAAGTCAAAGTTAACATGGTTTCTGTCAAGGAAATCCTGCCTGACAAAATGTTAGAATTCTTTGAGGAAGTTACAAGCAGGGTGGATAAAGGAGAAGCAGTGATGTCATTTATTTGGATTTTCAGAAGGCATTTGATAAGGTGCCACACATGAGGCTGCTTAACAAGACAAAATCCAACGGTGTTACATGAAAGATACTGGCAGGGATAGAGGAATGGCTGAAAGGCAGGAGGTAGCAAGTGGGAATAAAAGGGCCTTTTCTGGTTGGCTGCCAGTGACTAGTGGTGTGTCCCAGGGGTCAGCATTGGGACCACTACTTTTCACATTGTTTGTCAGTGATTTAGATAATGGAATTGATGGCTTTGTGGCAAAGTTTGCAGATGATATGAAGATAGGTGGAGGGGTAGATAGTGCTGAGGAAGCAATGCGATTGCAGCAGGACTGAAACAAATTGGAAGAAATGGCTGATGGAATACAGTACTTGGAAATGTACAAGACATCACTTTGGCAAAAGGAACACTAGTGCGGACTATCTCTAAATGGAGAGAAGGTTCAAACATCAAAGGTGCAGAGGGACTTAGGAATCCTCATGCAGGACTCCCAGAAGGTTAATTTACAGGCTGAGTCTGTGGTAAAGAAGGCAAATGCAATGTTGGCATTTATTTCAAGGGAAATAAAATATAAAAGCAAGGAGATAATGCTGAGCCTTTATAAGACATTAGTCAGGCTGCACTTGAAATATTGTCAACAGTTTTGGGCTCCATATCTCAGAAAGGATGTGTTGTCATTGGATAGAGTCCAGAGAAGGTTCACGAGGATGATTCTGAGAATGAAGCGGTTAACATATGAAGAGCATTTGACTCAGTAGAATTTAGAAGAATGCTGGAGGATCTCATTGAAATCTACTGAATGTTGAAATACTAGATAGGATGGATGTAGAGACAATATTTCCTCTGGTGCGGTATCCAGAACTAGAGGGCACAGCCTCAAAATTGAAGGGCGACCTTTTAGAACAGAGATAAGGAGGAATTTTTTTAGCTAGAGAGCAGTGAATCTGTGGAATACTCTGCCACAGAATGTGGTGGAGGCCAAGTCTGTGGGTATATTTAAGGCGGAACTTGTTAATTTCCTGATCAGTCAGGGCATAAAGGATATGGCAAGAAGGCAGGTGTATGGGATTGAGTGGGATCCAGGATCAGCCATGATGGAATGGCGGAGCAGACTCGATCGGCTGAATGGCCTAATTCTGCTCCTATGTCTTGTCATCTTATGGTTTGTCTTTCCTGTAGGCACGTAGGTGACTAGAACTGCATACAATACTCCAAATTAGGCCTCATCAACATCTTATACTTCAACATATCATTTCAACTCCTGTACTCAATACTTTGATTTATGAAGGCCAATATTCCATAATCTCTCTTTACAGCTCTTTCTACTTGCGTCCCTCTGATGACATGCTGAACTCAGGTGTGGTTAGCATGAACTGGAACAATCAAAGCACGATCCCTCTGGTGGTGACCCCGTGAATTTCAGGTCCTTTTTCTGCCAACAATGTTGAATCGCAGTTTTTAGTTCGCGGTTTATCAACCATTACTGTACATGACCTGCATCAGAGACCAACACGTGATCACACAGTAAGCATTCCTAAATAGAGCAATTCAGACCCTGTAGGCATGAACATTTCAACTCACACTTCTGACAAATTTGAATGAGTAGATTGTTGCCTGGATAATAAAGTTAGTTAGGATGCCATTCCGCATGACTAGACTTTTGACTTTGTTTCTTACATCTGTTCAATGCACCTCAAAAAAATCCTGCAATGTTTCCTGACTGGGAGACAACAAACAGCTCAACATCCCTCCAGCATACTTCAGCTTGAACAGGGAAACTAAAGTGGAAGGTCAAACCCTTAGTGCAGAGCATAATAAAGTGAAAGAGAACAATTCAGGAAGTTGCTAACACCATTACCTACAAACTTGTGCCAATTGTCTTAATCTGAACTAAGCTGATAGAGAAACAGACTGTCCATTGCCAGCGGCACTGGACTGATTCTCAATGAAAAGTATTCACTCCTGCACATTCAGTCCTGCAGACGACAATACGCAGCATGACAGGGGAAAAAAAGCAGAAAGAATGTTGAACTGGAAGGAAGAAGATGTGAAGAGTTCTAATGAAATATCTTTGACCTGAAGAATTAACCCTCTTCCTCTCACCACGGATGCTATCTTATCTGCTGAGGATTTTCTGTCTGGGAGAATAAGCAGTCAGAGTTTTGAACAGGGAGGAAGGAGATATGGGGAGTTTTAAAGAAATCAAGAATGAAGGATTTAGGATCAAGGATCAACTTTATTCACCATATACATTTGCATGTGTTATGTGTGGTGTGTTGGAGTGACATGCAACAAAGAGCAACATTGAACAATCATAAGGAATAACAAATCATTTAAAAATAAAGTTAGAGGTTAAAGTACAGATATGGAATAAAATGTGCATAAATACATAAATACCAGCATGTATTTACATTGTAAACAGCATTATAAAAAATGGTTTAAAGTGGTTATAGTTTAACGCTGTGACGGGAGAATGGACAGCGGGCGTTGGGGGACTAACTAAAACAGTTGGTCAGATTAACTATGTGGGGGAAGGAACTTTTAAGGTGCTGTGAAATTTTTGGTTGAATACCCTTAGCACCTTCCAGAAGGGAGGTTTTGGAAAAGGTAGTTTGCTGGATGGGTCGTGTCTGCAATGAATATTCTTGTCCCCATCTTCGTCTTGGACACGTACAAGTCCCGCAGTGATGGTAGACTGCAGCCAATGATCTTGACTTGAAGAACTAACTCCCTTTCTCTCTCCACAGATGCTGATTGACCTGCTGAGAATATTCTGTCTTTCAATCAAAGTGCACATTTACAAATAACTGACATAATTAACCCCACCCTCCAGCTTACATACTCCTCACTCTGCTTTGTCTGGATGTCAGGACTTGTCTCTTGAATTAGTGTTTGAGAGTTTTAGAGTTGAAATTCTGGAGCTTATGACCCATACTGCTGCAACAGTTTTTGCCTATATATCCTGTGAATGATCTATCAGGCAATCTCACCTCCTGGGAAGAATCAGATACCTTGCATTAATTGCAAGTTACTACATTAAGATAAAGCTATTAACAGTAGTTCTAAATCAACACAACTTCATCCTCACAGTTAATATTTTTGTTCAAATACTTCAGTCAGGTTTTGCTTTAAATCTGAAATTGGACCCAGACCTTAATATATTTCATTTCTCCAAGTTCATTTATTTCACCATTGTGATTTATTCCCTTGAACCTAAAGGGGCTGAAGATTTATACAGCCATCTGTACATCCCTATAACTCAGGCTTAAAAGGCATTGTTTATGTTTTGATTTTAAAACCAATGTACAATGTACATTATAATAGAGTTGAGGAGTATGGGGTAGCAGCTCTGCTGAAGGGTCTTGTGTCCATTCTGGGGCAGCTCATTCACGTTCGGTCCCCACCGGACACTCAGCTCGAATCTGTGGCTCCAAGGAGCTGTTTGCATGGGACAGTGGCCACAGCCTGGTACACCGCTTCAATAGACAGGCTAAACCAGGCGAGTGTAGCTGGCAGGCCTCATACCCCATGAGATCGGGACCTGCCAGTCCCAGCACGTGAAGTCAGATCCGGCAGACTGGGTGAATGAGATCTACAATGAAACACCGTGGCCAGAAAGATGGTTCTGCAATTCTTTGTGGAGAATGAAGGGTACGACAATGCACAGAAGTCATGGTCATCTACTCACAACACGCTGGAGGAACTCAGCAGGTCGGGCAGCACCCGTGGAAAAGATCGGTCGACATTTTGGGCCGGAACCCTTCGTCAGGACTGAAGAGGGAAGGGGCAGAGGCCCTATAAAGAAGGTGGGGGGGAAGGTGGGAAGGAGAAGGCTGGTAGGTTCCAGGTGAAAAACCAGTAAGGGGAAAGATACAGGGGTGGGGGAGGGGAAGCAGGGAGGGGATAGACAGGAAAGGTGAAGAAAAGGAAAGGTCCCTTACTGGTTTTTCAGGGTATCCTGTCAGGGTAGGATATGACGGACAACCAACACAAAAAGGTCATTGTATTGCAACACGAAGTTCAAGAGTTGGAAATGAGAATCAAATCTTTACTAATCACATTATATTGAATTTTTTAGATATAATTCTTGAGTATGACTCTGCAGATGATATAACCTATAATGATGTTTATAGTTCATTGTAAGTACATTAACTTTCCTTATTAATCTTTCCAATGAGATTTTATCCTATCTCAGATGCTACACACTTAAAAGCACAGTCACTGAACATAGTTAATGAAAAGAAACAGATTAATTTTATTTGTCATGTGTACATCGAAGCATTGATACAGACGGTGAAATGCGTTGTTTGCATAAAATCAAGTATGGTGCTGGAGGCAGCCTGCAAGTGTCGCCGCACTTCTGGTGCCAACGTAGCATGTCCAAATCTCACTAACTCTAACCTGTACGTCCTCGGACTGTGCGAGGAAACTGGAGCACCTGAAGGAAACACATGCAGTCATGGGGCAAGCATACAAACTCCTTTTTAGATTATGAGGACACGCAGTCCTCTTTTATTGTCATTTAGTAATGCATGCATTAAGAAATGATACAATGTTCCTCCGGTGTGATATCACGGAAACACAAGACAGACCAAGACTGAAAAACTGACAAGAACCACATAATTATAACATATAGTTACAACAGTGCAAGCAATACCGTAACTTGATGAAGAACAGGCCATGGGCACGGTAAAAAAAAGCTCGAAGTCCCTCGAAAGTCCCATCATCTCACGCAGACAGGAGAAGGAAGAAAACTCTCTTCCTGCCATGAGCTACCAGCGCTGCAAACTTGCCAATGCAGCATCCTGGAAGCACCCGACTACAGTCCGACTCTGAGTCGTCGGAAAACTTCAAGCCTCCGACCAGTCCTCCGACACCGAGCACCGAGCACCATCTCTGCCAAGCGCTTTGACCCCAGCCCCGGCCACCAGCAACAGAAAAAGCCGAGGATTTGGGGCCTTCCCTCCGGACATTCTCGATTGCACAGTAGCAGCAGCAGCGAAGCAGGCATTTCAGAAGTTTCTCCAGATGTTCCTCCGTGCTTCTCTCCTCTGTCTCCATCAAATCAGAATTGCGTATGGCCCCTATTTAACAAATACGATATCATTTCATCAGAGAGGCCGCGCGCACTGCGTCGCGTCGCCATCTTCTCCTTACTGACAGCAGCGGGAATTAAACCCTGAGTGGTAATCGCAGGCGCAATAAAACAGCGCCACCCATAATCTTTAATGTAAATTAGGATTTTCATAGATCAAATGATGACAGTATACATATATAATCTGGGAATTATGCTCTGCTTAACTGTCATTACTTTGTTCATATATTTACATTTTAATACAGCTCGCACATTCAATCAACACATTTAATATTGTCTTATACTTCCTGTACCTAATAAAGTGGCCACTCTGTGTATGTTCCTATTCTTCTGCTGCTGTAGGCCATCCACTTCAAGTTTCGATGTGTTGTGCATTCAGAGGTGCTCTTCTGCACACCACTGTTGGTTATTTGAGTTACTGACACCTTCCTGTCAGCTTGCACCAGTCTGGCCATTCTCCTCTCACCTCTCTCATTAACAGGCATTTTTTGCAACTCACTGGATTTTTTGTTTCTCTTTACATCATCCTTTATAAACTCTGGACTATTGTGCGTGAAAATTCCAGGAAATCAGCAGGTTTGGTGATATTCAAACCACCTTGTCTGGCACTAACAATCATTCCATGGTCAAAGTCACTTAGATCACATTCCTTCCCCATTCCAATGTTTGGTTTGAACAACAACTGAACCTCTTGACCTTGTCTGCATGCTTTTACGCATTGAGTTGCTGCCAGATGATCGGCTGATTAGATATTTGCATTAACGAGCAAGTGCACAGTTGTACTTCAGAAAGTGACCACTGACTCTATATTTAGTTAGCTAAACAAAGAAACAGCAGTCTATTGAAGACAATTAAAAAGACAAAAAGCATTAAATCACTCAATTTATCTTCCCAGTTTACAGAGTTGAAACACAGTTAATATTCTGGCAAACTCTGACCTGCTTGTGATGCTGAGGCACACACTCCCTGAGCTAACAAGTATGGATTGTTTGTCTCAGTGTTAGCTAAGGTTGCCAACTGCCCCTTTGCCCGTGCTGAGTTATCACCAGTCTGCTGCAAAATTATCTGGAGCTGAAGGCTATGTTAAAAGTCTAAATTCCATCCTGACATATGAGATACCCTACTTTGGGCAATTCTGTGCAAATACACACAAAATGTCATTTTCAAGGACATCACAACTCATATTCTCAATATTATGTATTACTTTTTTATTATTATTGTTATTATTTTATTATTATTATTATTAATAATCCATATTTATTTTTTATTTGGACATTTCACAGTGACTGTCTGTCATTTGTGTGTGGTTTTTCATTGATTATATTGTGTTTCTTTGCATTTACTGTGAATGGCCACAAGGAAATGAATCTCAGGGTTTAAAGTGGTGACATATGCAGTATGTACTTCGATAATAAATTTACTTTGAACTTCTTGAACTTTGAAATGCAGGAGGAACTCAGCAGATCGAGCAGCATCTCTGGAGGCAAATAAACAGTTGAGGCTTTGGTCTGATGCATCAACTCTTCAGAGACGCTCCCTGACCTGCTGAGTGCCTCCAGCAATTTTTGTGTGTGACTCAAGATTTCGAGCATTTGCAGAGCCTCTTGTGTCTCAGGAAAGTCTGCGTCAGTTCTGAGCCACTACGGTACTCCAGTAATACCCGCCTATTGATTGACCAGGAAAAGTAGGCAGAAATTCATCGCTCAAACATCACAGAGAGTGCTGGTGAAATGATCAGTGCCCGAGGCTAATTTTGCAATTCCAGGAAATATTGCCACATTGTACTATAGAGCTCCCAGCAACAGCGACAGTGCAGAGAGTGCAGTGTGCAAAGTATTGCCGGAACATGAGAGCTGATTTCTTTACATTGCCAGTCACATCGCTGGGCACAGATACACTTGCACCAGGTGCTGCACAGCTGCTCATTATACAGAAAAGATTCCTTCAACGTTATTACATTTCCTCAGAGGCCTCTGGGGCTTCCCGCAGGCTGTTGACATCCTGTGGCTGGTGAGATTACAGCTCCCCCCATCCCCCGAAGGTGACATGCATTGCTTCTATGTGGCTGACAAATCAGATTAGGTTTTGGCTCCCAAGTTAAACCACCACCGTTGTAACACTCTGCACCATTGAAGGTATTTTTGTTATTAGAGATACAGGGTGGAACAAAGGCCTTCTGGCCCAAGGAACCACACCGCCCGGCAACCTACTTATTTAACACTAGCCTAATGACAGGACAATTTACAATGACCAATTAACCTACTACTAACCAAATCTAACCAGTTTGTTAGGACTGTGCAAGGAAACCAGAGCACTCAGCAGAGATCCATGTGGTTCATGGGAGAATGTACAATCTCCTTACAGATTGCGCTGGCATTGAACTCTGAACCCTAGAACACCATATAAGCTATAACAGCATTGTGCTAACTTTTGCGCTACTATGGTGCCCCAAAGTACAGCACTTTACTTTGACAGAAATCCAGCCGCTCAGCAATGCCCTCAAATCTATTTTTGGAACTTCCCCTTACAGTTCAGTAAGTTGACCATTATGTATACATCTTGTGAAGTTTTATTGCCCAGCCTTGACAGATAGGTAAGTTACTGTCCAACAAGGGCTTCCTGCTGTTCCTGTCAAATCCACATGAACTAGAACAAAGATGGGAAGGAATTTCTTTAGTCAGAGTGTGGTGAATCTGTGGAATTCATTATCACAATCTCCGTGGAGGATAAACCATTTAAAGCAGACATTGATAGGTTCTTAATTAATAAGGGGGTCAAAGGTTATATGGAGAAGGCAGGAGAATGGGGTTGAGAGGGATAATAAATCAGCCATTATGGAATGGTGGAGCAGACTTGATGGGCCAAATGGCCTAATTCTGCTCCTATATCTTGTGGGTTTATGGAATCAAATATCTTACCTTAATAGTTCATAGGTTTTTGATTAGTCAGGGTATCAAAGGTTATGGGAGAAGGCAAGAGAATGGGGTTGAGAGGGATAATAAATCAGCCATGATGAAATGGTAGGGCAGACTCAAAGGGCCAAATGGCCTAATTCTGCTACCATGTCTTATGGTCTTAAAGTCAATTGGATATATAACCATATTCTTGTTCACTAAAACCTTCCTTTAGAGATTTTAATGTTAATCTGCATATTTTTGATCCTTGAATCAGATTAACAAAGACAATCTATTAACAAACACAATCTATTCAGTTTCGTTAAAGGAAATTTTTCTTAACTTCTATGTCTAATAAGTATTTAAAAAAGATAAAGCAGCTCAAACAGAAGGGAGTTACTTCAATCAATTTGGCAGTTGATACTTTTTGGAAACGATATACAATAAGTCTGTAATTTCTCCTTGCATTGTGCTTTGAGAATGTTTCGAGTTGGTTTGTGGGTTTTTTTAGCAGTGCGATCCCTCGAGTCGAGTATGATGTTCTCCGAAGCGGTTGTCTATTAGTAGGTCTGCCGCTGGCTGTAGAGGCTAATCCGGAATCCACATTCTGTGTTAACTGTTAGCTTATGGTTACACGGGTACAAGAATATATATGGTTTGTTATGATCTGTCCCGTGTGTGTGTGTGTG
Source organism: Mobula birostris (assembly GCF_030028105.1). Lineage (NCBI taxonomy): Eukaryota > Metazoa > Chordata > Chondrichthyes > Myliobatiformes > Myliobatidae > Mobula > Mobula birostris. Next base: position 132,353,061 of record NC_092379.1, on the reverse strand, counting down.
TGTGTGCTGACACAGGCTAGCCTGGAGTATTAGTGGAATCAGCGCTGAACTAGCTCCGCGCTGTGGACTCACTTTCGGAGAACTCTGCGACTCAAGCTCTGTCCATTATTGTTCACTTTTTCTACTGTTGGCACCATTTGTTCTTTCCTCGCGCATTGGTCTTTGTTGTATGGGTTTAATTTTGCGTGGATTCTGTTGTGCTTTTTATTGTTGTGTGGCTGTCTGCAGGATGAATCTCAAGTTTGTATGTGGCACAAATACTTTCATAATAAATGTACTTTGTACGTTGAACTTATGTATTGCAATTTGTGATCAGATTAGACAAGCTACTCGGAAATAACACAACCTGCCGTTTGTATTCTGTCTTTTGGGTTGATCTGCAGCGTGCGCGATTACAATTCTAAATACCGAATTTACTTCTATTAAATTATTTTGCATTTCCTGTTGATTATTCACAACCTCTGGGAAAGTTTTCTTTTGCTTGTGGGAACTTGCTCTCTAAATTAATGGTCAAAGAACAAAATAATCGTTATCTTTTTTTTAATCAACGTATCGCTATCATTCCGGGTTAGCCTGTGGATCTGGACTAAGAAACGCAATACAACTGATCCGGACTTCGGAAACTACTTAAATACTTTACTGTGTTTTCCAAATACACAGGCCACTACTTATTCGCCTCAGGAAGTTGTAAGGGTTGGTGAAAACAGAAGGGTGTTTTCATAATGTAATCCCCATTTCTTGTAACTAAGTTGACCTGACATTCAACCCAATGGATTTAATTCAACAGTCGCTCAGGTATTTTCCAAACTCCGTGTCTTGCTTCACCCGTGTGTGAAGGCACTCATATCGCCAGTGATCATCTGGCATCCAGTGGTTGATCAGATCTCTAAGTTTCATAAGTGAGTCTGCCAGTTCTACCTTACCAGGGTTCCTCAGTTTCCTGTTCCTGAAGACCGCGATGATGACCAGCACATTCCCTAGGATGTCCACCACGATGGTGAAGATCAGGACCGCGGCCAGCGCCGTTGTGACTCCAACCCCGGCCGAAGGAGTACGCTCGGATGCCCAGGAGATCAACTCCGAACAGTTCCCATCTTCCGACATCTCCGCCGCTTTGCATTCAACCTCCGACCTTCAGTGGACGAAATGAGTCCCTTCAGCGTGCCTTGGGCCAAGCTGACTGAGAGTCTCTCCGAGACGGCTGACCGATCATCCCCATTCCGCTCGCTGGGTCCTTCAAAGTTCGCGAAGTTCACTCCCTTCAAGCCCCATCGAGTCTCCGCAAACGTCCTTGCTGCAGACTTATTTTGAGTGCACACTTGCGTTTGCGCTCTCTCCTGTCAACCCGTTCACTATCTTTATATAGAAGTCCTCTGTCATTGCTGGGTGGGCCACCGAAATATTCAGCGCCCCTCCGTTCACGCCACCTCTCCGACCTGTCCATGTGCACAGCCTCCGGCACTATTATTTGTAGGGCGGCTCTGGGGAGACAGCATCACTAATAATAACCTGTTGTAAGGATACCACCCCTCCTCCCTCTGGTCCCCGGCCATTCTCCGTCTCCTCGCCAAGTGGTCGGAGTGAAAAATAACCTGAAGAGAGCGCCATCTAGCGACAGCTCAGACTCGAGACCCACGCACTGCAACCGGGCTGACTCTAGGACGAGACCATCCCGTGTCCCTGTCCCTCCGCCCAAACTTTCATCAAATCCGCAGCGAGGGGAAGTATTTATCCCGTCTGTACCTGGGCATGGACTGTATTTTGTGAGAGGGCGAAGCAAACTGCTAAAGAGACTCAGGTCACGCAGCATCTGTGAGAGGGAAGAAATTGACGACGTTTCGGGTCGAAACCCTGCGTCTGAACTTTCCTTCTTATTGTTTTTAATTTAGAGATACAGCACGGTAAGAGGCCCTTCCGGCCCATGAGTCTGAAAAATATTCTGGCATATATTGTAAGCAAGAGAAGAATCTGCAGATGCTGGAAATCCAAGCAACACACACACAATGCTGGAGGAATTCAACAGGCCAGGCAGCATCGCTGGAAAAAAGTACAGTCGAAGTTACGAGCCGAATTTGGCAGTCCTGAGTTCCTCCAGCATTTTGTGCGCGTTGGTGTATATTGAATATCATATTACTCTGTCGCTTATCTCAGTAACCATGCAGAATTTGGTTGAACTGATTGGCAAAGCCCTAATCATTGCGGTACAGCAATGACAGGATTGACCACTTTGCACTAACGGGAACATTTTTTTTATTTTGTTCTGTGTTTTTTTCCTGTTAAAATTGTGTATGCCTTACGCCTAATTAACAGTATGTTTTATCTTGCGAAAGCTGCTTATCTGCCGCTCTGTGGCTGTGATGCTGCTGCAAGTAAGTTTTTCATCCCACCTGTGCACACACGAACTTATCCGTACGACTAGAAACAACTTTGAATCACACTTAACTGTGTTTTATTCAAGAAGCCATGTACGTCCTCTGTTTTATGAGCAGTATGTACAGGGAGGGCACACATCAATTAGCAGTAAATAAAAAGAAAATAATAAACCTGCATATGTTAGGAAGTAATAAGGGGAAAATGTTTGTATTATAAGATCATAAGACCATAAAACATAAAACATAGAACATAGAAATCTACAGCACATTACAGGCCCTTCAGCCCACAATATTATGCCAACCATGTAACCTACTCTAGAAGCTGCCGAGAATTACCCACTCACATAGCCCTCTATTTTTCTAAGCTCTGTGTACATATCTGAGAGTCTCTTAAAAGACCCCATTGTATCCACCCCTACCACTGCGGCTGGCAGTGCATTCCACATACCCACCACTCTCTGTGGGAAAAACCTACCCCTGACATCCCCTACTTCCAAGCACCTTAAAACTATGCCCCCTTGTGTTAGCCATTTTAGCTCAAGGAAAAAGCCACTGACTATTGATTTTAACTTCCATCAGTCCACAGGATTTGTTTTCCAAAATGCATCAGGCTTGTTTAGATGTTCCTTTGAACCTTTTGAATGGAACTTTTTGGCCGCAATGAGCAAAGGTATGTTTGGAGAAAAAAGGGTGCAGAGTTTCATGAAAAGAACCCCTCTGCAACTGTTAAGCACGTGGGTGGATCGATCATGCTTTGGGCTTGTGGCACGGGGAACATTTACTGGTAGAGGGAAGAATGAATTCAATTAAATACCAGCAAATTCTGGAAGCAAACATCACACCGTCTTTAAAAGAGCCGACGATGAATAGAGGGTGGCTTCTACAAAAGGATAATGAACCTAAGCACACCTCAAAATCCACAATGGACTACCTCAAGAGGTGCAAGCTGAAGGTTTTGCCATGGCCCTCACAGTCCCCTGACCTAAACATCATCGAAAATCTGTGGATAGACCTCAAAAGATCAAAAGAGCACTGCATGCAAGACGGCCCAAGAATCTCACAGAACTAGAAGCCTTTTGCAAGGAAGAATGGGTGAAAATCCCCAAACAAGAATTGAAGGACTCTTAACTGGCTACAGAAAGCATTTACAAGCTGTGATACTTGGCAAAGGGGGTGTTACTAAGTATTGACCATGCAGGGTGCCCAAACTTTTGCTTTGAGTCCTTTTCCTTTTTTGTTATTTTGAAACTGTAAAAAAATGGAAATTTAAAAGTTTTCTTGCTTAAAATATTAAAGAAATGTGTTATCTTTAACCTTATGCCTTTTGGAAATCAGTTCTTCTTTTACTCGCTTAGCTATTCACAGCAACAGAAATTTTGACCAGGAGTACCCAAACTTTTGCATGCCACTATACACTTCTATCAGGTCTCTCCAAGGAGAAAAGGCCAAGTTCACTCAACCTATTCTCATAAGGCACACTCTCCAATCTGGGCAACATCCTTGTAAATCTCTGCACTCTCTCTATAGTATCCACATCCTTCCTGTAGTGAGGTGACCAGAACCTGAATACAGTACTCCAAGTGGGTTCTGACCAAGGTCTTATATAGCAGTAACATTACCCCATGGCTTTTGACCTCAGTCCCAAGACTGATAAATGCTAACACACCATACGCCGCCTTAACAACACTGTCAACCTGCGCAGCAGCTTTGAGTGTCCTATGGACATGGACCCCAAGATCTTTCTGATCCTCCACACTGCCAAGAGTCTTATCATTAATACTATATGCTGTCTTCATATTTGACCTACCGAAATGATCTGGTTCACACTGATCTGGGTTGAACTCCATCTGCCACTACTCTGCCCAGTTCTGCATCTTATTGATGCCCCAGGGTAATCTCTGACAACCCTCCAGACTATCCACAACACCCCCAACCTTTATATCATCAGCAAACTTACTAACCCATCCTTCTACTTTTCCATCCAGGTCATTTATAAAAATCAGAAAGGTGGGGCGTATATAGGAGCAGAATTAGGCCATTCAGCCCATCGAGTCTGCTCTGCCATTCAACCGTGGTTGATTTATTTTCCCTCTCAACCCAATTATCCTGCCTTATCCCTGTGTCTTTGATACCCTTACTAATCAAGAACCTATCAACCTCCATTTTAAATAGACCCAATGAATTGGTCTCCACACCCGTCTGTGAAAATTAATTCCACACTTGCTCTAGCTTATTTCCCCTCATCTCTGTTCTAAAGGGGCGGCCTTGTATACTCAGACTGTGCACACAGGTTCCTAGACTCTCGCACTAGAATCCTGGAATATGATTCCTCTAATGGTCATGACTAGTGAATAAGTCATTGATAGATTTGTGGACACTGGTGTAATCAACTAGAAACGGGATCTGGATACTTGGATGTGAATGCGTGCCATCATTTATTATTGATCATCTGTATAATTATTATAAGTGGACATTTCAGCATGTTCTTGAGATGTGTATTGGAAACATCCTCTGCACGTCCACTCTATTTAGGCCTTTCATTATAGACATCAGAGGACATCGACAAAGAGAGATAAATGTTTCAGACCAGAGGGGTCAAGGAGATACAGGAGCCAAAAAGCTTGGCCCACCAGACTCAAGAACAGCTTCTTCTCCACTACTATCAGACACCTGAACCAGTCACCTCTTTCACATCCCCTTCCCACTGGTGCTACCATGTTCTCAGGCTCTGAGTTATTCTGTAGATTTCCCTTCAGTATTTTCTTGGCACTGCTTCAGGTTGCACTACAATATTCAAAGTTCAAAGTCAGTTTATTATCAATGTACATATATGTCACCAAATACTACCTTGAGTTTCATTTTGTTGCAGGTATGTAAGACAGAATAAAGAACGTAATAGAATCAATGAAAAACTACACACAAATACAAACTGTGAAAATAATAAAAGAAAATAAATAAGTACATAAATTTATTGATAGATAGATAATACTGAGAACATGATTTGCAGAGTCCTTGAAAATGAGTCCATAGGTTGTGGAGTGAGTTGAGGTGAGTGCGGGTTCAGGTTGTCCTCAAGTCCACTCTGGTTCAGGAGCCTGATTTTTCAAGGGTATTAACTGTTCTTCAACCTGTATCTGTCATAGGGCGGTGGCTGGGAACGGACCCAAGCACAAGACACAGACACTGAAGTACTAGGGACAGGACTAGGATACAGGACAATGGCAAGGACATGGACAGGAAAACCAGGAACCTGGAACAGGACTGAACAAGAGAGCTAGGAGCCTGGGCTTGGACTCCGAGCCAGAGACTGGACAAGGACCCAATACCTGGGTCTTGCCTCTGGCTCGGACCCCAGAACTAGGCAAGGACGAGGCTTGGCTGGCAGGCAGGACGAGGCTGGAGTCTTAGAGACTTGAGGTGAGGCTTGGCAGGAGGCAGGAGTCTTCAGGCTTGAGGCTAGAGGCGAGGCAGGCTCCTCCTGGGCAGGGCGCGGATCACCACCCGACAGAGGCAAGGGACAGAACCAACCGCAGGTAACGGCAAGACGGCTTGGCTTACCTGGGCAGAGGCAAGGGACAGGAAGGGAGCTAGGTACAGGGTGGCTCCAGGACAAGACTGCAGGCGAGACGAGGCGAGAGTTACCCGCAAGCCAAGGCAAGGCTTCAGGCAATGCAAGGTGAGACGAGAACTTCAGGCGAGGCGAGAGTTACCGGCAAGACAAGGCAGGGCTTCTGGCAAAGCAAGGCGAGACGAGAACTTCAGGCGATGCAAGAGTTACTGGCAAGACAAGGCAGGGCTTCAGGCGAGGAAACAGAAGGCAGAGGAAGGGATACAAGGATTAAGGACAAGAACAATCCAGCAACCACTTCCTGGTCTCTGGAGGTATTTATGCAGCCAGCCCCATTGAGCATCAGCTGCCTCAATTAGAGCTAAACAAGAACAGAAACGGTAAACGGGAAAACCTGGTGCAAGGGTCGATGGACCGGACCGTGAACCGGAATACGGACTTCACGAACTGGACCATGACAGTATCTTCTTCCTGATGGCAGCCATGAGAAGAAAGCATGGTCTGGATGGTGGGGGCCCTTGATGACAGATGCTTCTTTTTTGTGGTGCTGCTCCTTGTAGATGTGCTCAATGGTGGAGAGGGCTTTTCCTGTGATGGACTGGGCTGTGTCCACCACTTTCTGTAGACTTTTCCATTCCTGGGTATTGGTGTTTCCATACCAGGCTGTGACGCAACTGGTCAGAATGCTCTCCTGTGCAAAGTTATAGAATGTCTGCTGTGTTTGTTGTTGTATGTATTATTACCATGTATACCATTTACTCTGTGAGCTTCATGCTAACAAGTAATTTCATTGCACCTTGATCTATGTGACAATAAACTAAACTAATCTATTGCGGAGGTTCAAGACACTTCTGCGGACTGAAAAGTTGTATGTGTGCCAGGTCGAGTTTCAATGGATAGCACCAGCAGTTAGTTTCATGAAGAGCACATGTGATCAAATCTCTGAAAATAATGCACGTGCAAGGACTTCCAAACACACCTTGCATCTGGAAAGAACATTCTGCAGAGTTTTGGAGGTGATCACAGTGTTGCGTGGCTTTTAACGAGTTCCTATGGATCAGAATGTAAACCTGTTAAACGGATTCAAGGATTGCTTACAAATCAAATCCAAAATTGGCACAAAGACTGAAAGCAGAGATAATGACCAACAGACGAATGGATAACTCTTTGCAATTTGGTTCCTCAGGCTGAATTCTAAGGGAGGTAGAAGCAGACATGTTAATAATATTCAGAAGAGAGCTGATACTAAATTATCAAGATGCACACTTAACATCTCAGCAACAGCCTCTACTGCTCTCCAATAGATTTCTGAAGGGCTATGAATGATTAAACACTACCTCACTATTCCTATATTGCACTATCTATCTTTTTTCCTCTCCACTCATTTCATTTTATTTAGAGATACTGTCGGCTGCTTAATTGAACTCACGTGACCAATTAACTGACTAATCCCATGCATGTTTGGAATGTAGGAGGAAATCAGAGTACCCAGAGGAAACCCACATACACCCGGGGAGAACATACAAACTCCTTAAAGACGGCAGCAAGAAGTGAACCCATGTCACTGGCACTGCAGAGCGTTACTTTAAACGCTACGAGCCACCCGTACTATAACATGCCACCACTATTTTGTGAGGCATTCAGAAAACAAAATCTAGTCCTCCTTATTTTTTATTTCCTTCTCATCAACTCTTTCACCCCCAACACAAAGCAAATTCTTCCTTTGTGCTGACTGGGAGTATGTCAAGTATTTCAAATCTCTCGACAAGATCACCCTCCATGCTCCAAACCCAATGGAATCAGAATCCGGTTTATTCTCACCGGCATGTGACGTGAAATTTTTTCACTTAGCAGCAGCAGTTCAATGCTACACATAATATAGAAAAAATTAATAAATGAAATAATAATAAATAAGTAAATCAATTACAGAATACATATATTGAATAGATTTTTTAAAGTGCAAAAAAGAGAAATACTGTATATTTTAAAAAGTGAGGTAGTGACCAATGTTTCAATGTCTATTTAGGAATCGGATGGCAGAGGGGAAAAAGCTGTTCCTGAATCACTGAGTGTGTGCCTTCAGGCTTCTGCACCTCCTATCTGATGGTAACAGTGAGAACAGTGGGTGCTACCTTTCTGAGACACTGTTCCCTGAAGATGTCCTGGGTACATTGTAGGCTAGTACACACGATGAGGTTGACTAGATTTACAACCCTCTGCAGCTTCTTTCGGTCCTGTGCAGTAGCACCCCTCCCTCCCCATACCAGACAGTGATGCAGCCTGTCAGAACATTTTCCCGGTACATCTATAGAAGTTTTTGAGTGTATTTGTTGACATACCAAATCTCTTCAAACTCCTAGTGAAGTATAGCCACTGTCTTGCCTTCTTTATAACTACATTGATATGCTGGGACCAGTTTAGATCCTTAGAGATCTTGACACCTAGGAACTTGAAACTGCTCACTCTCCCCACTTCTGATCCCTCTATGAGCAGTTCACCAGTCTCGGCCTGAAACATCGACTGTTTATTCCTCTCCATAGGTTCAGCCTGACCTGCTGAGATCCTCCAGCATTTTGTGTGTGTTGGTCTGGATTTCCAGCATCTGCAGAATCTCATGTTTACCTCGTGAGGAACTTAAAGAGGTTTGGTATCAAAGACGCCATCAGATTTCTACAGATGTTCTGTGGAGAGTACTCTGACCATTGACCTCACCATCCGGTATTGGAGGCTCCAAGCACAGGATCAAGAGGGGCTGCAAAGGGTTGCAGGCTCTGTCAGATCTACCATGGGCACGAGCCTGTGTGTGTGTGTGTGTGTGTGTGTGTGTGTGTGTGTGTGTGTGTGTGTGTGAAGGGGAGGCAGGAAAACGGTTTGCTGTATGTTTGCTGCGTGCTGTTCTGTTGAACAATGCCAAAATGTGTGGCGACTTTTGCGGGCTGCCCCCACCACATCCTCAATAATGTAGGTTGTTAACGCAGAGGACGCATTTCATTGTATATTTTGATGTACGTGTGATTAACAAATAAATCTCAGTCTAACTTGAAGCCCCCCAACCACTGAGGACATCTTCAAGAGGCAGTCCCTCAAGAAGGTGTCATCCATCTTTAAGGACGCTTACCAACCAGGACGTCCCCTCTTCTCCTTACTACCATGGGGGAGGAGGGGGAGGTACAGGAGCTGAAGACCACACTCAGCATTTTAGGAACAGCTACTTCCCTGATTTCTGAATGGTCCATGAACCCATGAAAACTACCTCTCTATTCCTCTTTTGATCTATTTATTTATTTACTATAACATAGTAATTTTTAATGCCTCAGAACAACAAATTTCATGTCATATGCCAGTGAGAATAAACCAGATTCTGTGATTGTGAACTGGCACAGGAAAGGGATAAAGCCAGCAGAAATCAGACATGACCAGACTAAATGCTGGGAGAGGCAGAGGGACCTAATTTGGCTCCTGCTTTCTTTATTGAGTTTACTCAAGACATACTGTAAACCATAAAGCCTCCATCACATCTCCATTCCTCCTTAAATAACTAGTCAATATGCCACACAGTGCTCCAGATGTGTTTCTGTTGATAACTGAGGCATAATTTCCCCCATTGTTGTATTTGCAATAACAGATCTCTCCTAGAGTGTGATCAGGGCTTGCTTCCACTCTGTAATACGAGGCCTACAGGCTCTTTCGCAGATGGAACGACAGTGGCTGACAAGGAGGCGATAGCATTCCATTATCTCAAAACAAACACAAAGTGTTGGAGGAACGCAGCAGGTCAGGCAGCATCCATGGAGGGAAATAAACAGTTGACATTTCTGGCCGATACCCTTCATCAGCACTGGAAAGGAAGGAGGCAGAAGCTAGAATAAGAAGCGTAGAAGAACAAGGAATCTGATGGGAGAGGACAGTGGACCATGGAAGAAAGGGAAAGAGGGAGGGCCCTGGTGGGGGGGGGGGCTGATGGGCAGATGAGAAGAAGGTGTACGAGAGGGGCCAGAATAGGGAATAGAAAAAAATTCTTCTAGATTCCTTTGCATCTTAAGGGACAGCAATCTCTCTCCACTTAATGTGCTTTTTTCTGTCAATATAAAAACGTAAGATAGTTTGTATATGTAGATTGATTGTATGTCCATAAAGTGACACTCGGCTTAGGAGTGCCTGTACATAAGTTGACTAAATTATAAAGTAGTGGTGGTGGGGGGTGTGGGTGTGGAGGGTGGGTTAGCAGTTGGAGGTACTATTCAGCCTTACAGCTTGGGGAAAGTAACTGTTTTGAGTCTGGTGGTCCTAGCCTGGATTGCTACACAGCCTCCTGCCTGATGGGAGTGGGACAAACAGTCCATTGAGCAGAGTGAGTGGGAACTTTATGATGTTACTGGCCTTTTTCCGGCACCTTTCTGTATATATGTCCTTGATGGTGGGAAGACTGGTGCCAGTGACACGTTGGGCAGTTTTAAGATCCCATTGTAGAGCCTTTCTGTTCACCGCATTGCAGTTTCTTGATACCAATTTATACCAAGTGTTCCCCTCTGTATATCATAGTTATCCTGCCATTCCTTTTATCTTCATGTGTCTGTCTAAAAGCCTCTTAAATTCCACCAAACAGGCTGCTTCCACTAATATCCCTGGGTATTACCCATTTCAAACACCTGTCTCTCTCTGTGTAAAAGACTTGCCCCTCACATCACCTGTAAACTCACCTCCTCTAACTTTGACATTTCTGCCCTGATATTTGAAATTTCTACCCTGAGGAAAAGATTTGGACTTTCTGTCCTATCTAGGCCTCTCAATCCTAAAAAAACTCTCTCAGGTCTCACCTCAGCTTCCATCACTCCAGGGAGAACAATCCAAGCTCATCCAAACCTTCCTTACCCTTCAAGTCTTCTAATCCAGGCAGCATCCTGGTAAACTTCATCTGCACCCTCTACATGGTCTCCATATCCTTCGTATATTATGGTGACCAGAACAGAACACAGTACTCCAACGATCAACTTTATTTTCCATATGCATTTACATGTATTAGAAATTTGATGAGCTGTGGTGATCAGAGTGTAACATGCAACAAAAAAAAACAATATTCAAGAATTATAAAGAATAAAGAATTATATTAGAAATACGAGTACTCCAACTTAGCAACCAAAGCCTCAGTGGCTTCATCCCAAAATCATTCAGATAAATTGTATATAATTGAATCCAGAAACTTACAGGTTTAGGTCCATCACATGACTGAATAATTATTGTAACAATTAAGATAACAATAATCAAATCCTTTTAACAATTTAACAAATCGGCAATACCACTATTCAACAGCAGATGGCAATACAGTTACAGATTTTACTATTTCTTTTGAAAAAGGCTTTCAAGAATAATGCATTACTTTTCACATCGGTTTAGTTTTTGGTTAATTGTGGTAGGCAATGCATCAAATGCATGGAACAGCACTGAGGAAATTGACGCAATAAGTGGAAATGACATCCATTGAAATGATGAGCTGTGATAACCTGCGAAGACCTGTTGGTGGCAGTATTGTCCGGAACTGGCAATCTTTTCTACCACTACGATAAAACAGCAGCTGAACACCTCAAGCTTCGATATAGAAACATAGAAATTCAAAGATAGAGAACATTCAGCCCTTCAAATTTGCTTCATCCTTCAGTATGATCATGAAAATTTAGCAGCACATTCCCATCACCTCCCCTGGTTCCCCTCCTTTCCTTTTTTCTATGGCCCGATGTCCTCTCCTCTCAGATTCCGTCTTCTTCAGTCCTTCACTTTTGTCAGCTGTCCTCTCCCGGCTTCTTCCTTTATTTTCCCTCCCCACTCACCAACCTACCCCCTCAAGTGGTCCCACATATCACCTGCTAGCCTGAACTCCTCCACACTCACCACCGCTCCCCACCCCAACTGCCTTAGGTCTCAAGTGAAGACCACCCTCCATCGGGACATTCTCCTTCCATCGGGACATTCTTCGTCCATCGAGACATTCTCAGTCCCGATGCGGAATCTCAACCCAAAATGCCAACTGTCCCTTTGCCTACGCAGATGCCCCTTGACGGTGCAGAGTTCCTCCAGCCGTTTGTTTATCATTCCAGATTCCAGCTCTGCAGCTTCTCCTAGACCACAAGACCATAAGACATAGAAGTAGGACTATCATCACGTCTGCTCCGCCATTCAATCATGGTTGATACCTATTTTCCCCTCCTCAGCCTCATTCCCCGGCCTTCTCCCCGTAATCTTTGATGCCGTAGCCAATCAAGAACCTAACAATCTCCGCCTTAAACACGCCCAACGACCTGGCCTCCACAGCTACCTGTGGTAACGAATTCCACAAAATCACCACCCTCTGGCTAAAGAAATTTCTCCACATCTGTGTTTTAATTGGATGCTCCTCTACCCTGAGGCTATGCCCTCCTGTCCTAGACTCCCCCACCATGGGAAGCATCCTTTCCACATCTTCTTTGTCTATATCTTTCAACATTCAAAACATTTCAATGAGTTCCCCCCTCATCCTTCTAAATTCCAGCAAGTACAGGCCCAGAGCCATCAAACATTCCTCTTATGATAATCCTTTCATTCCTGGAATTATCCTTGTGAATCTCCTCTAAACCCTCTCTAATCCAGCATATATTTTCTTACATGAGGAGACCAAAACTGTTCAGAATACTCAAAGTGAGGCTTCAGCATCACATCCCTGCTCTTGCATTCTAGACCTCTTGAAATGAATGCTAACATTGCATTTACCTTCCTCACCACCGGCTCTACCTCCACCTTTAGGCTGTTCTGCACAAGGATTTCCAAGTCCCTTTGCATCTCACATTTTTGGATTTTCTCTACATTTAAAAAATAGTCTGCACATTTATTTCTTCTACCAAAGTGCATGACCATGCATTTTCCAATATTGTATTACATTTGCCAATTCCTTGCCCATTCTGCTAATCTGTCTAAGTTTGCCTGCGGCCTTCCTGTTTACTCAACAGTACCTGATCCTCCATTAATCTTCATATCATCTGCAAACTTGGCCACAAAGCCATCATCTAAGTTATTGATATACAGCATAAAAAGAAGCGATTCCAACACCGACACCTGCAAAACACCACTACTCACTGGCAGCCAGCCAGAAAAGGATCCCTTGTCCCTACTTGCTGCCTCCTACCAATCAGCCAATGTTCTAACTTTCCTGTAATACCATGGGCTCTTAACTTGGTAAGCAGCCTCATGTGTAGCACCTTGTCAAAGCCCTTCCGAAAATTCAATTGTACACCATCTACTACATCCCCCTTATTCATCCTACTTGTCATCTCCTCAAAATATTCCAACAGGTTCAACAGGCAATATTTTCCCTTAAGGAAACCATGCTGACTTTGTCCTACCTTGTCCTGTGTCACCAAATACTCCATAGCCTGATCCTTAACAATTGAATCTAACATTTTCCCAGCCACTGAGGTCAGGCTAACCGGTCTATAATTTCCTTTCTGCTGCTTCTCTCCTTTCTTAAAGAGTGGAGAGTCATTTGCAATTTTCCAGTCCTCTGGAAACATACCAGCATCAAATGGTTCTTGAAAGATCATTACTAATACCTCCACAATCTCTACCACTACCTCTTTCAGAAACCTTTGTTGCAGTTCATCTGGTCCGGATGACTTGTATACACATAGGTCTTTCAGCTTTTTGAGCATTTTCTCCCTTGTAACAGTAACTGCAGTAACTGCACTCACTTCTCTTCCCTCACACACTTCAATATCTGGCACACTGCTAGTGTCTTCCACAGTGAAGGCTGATGCAAAATACTCGTTTAGTTCATCTGCCATCTCTTTGACCCTGGTAGTCTCCAGCCCCTTGGTATGAACATAGAATTCTACAACTTCTGGTAATTCCCTCCCCCTCCCTTCCTCTAACCCTATGTCACTCTGCCCCCTCCCCCAGCTGCCTATCACCTCCCTCATGGTTCCACCTCCTTCTACTACCCATTGTGTTTTCCCTTATTCTTTCTTCACCTTTCCTGCCTATCCCCTCCCTGCCTCCCCTCCTCCACCCCTTTATCTATCCTCTTACTGGTTTTTCACCTGGAACCTACCAGCCTTCTCCTTCCCACCCTCCCCCCACCTTCTTTATAGGGCCTCTGCCCCTTCCGTCTACAGTCCTGACGAAGGGTTCCGGCCTGAAATGTCGACCAATCTTTTCCACGGATGCTGCCCGACCTGCTGAGTTCCTCCAGCGTGTTGGAAGTGTTATTATTTCTCTGACCTCACTTTCTAGCGGTCCCATATCCACTCTCATCTCTCTTTTTTATATACTTGGAAAAGGTTTTTCTATCCACCGTGATATTGTTTGCTAGCTTGCTTTCATATTTCATCTTTTCCCTCCTAATGATTCTTTTAGTTACTCTCTGTAGAGTTTTAAAAGCTTCCCAAATCCACGGTCTTCCCACTAATTTTTGCTTTGTTGTATGCCATCTCTTGTGCTTTTACACTAGCTTTGATTTCCCTTGTCAGTCACAGTTGTACTATTTTGCCATTTGAATATTTCTTCTTTTTTGGAATACACCTATCCTGCACTTGCCTCATTTTTCCCAGAAACTCAAGCCACTGCTGCTCTCTTTTGTAGGATATCTTGAGTTGGGACCATGTGGTAGTGGTTGTATTCTCTAAAGTTCAAAGTTCAAAGTAAATTTATTATCAAAGTACATATACAACCCTGAGATTCATTTCCATGCAGGCATACTCAATAAATCCACAACAGAATAGTAACTATAATAGAATCAGTGAAAGACTTGGTCATTCAACCAGTGTGCAAAGACAACAAACTGCAAATACAAACAGAAAGAAGTAATAAGAATAAATAAGCAATAAATATCAAGAAGATGAGATGAAGAGTCCTTGAAAGGGAGTCCATAGGTTGTGGGAACATTTTAGTGATGGGTTGGTGAAGTTATCCCCTTTGGATCAAGAGCCTGATGATTGAGGGGTTGTAACTGTGCCTGAACCTGGTGGTGTGAGTCCTGAGGCTCCTGTACCATTTTCCTGATGACAGCACTCAGGAAGAGAGTATGACCAACATCTACAATTGTCCAATAGCTTTGAAATAAAGACTGCCAGCTACTCTTCAGAATAGTTCACTTGAGAAAGGAGCAGTGAATTTGATAGCTGTCTTCTAAGAGCATCCTCTACCCAAGACAAATTAGAAATTAGTTAACTAGTTAAAGCATTGGACTGGCTTCCCAGGATCTAAACTGCTCTGTGCAATCGATTGAATATTGGAACAGAAGAAACAGGAGCAGGAGATGGTCATTTGGGACTTCAGCCTGCCCTGTCATTCAGCGAGGTCATGGCTGCCTCAGTCTCACTCTGTCCCCACAAACCCCTGTTTTCTGAATGTATAGAAATCTATCAGTGCCTGTATTAAACTAACTCAGTGACTGAGTTTCCACAGACCAAAATAGAGTGCACGTGGAAAGGACGTTTCCAATAGTGGGAGGGTCTGGGACCAGAGGGCACCACCTCAGAATATTAGGACGTCTCTTTAGGACAGAAATGAGGAGGAATTTCTTCAGCCGGTTGGTGTTGAATCTGTGGAATTCATTGCCACAGATGGCTGCAATGGCGGTAATTGGGTATATTTAAAGCGGAGGCTGATGGGTTCTTGATTAGTCAGGGTGTCAAAGATTATGGGGAAAAAGGAAGGAGGATGGTGCTGAGAGAGATAATAAATCAGTCATGATGGCACAGACTCAATAGGCCAAATGGTCTAATTCTGCTAGTTCGTCTTATTGTCTAGTCCTCTGCAGCAAAGGATTTGAAATTCCTGGTCATAATCCGGTTCCTTTCCAGTCTTGATTAAGGGTTTCGGTCCAAAACATCAACCATTTATCCATTTCCATAGATGCTGCCTGACCTGATGAGTTCCTCCACTTTGTGTGTGTGTTACTCTGGATTTCCACCACCTTGTGCTTAGAATATTAGTTTAACTTAGCCTTGTGTTCGGCACAAACATCATCGACCAGAGGATCTGTTACTGTGCTGTACTGTTCTATGTAAATAATAACCAATTCTCTTGCTAAGCAACGTTACAACCTCAGCCTTAATGATAATTTAAGCACAGAATTGTGTGGGTCAAGTGAAGGAAGATGCGGTGAGTGCGGATGGGTGCCCGATGGTTGGTATGGACGTGATGGACTGAATAGACTATTTCCACGCTGTAACTCTCTATGACTCCATTGATCTGACTGTACAGTGCAATTGTACAGTATAGGCATCCATTAGTCTCGTGAGACCATGGATTTGCACGGAAGGCTTCCAGGCTACAAGGTTGTATGGAAGACCGACAGTTGCCCATGCTGCAAGTCTCCTGTCTCCACACCACCGATGTTGTCCAAGGGAAGGGCACTAGGGCTGATACAGCTTGGCACCGGTGTCATCGCAGAGCAATGTGTGGTTAAGTGCCTTGCTCAAGGACACAACACACTGCCTCAGCTGAGGCTCAAACTAGCGACCTTCAGATCACCAGTCTGACACCTTAACCACTTGGCCACGCGCCAACACAGTATACAATATAAGGAGAATCATTATATGGTAATGAGTGATATGCAGATGGAAAGAATAAAGGCTGGACGGGGGGCAAGGTAAGCTGGGAAGGCAGTAACCGCTGTCTTATGGCCTAACCACTTTGTACCAATATTACTTACCATGTGAAAAATAAAGAAATGGGATGAGGAGAGGTTTCTTCAGTCAGAAGCTGATGAACATTTGGAATCCTCTACTCCAGAGGACTAGACAAGACCAGAAGACATAGGTCATTGAATTAGGACATTCGGCCCACTGAGTCTGCTCTGCCATCCTATCATGGCTGATTTATTATCCCTCTCAACCTCATTCTCCTGTCTTCTCCCCAGAACCTCTGATGCCCTTAATAATCAAAAATCTGTCAACCTCCGCTTTCAATATACCTAATGAGTTGGCTTCCATAGACATCTGTGGCAATAAATTCTACAAATTCACTACCATCTAGCTAAGTAAATTCCTCCTCATCTCTGCCCTAAAGCGCCCTCCATGTATTGATCCTATCGAGTTTCTTTCCAGTCCTTATGAAGGGTCTCGGTCCAAAGTGTTCACTGTGTGTTCCTTTCCATGGATGCTGCCTGACCTGCTTAATTCCCCCAGCATTTTGAACATATATGTTAAACTAAATTTCTTCTGCTTGCACATGAACCATATCCCTCCATTCCCTGCATTTCCCCAGCCTCCTGAACAGCACAATCGTATCTACGTTCACCACCACCACCCCTGTCAGCCTGACCCAGGCATTCGCCACTCTCGGTGTAAAGAAACCTGCCTGCACATCTCTCTTACCTCAGATGAATGGCCTCAAAGGAAGAATAGCCAAGAACGTGGAGTGAACTTAGAATGAGATCAGCAGAAATCGGCCAGATAGATTAATTTCCAGTGATAATTCTGCGTTAGTCATTCAGAATTCTCATTAATCAAGCACCATCATCAAAGCCAGCACAGAAATGCAATTTGCCATGAGTGGATGATGTTTATTATGCTGTATCCTATTTGCAATGATTCCAGGAAGGAAAATACATCCGTAGTCATGAAACACTTAGTTTTTATAATCTACAAACTAAAAGCAACAATCATTTGTACAGTGTGATAAGTACAAGATAGTTCACCCTTCTAATTTGAATCAATCTTCTGATTAATCTGTGAAAATTGAATTCTAGGATTAAGGTTAAGATAATTAGAAACTGAACTCTGCCATGGATGGTTCTAAGCCCGGCTGTGAAAGGAGGAGAGTTGGACATGGGGCTAGCAACCCCATCCCGTAAAAACCCAGAGCTACAGAAACACCAAAGATCTCATCCCTGGGAGAGGAAGGATCTTCGCCTAAAAGACACACCTGAAAAACTGGCCCAGGATAGAGGACTCTTGGGAGCAGCTGTTGGTAGTCTATACCCCAGTAGGGGTGATGAGCTTAAATAAGTGAGTAATTGGAGACTGTAAGTTTTGTCACATTTAGCACGCAGAGGAAATTATGGGATAATCACTTTGAGTGCTCCTGGTATCACTGCTGTTGGATTGAGGTCTTATTTTATTGGTTACACCTATACACTTGCTCATGAATGCAAATATCTAAACAGCCAATCATGTAGCAGCAACTCAATGCATAAAAGCATGCAGACATGGTCATGAGGTTCAGTTGTTGTTCAGACCAAATATCAGAAAGGGTAGAAAATATAATCTAAGTGGTTTTGACTGTAGTATGATTATTGGTGCCAGACAGGGTGGTTTGATAATCTGGGATTTTCACACACACCAATCTCTGGTGTTTACAGAGAATGGTGTGAAAAAACAAAAAAAAACATCCAGTGAGCGATAGTTTTGTGGGTGAATACACCTTGTTAATGAGAGAGGTCAGAGAACAATCGCCAGACTGGTTCAAACTGACTGGAAGGTGTCAGTAACTCAAATAACTACATGTTACAAAGTGGTGTGCAGAAGAACATCTCTGAAAAAAGTGCAGTGGTGTACAAAAGGTAATGGATACAGCCCAGGCTATCATGAGTTAAACCCTCCCCATCATTGAGCACATCTACAGGGAGCGCTGTTGCAGGAAAGCAGCATTAATCATCAAGGACCCTCACTGTCCAGGCCAGGCTCTCTTCTTGCTGCTGCTATCTGGAAGGAGGTACAAGAGCTTCTGGACTCACACCACTAGGTTCAGCAACAGTTATTATTCCCCAACCACCTGGCTCTGAAATCATAAAGATAACTTCACTCACCCTATTACTGAATTGTTCCTACAACCTATAGATACTCTTTCAAGGACACTTCATCTCATGTTCTCAATATTTATTGCTTATTTATTTATTTATTTCTATTTTTATTTTTAGTTTTGTATTTGTACACCTCAGTTTTTTATCCATCTCTGTTGTGTGCAATTTTTTCATTGGTCCTATTGTGTTTCTTTTCTATCTATGGTGAATGCCAGGAAATAAGTCCTTATGTCCTGGACTTATTTCCTGGCATAATTTACATATTATTATTTAATTTTTTATGGTTTTTATATTGCTATATTTATACTCTATTCTTGGTTGGTGCAACTGTAACGAAACCCAATTTCACTCAGGATCAATAAAGTATCACTATGACTCTGACTACCTGCAAGAAAATGAATTTCACGGTCATGTATGGTGGCATCTATGTACTTTGAATGAATGAATGAAATTTATTTCGGTCAGTACAAACATAACAAAAAGCATCATTTTCAACGATGATTTCATAATGGTTTCATAGGACAAAATTACAACAATAAAAGACATAGATATCCTTTAAGACAGACCGAAAGGGTGTAAGCTGAAGCTACAGCTTATTGCGCTTACCCCTCTTACTTACATACCCCTCTATGTACTTCGATAATAAACTTACTTTGAACTTTAAATGCACAACATGTTGAATCTTGAAGTGGATGGGCTACAGCAGCAGAAAACTACAAACATACACTCGGAGTGGCTAATTTTTAGGTACAGGAGCGACCTAATAAAGTGGCCATTGAGTGTGCATGTAAATTTTTCAGTAATTTCAATACAGTTGCTTCTGTACTTTCATCGGAACTTCTTAGTTTTCAGTAGCAGGTGTCTAACGACTTGAATCTGACTATTTTATAGGTTAATTGTTATCATTGGGACAATTGCTATCTCCAGTCTGAATATGAAACAGTCATGACAGTTTTTTTCATCTATGCTTTGTCCTCTTGGCTCCTTTTTCTTGTTCATTTTCCACCCTTGTAATACTTAATAAAATGAGCCTCATTCTTAACTTCGGCAGAACCTTTGTATCACAAAATTGTCAAAGTTCAACACTGTGCAACTTCAGTGGAGACAGTAATTTCAGTCAAAAAGGGTCTAGTGCTTTCCCGGCATATATGGCAAGTAAACTCTTCTCAGGCTTCCAACTGGATACAGATATCAGTTATAATCGACGTTTCGATGACAAACTCCGCCGTCTTCGTCAGGGATGATGCCTGGGCATGTCTAGTCCGGTGGTATATATACCCTCCATAGTCCATTCCTCCTGACTATGACCATGACTATGACTATTGTTTAGACCTCATCCAATCAGGTTCTGCTCTCCCATCTTGTTTACAATCAAATTCAAGTCCTTACTTAGAGCGAGACCTTCGACGTTGTTAAAATTCTTTTTCTCCAGTTTTATTTCAATAACTTCCTTCACCAGGTGTTCCCAAATGCATTGGCACAGCACAGTAGTTTTGAGCCGTCAAAGTCAATCCAATCCTATGGCCATTGCGAATGTAATGTTCTGCTACCACCGATTTCTCCAGGTAATCCAAAAGGAGGGTGCCCCTCCTCTTTCCCTTTCTCCCATGATCCACTCTCCTCTCCCGCCAGATTCCTTCTTCTGGTGCCCTTCACCTTTTCTGTCTATCACGTCCCACCTTCTTACTACATCTTCCCCCTCCCCCACCCAAAAGCCTCCTCCCTCACCTGGTCTCACCTCTCACCTGCCAGCTTGTACTCCTTCCTGTCCCCCTGCTTTTGCTTCTTCCCCCTTCCTTTCCAGTCCTGATGAAGGGTCCTGGCCCAAAACATCAACCGTTTATTCCTCTCTAACAATGTTACATGCCTGCAGAGAGTTCCTCCAGCATTTTGTGTGTGTTGCTCAAGATTTCAGCAACTGCAGAATCTCTTGTGTTTATTATTCTACGTTGTTATTGTTTCCCCTTATTCAAGCTCACTGCACAGTGTAATGATTTGATCTTTGTGAATAGTCTGCAAGACAAGTTTTTCACCCTATCTTGGTACATGTGAAAATAACAAACCAATTGAATTCCATCCAATTCTCAATACCTGTACACAGAGATACTCAGTTCTGGCTTAATGCCTAAATGTCACCATGACCACATTCACTGAAGGTCAGCTATATGGTAGGATTACTCTGGACCATATTTTCCTGATATTTTTCCAATTTAGAGATTAACAAACCAAAGTGCTTTCAATTCTCTAAAGCTCTGGTAATGTTAGTGAAATACAAGCTCACAATAACTACTCTGAAGCAAAGGTACTGTAGGTGAGAGGAGATCTCGCCAGGCTTCAGCACCCACATGAGATGGGCTTTTAGAACATTCATTTCTGTCAGCACCAATTTCATTTGAAGTAGATCTTCAGAAAAACTTCGAAGTCTGTGCAGGTAAGGTAGAGAGATAAATGTCTGGGGTTTCAAAAGTAGAGACAGGTTTTAGACCATAGGACCGTAAGATATAGGAGCAGACTACTTGGCCCTTAGAGTCTGCTTCACTAATCCATCATGGGTGATTTATTATCCCTCTCAACCCCATTCTCCTGCCTTTTCTCCATAACCTTTAATGTCCTTACCAATCAAGAACCCATCAACCTCCGTGTTAAGTACACCTAATAACCTGGCCTCTACAGCCACCTGTGGCAACAGATTCCGCAGATTCACCACCCTCTGACTAAAGAAATTCCTTCTCATCTCTGTTCTAAAGGGACTTTCTTGTATTCTGAGACTGTGCCCTTTGGTTCTATACTCACCCACTGTAGGAAACATCCTCTTCACGTTCACTTTGATCTGGGCCTTTCAATATTTCATAGGTTCTATGAAATCTCCCCTCATTCTTCTAAACTCCCGTGAGTACAGGCACTGAGCCATCAAACACATCTCATACGCTGACCTTTCATTGGGGTGGGGTGTAAGCATGATGGCTGGGGAGGAAGCCAGATGGACAGATGCATTTCCTGCAAAACAGAGGGAATGCATTAGCAGAAGATCTACGTGAAGGAGCTATGTTCTGCACAAAAGATGCGGTAATCTGGAGCAAAGCACAAGAATCTGTTGGGACTCAGTGGGTGGGTGAGATGGCATCTGTTTCGGATTGATACCCTTCATCCAGGCTGATTCACATTCCTGGTCCAACATGTCGGACCATGGCCTCCTCTTGTGCCACAATGAGGCCACCCTCAGGATAGAGGAGCCACACCTGATATTCCATCTGAGTAGCCGCCAACCTGATGGCACGAATATCAATTTCTCCTTCTGGTAAAAAAAAATCATTCCCCCTTCCCTCTTTGTCTATTCCCCACTCTGGCCTCTTCCCACTCACATATCCCCTCTCTCTGGATCCCCTCCTCCTCCTTTCTCCTATAGTCCACTTTCCTCTGCTTTCAGGTTCCTTCCTCTCCAGCCCTTTTTTTTTTCAGCGGTTTGATCGAGGCACGACTGAGCAGGCGCGTGGACGTCAGCGAGTCAGACCAGCTTCACAGTACGGCAGTCAGAGTAGGAGGGCTTCGGCGACTGTGGGCTGGGGCGAGGTAAGTTACTTGTGAAGAATAAGAATAGGAAGTATGTCTGCGAAGCTGGTGTTCTGTACTGGGATCGGATGTGGGATATCCAGAGTCTCCCAGCCTCCCAGACGGCCACATCTGCAGCAGGTGCGTCGAGCTGCAGCTCCTTAGGGACCAGGTTAGGGAACTGTAGCTGCAGCTCGATGACCTCCATTTGGTCAGGGAGAGTGAGGAGGTGATAGAGAGGAGCTATAGGCAGATAGGGCCTCGGGAGACAGATGAGTGGGTAACAGTCAGGAGAGGGAAGGGCAAGAGTCAGATACTAGAGAATATCCCTGTGGCTGTCCCCCTTAACAATGAGTACTCCTGGTTGAGTACTGTTGGGGGGGAACGACCTACCTGGGGGAAGCAACAGTGGCTGCGCCTCTGGCACAGAGTCTGGCCCTGTGGCTCAGAAGGGTAGGGAAAGGAAGAGGATGGCAGCAGTGATAGGGGACTCGATAGTTTGGGTAACTTTTGTGGACATAGGAAAGAAGCACAGAAGGTACCTTGCCTCCCAGGTGCCAGTGTCTGGGATGTTTCTGATTACGTCCACAATATCCTGAAGCGAGAAGGTGAACAGCCAGAGGTCATGGTACATATTGGTACCAATGACATATGTAGGAAGAGGGATCAGACTACAGGGAGTTAGGGAAGAAGCTGAGAAGCAGGATCACAAGGGTAGTAATCTCGGGATTACTGCCTGTGCCACGTGACAGTGATTCTAGGAATAGAGTAAGATGGAGGATAAATGTATGGCTGAGGGATTGGAGCAGGGGGCAGGGATTCAGATTTCTGGATCATTGGGACCTCTTTTGGGGCAGGCGTGACTTGTACAAAAAGGACGGGTTGCATTTGAATCTGAGGGGGACCAATATCCTGGCGGGGAGGTTTGCTAAGGCTATTGGAGAGAGTTGAAACTAGAATTATTGGGGGGTGGAAACCAAACTGAAGAAACGGAGGAAGGGGCTGCTGGCTCACAAATAGAGAAAGCTTGTAGGCAGTGTGAGAGGGAGGATAGGCAGATGATAGAGAAGGGATGTGCTCAGACTGATGGTTTGAGATGTGTCAATTTAATGCAAGGAGTATCATGAACAAAGCAGATGAGCTCAGAGCGTGAATCAGTACTTGGAGCTACGATGTTGTGGCCATTACAGAGACTTGGATGGTTCAGGGGCAGAAATGGCTACAGAGTGTCGGGCTTTAGATGTTTCAGAAAGGACAGGGAGGGAGGCAAAAGAGGTGGGGGCGTGGCACTGTTGATCAGAGATAGTGTCACGGCTGCAGAAAAGGAGGAAGTCATGGAGGGATTGTCGACTGAGTCTCTGTGGGTGGAAGTTAGAAACAGGGAGAGGTCAATAACTTTACTGGATGCTTTTCATAGACCACTCAAAAGTGACAGGGATATCGAAAAGGAGCAGATAGGGAGACAGATTCTGGAACGGTGCAATAATAATGGTGTATGCGTGATGGGAGATTTTAATTTCCCAAATATTGATTGGCATCTCCCTAGAGCAAGGGGCTTAGATAGGATGGAGTTTGTTAGGTGTGTTCAGGAAGGTTTCCTGACACAATATGTAGATAAGCCTACAAGAGGAGAGGCTGTACTTGATCTGGTATTGGGAAATGAACCTGGTCAGGTGTCAGGTCTCTCAGTGGGACAGCATTTTGTAGATAGTGATCACAATTCTATCTCCTTTACCATAGCATTGGAGAGGGGTAGGAGCAGACAAGTTAGGTAAACATTTAATTGGAGTAAGGGGAAACATGAAGCTATCAGGCAGGAACTTGAAAGCATAAATTGGGAGCAGATGTTCTCAGGGAAATGTATGGCAGAAATGAGGCAAATGTTCAGGGGATATTTGCTTGGCGTTCTGCATAGGTATGTTCCAATGAGACAGGGAAAGGATGGAAGGATACAGGAACCATAGTGTACAAAGGCTGTTTTAAATCTAGTCAAGAAGAAAAGGAAAGCTTACGAAAGGTTCAAAAGTACTAGGTAATGATAGAGATCTAGAAAATTATAAAACTAGCAGGAAGGAACTTAAGAATGAAATTAGGAGAGCCAGAAGGGACCATGAGTTCCTCAAATCGTTTTGTGCATTGCTCCATGGTCTGCACAAGCTCGATGCTGTTGACTTTTTCCTGAGCTGCCAATGCTCCATCAATTCCACAGTGCCACTTATAGCCAGCTTTGCTTTTACAAAGGAGTCTGTCTATTTCCAACAACTCAGTCATGAAGGTTTACAGCAGACCATGCCCCAAGCAAAGACATCTGCTCCTTGACCCATTCTATAGCTGAAAGATCGGCATCTCCAAAATTACAGCACTCCCTCATTAGTGCAAACCAGAACAGAGGCTGGGGCCCACATCCTGAACTGACACCTTCCAGACACAAAGACCATTAATCAAAACTGACATTTAAATGGAACTCTTTCAGAACTGGTCTCGGAACTATATTTAGTTCAGTATATTCTAATGGAATTGTCAGCAGTTTAAGTGAATTGCTTATTCAAACATGAAAATGAATATCAGATAATTTCAATAACATTAGGCATCCAGGGAGAAAATAAGAAAAAACTACATATCTTGCCAATTTAAAATTTTAAAAAACCGAAAATGCTGGAAATACTCAACAGGTCAGGCAGCATCCATGGAACGAGAATTGTGGAAATACTGAGGCTTTATAAGGCATTGGTCGGACCACAGTGGATTCCGATTAATTGGACTACTGGTTAATCAGGACAGTCACATATTTAGGACAAAGTCCTAAAGAACAAAAAGCAACTGGGAAAATAATCAGGTTTCCCTTCAACACATACAAAATGCTGAAGGAGCTCAGCAGGCCAGGCAGCATCTGTAGAAAGGAATAAATAGTTGATGTTTCTGACTGAGGAACTTAGGCCAGGCAGTATCTATGGAAAGGAATAAACAGTCAACGTTTCCGACCTGATGAGGGGTCTCGCCCAAAAAGTAGACTGTTTATTCCTTTCCATAGATGCTGCCTTGCCTGCTGAGTTCCTTCAACATTTTGTGTGTGTTTCTTTGGATTTCCAGCATCTAAACATTTTCTCTTGTTGGGCTTCTCTTTGTTTATTTGGGACCGTATACCACTTAACTGGGGCAGGAGACAACTGCCGAACAGTTTCAAACTGGCGTCAGGCGCGTGCACTTGTATGGTCGATAGACACTACACCATGTTTAGGGCCAACAGTTTTAAATAACATCAGTAGCATGTGTTTGTGTTCAAAAAGCAGTGGTTTTTGTCATTGATAGTTGGTGAAAAATAAGCAGTAAGATCATTCAGAACCACCTTGCTCACTGCAGTTTCAAGCACTCAGGCTTGGAGATGCCAGAAGTGGCCAGGAGTGATATTGAAATGATTTTACTATTTCAACAAGTTCAGAACTATGAAGAATTTGAATGTATCAACAATTATCTTGAATCTTACAACGAAAATGAAGATTTGGAGGATGCAATCGTTAAGAGCATTGTATGAAGGCCATCCACTCTCTACACTAGGTGTCCAAGATGATTTTGTTCATTTACAGTCAATCAAAAGAGCACAGCAGTGTACACTGCATTAATTCCTCTGCTGAACTATTCGGAGCTAGTACATAGTTTTATAGTACTGTAGTAGTATTGGTAGTGTTCAAATATTTTCTGTATTTCACTTAAATACATAATTTGTTACTCAGTTAAACAGTAATATGTCTTTTTTATACATTTTAATTCCTTCCATGATGCTTCAGCTAACTGAAGCAGCCACTTATTTGGGCCAAAATGTACTAGTCCTGATGTGTCCCAATTAACCAGGGTTTTGAGCAGTTTTGGACCCCATATCAACTGAAAGATGCACTGGCAATGGAAAGGGTCTGGAGGAGGTTTACAAGAATGATCTCAGGAGTGAAAAGGTTAAGGTATGAAGAGTGCTTGATGGCTCTGGATCTGCACTCACTGGAGTTTAGAAGAATAAGGGGGTCAAGGATCTCATTGGAACCCATGGAATATTGAAAGGCCTAGGCAGAGTGGATGTGGAGGATATTTCCAATAGTGGGAGATTTTAGGATCAGAGAGCACAACCTCAGAATAGAAGGGTGTCCCTTTAGAACAGAGATAAGGAGGAACAAGCAACACACATCAAAGTTGCTGGTGAACGCAGCAGGCCAAGCAGCATCTGTAGGAAGAGGTGCAGTCGACGTTTCAGGCCGAGACCCTTCGTCAGGACTACAGATAAGGAGGAATTTCTTTAGCTGAAGCTGGTGGATCTGTGGAGTTCATTGTCACGGACAGTGGTGAAGGACAGGTCATTTGGTATATTTAAAGTGGAGGTTGATAGGTTATTCATTAGTAAGCGTGTCAATGGCTATGGGGAGAAAGCAGGAGTATAGGGTTCCGAGGATAATAAATCAGCCATGGTGGAATGGTGGACCAAACTCGATGGGCTGAATGGCTCCTATGTCTTATGGTCTTATGGTCCTCATTAGGGAATAGATTGGCCTTTATCCTGAAACAATAGCTCTGTTTCTCTTTTCACAGATACTGCTTAACTGAGTATTTACAGTATTTAAGAGCCATTTATTTTCTATTCTTCTTTGGGATGTTCAAGGAGACGAGCACTTACACCACCACCGAAAAGGCACTTTCAAGATTCAAGATTCAAGATTATTTAATGTCATTTCCTGTACACAAGCTTAAAGGAGATCAAAATAACTGTTACTCTGGATCCAATGCAGCATTCAAAAAACAATAAGCACAAAGAACACAATAAAAACAGCTAAGTGAATAAAATTTGCTTATATGCATAGACTAGTTGTACGTACATAAAGTGACACAAGGTACAGGAGTTTCTGTATATACGGAGTCTCTGACAGGAAATGACAAAGTAGTGTTGGAGGGTGGGATGTGGTGGGATGGTTAATGGGTGGAGGTGACACCTTGAGGAAAGTATCTGTTTTTCAACACTCACAACACGCTGGAGGAACTCAGCAGGTCGGGCAGCATCTGTGGAAACGATCAGTCAACGTTTCAGGCCGGAGCCCTTTAAAGAGTCCTGATGAAGGACTCCGGCCCGAAACGTTGACTGATCGTTCCCACGGATGCTGCCCGACCTGCTGAGTTCCTCCAGCATGTTGTGAGTGTTGCTTTGACCCCAGCATCTGCAGAGTATTTTGAGTATCTGTTTTTCAATCAGGTGGTCCTGGCATGGATGCTATGTGGCCTCTTCCCTGATAGAAGTGGGTCAAGCAGTCCATGAGCAGGGCGGGTGGGATCCCTCGTAATATTGCTGGTCTTTTTTCCAGCACCTTTCTGTGTATATGTCCTTGATGCCAGGTAGGCTGGTACCGGTGGTGCACTGGGCAGTTTTAACTACCCGTTGCAGAACCTTTCTGTCTGTCACAGTGCACTTTATCTACCACACAGTGATGCAGCATGTTAAGATGCTCTCAGCTGCACATCTCTAGAAGGTCCACAGAAAGTAGAGGTGTTGGTGAGCTTTCTTGCTGCTATGAAGGATGTGTTCTGTGACCATGAAAGCTTTTCAGATGTGAAGTCTCAGGAGTTTGAAACCCTTCGCAGTTTCCATTGCTGTGCCACACATTGGTCTCTGCAATTCCAGGACGAGGAGCTACAGAGAGACCAAATTCCCCACAATCCTGCATGAGTTAAATAACCACAAGTCTGAGTGGAAATCTCCCCACGAGAGCTGAGGATATTTAAGCTTCATGCCATTAAAAAGCTGCAATAATAAAACTTGCATCAGTAATGGTTTTGGCATAAAACCACTGATATCCCACAGTGAAGGTGGTTTTGCAATCCTTTTGGGTCCAACCAGCATGTAACATCAAAGTGGTAGGCTGTTAACCTCTGTCTGAAATGGCCTCACAAACTTTTCAGTTCAGGGGGATGAGGGATGAATGATACGTGTTGATCCAGCTGCCACTGCCCCCCGCTTGTGAAAGAGTAACTGATCAACAGTGAGAAAACTGAGGCGTTTATGGAGTGAGGCATGGCAAACTAGTGGAGCAAGGTATGCTCATTAAACAAGCAGAGTATTGTGTAGGTCAACAGGGATGGAGACGTGGACATTTAATACTCAACTCTGTATGATATTAGTTATGTACTTCCATAAAAATGCTGATCATTATTAGAACTTTGATATGAGCTCATTTAAAATAAATGCCATCATTAAAATAGCATGTGTTGGCATTTTAGGAGATTTTTTAAATTAATATTGTAAAGTACAATGGAGCAGCAAGGGTAGCATAGTAATTAGCATAAAGCTTTACAGCGCCGGCGATCGCCAATCGGGGCTCAATTCCCGCCACTGATTGTAAGGAGTTTGTTCATTCTCTCTCTGTGACCGTGTGGGTTCTGTCCAGGTGCTACTATATTTCCTCCAAGAGGACCACAACCTTGTCATGGTTTGTAGGCTTGTCTGCCTCAATGACCCGGACAGCTATGTTGGCTGGAGTCAGGGCTTTGTGCTTTGGCTCTTGGTAGGGCCTTATGCAATGCCAAACAGGTTGAAGGGTCGAGGCCAAACTAAGAGTGGTCCACCGGTCCTACAGGTTCAGAGATTCACCTCTGACTGGTAAAAATAAATCTGTTACAGAAACAGCAATGAAGAATCCTTCTAAATCTGAGTGTGATGGTATTCCTGAGTCTCCACCCAGTACTTGTATTACCGACAGAATTGAAAACCAAGAGGAAGCTATTGACATGATGAAGGAAGCCCTGAACACCACTGGGGTTGGAGGACCTTCATTGCTGCCCTAAACGCCAGAGGCGAAACAGGCAGTAGGTAAGTAAGCCCCCATATCCCAAAGGTGTGCGGGTTAGTGTTAGCAAGTTGTGGGTATGCTATGTCGGCTCCTGAAGCATGGCGACACTTGCAGGCTTCCCCCTGCACATACGTTGACACAAATGATGTATTCCATTGTATGTTTCTATGCTTCAATGTACATGTGACAAATAAAGTTAATTTAATAGAGTAAAACGGCATGAATCTTTAATCTTCAAAGCAGAATTATTTACTGAATTTATTGTTTTATGTATTAAAGTATTTGTGCACATTTTATTCTATATCTGTCCTTTAACTTCTAAGTTTATTTTATGCAATTCTTTATTCATATATTTGTGGAATGTTGTTTTTTATTGCACATCATGCCGGCACACCGCAGCAAATTCAGAGGTTCTGCAGATGTTGGAAATCCAGAGCAACACACACAAAATGCTGGAGAAACTCAGCAGGTCAGGCAACACCTATGGGGAGGAATAAACAATCAACATTTCTAGCTGAGACCTTTCATCAGAGCCTGAAATGACGGCTGTTTATTCCTCTCCATGGATGCTGCCTGACCTGCTGAGTTCCTCCAGCATTTTGTGTGTGTTATAGTAAATTCCTAATACACGGAAATGTATGTGGTGAATAAAGTTGATCTTTGACCCACCTTAATCCTTGATCCTTAAATGATTACCATTTTACATGAGAACTGATGTTACTGTATCCTGACATAGAATTTTCAGTCAGCGAAGAAGCATTGATGCTTGTTGTTTATGACAAAAGATACAGCAAGCTCTGCTTTCAACAAGTTCTGTCAACATTACAGTTGAGTACAAGTCAAGGAATATTCCTCGTGTCTGTAAGATGTGATGTCTCCAACCATTGATCAGCCAATCACATTCATCCTCATCATTATGTGCCAAGTCGTATGTCTTAGGCAACCAAGGTCTCATGATTGGTCTTGGCAAATTTTTCTACAGAAGTGATCTGCCATTGCCTTTCCCTAGGCAGTGTCATTACAAGACAGATGACCCAGCCAAAATCAAAACTCTTCAGAGATTGTCAGCCTGCCATCGGTGATCATATAACCAGGACTTGTGATAGACACCAGATGCTCATACAACCATCCACCACCTGTTCCCATGGCTTCACGTGACCTTGATCGTGGGGCTAAAGGTTGTTACACCTTGCCCAACTGTGACCTGCAAGGTAGTGGAGGGAAGGAGCACCTTACACCTCCTATGGTAATCTTCACTCTGCCACCCCAAATCACATTAATTATCATATATAGAAATGCACAAAGCAATTTTCAAACATTATACAGAGAGCCAAGTAAGAATTGAAACACATAAATACTCAGAATATAAGGGCATCTCTCTAGAACAGAGATGAGGAGGAATTTCTTTAACTAGAAGGCGGCAAATCTGTGGAATTCATTGCCACTGACGGCTGTGGACGCCAAGTCATCGGATTCAATTAAAGTGGAGGTTGATAGGTTCTTGATTAGTCAGGGTGTCAAAGGTTACAAGAAGGAAAATGGGATTGAGGGGGGTAATAAATCAGTGATGATGGAATGGTAGAGCAGTCTCGATGGACTGAATGGCCTGATTCTGCTCCTGTATCTTATGGTCTTAGAAATATCACCAAACAAAAGTACCAATATTATAAATAAACTTCTTCAAAAAAACCCTTAAACCCCTTTATGTTTTGAAATATTAATGATCAGTAATTATAATACATGCATATTAAAAACCTTTTATATACAGCCAGAGAGTGTGCTAAGCACTGACTAGGGCTGAGAGCACCATTAAGTTCCCTCACTGCTCCCTTACCCAAGTGGAACATATTCAGGATAATTACTTAGCTGAATCATCATCCCCAGTGCTTCCCCTGGATTTCACTGGAGAAGGCCGCAAACAGCACTGCCTATGATGTGCACTGGATCTTTGGAAGTTGTTTTACTATTTTCACACGTACAGTGAGATGCTAGGGTTTTGTAAACTTTCCACACTGATAATTTCAAAGCAAACATATTTTGTGGTAGTACAAGGGAAAAACAATAATAGAATATGGAAGACCAGAGCAGGGGTGTCTAAGAAGAGGAGTGTTGGAGATGGGAGAAGAGGTCATCAGTGCGAAGTGGGGAATTCTTACCAAAGAAGAAGGGTCAGAGATGAAGCTCTTCCTCCATCACCTCCACCTCCGAGCCTACCCCTCTCCACATCGATCACCTCTTCTCACATCTCCAATACTCCTCCTCTCATCAGGAGGTGATATGCTCATTAGATAAGGAAAGGAAATGAATAGCACCCTTCATAGCATTTGCTATGAGACAAACTTTAAGGCAAACTTCTCCCACTGTGGTCTCTCAGCAGGTATAGGGGGTGAAGGATGAAGATGGGTGGTAGGATGGAGATTCATCTCTACCAAAGGAGGTATAAGGCACTCCTTCCCTCCGCTAGCCAGTAGGTCACTCTTGGGCAAGGTGTAGCACCTGCTCAGCCACCCCTCCTCCCATTCAGGGTCACGTGAAGCCATGGGCGAAGGTGGTGGATGGTTGTACGAGCAGATGGTGTGTATCACGTCCTGGTTATGCAACCACTGATGCCAGGCAGACAATCTCTGAAGAGCATTGGTAATGGCTGGGGTCACCTGTCTTGTAAAGACACTGCCCAGAGGAAGGCAATGGCAAACCACTTCTGTAGAATAATTTATCAAGAACAGTCGTGGTCAAAAGACCAAGAATGCCCATGTCATACAACACCACACATAATAATGATGATGACGCTGATGAAGGACGAAGGAGAGGGTGAAATGTGAGGAAATGCTGTGTGCTTGTTCTTGCAGACACGTAGCTCCAGGACAGCATCTCATGCACCATCAATCTACAACCAATGACACTCAAAACTTTCACTAATATTATTTTGTGACTATATGTGCTACCTAAACCAGGGGTGCCCACCCTGGGGTCCACAATCCCCTTGCTTATTGGTATTGGTCCATGGCATAAAAAAGGTTGGGAACCCCTGATCTAAACTATGTGTGCTGTGTGTGACAGATTGCACTGTGTTTTGCACCTTAGCCCCAGAGGAACAATGTTTTGTTTAGCTGTGTACATGTGTATGGTTAAATGAAAATAATCTTGAACTTGACTTGTGGTTGAGTTGCTTGTCCGCAGAATATCCTCACACGGAATAGAATTTTGGACAAATGCCATCAGTTGGCAGTCTTCCTACAGTGAAATGGTTCTCTGACTAACCACTTCATGGTCTTCAATTATCTGGCAGTGGCGTGTTTCACATACTGAAGTCTTGGCACGTTTCACACCAGTTCGCTAAATCATTTCAAGTGAAACTAACTAAATCAAATGCCACACGCAAGCAGCATCTATCATCAAGAACACCCATCATCCAGAACATACTCACATCTTGCTATTGCCATCGGAAGGAGGTACAGGAAGGGCTTTAGGTCCCCCGTCACCAGATTCAGGAACAATTATTACCTTACAGCTCTCAGGGTCCTGAACCAGCATGGATAACTTCACTCACCACAGCTCTGAACTGACTCCAGGTTTCCACAACCCACAGACTCACTTTCAGTTCTCAGTACTATTTATTTATAACGTTTTATTTGTACAATTTGTCTCCTTTTGTATATTGGTTATACGTCAGACTTTATTTACATATACTTTTTCCCCAGATTATATTGTATTTCTTTATTTGTCCTGTAAGAGCCAGAAAGAAAATGAATCTCAAGGTAATATATGGCGATAATAAATTTACTTTGACTTTGACTTTGAAATGTAGTCATTGATCAGTGAGACCCATCAAAGTGCCATTTTGGTGCTTGACTGGTAGTTCATGGACATCTTGTTTCCATTCCACAATAATCTATGCCTAATTTCCTTGTCTTTCAGGGATTCAACACAGTCAAGGACCACTCCCACACCAGTCATTTTTTCCACTTGTCCTTTCCACTGGACAGAAGATACAAAAGCTTCAGAACACATACCACCAGGCACAAGAACAGCCTCTGTTCCACTGTTATAAGATTCTCAAGCAGACCTCTTGTAGGACCTCTTCATTTTTCTTAATCTTCATTACTTGGGATGGCTGATAGCATATCCCATTATCTCTTAGATTTTCTTAGATAACATTAAGTCTAAAGATTGTAATCATGTCAGGGCAAATGCATTTCTTATTTTTAAACACTCTAGTAATATGGTCAATATCATAGAGGAAATAGTGCAATAAATATCCCGTGGTTACTTGGTGAAGTAAAGGAGCAATGGTGCACGTGCAGTAAATGCCTCCCAAACTGTTCTCCACTACACCTTAAATGGATGTTGGCCACTACTGCCCTGGGAAACAGGTTTGGGTTGCCCATTCTAGCTATGTCCCTCATAATCTTATACACCTCTCATCCTCCTTCACTTCAAGGATAAAAGCCCCAGCTCATTCAGCCTTTCCTCATAGGAAATGCTCTCTAATCCGGGCAGCATCCTGGTATATCTCCTCTGCACCCTCTCTGAAGCTTTCACATCCTTCCTATAATGCAGTGATTGGCACAATACTCTAAGTGTGGTCTAACCGGGGTTTTATAGAGCTGCAACATTATCTCAAAGCTCTTGAACTCAATTCCAAGACTAATGAAGGCCAACACACCACAGCCTTGCTTAAACACCCTATCAACCTGCGCAGCAACTTTGAGGGAACTATGGATGGGGACCTGTAGGTCCTTTTGTTTCTCCACACTTCTAAGCATCCTGCCATTGTCGTTGTTCTCTGCCTTTCTGGAAGTCCAACCTTCCAGACTGCATCATTTCACACTTTTCCAGGTTGAACATCAGTTCCCACTTCTCAGCCCAGCTCTGCATACTGTCAATGTCCCACTGTAACCTAGGACAACGTTCTACACTATCCACAACGCCACCAATCTTCATGTCATCTGCATACCTACAAACCTACACTTCCACTTCCTCATTCAAGTCACCTATAAAAATGAGAAAGAGCAAGGGTGTCAGATCGAGTCCCAGCATAACACCACTCGTCACTATTATAAACATCGTCTTTTACCGATTGTATACAAATTAATATATTGCAATTTTCAGTGCATGACACATACAGGATGTAATTTTCCACACATAATTGTTTTTACGTTATTTTAGCCTAACGCACTGTGCAATGATTTGATTTGCAAGACAAGCTTTTCACTGTACCTTGGTAGATGTGACAATAATAAACCAGTACAAAAACCAATTACATGGGGAATAGATGAGAAGCAGAAAGACACAGAAGAGCAGCACACACAAAATGCTGGAGGAACGCAACAGCATCAGGTAGCATCTATGGAAAGAAATAAAGAGTCAACTCATCATCAGGACTGGAAAGGGGGAAGAAGCCAGAATAAAATGGTGCCTTCATGAGATGTTGCACCTCCAACTTTCGGGGCAGCAGGGGAGGTTATGGACCAACATGTTGGAATGGGAATGGGGATTGGAATTAAAATAATTCCTCCAGAATATAAGGCTTAAAGCACAAAGAACAACTCTGCAGAGCTCACAGTAATCTGAGAGAGATGAAACACGCTGCCTTTAAATGAGATCTACATTATGATAAAGGAAACAAACTACTGCCTCTGGATAGACTTACACCACATCAAAAAAAGTCTTCGGGACTCTCAGAGCAGCAGGAAACAAGACTTTCAGAGATTTGTCAAGAAGGTGCCATGCTTACAAGCAACCTGCTTCATAATAAGAGAGATGCCCCTGTGGAACAGTTCACTGCCTGAATTCTTTATGATGAGTGATCAGCTCAAAGAACAACATATAATCAAAGCAGCAGTATGTCTGTGTGAATAGAAAACAAGCCTTGTGTTTTACCATACAATCTTTTTTTATTGTTTGCTGTGCAAGTTTATTTTTTTCTGTGTTTAGAGTAAAATTTACTTCACCAGTAAACTAAGTGTATTCTTGGCAACTCAATTGCTATGGGTTCTAATTGTTCTACCTGCATTAACTTTGGCTTGACTAATGTTATCTCCCGATCCCTACTCTTCTTCTGTATATTTCCCAACTTTAAAGTTTTGGAATTAAACATAGAAACATAGAAAATAGGTGCAGGAGTAGGCCATTCAGCCCTTCGAGCCTGCACCGCCATTTATTATGATCATGGCTGATCATCCAACTCAGAACCCCGCCCCAGCCTTCCCTCCATACCCCCTGACCCCCGTAGCCACAAGGGCCATATCTAACTCTCTCTTAAATATAGCCAATGAACTGGCCTCAACTGTTTCCTGTGGCAGAGAATTCCACAGATTCACCACTCTCTGTGTGAAGAAGTTTTTCCTAATCTCGGTCCTAAAAGGCTTCCCCTTTATCCTCAAACTGTGACCCCTTGTTCTGGACTTCCCCAACATCGGGAACAATCTTCCTGCATCTAGCCTGTCCAATCCCTTTAGTATTTTATATGTTTCAATCAGATCCCCCCTCAATCTTCTAAATTCCAACGAGTACAAGCCCAGTTCATCCAGTCTTTCTTCACATGAAAGGCCTGCCATCCCAGGAATCAATCTGGTGAACCTTCTTTGTACTCCCTCTATGGCAGGGATGTCTTTCCTCAGATTAGGGGACCAAAACTGCACACAATACTCCAGGTGTGGTCTCACCAAGGCCTTGTACAACTGCAGTAGTACCTCCCTGCTCCTGTACTCAAATCCTCTCGCTATAAATGCCAGCATACCATTCGCCTTTTTCACTGCCTGCTGTACCTGCATGCCCACTTTCAATGACTGGTGTATAATGACACCCAGGTCTCGTTGCACCTCCCCTTTTCCTAATCAGCCACCATTCAGATAATAATCTGTTTTCCTATTTTTGCCACCAAAGTGGATAACTTCACATTTATCCACATTAAATTGCATCTGCCATGAATTTGCCCACTCACCCAACCTATCCAAGTCACTCTGCATCCTCTTAGCATCCTCCTCACAGCTAACACTGCCACCCAGCTTCGTGTCATCCGCAAACTTGGAGATGCTGCATTTAATTCCTTCATCCAAGTCATTAATATATATTGTAAACAACTGGGGTCCCAGCACTGAGCCTTGCGGTACCCCACTAGTCACCGCCTGCCATTCTGAAAAGGTCCCATTTATTCCCACTCTTTGCTTCCTGTCTGCTAACCAATTCTCCATCCACATCAATACCTTACCCCCAATACCGTGTGCTTTAAGTTTGCACACTAATCTCCTGTGTGGGACCTTGTCAAAAGCCTTTTGAAAATCCAAATATACCACATCCACTGGTTCTCCCCTATCCACTCTACTAGTTACATCTTCAAAAAATTCTATGAGATTCGTCAGACATGATTTTCCTTTCACAAATCCATGCTGACTTTGTCCGATGATTTCACCACTTTCCAAATGTGCTGTTATCACATCTCTGATAACTGACTCCAGCAGTTTCCCCACCACCGACGTTAGGCTAACTGGTCTATAATTCCCCGGTTTCTCTCTCCCTCCTTTTTTAAAAAGTGGGGTTACATTAGCCACCCTCCAATCCTCAGGAACTAGTCCAGAATCTAACGAGTTTTGAAAAATTACCACTAATGCATCCACTATTTCTTGGGCTACTTCCTTAAGCACCCTGGGATGCAGACCATCTGGCCCTGGGGATTTATCTGCCTTTAATCCCTTCAATTTACCTAACACCACTTCCCTACTAACATGTATTTCCCTCAGTTCCTCCATCTCACTGGACCCTCTGTCCCCTATTATTTCTGGAAGATTATTTATGTCCTCCTTAGTGAAGACAGAACCAAAGTAATTATTCAATTGGTCTGCCATGTCCTTGCTCCCCATAATCAATTCACCTGTTTCTGACTGTAGGGGACCTACATTTGTCTTTACCAGTCTTTTCCTTTTTACATATCTATAAAAGCTTTTACAGTCAGTAGTCAATTAGCAAACTTTAGCAAGTTAATATTAAGGAAAGTGAAGGAAGCCATTGAAATAAAACTAGAGAAAAAGAATTTTAACAAAGAAGGAAGTCTTGTTCTAAGTAAGAAATGGAATTCAATGGTAAACAAGGTGGGACAGCAGAAACCTGATTGGATCAGGACTAACCAATCTGGAGGGACAGACAATGGGGGTATACATACCTGGTGGACATGCCCAAGCATCGTCTGATGAAGATGGCAGAGTTTATCATTGAAACATTGGTTAAAATCGATACATACCTGGTTGGAAGCTGAAGAGGAGTTCATTTGTTATATACACCAGAAAGGCACTAGATACTTTTTCAAACTTAACCACATTTACTACTCGACCAATCTGATAGAGTCATAGAGCTATGGAGCCAGACAGCACAGAAAAAGGCTCTTCAGCTCAACTGGTTCATGCCAACCAATATGCCCATCTAATCTAGTCCCATTTGTCCACATTTGACACATATCCCTCTAAGATTTTATGCCAGGGACTAATACCATTAAGCAAGGGGTCCATGGACCCAAGGTTGGGAACTGCTTCTCTAAATCTTTGTGGTCTTGGCTCCACCGGGACATTCACCTCCCCTCCACCGAGTACGGGAATGGTGATGCCTCAAAAAGACAACATCCATAATTATGAATCCCCTCCGCCCAGGACATGTTTCTTCTAATTCCTACCATCAGAGATGAGGTAGGTACTCAGTGTTTTAGAATTATTTCTTCCCCTCCACCATCAGATTTCTGAATTGTCCATGAACCCATGTATAATACCTCACTAATTTTGTTCTCTTTTTGCATTACTTACTTATCTTTATATGTAGTAATATAGTGTATATATTTCTTACTATAATCTATAGTATATTTTATTTATTGCACTAAGGCAGTCCTACGTTGAGTTCAACACTGACCGGGCAACTCCTGCGACACTGCTGGTACCAAACTGTATTGGTCTCTGCCGTTCCTTTGGGTTGATCAGATGCGTCAAGAGGGGGAGCTTGCTCACTGCTGTTGTTACTGCACGATCGAGAATCTTCCGGAGGGAAGGCCTCAAAATCCCCGGCTTTGCCTGCTGTTGGCGACCGAGATTGAGGTCGAATTGTTCGGATAGAGATGGTGCTCGGTATTCGGTGTCGGAGGGCTGATCAGAGCTCAAAGTTTTCGGACGTCTCAAAGTCGGACTGTGGTCGGGCATGGCAGGGAGAGTTTTTTCCTTCTCCCATCTGCGTGAGATGCCAGACTTTCGAGAGATTTTGAACTTTTTTACTGTGCCATGGCCTGTTCTTCATCAAGTTATGGTATTGTTGCACTGTTGTAACTATGTGTTATAATTATGTGGTTTTGTTAGTTTCTTCAGTCTTGGTCTGTCCTGTGTTTTGTGATATCACACCAGAGGAAATACTGTATCATTTCTTAATGCATGCATTACTAAATGACAATAAAAGAGGACTGCGTGTCTTCATAATCTAAAAAAATACTGTCCAGGCTTGTGTATCTAGACAGCTAGAACACAACATCAATGAAACAACTCTGACTAATGGAGGCCCATACCACATTTCCTTCTCCACAATCAACTCTCTGAAAAACTTCAGGGCCATCCTAGACAATAACTCAATGACTCATTTTCTCCGGCCTCAGACCTCATCATTTTCTGCAGCCAGAGTCAACAAAACCAAAGGATTC
The DNA here is from genome assembly GCF_030028105.1 of Mobula birostris. Taxonomy (NCBI): domain Eukaryota; kingdom Metazoa; phylum Chordata; class Chondrichthyes; order Myliobatiformes; family Myliobatidae; genus Mobula; species Mobula birostris. The sequence continues at coordinate 132,314,315 of NC_092379.1, read as the reverse complement.
ATTAACTTCTTGGGTAAAAATTAATGGTCGATATTAATGTCCCAGCAGTATATTTGTCTTGCTTTTCTTCACCATCACCCTCTCGTCCCAGATCAATGAACGCTATAAAGGTATATAACATTATAAAATGTACCGAGTATAATCCCGCAGGAATCTGAGGCAAAATGTAAAATGAGGCAATGGTACAGAAATCAGTATTTATATTCCTGCGCAAAATCAAAATAAACGAGGAGCAGTCATTGGAGGAACTCAGCAAGTCAGAATTTTGGGTCAAAACCCTGTCCCTGGACCTTTCACCACAGCTGCTACTTGACCCACTGAGCTCCTCCAGCAGACTGAATATCGCTCCAGATTCCAGCTTCTGTGGCCCCCGGAGTCTCCAAAGTAATGCAGAAGTTGAAATCTGAAATGAAAATAATAAAGCTGGAAATTCTGGTCACTTAAGCAACATCATTTGGACACACTAGAGGCAGGAAACATGTTCCCGATGTTGGGGGAGTCCAGAACCAGAGGCCACAGTTTAAGAATAAGGGGTAGACAATTTAGAACGAAGTTGAGGAAAAACTTTTTCACCCAGGGAGTTGTGGATCTGTAGAAAGCACTGCCTCAGAAGGCAGTGGAGGCCAATTCTCTGGATTCTTTCAAAAAAGAGTTAGATAGAGCTCTTAAAGATAGCGGAGTGAAGAAGGCAGGAAAAGGGTACTGATTGTGGATGATCAGCCATGATCACAGTGAATGGTGGTGCTGGCTCGAAGGGCTGAATGGCCTACTCCTGCACCTATTGTCTATTGTCTATCATGGGCCAAAGGGTTTCTTCTTGTGCAGTACAGTTCTATGTTACTGGAGTGTCACAGTGGCAAAGCAGTTAGCGCGATGCTTTTACAGCTCAGGGTGTTGGATTTCAGAGCTCAATTCCAGCGGTGTCTGTAAGGAATTTGTACATTCAAGCCATGGTCGTATGCGTTTCCTCCCACATTCCAAAGACGTATCAGCTAGTAATAGAACATAGAACATAGAATAGCACAGCACAGTACAGGCCCCTCGGCCCACAATGTTGTGCCGACCCTCAAACCCTGCCTCCCATATAACCCCCCACCTTAAATTCCTCCATAAGTTAATTAGTCATTGTAAGTTGTCCCGTGATTAGGCTAGGTGAGTTGCTGGGTGGCATGAGTTCGTTGGGCTGCAAGGGCATGTTCCAGCAACACACATCAAAGTTGCTGGTGAACGCAGCAGGCCAGGCAGCATCTCTAGGAAGAGGTGCAGTCGACGTTTCAGGCCGAGACCCTTCGTCAGGACTAACTGAAGGAAGAGTGAGTAAGGGATTTGAAAGTTGGAGGGGGAGGGGGAGGGGGAGATCCAAAATGATAGGAGAAGACAGGAGGGGGAGGGATAGAGCCAAGAGCTGGACAGGTGATTGGCAAAAGGGGATACGAGAGGATCATGGGACAGGAGGTCCGGGAAGAAAGACAAGGGGGGCGAGGACCCAGGGGATGGGCAAGAGGTATATTCAGAGGGACAGAGGGAGAAAAAGGAGAGTGAGAGAAAGAATGTGTGCATAAAAATGAGTAACAGATGGGGTACGAGGGGGAGGTGGGGCATTAGCGGAAGTTAGAGAAGTCGATGTTCATGCCATCAGGTTGGAGGCTACCCAGACGGAATATAAGGTGTTGTTCCTCCAACCTGAGTGTGGCTTCATCTTTACAGTAGAGGAGGCCGTGGATGGACATGTCAGAATGGGAATGGGATGTGGAATTAAAATGTGTGGCCACTGGGAGATCCTGCTTTCTCTGGCGGACAGAGCGTAGATGTTCAGCAAAGCGGTCTCCCAGACTGCGTCGGGTTTCGCCAATATATAAAAGGCCACATCGGGAGCACCGGACGCAGTATATCACCCCAGTCGACTCACAGGTGACGTGTTGCCTCACCTGGAAGGACTGTTTGGGGCCCTGAATGGTGGTAAGGGAGGAAGTGTAAGGGCATGTGTAGCACTTGTTCCGCTTACACGGATAAGTGCCAGGAGAGAGATCAGTGGGGAGGGATGGGGGGGACGAATGGACAAGGGAGTTGTGTAGGGAGCGATCCCTGCGGAATGCAGAGAGAGGGGGGGAGGGAAAGATGTGCTTAGTGGTGGGATCCCGTTGGAGGTGGCGGAAGTTATGGAGAATAATATGTTGGACCCGGAGGCTGGTGGGGTGGTAGGTGAGGACCAGGGGAACCCTATTCCTAGTGGGGTGGCGGGAGGATGGAGTGAGAGCAGATGTACGTGAAATGGGGGAGATGCGTTTAAGAGCAGAGTTGATAGTGGAGGAAGGGAAGCCCCTTTCTTTAAAAAAGGAAGACATCTCCCTCGTCCTAGAATGAAAAGCCTCATCCTGAGAGCAGATGCGGCGGAGACGGAGGAATTGCAAGAAGGGGATGGCGTTTTTGCAAGAGACAGGGTGAGAAGAGGAATAGTCCAGATAGCTGTGCGAGTCAGTAGGCTTATAGTAGACATCAGTGGATAAGCTGTCTTCAGAGACAGAGACAGAAAGATCTAGAAAGGGGAGGGAGGTGTCAGAAATGGACCAGGTAAACTTGAGGGCAGGGTGAAAGTTGGAGGCAAAGTTAATAAAGTCAACGAGTTCTGCATGCGTGCAGGAAGCAGCGCCAATGCAGTCATCAATGTAGCGAAGGAAAAGTGGGGGACAGATACCAGAATAGGCATGGAACATAGATTGTTCCACAAACCCAACAAAAAGGCAGGCATAGCTAGGACCCATACAGGTGCCCATAGCTACACCTTTAGTTTGGAGGAAGTGGGAGGAGCCAAAGGAGAAATTATTAAGAGTAAGGACTAATTCCGCTAGACGGAACAGAGTGGTGGTAGAGGGGAACTGATTAGGTCTGGAATCCAAAAAGAAGCGTAGAGCTTTAAGACCTTCCTGATGGGGAATGGAAGTATATAAGGACTGGACATCCATGGTGAAAATAAAGCGGTGGGGGCCAGGGAACTTAAAATCATCGAAAAGTTTAAGAGCGTGAGAAGTGTCACGAACATAGGTCGGAAGGGATTGAACAAGGGGTGATAAAACGGTGTCGAGGTATGCAGAAATGAGTTCGGTGGGGCAGGAGCAAGCTGAGACAATAGGTCGGCCAGGACAGGCAGGTTTGTGGATCTTGGGTAGGAGGTAGAAACGGGAAGTGCGGGGTGTGGGAACTATAAGGTTGGTAGCAGTGGATGGGAGATCCCCTGAGCGGATAAAGTCGGTGATGGTGTGGGAGACAATGGCCTGGTGCTCCTTAGTGGGGTCACGATCAAGGGGTCACGATCGAGGGGTAAATAAGAGGAGGTATCTGCGAGTTGTCACTGTGCCTTGGCAAGGTAGAGGTCAGTACGCCAGACTACAACAGCACCCCCCTTATCGGCCGGTTTAATAATAAGGTTAGGATTAGTGCGGAGGGAGTGGAGAGCAGAGCATTCCGAAGGAGTGAGGTTGGAATGGGGACAAGGTGCGGTGAAGTCGAGACGGTTGATGTCCCGTCGGCAATTAGCGATAAAGAGATCCAGAGCAGGCAGAAGACCAGAGCGGGGTGTCCATGAAGAAGAGGAGGGTTGAAGACGGGAGAAGGGGTCATCGGTGGGGGTGGAAGAGTCCTTGCCGAAGAAGTAGGCTCGGAGACGGAGACGGCGGAAGAAAAGTTCCGCATCATGGCGAACACGGAACTAGCTGAGGTGTGGGCGAAGGGGGACAAACGTGAGGCCCTTACTGAGAACAGAGCGTTCTGCCTCTGACAGTTGAAGGTCGGAGGGGATGGTAAAGACCCGGCACGGATGAGAGCTGGGATCAGAGGGGGGAGGGGGGAGGCTGGGGGTGTCAGTGGAGAGGGGAGGGTTGGGGTGAGAGGAAGATGGAGCCTCCGAGGGCCCAGGAGTTGACGGTGGGATCTGAGGAAGACGGGGCTGCGGAGTGGCGGTGGGGGAAGGGGAGACGGGAGTCACAACAGCAGCACATAAAGACCCGGTCTGGAGTTCAAGGCTGGAATCTTGAGAGCTGGGATCAGGGGCGGGAGGGGGGAGGCTGGGGGTGTCAATGGAGAGGGGAGGGTTGGGGTGAGAGGAAGATGAAGCCTCTGAGTACCCAGGAGCTGACGGTGGGATCTGAAGGAGATGGGATTGCAGAGTATTGGTGGGGGAAGGGGAGACGGGAGTCACAATAGCAGCACATAAAGACCCGGCCTGGAGTTCAAGGCTGGAGTCGCAGTTGGTGGTTGCACAATCGCTGTGAAGGTGTCCATGGTCGTTGCTGGAGTCCAGGTTTTGAATATGCCCTGAGGTGTTGGAGCCGGCGAGATCAGTGATAGGGGCTGCAATCTGAAGTTCATGCCTGCTAGTTTCAGGGCCAGCAGGCTCTGGAGTCCGTAGATGTAGGATCTTGCGATCTTTGCCTAACATGACAAAGTCAAAAAAACGGCGATTGCAGGCGTGAATCCGACAGAGGATGAAATAACGGGTAGGACCATTACAGACGGCGAAGAAAGTGTCCTGAAGGTGTGGAAGGGTCTGGGATAGGGACACCAAGTACCTCCTCATGGCGGAGAGAGTCGGGAGAGCTTGACGGGAGAAGCGGCGAGAGGCAGAGTCAATAAAATGTGAGTACCTGGGATCCTCAGAAGGTCCAAATTGAGAGGCTTGGAAACGAATCCTAAAGCCAACTGGAGTAAGTTGGCGACGGAGGCACGTTCCAAGAAAGGATATATGGCTGTGATAGCGAGTCTGAGTCAAAGTGTGGTCGAAAAGTTGAAGAGCCGAAGAAATTACAGATGGGGAGCAGTGAGAGATGGTTTCACTGAACTCCCCTCGAAGAGAGGATCTAAACTTCTTCGGTGTAGGCATCACCGGAAGAGGCTTCGCAGTAGTGAATTTAAATGCAAACAACAGGAATTCTGCAGATGCTGGAAATTCAAGCAACACACATCAAAGTTGCTGGTGAACGCAGCAGGCCAGGCAGCATCTGTAGGAAGAGGTGCAGTCGACGTTTCAGGCCGAGACCCTTCGTCAGGACTAACTGAAGGAAGAGTGAGTAAGGTATTTGAAAGTTGGAGGGGGAGGGGGCATGTTCCATATTGAATCTCTAAATAAGTAAAAAAAATAATTAAATTTTCTTAGACTCAAAGTACATTTGTTATCAAAGTATGTATGCAGTATACAACCCAGAGATTCGTCTTCCCACAGACAGCCACGAAACAAAGAAAGACCATGGATCTCATTCAAAGAAAACATCAAAAGTCCAACGTGCAAAGAAAAAGAACAAAATTTGCCTGAAAGCAGCTGGCTGGTGGCGTAGTGGCATCAGCGCCGGACTTCGGAGCGAAGGCTCCAGAGTTTGAACCTAGCTGGCTCCCCAGGCATGCTTTCCATCCGTGCTGGGTTGAGCATCTAGCTAACAACTCGACTTCGTAAAAAAGAAATTGCCTGCTACAGAAACATCAACAGTAAAAAGTTGATGGCCTATGCTCTCTCGTGAGTTTAAAAGGCAATTTCCTTCACAAAAAACAACAGGGATTCTGCAGATGCTGGAAATTCAAGCAACACACATCAAAGTTGCTGGTGAACGCAGCAGGCCAGGCAGCATCTCTAGGAAGAGGTGCAGTCGACGTTTCAGGCCGAGACCCTTTGTCAGGACTAACTGAAGGAAGAGTGAGTAAGGGATTTGAAAGTTGGAGGGGGAGGGGGGAGATCCAAAATGATAGGAGAAGACAGGAGGGGGAGGGATAGAGCCAAGAGCTGGACAGGTGATAGGCAAAAGGGATACGAGAGGATCATGGGACAGGAGGTCCGGGAAGAAAGACAAGGAGGGAGGGGGGGGACCCAGAGGATGGGCAAGGGGTATAGTCAGAGGGACAGAGGGAGAAGAAGGAGAGTGAGAGAAAGAATGTGTGCATAAAAATAAGTAACAGATGGGGTACAAGGGGGAGGTGGCATGAACATCGACTTCTCTAACTTCCGCTAAGGCCCCACCTCCCCCTCGTACCCCCTCTGTTACTTTTTTTTTATGCACACATTCTTTCTCTCACTCTCCTTCTCCCTCTGTCCCTCTGAATATACCCCTTGCCCATCCTCTGGGTCCCCCCCCCGTCTTTCTCCCTGGGCCTCCTGTCCCATGATCCTCTTGTATCCCCTTTTGCCTATCACCTGTCCAGCTCTTGGCTCTATCCCTCCCCCTCCTGTCTTCTCCTATCATTTTGGATCTCCCCCTCCCCCTCCAACTTTCAAATCCCTTACTCACTTTTCCTTCAGTTAGTCCTGACGAAAGGTCTCGGCCTGAAACGTTGACTGCACCTCTTCCTACAGATGCTACCTGGCCTGCTGCGTTCACCAGCAACTTTGATGCGTGTTCCTTCACAAAATTTGCCTGAAAGCACACCATCAACATTTAGATCACAGGTTTCAATAGTAGCAGAATCATATTTGAATGAAGAAGAAGTAAAAGAAGTAGCTTCGTGAACTGTCTGAAGGGCGTCGCCTTTCGTCGCTGTTTCACTAGCGCCATCTTCTTCAGATTGATGATATAAGAACCTGGTGAATTAAAAGCAGCTATCTGTTTCAGATCAGCCTATTCTCCACTCTGTACAGGGTACTGATCACAAAAGTTCCCAGTGCCCTTGATGGAGTGTTTTGCCTCAGGGCTCTTTCCTAGCACGGTAATTCCCGCCTGGTTTTGAATCTCTCTCAGTGCTAATCTTTGTGGGTTCGCACTATTACTATTGCATTCAGTCTGATTCTCCTGCACTCGGTAGTTCTCTTCTTAAATGCAGCACATAACTCCTGACGTGCACACATTATCAAGCAAAGGGAGAATTATGCTCAGTATAAGGCTCTGTAATGAATTGACTGTTCCATTGCAATCAGAATTAAATTTATTATTAATGAAATATTTGTTGTTGTGCAGCAACAGTACTGTGGAAAGATACTAAAATTACAATAAATTACAAAATAAATAGTGCCATAAAAATGGAGTAATGAGATAGCATTCGTGGGTTCATGAACTGTTCAGATATCTGATGGCAGAGAGGCAGAAGCTATTCCTCAGGCTCTTGTATCTCCTCTCTAATGGTAGTAATGAGACGAGGACATGTTGGGGAAGATGAGAGTTCTTAGAGATACCTGCTGCCTTTTTGAGGCATCACCTCTTGAAGATGTCCTCGACAGTGGTGAGGGCTGTGCCCATGTTGGAGCAGGCCAAGTCTACGGCCCTCTATGGCCTCTTACGATCCTGTGCATTGAAGCCCCCAAACCAGGCTGTGATGAATAAGACTATGATCACCCATGTCATACAACATGGCACATAATGATGATGATACCTCTATCAGATCGCCCCTCAGCCTCCAGCACCCCAGAGAAAGCAACCCTAGTTGATTCAACCTGTTCTTATAGCACACACTCCCTGATCCAGGCAGCATCCAGGTAAACCTCATCTGCACATTCTGTAAAGCCTCAAAATCCTTCCTATAATGGGACAACAAGAACTGTATACAATAAATACACTAGATGTGGCCAAACCAGAGTTTTATAAAGTTGCCGCATAACTTCCTGTCTCATTCACAAATAAAGGTAAGCATGCCATAGACTGTCTTTACCACACTGCTATTCCAAGTTCTGATTTTCTTTGCTTCTATCACCTCTCCAGGAAGCGAATTCCAGATCACAACTAATTTCTGGGCAAACACGTCGACTGTACCTCTTCCTAGAGATGCTGCCTGGCCTGCTGCGTTCACCAGCAACTTTGATGTGTGTTGCTTTAATTTCTGGGCAAAACAGTTTTTCATCAGATATCTCCTGCAACTGTCGCCAATGCTTCCAATCTGGCTCCTTGAACCATCCTCTAATCAGACAGTTTTGATCCATTCTTCCTGTTGCAGTTACTCATGCTCTTTAATTTAATGGAGTTTACAGGCCAATTTTCATCAGGTGAATGATGTGATGATCTTCCCGCACAGTCTTGCAAATGGACTCAAATTGGTGAATTTTCACTACATCACCACTATGGGAAAAACTGCTGGAAGTGAAGAGGACATGAAAAAATTATTTTATACATTAAACCTGAAGATAAACAGAGATCAAAGATGTTCAGACTGTCTGTGTTTACTTGATATTGTGACAACAACAGCCAGGGGAAGTGGCCTGTTTGCCATGATTAGTCTGGCTACGTCATGGGAGCAGTTTGAATGCTTGTGATAGGTTTGGCAAATATTACTATAGCTGTTTCTATTTTGGTGCTGACTGTATGCTCCGAATCTTCATGTACAAACCTCATGTCTTCTCAGTAACAAACCCACTTAATTCACTGAGATCCTCCTGTGTTTTCTGTGTTGCTCCAGGTTTCCAGCACCTGCAGTCCCGTTTGTCCCATATCCCTCTAAACCTTTCCTATCCACACACCTACCCAAATGCCTTTTAAACCCTGTTAATGGACCTGCCTCAACCAATTCATCTATTTTATTTTGCGATAGAGTGCAGAGTGGGCCCTTCTGGCCCTTTGAGCCACGCCACCCCAGCCAACCCGACAAACCCGATTAACCCTAACCTATTCTGCTTTGTAACTTCAAATCATTAAACTTATTCAAAGGAAGACATGGAAGTCACATTGCGAGTTGAACTTCAGGATTACTTTAAGCGAGGCACGCACGTACCATGTGGTAGCGTGATGATGTACGGAATTCATGTATTTTTATATATTCAAAATTCAAAGTACATTTATTATCAAAGTTTATATACATTATACAGTCGTGAGATTCATCTCCTTGTAGGCAGCCACAAAACAAAGCAATTCCAAAAGAACCCATCAAAAAAAAAGACCATCAAACACCCAAAGCACAGAAAGAGAAAAAATAAACAATCAAAGTAAACAAATAGCTTCAGAACCGATGGGGTGTAAGTCTTGCAAGTAACCTGTAGTGAATTATTTAAATGAACAAGAATGCTTAATCAACAACATATTTACAAGATTACTCAAATATTACTTAAATATTAATTACACAACATAGCCTAATCATGGGACAATTTACAATGACCAGTTAACCTACCCAGTATGTCTTTGGACTGTGGGGGGAAACTGGAGCACCTGGGAAACCCTATGCATTCCACGGGGAGGATGTACAGAGACTCTTAACATAAAGACACTGGAATTGAACTTCAAACTCTGGAACTCTCCAAGCTGCAATAGCATTGCGCTAACCACTATGCTACCATGGCGCTACGTTACCTGGTGGCTTGTTCCGTTTACTGACCAACGTCTGGGTGAAAAAGTTGCCAGTTAGGTTCCTATTAAATCTCCTCCTTCTCAGCTTAAACCTGTGCCCTCTAAACTTTGATTCTCTTTCCCCCAGCCAATGCATATTAACCCTTTATAGCCCCATCATTACATTATATACCTCTGTAAGACCACCTTTTGTCCTCCCACATTCATTAGAATTTGATTTTGAAAATGAGCTTGATGGGAAGTGGAATGTTGGGACTACATTGTCCTTTTACTCTGGTGGTGTTTTTAAAAATTATGGATGTGTGTGGGGCTTTGCAATTTATTGGTCAAGTTATTGGGTAAACTGAAAGCAGAGGTTGATAGGTTCTTGATTAGTAAGGGCATCAAAGGTTACGGGCTGAACACAGGAGAATGGGGTTGAGAGGCTTAATAACTCCACTACGATAGAATGGGCTGAATGCCTAATTCTGCTCCTATATCTTCGGGTCTTTACAAATGGCTGATGTGTTTATGTAGCCAGAAATACTCAGGATGTCCTGACAAGCTTGATAAGCTCTCCCAAAAATGCAAGTTTTACCTCTCTATTTTTAATAACTGGATGTACTTGTACAAAGGGAGATCAAAATTGTAAGCTCTTCCCCATTAAAAAAAACTCCATTTAAAAGCTGAAGTTGGTGGATTTCTATTTGGCAGAAGAACAAAGGTGAATGGAGCCAAGATAGGTATATGGAATTAATCATTCAGATCAACTATGAATTAAATAATTCAAGTCAACTATGAGTTGTTCTATTTCTGTTTGGCAGAGGACAAAAATTCACGGAGCCCAGATGGGTACACGGTATTGCTCATTCATAGCAACTATGGTTTCATTGGGTGGAAGGGAACAGGCTTCAAAGCTTTTGTGCCTACTCACACTTCTGTGAGAAAGAAGGTTAATAATTCAGAAAGAGTCAAATGCTTTTTTTATTTCGTATTTGCATATCTGGAGATATTCGCACTGCACCATGCACTCTGTTATGAGATCAAGGTGAAGCGCTCTTTGTATTCACGGCACATCCTTGTATTATAATCATCACAAATGCTCCCAATAAATCACTAATTGTAGACGCTTCCTCGCTGCATTTTCAATTGGCATTAAATCCCTAATTCTATTCCACTGCCTTTAAGTACCTCAGGCTTGTGTTTAAATCCCTCACTACTGTGGATGCTCAAACCAAGTGCATTATTTACAAATTAACCTCTCTGACATTACTCTCCCTGTGTTGCTGCCTTGTGCATGTTGCAAGACTTATTTTGCAGCACAATTCTTCTCCATGGATGAACAATTACCAACATTTTCCAATGTCTTTTGACCTGTTTACAAACAAGTGAGGGATGAAATTCAGCAAATTGATTTTAATATCTTCATTCTGGATTTTAACCCCTTTTGTCTTGTTATAATCCTCCTCATTGCCCTCTAAGAGCTCTGCACTCCTTCAGTTCTAGCGCTGGTACATCTCTGATTTCCTTTGCGCCAGTCTGCCTTCCACAGTCAATGCCCAGAAAATTGGAATTCCCTTCCACCTTTAAGCCTCTCTACCTCCTTTATGCTCAAAGGCTCTCCTAAAAGATTCCAATTTGACCAGTCTTTTTGATACCTGCTTACAAAGTTCAGCCTCGAATTTTCAAAGTCAAAGTAAATTTATTATCAAAGAATTTACTGTATATGTCACTACATTTCATCTTGAGATTCATTTTCTTGCAGTCATTTACAGGAAAATAAAGAAATACGATAGAATTTATGAATGCATAAATAAAGATTGACAAACAACCAATATGCAAAAGAAAACAAAGTGTGCAAATAAAACTAAATAAATTATATTGACAAATTGAGGTGTATAGTTAATCTGCAGGTCGAAGAATCAGTTCAGTGTTGAGGTGAGTGAAGTTATCTACACTGCTCCAGAAACCTGATGGTTGTAGAGAAATACTGTTTCTGAACTGGTTGGTATGAGATCTAGGTCCCCTGCACCTTCTGCCCGATAGTAACAGCGAGAGGAGAACGCATCCTGGATGGTGGGGGTCCTTGATAATGGATATTGATTTCTTGTGGCAACGCTCCTTTTAAGTACACTCAGTGGTGGGGACAATGTTGCCTGTGATGGGACAGGGCTATATCCACCCCTCTCTGTGGACTTTTCCAAATCTGGACATTGGTGTTTTCCTACTAGGCCATGACGCAACTAGTTAGGATTCTCTCCACTGTGCACCTATAGAAGTTTTTCAAAGGTTTAAATAACATGTCAAATCTACACAAGAAAACAGAGGAATACACACAAAATTCTGGAGGAACTCTGGAGGCCAGGCAGCATCTATGGAGAAAAGTACAGTTGATGTTTCAGTCTGAAACGCTTCAGATTTTCTCTTGTTTATGAAGAAAGTAGAGGCATTGTTTGATAATACTCCTTGATGCTGCCTTCACCCACATCTCCATTTCCCAGACATCTGCCCTCACCCCATCTTCCCACCACCTTAACAAGAATAGAGCACCTGTCCATACCAACCACCCGTGAGCCACATCATCCTCCACAACTTCTGCCATCTTCAACAGGATCCTACCCCCCAAACACATCTTTACCTCCCCAGGACTCTCCACTTTCCACAGGCATCGCTTAAACTTTATTTCTTACCATAGATGCTACCTGACCTGCTGAGTTCCTCCAGTATTTTTGGGTATAATACTCCTGAAATGGATGTTTTAGAGCGGTACAAATAACTGCTGCCTGGGCACAGGCAATCAGTCTGCCAAATACAAATGCTCATTTGTTGCAAGATTGTCTATCTGCTGTACTTTAAATTGAAGGACCACTTTGTCAAGCACCTCTGCTCCATCTGCCAAAAGTGAATTTCCTGGTGGCCAGACACTTTAATTCCTATCCCCATTCCCGTTCTGGCATGCCGATCCATGGTCTCGTCTTGTGCCATGATGAGACAACCCTCAGGATGGAGGAGCAACACCTTATATTCTGGTAGTCTCCAACCTGATGGCATGAACATAGATCTCTCCTTCTGGTAGGAAAAATTCCCTCCCGCTCCCCTCTTCACTCTGCTTCTTACCTCTTCACCAATCTATAACCTCCCCTTGTTCCTCTCCTCCTTCCCTTTCTCGTATGGTCCATTCTCCTCTCGTATCAGATTCCTTCCTCTCCAGCCATTTACCTTTCCTATACACCTGGCTTCACCTATCACCTTCTAGCCGGACCTCCCTCCCATCTCCCCACCTTTTTATTCTGGCATCTTCCCTCATTCTTTCCAGTCCTGAAGAAGGGTCTCAGCCTGAACCGTCCACTGTTTATTCATTTCCGTAGATACTGCCTGACCTGCTAAATTCCTCCAGCATTTCATGTGTTTCTCTGAATTGGCTATTTTCTTGTATTTAAATTTGCAGATTACTAGCACAAACAACTGAGTATTTACAACCTCGCATCTCACATTTCACTTTGCCAGAATTAAAACTTAACAGGCTTATTTTCCCAAGGTATTTGGTATGTTGAAAGGCTGGAAGAGCTCAATAACGCAACAAATGCCAAATGTTTCAGGGAAATCCCTCACCAAATTTGCCTACCAAGTTCAGTGCGATTGACAGAGGTAGACACTAACACCCCATCTCCATTTGGTTAGAACTCAAGCAAAAGGTTAAATATTGCTCTGCTTCACATCAAAAACAATAACAATACAGAATAAAGTGGTACAGTTACAGAGAAACTGCAGAGCAGGCATACAATAGTGTGTAAGGACACAATATAATGAGACAGATTGTGAGGTCAAAAGCCTCATTGTCTTAGGGGACCGCTCAATAGTCTTTCAACAGCAGGATAGAAGCTGTCCTTGAGCTTGGTGGCATGTGCTTTCAGGCTTTTGTAACATCCACCCAATAGGAGTGGGAAAAATAGAGAATGTCCTGAATGGGCGGGTTGTTTGATTACGCAGGCTGCTTCGCAGAGGCAACTAGAGGTGTAGAAAGAGTCCATGGAGGGGAGGTTGGTTTCCATGATGTACTGAGCTGCATCCACAACTCTCTGCAGTTTCTTGTGGTCTCGGGCAGAGCAGATGACCCAAGCTGTGATGCACCCAGATAGGATGGTTTCTATGATTAGGGACACTCCAAATTTCCTTAGCATCCTGAGGAAGAAAATTCTCAAGACTGGTGCATTTCCTTTGCCGTGGCATTTTGGAACAGACTCAATGGGCCAAATGGCCTAATTCTGCTCCTTTGTCTTATGGCATCCACATGGTTGGACCAGTGCTTGAACCTGGTTTGAAATTAAGCCCAGAATGGTGGAGTGGTGGACACCTCCACTCTCTGCATGAAATAACTTTGAATACTAACAACTCCTCTTCTGATGGATGGAAGTATAATGCTTCGAATGGAACAAAGGTATAATGGTCACATTGCAGCTCAAATTGGCACAAAATTGCCAATTTTACAGAGGACCATAAGAGTGTCTAGTGCAGAAACAAGGCAAATCACACTGCTGCGGTGGGGGTGCTGTTGTGTCATCATATTTAAACCACCTTTACTGATGCAAGTGACAAGAATATCGCTCTCCATCTGAATGCCTAATGCCTGAGAACTGAGGAGTGGACTGAAGAATTCTCCTCTCCTGGCAGTGAAATTTTTCATTTTGGTAATCAGAATGATCCATTTATAATCCTCCCCCGAACACTCACACCAGCCCAAGGTTCCACCTTAGAAATCAGTAAGATATAACAGTTTTGCTGACATTGCAAGTCTACTCAAAATAAATTGATTTTGCAATCTGTTGTAAATAGAGACTGCACCACTCAAATACAAAATAAATTTCAATCTTTTCAGAGGGGAGGTTAAAGAAATCTTACACCGTTTGAGTTATTAGGGTCACAGTAAAAGGCCAATTCTATCTTTCCCTTTAACAGCAGTGCCAGATGTTATTGTGTTGTCACTGCTAAGAGAGTGGTAACTGGCTTTTGACAAGGCTCCTTTGATGACTGCATTGAGTAGACAGGATATATCAGAGAAGACTGGGGGTGGGTGGTCTCTGCCATTTCATTTTAATATTGTTTAAGCTTTAGAACAAACCAGAATGAACACTTCTAGATTACTTAGCCATTGTTTCTTGGCATTGCCTGATAGGAGAAAGCAAGTTGCAATTTGCATTCAAATAGGCAATACTTTCAGTCACTGTGATTCCTAATATAGGTAACACACACAGAAAGTGCTGGAGGAAATCAGCAGGTCACCTAAGGAGAGCAATAAACAGTCGATGTTTTGGGCCAAGACCCTTCGTCAAAATATTGTCTTGTTTATCCATTTTCATAGATGCTGCCTCTACTAAAAGGACTACAACCCTGTCATGGTTTGGAGGCCTGTGTGCCTCAGTGACCTGGAGAGCTATTTTGGCTGGAGTCAGGACTTTATGCTCTGTCTCTTGGTAGGATCACCTATGCCAAGCAGGCCAAAGGGTGGAGGACAGACTAAGAGTGATCCACTGGACTTCCAGGTTCAGGGTTCAACTCAGGAGTAACAACCCTGACTGGTAAAACAAAATTGTTATAGAAACAACACTGAAGAATCCTTCTACACCTGAGTCTCTACTCAGGACTTGCATGACTGACAGTAGTGAAAACCGAGAGGAAGCCTGACCTGAAGGATGCCAGAGATGGAGGACTTTCATTGCTGCCTTGAGTGCCAGTGGCATTATGGGCAGTAGGTAAATAAATGCTACCTGATCTGCTGAGTTCCTCCAGCATTTTGTGTGTGGAACTCCGGATATTCAGCATCTGCAAAATCGTATGTTTATGAAATCCTAATTTTTTTTGCACTGCTAAGCAGTGAACTGCAATTACTGCCTACATTAATACTGCTATAAATTAGGAAAATTAAATATTGCTGGCTTTGCATCTTATCCAAGATTGTGTACATTTCCATTATGACAATTGCAGTGCAGGAGTATTTCCCTAGGGCAGCGGTTCTCAACCTGCAGTCCACGGTTAATGGTAGGGGCTCATGGCATACCCTGTTCCAGGGTATCGATCCAACAAAAGAAGAGGGTTCTCTTTTATCAGTATTTGATGGATGGACACCCCATTATTTTAATAATTATGCTGCACAAGGTATTTTACCCTTTGGTAGATGCTTCTTATGTAATAGATTTAGTTCTTCAAACACAAGAGATTCTGCAAATGCTGGAAATCTTTGAACAACACACACAAAATGCTGGAGGATTTCGGCAAGTCAGGCCACATCAGGCAGAGACCCTTTATCAGGACTGAGAAGGAAGGGGGGAAAAAGCCAGAATAAGAAGGTGGGGAGGAAGGGAAGGAGTGCAGGTTGGCAGATGGTAGGTGAAGCCAGGTGAGTAGGTGTGGGAGAGAATGAAGTAAAATGCTTGGAAGTGATTGGTGGAAGAGATGAAGGGTTTAAGAAGGAACCTAATCACGGGAGAAAGAGAAGGAAGAGAGGGCACCAGAGGGAGGTTTGAGCAGGTGAGAAGAGGAGAAGGTGTGAGTGGGAATTTTAGAACATACAATGTCGAACGGTGCGGAGCAAGAAGGCTGCGGGTGAATGGCTAAGGATTTCCGGAGCAAAGGCAATTTTACTACTCGGGGTAAAAGAGAGGCAAGACTGCGCAGGCGCGTGACGTCAGCCAGTAGAGCGGGAAAGGTTTAAAAAGAAGACCACCATACCCAGCAAGCAGTGGAGTGAGAGGTGGCAGAGTGCTAGGGTTTTGGCTCAACGGGCTTAGGTGGTAACGGGACGAGGCAAGGTAGTATTAATGTATTAATTGCAGAAGGGAAGTAGTATGTGTGTGAGGCCGGTTTTCTGTGCTCAGTGTCAGATGTGGGAGGTCCTGGAGTCTCCCAGCCTCCCGGACGGCTATATCTGCACCCAGTTTGTTGAGCTGCAGCTCCTAAGGGACCGCGTTAGGGATCGCTGACCTTCATCTGGTCAGGGAGAGAGAGGAGGTGATAGAAAGGAGTTATAGGCAGGTGATCACACCGGGGCCACGGGAGACTGACAAGTGGGTCACAGTCAGGAGGGGGAGGGGGAAGAGTCAGGTACTAGAGTACCCCTGTGGTTGTACCCCTTGACAATAAGTGCTCCTGTTTGAGTACTGTTGGGGGGACAGCCTACCTGGGGGAAGCAACAGTGGTCGTGCTTCTGGCACAGAGTCCGGCCCTGTGGCTCAGAAAGGTAGGGAAAAGAAGAGGAAGGCAGTAGTCATAGGGTACTCTATAATTAGGGGGTCAGACAGGCGATTCTGTGGCCATAGGAAAGAAACTCGGATGGTAGTTTGCCTCCAAGGTGCCAGGGTCTGGGATGTTTCAGATCGCGTCCAAGATATCCTGCAGTGGGAGGGAGACCAGCCGGAGGTCGTGGTACATATTGGTACCAATGACATAGGTAAGAAAATAGAAGAGGTCCTGAAAAAAGACTACAGGGAGTTAGAAAGGAAGTTGAGAAGCAGGACCACAAAGGTAGTAATCTCAGGATTACTGCCTGTGCCACGCGACAGTGAGTATAGGAATAGAATGAGGTAGAGGATAAATGCGTGGCTGAGGGATTGGAGCGGGGTCAGGGATTCAGATTTCTGGATCATTGGGACCTCTTTTGGGGTAGGTGTGACCTGTACAAAAAGGACAGGCTGCAATTGAATCCGAGGGGGACCAATATCCTGGCAGGGAGGTTTGCTAAGGCTACTGGGGAGAGTTTAAACTAGAATTGTTGGGGGGGTGGGAACCGAACTGAAGAGACTAGGGAAGAGGCAGTTGGCTCACAAATGGAGAAAGCTGGTGGACAGTGCAAGAGGGAGGATAGGCAGGTGATAGAGACAGGGTGTGCTCAAACCAAAGGTTTGAGATGTGTCTAATTTAACGCAAGGAGAATTGTGAACAAAGCAGATGAGCTTAGAGCATGGATCAGTACTTGGAGCCATGATGTGGTGGCCATTACAGAGACTTGGATGGCTCAGGGACAGGAATGGTTGCTTCAAGTGCCGGGTTTTAGATATTTCAGAAAGGACAGGGAGGGAGGAAACAGAGGTGGGGGCGTGGCTCTGTTGATCAGAGATAGAGTCACGGCTGCAGAAAAGGTGGACACCATGGAGGGATTGTTTACCGAGTCTCTGCGGGTGGAGGCTAAGAACAGGAAAGGGTCAATAACTTTACTGGGTGTTTTTTATAGGCTGCCCAATAGTAACAGGGACATCGAGGAGCAGATAGGGAAACAGATCCTAGAAAGGTGTAATAATAACAGTTGTCATGATGGGAGATTTTAATTTCCCAAATATCGATTGGCATCTCCCTAGAGCAAGGGGTTTAGATGGGGTAGAGTTTGTTAGGTGTGTTCAGGAAGGTTTCTTGACACAATTTGTAAGCCTACAAGAGGAGAGGTTGTACTTGATTTGGTATTGAGAAATGAACCTGGTCAGGTGTCAGATCTCTCAGTGGGAGAGCATTTTGGAGATAGTGATGATAATTCTATCTCCTTTACAATAGCATTGGAGAGAGATAGGAACAGACAAGTCAGAAAAGCATTTAATTGGAGTAAGGGGAATTATGAAGCTATCAGGCAAGAACTTGGAAGCTTAACTTGGGAACAGATGTTCTCAGGGAAAAGTACAGAAGAAATGTGGCAAATGTTCAAGGGATATTTGTGTGGGGACATATTCGTACAACTTTGTGGGCCGAAGGGCCTGTATTGTGCTGTAGGTTTTCTATGTGCAGCCCAGTACAGGCCCTTTGGCCCATGATGTGGTTCCTATCCTTTAACCTACTCACATCATCCACATATTCCTCCCACTGGCTCTCTTCCCCACTTCCTTCCATTTATTCCAAGGTCTTCTTTTTTCTCATCAGACTCCATCTTCTTCAGCCCTACCACCTCTTACATCATTCCCACTCTCCCCCCTCCATCACCTGCCCATCATTCTCATCTGGATTCACCCATCACTTGCCAGTTTTTGTTCACCCCTTCCCACCTCATTTTATAACAGCTACCACCCCTTTTCAAGTCTAGAGGGAGCATCTCAACCCAAAGCATTCATTTCCCTCCATAGATGCAGCCCGACCCACAATTCATCCAGCTCCTTGTGCGCTGCTCATTCAGCAATCTTGAGTTAGATCTCAGCTCCTCCGCATTAGTACACAATACAAATCACCCTAACCATATGTATTTATTTATTCATTCATTCATTCTTCTTAGCTATTTAGAAATACAGCATGGATCAGGCCCTTCCAGCACTTTGAGCCCCACTGCCCAGCAACCCACCTACTTAACCCTAGCCAAATCACAGGACAATTTACAATAACCAATTAACCTACTAATTGGTAAGTCTTTGGAGTGTTGGAGGACTCCCAAGCATTCCATGGGGAAAATGTACAAACTCCTTGCAGAGGACATCAGGATTGAACTCTGACACCCCGAGCTGTAAAAGTGTTGTGCTAACTGCTACGCCAGTGTGGCGCCAATGTGAAAGAGGTTATATAGCTGCCTTTACAAAGCCACTGAATCTCATTAAAAACTTTGCTTCCAAACTGTACCAATAGCAACAAGTGAGGCTTTAAGGCATTGGTCAAACTGCACTGGGAATATAGTGAGCAGTTTTGGGCCCCTTACCCAAGAAAGGACGTGCCGGCATTGGAGAAGGCAGTGAGGAGGAAAATGATCCCAGGAATGAAAAGTTAATGTATGAGGAACATTTGATGGCTCTGGGCCTATACTCACTGGTGTTTAAATGAACAAGAGGGGATCTTGATGAAACATATCTAATATTAAAAACCTATATAAAATGGACATGGGAAGGAAGTTTCCTCTTGCAGGGAGTCTAGGATATGAGGACACAGTCTCAGAATACAAGAAAATCCCTTTAGAACAGAGATGAGGAGGAATTTCTTTACCCAGAGGGTGCTGAATCTGTGGAATTCATTGCCACAGATGGCTGTGGAGGTCATTCGGTACATTTAAAGCACAGGTTGAAAGGTTCTTGACTAGCAAGGGTATCAAAGGTTACAGGGAGAAAGCAGGAAAATAGTGATGAGGGGAATAATAAATCGGCCATAATACAATGGCAGAGCAGGCTCAACAGGCCGAATGGCTTAATAGTGTTTCCATGTCTCATGGTTCAAATCACAAGCTTCAAAGAAACAACCTTCTTTTGCAGAACACTTGCCTATAAAACCTTGTACTTTTTTGTAGTTCAATTATGTAAAGCAGAGTGCCTGTTCCAAGGCATGAGTAGATTTACTTTTCAACTCTTAAAAAATCAGTTATTAATCAGTGCAAAGAACAAGAAAGCTAAGATATCAACCACGACCTTGTATAATATTCCTCTGGGCAGTATGTGACCTCTGCTCTACTAACAGCAGAAAAGTTTGTGGGGACTTTTTAAATGCTATATTACAGGGCTACGGTAGGAAACTTTGTCACGTGGTGTGAGCAGAATTATCTGCAGTTTAATGTGAAAAAGACTAAGGAGCTGGTGGTAGACCTGAGGAGAGCTAAGGTACCGGTGACCCCTGTTTCCATCCAGGGGGTCAGTGTGGACATGGTGGAGGATTACAAATACCTGGGGATACGAACTGACAATAAACTGGACTGGTCAAAGAACATTGAGGCTGTCTACAAGAAGGGTCAGAGCCATCTCTATTTCCTGAGGAGACTGAGGTCCGTTAACATCTGCCGGACAATGCTGAGGATGTTCTATGAGTCTGTGGTGGCCAGTGTGATCATGTTTGCTGTTGTGTGCTGGGGCAGCAGGCTGAAGGTAGCAGACACCAACAGAATCAACAAACTCATTCGTAAGGCCAGTGATGTTGTGGGGATGGAACTGGACTCTCTGACGGTGGTGTCTGAAAAGAGGATGCTGTCCAAGTTGCATGCCATCTTGGACAATGTCTCCCATCCACTACATAATGGACTGGTTGGGCACAGGAGTACATTCAGCCAGAGACTCATTCTACCAAGATGCAACACAGAGCATCATAGGAAGTCATTCCTGCCTGTGGCCATCAAACTTTACAACTCCTCCCTTGGAGGGTCAGACACCCTGAGCCAATAGGCTGGTCCTGGACCTATTTCCTGGCATAATTTACATATTACTATTTAACTATTTATGGCTTTATTACTATTTAATTATTTATGGCGCAACTGTAACGAAAACCAATTTCCCCCGGGATCAATAAAGTATGACGATGACTGTTGAGGACGTGGGTTTCTCAAGTGAACTGTTATGGCTGTTACATCGTCCCATGATATCAGCCAATTAAAACAACTCGATTCCACTGGAAGGGATTGCTTCACTTTTGCCTGGGTTAAAGGACATCTATTACCACCATCCTTCTGTGGCAGGCACTATCTAGAGCTGCGATTTATGATTACGTGCAGCTACCTGGAACAGTAGTCTTGCCGGCAACGTGGGCATTCCCAATATTTAGTCAGGCTATTACTTAGCGAACATTTCTATGATCACCAAATTAGCCACTGCGTTAATTAATACTGAACAAGCAAACTTGTTTCAGACCATAAGACATAGGAGCAGAATTAGGCATTCAGCCCATCAAGCCAATTCTGCCATTCTATCATGGCTGATTTATTATCCCCCTCTCTTCTCCTGACTTCTCCCTGTAACTCTTGACTTCCTAATTGATCAAGAACCCATCAACCTCTGCTTTAAAAATATCCAGTGATTTGGCAATAAATAACCACAGATTCATCACCCCATGGGCTAAAGAAATTCCTCATCTGTTCTAAAGTGATGTCCTATTCTGCAGCTGTGCCCTTTGGTCCTAGACTCCCCACTATAGGAAATATCCTCACCATATACACTATCTAAGCCTTTCAATATTCAGTAGGTTTCAATGAAATCCCCTCCCCCTTTCTTCAAACACCGGTGAATACAGACCCAGAGCTATCAAATGCTCCCCGTACTGTACTTTAACCCTTTCATGGCCGGGATCATTCTGATCTCTGGACCCTTTCCAATGCTCGCACATCCCAAAACTGCTCACAATACTCCAGGTTTAATCACATATCCTCCATTAAAGAATAGTTAAATGCAAATTCTGATCTTAGAGGCTGCTCAGTCAGGTGAATATCATTTATCTGGGCCTCATTGCTCTATACTGAGCAGAATTCGATTTCTCTGCTCGGTAAGAAACAAGTGCCTGAAAATTTGATTGCACAGCACTGTTTCTTTCTAAATTCCAATTCAATTGGTCTCAGTAAATTGCATTATCAATCACTTCTGTGTAAAACAGAGCACAATGTGAAAGCCGACTGTATAAGTTCGCTGACAATCACTGTTAGCCCAGCTATTCCTGGTTCCAGGCGTACACTGAGGTTGGTCATCACGCAACTCTTTCCCATGTAAACAGGAGCAAATCTC
This sequence comes from Mobula birostris, assembly GCF_030028105.1. Taxonomy (NCBI): domain Eukaryota; kingdom Metazoa; phylum Chordata; class Chondrichthyes; order Myliobatiformes; family Myliobatidae; genus Mobula; species Mobula birostris. The sequence goes on along the minus strand of NC_092379.1, from coordinate 132,292,669 downwards.
CAATGGAATAATCATAGGGAAGAATGTCCTACTTGCAGATAAAGTGGAGTGATATTGTGTGGACATCTGAAGGCATGACCGTGGCTACATTTCACTCTGAGTTTGAGGAGGCTTCTTATGTCAAAGACTCTTGCAAATTTCTACAAATGTAAAATGGAGAGCATTCTAACTGTTGCATCACCTTCTGGTACAGAGAGGCCATTGCACAGGATCAGAAAAAGCTGCAGAAGGTTGTATTCTCAACCAATTTCATTATGGGCACTAGTCTCCCCAGCATCTAGAATGCTTTAAAAGGCAATGCCTCAAAGGCATCATCCATCACCCAGGACACACCTCTTCTCATTGTTATCAAGGAGGTACAGCAGCCTGTTTCAGGAACAGCTTTTTCCCTTCCATCATCAGATTTCTGAATGAACAATGAACCCATATATACTACCTCACTGTTTTTTTTTATTTTTTCCCTCTTTTTGCACTACTTAATTTATATATCTTATTGTAATTTAAAGTGTTTTTATTATGTATTGCACAGCACTGCTGGCAAAAAAACAAATTTCATGACATATGCCAGTGATATTAAACCTGATTCTGAATCCCTCACAAGACAGCTCCAGAATAGACTGTTGACTGCTTACCCATCTCAGCATAAGCATTGCAAGTGACTCAGGGAGGGCTTGCAAATAACTGATAAGGGGACACAAATTTCCATCTACAAAATCACCAAGAACTGAAGGACCACATCATATCAGGACTATTCTCAAGTGCAGCATCAGGTATTCTCAGGCTACAAAAAGAAAAAAAAAGAAATAACTTTCTGCGGTGACCAATGACTATTGTTAAACATAGAAAACCTACAGCACAATACTGGCCCTTCGGTCCACAAAGTTGTGCCGAACATCTCCCTACCTTAGAAATTACTAGGCTTACCTATAGCCCTCTATTTTTCTAAGCTCCATGTACCTATCCAAAAGTCTCTTAAAAGACCCTATCGTACTCGCCTGCACCACTGTTGCCAGCAGCCCATTCCACGCACTCACCACTCTGAGTAAAAAACTTACCCCCGATATCTCCTCTGTACCTACTCTCCAGCACCTTAAAACTGTGCCCTCTTGTGACAACCATTTCAGCCCTGGGAAAAAGCTTCTGACTATCCACACAATCAATGCCTCTCATCATCTTATACTCCTCTATCAGGTCACCTCATCCTCCGCCGCTCCAAGGAGAAAAGGCCGAGTTCACTCAACCTATTCTCATAAGGCATGCTCCCCAATCCAGGCAACATCCTTGTAAATCTCCTCTGCGCCCTTTCTATGGCTTCCACATCCTTCCTGTAGTGAGGTAATCATAACTGAGCACAGTACTCCAAGTTGGGTCTGACCAGGGTCCTATATAGCTGCAACATTACCTCTCAGCTCCCAAATTCAATTCCACAATTGATGAAGGCCAATACACCGTATGCCTTCTTAACCACAGAGTCAACCTGCGCAGCTGCTTTGAGCGGCCTATGCACTCGGACCCCAAGATCCCTCTGATCCTCCACACTGCCAAGAGTCTTACCATTAATACTATATTCTGCCATCATATTTGACCTACCAAAATGAACCACTTCACACTTCTCTGGGTTGAACTCCATCTGCCACTTCTCAGCCCAGTTTTGCATCCTATCAATGTCCAGCTGTAACCTCTGACAGCCCTCCACACTATCCACAACACCTTCAACCTTTGCGTCATCAGCAAACTTAATAACCTATCCCTCCACTTCCTCAGCCAGGTCATTTATAAAAATCAAGAATAAGGGTCCCATAACAGATCCCTGAGGCACTCCACTGGTGACCGACCTCCATGCAGAATATGACCCGTCTACAACCACACTTTGCCTTCTGTGGGCAAGCCAGTTCTGGATCCACAAAGCAACATCCCCTTGGATCCCATGCCTCCTTACTTTCTCAATAAGCCTTGCATGGGGTACCTTATCAAATGACTTGCTGAAATCCATATACACTACATCTACTGCTCTTCCTTCAATGTGTTTAGTCACATCTTCAAAAAATTCAATCAGGTTCGTAAGGCACGACCTGCCCTTGACAAAGCCATGCTGACTATTCCTAATCATATTATACCTCTCCAAATGTTCAATAATCCTGCCTCTCAGGATCTTCTCCATCAACTTACCAACCACAGAGGTAAGACTCACTGGTCTATAATTTCCTGGGCTATCTCTACTCTCTTTCTTGAAAAAAAGGAACAACATCCGCAACCTTCCAGTCCTCCGGAACCTCTCCCCATTGATAATGCAAAGATCACCAGAGGTTCAGCAATCTCCTCCCTCACCTCCCACAGTAGCCTAGGGTATATCTCGTCCACTCCCGGTGACTTATCCAACTTGATGCTTTCCAAAAACTCCAGCACATCCTCTTTCTTAATATCTTCATGCTCAAGCTTTTCAGTCTGCTGCAAGTCATCAGTACAATCACCAAGATCCTTTTCCACAGTGAATACTGAAGTATTCATTAAGTTTTCCTCCGGTTCCATACACACTTTCCCACTGTCACACTTGATAGGTCCTGTTCTTTCACATCTTACCTTCTTGCTCTTCACATACTTGCAGAATGCCTTGGGGTTTTCTTTAATCCTGCCTGCCAAGGCCTTCTCATGGCCCCTTCTGGCTCTCCTAATTTCCTTCTTAAGCTCCTTCCTATTAGCCTTATAATCTTCTAGATCTCTAACATTACCTCACTCTCTGAACCTTTTGTAAGCTTTTCTTTTCTTCTTGACTAGATTTATTACAGCTTTTGTACACCACGGTTCCTGTACCTTACCATAACTTCCCTGTCTCATTGGAACGTACCTATGCTGAACTCCACACAAATATCCCCTAAAAATTTGCCACATTTCTTCCGTACATTTCCCTGAGAACATCTGTTTCCAGTTTAAGCTTCCAATTTCCTGCCTGATAGCCTTATAATTCCCCTTACTCCAATTAAATGCTTTTCTGACTTGCCTGTTCCTATCTCTCTCCAATGCTATTGTAAAGGAGATAGAATTATGATCACTATCTCCAAAATGCTCTCCCACTGAAAGATCTGACACCTGACCAGGTTAATTTCCCAATACCAAATCAAATACAGCCTCTCCTCTTGTAGGCTTATCCACGCATTGTGTCAAGAAACCTTCCTAAACACACCTAACAAACTCCACCCCATTTAAGCCCCTTGCTCTAGGGAGATGCCGATCGATATTTAGGAAATTAAAATCTCCCATCACTACAACTCTGTTATTATTACACCTTTCTAGGATCTGTTTCCCTATCTGCTCCTCGATATCCTTGTTTCTATTGGGCGGCCTATAAAAAAACACCCAGTGGTGTTATTCACCCCTTCCTGTTCCTAACCTCCACCCACAGAGACTCCGTAAACAATCCCTCTATGGTGTCCACTTTTTCCGCAGCCGTTACACTATCTCTGATCAACAGTGCCACGCCTCCACCTCTTTTGCCTCCCCCCGTCCTTTCTAAAACATCTAAAACCTCGCACTTGAAATAACCATTCCTGTCCCTGAGCCATCCAAGTCTCTGTAATGGCCACCACATCATAGCTCCAAGTACTGATCCATGCTCTAAGCTCATCTGCTTTGTTCACAACACTCCTTGCGTTAAAATAGACACATCTCAAACCTTTGGTTTGAGCGCACCCCGTCTCTATCACCTGCCTATCCTCTCTCTCGCACTGTCTACAAGCTTTCTCTATTTGTGAGCCAACCGCCTCTTCCCCAGTCCCTTCAGTCCAGTTCCCAAGCCCCCAACAATTCTAGTTTAAACACTCCCCAGTAGCCTTAGAAACATAGAAAATAGGTGGAGTAGGCCATTCAGCCCTTCGAGCCTGCACTGCCATTCAGTACGATCATGGCTGATCATCCAACTCAGAACACTGTACCTGCCTTCTCTCCATACCCCTGATCCCTTTAGCCACAGGGGCCATATCTAACTCCCTCTTAAATATAGCCAATGAACTGGCCTCAACTGTTTCCTGCAGCAGAGGATTCCACAGATTCACCACTCTCTGTGTGAAGAAGTTTTCCCTCATCTTGGTCCTAAAAGGCTTCCCCTTTATCCTCAAACTGTGACTCCTTGTTCTGGACTTCCCCCAACATCGGGAACAATCTTCCTGCATCTAGCCTGTCCAATCCCTTTAGGATTTTATACGTTTCAATAAGATACTCCATCAATCTTCAAATTCCAGAGAGTATAAGCCTAGTCGATCCAGTCTTTCATCATATGAAAGTCCTGCCATCCCAGGAATCATTCTGGTGAACCTTCTTTATACTCCCTCTGTGGCAAGAATGTTTTTCCTCAGATTAGGGGACCAAAACTGCACACAAAACTCCAGGTGTGGTCTCACCAAGGCCTTGTACAACTGCAGTAGTACCTCCCTGCTCCTGTACTCAAATCCTCTTGCTATGAATGCCAGCATACCATTCACCTTTTTCACCACCTGCTGTACCTGCATGCCCACTTTCAATGACTGGTGTACAATGACACCCAGGTCACGTTGCACCTCCCCTTTTCCTAATCAGCCACCATTCAGATAATAATCTGTTTTCCTGTTCTTGTCAAAGTGGATAACTTCACATTTATCCACATTAAATTGCATCTGCCATGAATTTGCGCACTCACCTAACCTATCCAAGTCACCCTGCACCCTCTTAGCATCCTCCTCACAGCTAACACTGCCGCCCAGCTTCATGTCATCCCCAAACTTGGAGATGCTGCATTTAATTCCCTCGTCTAAGAATATATATATATATATATTAATCAACTGGGGTCCCAGCACTGAGCCTTGCGGTACCCCACTAGTCACTGCCTGCCATTCTGAAAAGGTCCCGTTTATTCCTACTCTTTGCTTCCTGTCTGCCAACCAATTCTCTATCCACATCAATACCATACCCCCAATACCAGATGCTTTAAGTTTGTACACTAATCTCCTGTGTGGGACCTTGTCAAAAGCCTTTTGAAAATCCAAATATACCACATCCACTAGTTCTTCCCTATCCACTCTACTAGTCACATCCTCAAAAAATTCTATGAGATTCGTCAGATATGATTTTCCTTTCACAAATCCATGCTGAATTTGTCCGATGATTTCACCGCTTTCTAAATGTGTTGTTATCACATCTTTGATAACTGACTCTAGCATTTTCCCCACCACCGATGTCAGGTTTACCAGTCTATAATTCCCTAGTTTCTTTCTCCCTACTTTTTTAAAAAGCGGGGTTACATTAGCCACCCTCCAATCCTCAGGAACTAATCCAGAATCTAAAGAGTTTTTAAAAATTATCACTAATGCATCTACTATTTCTTGGGCTACTTCCTTAAGCACTCTGGGATGCAGACCATCTGGCCCTGGGGATTTATCTGCCTTCAATCCCTTCAATTTACCTAACACCACTTCCCTATTAACATGTATTTCCCTCAGTTCCTCCATCTCACTAGACCCTCGGTCCCCTACTATTTCCGGAAGATTATTTATGTCCTCCTTAGTGAAGGCAGAACCAAAGTAGTTATTCAATTGATCCGCCATGTCCTTGTTCCCCATGATTAATTCACCTGTTTCTGACTGTAAGGGACCTACATTTGTCTTAACCAATCTTTTTCTTTTCACATATCTATAAAAGCTTTTACAGTCAGTTTTTATGTTCCCTGCCAGCTTTTTCATAATCTTTTTCCACTTTCCTAATTAAGCCCTTTGTCCTCCTCTGCTGGACTCTGAATTTTTCCCAGTCCTCAGGCGTGCCGCTTTTTCTGGCTAATATGTATGTTTCTTCTTTGGAATTGATACTATCCCTAACTTCCCTTGTCAGCCACGGGTGCACTACCTTCCCTGGTTTATTCTTTTGCCAAACTGGGATGAACAATTGTTGTAGTTCATCCATGCAATCTTCAAATACTTGCCATTGCACATCCACCATCAACCCTTTAGGTATCATTTGCCAGTCTATCTTAGCTAATTCACATCTCATACTTTCAAAGTTACCCTTCTTTTAGTTCAGAATCTTCGTTACTGAATTAACTATATCACTCTCAAACCTCCCCACCAGGATATTGGTCCCCCTGGGATTCAAGTGCAACCCGTCCTTTTTGTACAGGTCACACCTGCCCCAAAAGAGGTCCCAATGATTTATTTATAACAAAAAGATTCCGCAGATGCTAGAAATCCAAAATGCTGGAGGAATTCAGCAGGTCAGGCCGCATCTATGGAATGGATGAAACAGTTGGCATTTCAGATTGAAACACTTCATCAGGACTGGAAAGGAAAGGGGATGAAGGTAGAATAGGGTGATGGGGGCTGGGAGAGGGGAAATGCAAAATAGTAGGTGATAGATAAACCAGGTGAGGGGAATGTGAGCCCATCTGCCATAAAAGGCAGTATTTCCTAGCGACCATTTCAGTTTGACTTTCCATTCCCAAATGTCAGTCCATGGCCACCTCTATTGGCACAAGGAGGCCACACTACTTTTTCTTTTTTCCTCTCATTTTGCACTATTTATTAAATATATATATATTTGTTGTAAATTTATAGCACTTTTATCTATTGCGCTGTACTGCTGGCACAAAACAAGGAGCAGCAACACCTCATATTCCATTTGGAAAACCTCCAACCAGATGGCATGAACTTCAATTTCTCTAAACTCTAGTCATTTCTCCACCCTTAACCTAGTCTCTTCTAGTATTCCCTATTCTAGCTTCCCCCTTACCCCTTCTCTTCTCCTCACCTACCCATCACCTCCCCCCTCCTTCCCTTTCTCCCATGGTCACAGCCATCTCCCATCAGATTGCTCCTTCAGCCTTTACTTCTCCCACCTATCATCTCACAGATTCTACTTCATCCTCCCCCCTCCCAACCCCCACTTTGTTTCACCTATTACCTGCCAGCTTGTACTTCTTTCCCTCCCTATTTAACTGAGGTTCTCTGACAGTTCTGCAGTGTCAGCCAAAATTGTATGCATATCCCAAAAGTTCAAGTTTAATTATCATTCAACCATACACATGTATACAGCTAAATGAAACATTATCCTTCCAGGGCCAGGGTGCAAAACACAGTACATACAGCAAAAAAAGCACACTTAATTACAATATCACATACTGATATAAAATAATATTAGCACAAGTCCCTGATGGTATGACCTGAAGATTAATGGTGCATGGGATATTCTGGAGCCATGTTTCTGCAAGAACAAGCAAACAGCAGTTCATCATCTCATACTGGGTTAGCCTCAGATGAGGGCAATCCAGCTTGTCTTCCAGGGAAGACACATTGGACAGCTGGTCTGCAGGGGCCAGCCTTCAGCCCAGCATGAAGGAAAAAAAGTGCAAAAGATTGAGAGATAATTTCCTTCACACTTCAAAGTGAGTTTAGCAACAGCTATCCTGCTTTAATGGCCTCAAATGAAACACTCAGATAAGTCCCACCCCACCCAGCCTATTAAACACTATGTAGGCTTATGCATTGCATTAAATGGGTGCATTATTAATTAACTGCAACCCTCTGGTAACACCAAAGTTCAAAGAAAAAAGTATCACTACATAGAGTATGTCCCCATATACAACCCTGGGATTCATTTTCTTGTAGGCTTACTCAGTCAATCTACAGAATAACTATGACAGAGTCGATGAAAGACCGCTCATCTATGGCATTTAACCAGTGTGCAGAAGACAACAAACTGCAAATACAAAAAAATTGTGAGGCCAAGAGTTCATCTCATCATACAAGAGGTCCATTCAAGAGCCTAATAACGATGGGATACAAGCTGTCCTTGAACCTAGTGATACATGCTTTCATGCTTTTGTATCTCCTGCCTCATGGACAGGGGAGATTGGAGGTTTTGCAGGCTACTCTACTGAGACATTGAGGCTATAGACAGAATCCAGAGAGGCTAGCCCTGTGATGTGCTGAACTGCGTGTACACAACATTTTTGTCTAATTTTCTTAATCTTAGTACAGAATTATAAAATATCTTCCCTCAAGTGTTTATGAATTCAGTCATTATTACTCAGAAAATAAATTTCCATTCAATTTTTATTCAATAATTTTATGTTGCTTGTTTCTCTCTGCATCAGTGGGGAGCAGCACCAGTTTAAAAAAGTGAGCAGGGCCTGTCGGGGCTTGTCTACAGAGAAGAGATTGCTTGGGTTAATAGCAAATAAGGTTAATTAGAAAAGGCCAATTAAAACAAGCAGGGTTTGAGCAGAACAGCCATTGTGTGAGTGGACAGTGTTAGAGTGGTCAGACAGGTGCAGGCTTGAAGCTAACTTTTAGAAGTTAGAGTCCTAACAAGTATAGGCAGGATGGTAGATCAGAGAGAGGAATGCTCCTCCTGTAAGATGTGGGATTTCGGGGTACCTAATGGTCTGCCCGATGACTAGATCTGCAGGAAGTACACCTAACTTCAGCTCCTGACTAACAAGGTCAAGAAATTGAAGTTTAAGGTTAAGTCTCGTAACAACCCCTTCATAATAGTGGTTTAGGACAGTAGCACAACCTTCACACTCAGTAAAAGTTTATTTCAAAGAAAGCTATGTTAGGATAGAGACATCTGGACAGCAACATGAATAAAAACACCCTTTGTGACTAGTGACGTAACAAAGGAAACAGGAGCCTAAAAGTGCAAAAACAAAACTGCTGGAAGAACTCAGCAGGGCAAACAGCATCTGTGGCAGCACAGATGACCCACATTTCAGACCTTGCATGATGGCCATACCAGAATGTTCATAGGTAAACAAGGACATTCTTGAAATGTTTTAACCCCGTCAGGTTAGGAAAATCTTGCATAGAAATAGACATTAAAAATAATTTCTGATCTTCCAGATATACTGCACCTTTCCCAAGTGTCAGTAAGTGTGGTCTCAAATCTTATTGTTCCAGTCACCAGAAATTCCCATGATTTTCTGAAACCCAGTGCTCCATCCATAAATTCTAACCTTTAAGTTAAATTGGATCAAGTTGAAACATTTGTTGAATTTCACCCAACGAGCATTTTTAATTCTACCAAAGTACACTCTCTAATTTTAAAGTCCAGGGTTCAAAATAAATAATTATCTACTTGAGATGGCCAGAAGACACACCAGGTCTTACAGACTAAAACTCAGAATTAGCATGAAGTCAAACTTTGCTTCCTACATTGTGCAAGATAGCTGGACCCAATATGAACTTTTAATCAAAAGTATAGCTCATTAATTGTCTTATTTGAAACTGCAGCTCTTATCAGTGTACACTGGTGTACTAATGCACTGGCATCTATCTTGCACATGATTTTCATACATTGGATGACTTTCTGCACTTTTAAGAAAAGCTTTACCTACTCTACTATAATTCAATTAATTGGAGAATTTCACAGAAATGATTGATACATGCAAGATGTAATTGTTTTTTCAATGATGGGCAACATTAAAACTGGTCCATTGGTTTACCATGTTTAGGAACCAGGAAGTGCTGTTAGTAAATCATAAATCACAGCAGATGATCGGGTTTATCAAACTAGCTGTGTGTTCTGCATCCAAAGATTAATTCATAAACTCATACTGTACAGAGTCTATGCCAATGGAGGTTTGAAAAAATCCTGCTAAATGTATTACCCAGCTCAATCAAGAGACTTGAGAATTATGATTTGACATGTCTTTTTCCTAGGACTTTAAATGAGGTGCAATTTTCTACCACCACTAATTATCCTTTCAGTTTGTAACTCCAAGTATATGATTATTACTTTGCCCCACAGTTTATTCCTTTTACTAGTTAATTCAAATCTATACTATTAAGTTCTTTTCTGAGAGAAACAAGTTATTACTGGTTATTATCTGGACCTCACACCACTTTATACACCTTAGTCTCTTCTTAGTCCCCTGGTTTAAAAAAAATCCCAGCCTGGTCAGTCTCTCACAACTATAACTTTCCAGTCTTCAAAAAAAAAAATCTTTCCACTTCTATTTACACAACCTTCCTGTAGTGTGACCTGAACTGCGCATGCTACTCAGTTCTGCATAGCATAGTGGTTAACATAGAACATAGAACAGTACAGCACAGGCCCTTTAGTCCACAATGTTGTGCCGACCCTTAAACCCTGCCTCCCATATAACCCTCACCTTAAATTCCTCCATATACCTGTCTTATAGTCTCTTAAATTTCACTAGTATATCTGCCTCCACCACTGACTAAGGCAGTGCATTCCATGCACCAACCACTCTGAGTAAAAAAAACCTTCCTCTAATATCCCCCTTGAACTTCCCACCCCTTACCTTAAAGCCATGTCCCCTTGTATTCAGCAGTGGTGCCCCGGGGAAGAGGCGCTGGCTGTCCACTATCTATTTCTCTTAACAGTACAGTACTTCTGGGTTAGCTTTACAGTACAGGCAACCCAGGTTCAGATCCCACCACTGCCCGCTAGGAGTTTATATGTTCTCCCCATGACTGCACAGGTTTCCTCTGGGTGACCTGGTTTCCTCCCACAGCCATGGTACATCCCACAGATGTACTAGTTGGAAGGTTAATTGGTCATTGTAAATTGTCCTGTGATTAGGCTGGAATTAAATCAGGGGATTGCTGGGTGACGTGGATTTGTTTGCCTTAAAAATGCATTTCCTCACTTCTCTGGATCAATTTCTTTTACCATTTTTGTGCCCGTCCAACTGTACTATTGATCTCCCTGAAGCCTATAGCCTTTTTCCAAGTTTCAACCTTATTTTAAAATGATTCCTGTATTTGCTCCCAAATAGTTTTGACATGTCACAGAGCAAAAGTCCCAGGTTCACGTATTTCACAGAAGCTAGACTGGCAAGGTCAGTATTCCCAATTGATCCCTGGACAGAGGTCAGCAGAACCCCACTGCTCAGTCCTCCAGCTGACCACAGTCCATAGTCAATTTTTACTCCAACTAAATCCCATGTGCTTTATTTTCCAGATCAATCTTCCAAGCTTTGCTAATATTCATATAGGGCTTTACTTTAAGCCATGGTTGAATGTAAAAGTTACTGGCCATATGGGTAGGCTACACCCATTTTACAATAATCTTGTCTGACCCACCTGTACTATCCAATTGCCTCTATTAAATATGACCAGAGATATTTTCTTTTCAAATGGGGATGGGGAAAGAAGAGTGGGGAGAAGTAACAGAAGAGTGGGGGAATCTTTCATTAACTGTCAAGCCACCTAAACTCACCTGTCCTCTGCCACAGGCCAGTGCAAGCTGCTGCTTCTGAAGGCAAAGTTATAAATCAAGGCAATGCTACAGAGATTGAAACAGGCCAGCTTAGTGACGGCCTGAATTTCACCTTGAAGTTAATTCAAACATCAATATTAGTGATTAGTTCTGTTGCATATAGTTTCCAGGCAGTGGAGTGTAATTGGTAGCTTTAGCCAAGCTAATATTCGGTTAATTTTGATTTAAGTCAATCAAAAGCTAGGTAGAAAACAAAAAAAAAGTCCCAGGTCAGCTTGTGATTTAACTACAAGGCTTTTAGTTCTTAAATTACAAGGTAGGAGATACTACTAAGCACTATGCCTACTGTTTCATTCACATAGAAATGTGAATGACACAGCACAACCACCTTTAAAACTCACATTTCAACGAAATGAAACTGAAAACTGATTACTAGCTTTAGACATCACTTGAAATATTTTTCATTTAAGTCTGTCTTGTTTGCACTTTTCAGTTTAAAGATAGTTAAGAGTAACATCACTAAGCTTCAGCTAGTGGCAAAATGTTCACGTATCCACACAACACTCTGCTAAATGCCAGAATCCTGTGGGTCACATTCAGAGAACATCATTATTCTCTATGATATTCCAATATTGCTGTTCTCAGGTAGTGTACACCAGACATCAATCCCAAGACCATGAAATACAAACATAAAGGAATATCCAAACAGAAAAGTGATTGGACTCCATAAGCCAACACCATTAATTCCAACAGGCCTGGAGGATCCAGTTTAACATCTTAGGTGGAGGAACTTCACATAATTAAAAATTCTTAAAATGCTCAAGTTATTGAAAAGCTCCACAGAAATGGCAGGCCAGATGAACGCATATTACTACTTTTATATGTAATACTGATCTTTCCCGGACCTTAATACAACTTCCTGCTACCAAAGAAACTCTTCCATGTAAAGTATAATGCTTCAAATAAATATGTTTAATTAAGCATTTAAATATATTCAGATATATCAAAGACTGGAAAAAATTATTTAAACCTAAGTGTGCAAGCTTCCTGGTGCTTAAGTTTGTTTTTCCAGCCTCCTGTAGACAATTCTAAAAATTAAATATTTTCAAAAGAATGTGCATCCAGGTATTATACAAAACAAAGCATTTAGTTTACTAGAACATTATCTGTTCATAACACCTACATGGTATTCCCTGAAGGTGGTGCTGGTCTCCACCAAGTACCTGTTTTCAATTAGCACTGTATCCACTGCAATATGGTAAAAAAAAATGCACAGAACATGACAATTATTACTGACATTTTAAAAACTAGGTAGACAATCTATAGTTTCATTTTATTATTATACCAAGCATTTCAATGCCCTATTTGACAATCTATCTCTAGAAGCATCAAAGGAAATACCCTGACAGTGAAAGGCAAGTTTTCGCTAACCTCTGACAGACACCAATAATATGATAGCTTAAGGTTTTGATTTTGAATTCCTGTTAAAGTGTTAAGGCAGAAAGCAAGATACCATCATCTATTCTTGGTCACTATTCAAAATTACAGTATGTAGAAAGCCCAACATTTAACCTGTTCATTATTCTGGCTAGCAAGGAAGCAAGACAACTTAATGGCTTGGCTGTCTAATTCAATAGGCTGTGACTTTTTACCCATTGGCTTGGTTATCTAGTTCAATAGGCACTGAGTTTTTACCCATCTAAGTGCAGTTGGTTAAGAACATCAGGTTTCCTTCCATAAAGCATAATGAATCAACTTGGTGGTTTTTATTCTTAAAAAAGGTATTTTTCTGAACTAACAAGTAATGCTGGAAATACTCTGCAGGTTAGACAGCATCAGTCAAGACATCAATATAGTGGCCAAACTAGTAGGCCTTATAATTATTCACTTGAATAAAGAAAAACCCATGTTCAACTTCAAACAAGATACTGAAAATCCAAGCAACACATACAAAATGCTAGAGGAACTCAGCAGGCCAGGCAGCATCTATGGAAGAGTAGTCCACATTTCGGGCTGAGACCCTTATAAACCCACTGACTCTCACAGCTACCTGGACTATACCTCTTCTCGCCCCGTTACTTGTAAAAATGCCATCCCCTTCTCTCAATTCCTCCACCTCCGCCGCATCTGCTCTCAGGATGAGGCTCTTCATTCAAGAATGGAGATGTCTTCTTTCAAAGAAAGTGGCTTCCCTTCCTCCACCATCAACACTGCTCTCAACCGCATTTCTTCCATTTTTGCGCATGTCTAACCTCATCTCATCCTCCCCTCCTCCCTACCAGAGATAGAGCTCCTCTTCCCCTCACCTATCACCCCACCTGCCTCTGTATGCAGCACAATTCTCCTTAACTTCCACCATCTCCAATGGGAACCCACCACCAAGTACAGCTTTCCCTCTCCCCCACAACTTTCTGCTTTCCACAGGGATCAATCCCTAATCCATTCATCCCTCCCCACTGATCTCTCTCCTGCCACTTATCCTCGCAAACGGAACAAGTGCTACACCTGCCCCTTCACCTCCTCCCTCATTAGCATTCGGGCACCAAACAATCCTTCCAGGTGAGGCAATACTTCACCTGTGAGTCTGTTGGGGTCACCTACTGCATCCAGTGCAGCCCCCTGTATATCAGAGAACGGACATAGAGTGGGAAGCCACTTCACCGAGCACCAACACTCCATCCGCCGGAAAAAACATGATCTCCCAGTGGCCACCCACTTCATTTCACATTCCAACATGCCAGTCCACAGCCTCCTGTACTGTCACAATGAGGCCACACACACTGGTTGGAGAAGCAACAATGGGTAGCCTCCAATTTGATGGCATGAACATCGATTTCTGAAACTTCCAGTGATGCCCTCCCACACCTTCACCATTCCCTCTCACCTTATCTCTCTTTAACTCCCTCTGGTCCTCCTCCTTTTCTTCCTTCCATGGCCTTGTCCTCTCCTATAAGATTCTCTAGCCCTGTATCTCTTTCACCAATCAACTTCCCAGCTCTTTTACTTCACCCCTCAACCCCACTCCAAGTTTCACCTATCACGTTGTGTTTCTTCCACTCACACCCCACCCACCTTCTTACTCTGACTATCCTTTTTATTCTCCAATCCCGATGAAGGGTCTCAGCCCAAAACATCGACTACTCAAGCCCGGCTTGCAGAGTTTCTCCAGCATTTTGTGTTCCCACGTTCAATCCCTTAGTTATTCAAGAAACATTGAAGCAAGAGCTAATAAATAATTGGTAGAGTGAATGAAGTGGTACGAGATTTAAAACACTCAATTCCCATTATCAAGGTGTTCCACACAAACTAGAGCATTGCAGAAAACTGCCCGCCTCCATTCCCAAAGTGTAAGACAATGCAAGACAAGCCTTTAAGCCACACGTGTTCCCAATCTGGGTCCAAGGACCCCTCAGTAGGGATCCATGGCATTTAAAAAAAGGGTTGGAAAATCCCTGCTGTAAGGGAAAGCGCCATAAGATCAGGAGCACAATATCCAACAACTGTACCCACCATCCAAGATAAAAGTATTGAGAAGTATATTATCTCTCAACCACATACAAATCTTAATACTGTTAATGAGGGTAAAGAGGCAAGACACCTTAGACCTTAGCTCTGTGGAATAGAAATTGCTTCCATTAGACTCAAAATAGGAAGAATTCACTTTTCGCAATCAATGCTTCACTTCAAAGGTTCAAAAGTTCATTACCAAAGCATGTATCCATTCAACTTGAAATTTGTATTCTCCACATAAACACAAAAACAATATGAAAGTTGTTCAGAGAGAAGCCTCAAAACCCACCCCCCCATACAAAAACAGCATCCCGATCAACCCTTCAAAACCCCCTGGCCCGCACAAAAAATCCTAACAGAACATCAACCCCCAAACACCCTCCCCTCGCAGAACAAAAGGAACAGTTAATAAAAAACCTCAAGCCTGAAGAAACTTTTGCATTTCTTCACAATTACATTTGGAAGAGGCATTTTAAAAAAAATCAAATTTCACTCACATAACAATCCAGTCCTTTACAAAGCAGAAGGCATAACTACTATAATCAGTGAATTTCTAAACTTCTAACATTAATGTAACCTGAAATTTGTGTTGAATTCTTAAAAATTACCATTGAACTTTATGGTAGAGATCAAAGTACAAAATATGCTTTACCAGTACCAGTCCAAAAAAATGGGATCAACTTCATATTTAATTAATATTGAGCATTACTGAGGTACTCAGAAGTACCGATGCAGAGAATCAACCCAAGACATTGACCCATCGTTTGCCACCACAGATGCTGCTTGCCCTGCTAGCTTTCTTTTTTGCTTCAGATTCTAGCTCTCTCCTTTGTACAAAGCACTGGAATGCTAGATCTAGCCAGAAAACACCATATGAAGTTCTACATTTTTCGTGAAATCAAAATAAGTTTTGAACAGATCCAGTAGTACCATTTATCACAGTTGATCTTGAAACTTGGATAGTATGAAGTGCTATAGTCTTTACCTTAGTATCATCCAAAACTAACATAGGTCCAGTACCTCTTAACCTGATATTTCAAAAACTGAAAACCTCCCAAATCCAATTTTTTTTTTTTTTTTGAATGCTGACATGACATCACAAACAAAAAAATTCCACAAGTAACCGGGAAGGTTTCCAGTCAATGTGCAGTAGACAGCTCTAAGAAGTGACTTCATGCACGTATATCGTCAGCATCAGAATTAACATGCCACTTAACAATATGCCAATCATAAAACAGATCTATCATGAACTGAAAATTGAAGGTAATTGTGAATATTCAGCAGCCCACTTGCAAGAAAAATTAAAAGGCACAGCAGTAAATGTTTAAAGTGCTGCTGATGAAAGTCTGACACTATAACGTCTACAATGCTGAGGTTTAAAAGTAAAATACAAATAGTGTACTGTAACGAAACAGCATTGTAGGTGGAGACTGAAAGCTGCCATCAATTCTTCCCCATGTTCAACAGCTGATTCAGATATTCTGATGCTTCCATGCTTTTGTTACCTCACATATCATTATTGTAATGTAATAATTTTTACTGTTGTGATGAATAAGTGTAAGACAAAGACTGCTTACCGGTAACCAATAAATTCAGTCCGAAATGATGGCGATCTCATTGTACATTCCAAAATCCGAAATACTTCTGGCCCCAAGCATTCCAGATAAGGGTTATTCTACCTGTACATAGATAGACCAACTCATGGACTTTGTGCATTTTAAATGACCAACTCTTTTAGCCACACCCTCCTCACTAAAACCTCTAGACTCTTATCCCCTGGACAGGTAACCAAACCAAGTACCACAAGGCCATTTACCTCATCCAGGAAACAGTTAAGACTCTACTGCAGATTACCATTGAAAATTTGATATTGTCAACAGAACTCAAATTCAAGAAACTTTGGTGTAATTGTTCGTCAATACATGTTAAAAGGGAACCGTTTCCCACAGTACTTTGTACAAGGAACCTGATTTTCATATGCTTCGCCTTTGTCTCAAGAACAAAGAATGCATTATCAGGATTTTATAGTGATCAACTACTCTTCAGAGTAAGGTCATTAATAAGTTATCTTATAATGATCTAACAATAATTCACACCCAGTTCTTGTGCTTGTATACCAAAAAAATCTGTACTTTAACACACCTTAGACTTAAAATCTGGTAATTAATCCAGTTAAAATATTAAAACGTTTCCTAAAATGTACAGGATCTCTTCTTTAGAAGGGGCAAAGGAAATATACTGTTAAGTTAAAAATTCCCAGTATGACCCTAATGCTAAACTCAGTTCAATGTACAGGATAATCTCCTTTATATGAAATAGCTAAACAAATTTTAGACAAGCAAGACTTTACAAATTTAATCCAGTTTTATTTACTTCAAAACACATTTTAGCATACTAAACATACAAAAAAGAAAATATACCTTAGTTACAAGATCATTTGAAGTACAGAATGTTCAGGGTTGTCACTAGGATTTCAATGAAGCAACACTGGGAGCCACCACTAAGCCCGAGAAGTATTTAGGCAGGGTCATGTAGCACCACAAGCAACATTTAATGTTGATTTTTTTAATATATAAAAAGGAAAGTTTTAAAGCATCATGCTCAATTGTTCCCAAATTGCACCAACTGTAAAGTTGCAAACATTTTAAGAGGATGCATATTACTTAGACACAGCAGGTCTATTAGTCTCAAAACAAATCTTTTAATTTTAATGGTGCAATTCTATTCTTAATACACAAATGAACATCAGTTCGCAGAAATAGGAAGATTCATTTGCCCTTTCACGGCCATTTGGATTTGGCTTTTGCTTACTATAAACCCCTTGGAAGTGCAGCAGAGATCATCTATATGTAGGCACAGGAGGCGACTGTTAAATAATTACCTCCTTTTCCTATCCAACAGGTCTTGGTTAATTGTAGTTACTACCAGAGTGTGGCTGCCATCTTGCTATTTTGCTTCAATAAACATATCTTAAATCCTGAATGAAGTCAAAAGCACATTGTATGATAGTTCTAGTATAGTAGACACAGTGATGTTGTTACAAGCATGGCAGGCTTCAAATACCTACTGACAACTCTGATTTTTTTTTAAACTTTGATTGCTTCATTTCTCCTCATACTTACAGCAATCTCAAATTGAATTGGCTACAACGGCACTTTAAACTATACTGCACTTAAACACAAAACACCACATAAATACATTTTAATCCAGTTAAGTCTCCCTTCTGTACAAGAAATTGTGAGTTTACAGAAAGAAGAGTTAATAGCTCAATGTTCACCGCTGTAGTGTGAATATTACAAAAAGGCCTGTACAGTTTAAAACTCAAGCTACTTTTTGCCTTAGACCATATACACACCAACTTACAAAATTAAAAGGTTGCAACACTTGTAACAGGGTTTAAATGCTTTCAGTTACATAGCAAGTAATTATGCAGAGGCAAATATACATTTTAATCATCTTCTTCATCCTCCTCCTCCTCCTCCTCTTCCTCCTCCTCATCATCTT
Source organism: Mobula birostris (assembly GCF_030028105.1). NCBI lineage: Eukaryota > Metazoa > Chordata > Chondrichthyes > Myliobatiformes > Myliobatidae > Mobula > Mobula birostris. The sequence continues at coordinate 132,274,453 of NC_092379.1, read as the reverse complement.
CATCATCATCATCACAATATGCCTCCTTCTTGGCAGGGGGTTTCTTTGCACCATCCACTTTGCCTTTGGCACGATAATCAGCAACGTCCTTTTTTTAAAAGAGAAATATTTAACTGCGTGCCAATTGGAAGATCAGCAAGACCACCAATTCACAAAATATAAACTTCCAAGAGCTCTTGGTATTTATCAATATGTTCAGAGAGAACATTCAAGTGATATTTCAATTGTATCGCAATGAAGTAGGGGATTTGGTACATTAAAATACATCATGCAGCTATCAAGTTGTTTGTACATATACTCTGAGGCAAGCTACTCAGACAGTCTCAGGAAGCAAGAGGTGGAAGTACTTAGTGCAATTGGACTTGCCTTATCATATTTCTCTTTCAGCTTATAAGCCTTGCTATTGAATGGCTTCTTCTCCTCCTCACTGCATGCATTCCACAGTTCACCAAGCTTCTTTGCTACATCACCAATAGACAAACCAGGACTCACAGCCTTGATTTTTGGTCGATGTTCCGAGCAAAACAAAAAGAATCCAGATCTGCAAAAAAAAAAGACAAGTACAACAAGTGCCTCTGACAGTAACTATAAGTATGTTGTAACTTTCTTATTGTCAAAAGGATAAAAGCAAGCAACCTGAGGAATTTTAGGTTTAAAGTTTGAAAAGGAAGCTGATCTTATATTGCAAAGACTGTACACAATATCATTGATTAATGTGAAAATAGCAGATTCCACTTTGTATTAGATTGAGAAAGGACAGATGCAAGACTGAAAAAGAATCAGAAACAAATCTTAAGAATATACCAAAGCTTGTAGTGCTTCCTTCCAAGTTCTTGAAGAGAAATCGCTTAATATTTACCCATACTTTTTGATAAGTTAGCTGCATTATGGAAAATATACTTACGGAGGCCTTTTTGGTGCATTGGGGTCTTTCTTCTTCTTACTACCTTTGGTTGGCACATAATTTTTCATTTCCCGGTCATAGCGTGCCTTATCTACTTTAGCCAGTTCTTCAAATTTGGCCTTCTCTTTACTGGACATGGTCTGGTGAAGAGTACGTTTCATATTATCATCTAAAAATGTACACTTTATTAATAGTGTATACACCCATTTACAAGAAAATTAAGTTACCTTCCATCTTTCAGAGCATCTTTTAGAAAATTCTGAGAAGTTAACTGGAATATCAGGACTCTTCTTCTTGTGTTCTTCACGGCAGGTCTGAACAAAATAAGCATAGGAGGACATCTTGCCTCTTGGCTTCTTAGGGTCACGTTTTGCCATCTTGCTATTTTCCTACATGAAAATAAATCACATCTGAGTTTTGAAATTCTGATCCAATTTCTAAAAAAAAAAAATCGCATATAAAAATCCGCATGCAATGATTTACAGAATTATTACACCGGTCTCCTAAATTCATAGACAAGTTACCTGATGTCAACTTTGGGATGGGGGGGTGAGTCTTTAGGACTCTAAAAACAAAATAAGCGTTTAAAATGTAAAATTGCGCATATAAAATACAAATATTAGAAAATAAGAACCTGAACAACTGATTAAAACGATCAAAAAAATGCTCCCAAAAAGTTAAAAGATTGAAGTCCTCGCCTGAATTAAAAAGTGCCGATCTGAAAATTCTCTTTTAAAAACCCTACGCGGCACACAAGTCCTCCTTCCCATTGTTACAAAAAGAGATTTTATTTCGGTGAAGGAGGGCGATAAAGGCTTATTAGGGGCGGAAAACGAAAGCCCTCGATGTCAATACACCGACTGAACCTTTTGCACCGGACTATTGCAGAGCACGGGGCTTAATGCCATCAAAGTCTCACTCACTCTCTCTCTAATGCTATTTATCTATTTCTTTCCCGCCATGTTTTCCCATCTCCATTTTAAGCTCAAGGACAACAACAAAAAAATCCGATGTGCATTTAAACAAAAATCTGCAGGGGAGTGAAATAAGACGAGAGCGGGGAGGTAGGGGGTGTAAAAAAGAGCCGGTGTTATTTCGCAAGCTATTTTATTATTTAAGGGGCTGGGCTGCACCGCGAGTGTGCTAGTGCAGTGATGGCGAGGGGGAATCGGGGAGGGAGGGAGAGTGAAGAAAGGGAGGAAAAATAAGTCGCTCGACATCCCCCCCAATAATTCTCCATCCATTTTGTGGAGTGCTTGCTGATGAAAGAAAGTCCCGGTGAAATGCGGCGGCCATCGGCGTGCGACTGCTTTCTGCGGGCGAAGGCGGCGGGGGCCGCGGCATTGGGCTCTTGTATTTTGAAGCGTGTTATATATACGGAGAGATGTAGGGAGACAGAGCCAGGAATAATAGAGAGAGGGCCAGGAGACGGGAGGAAGCGAAGGCGCCCCACACGCACCTCGGGATAAAATGGCTGCAAGCCCCCCTCCTCACCTCCGTTACCCCGCTAACACCCTTCCTCACACTCCCCCATTTTAAAAGCCTTCCCCTCCCTCAAACTTCATACACTTTGACGCATAGCGGTTGCGCTCGGAGGGAGAAGTGGGGAGGGGGGTGTTATGGGTGCAGGTAGCGGCCGGGGACCCCGCCGGCTCCCGGGGGGGGGGGAAAGGCGCGGGGAGCTGGCGGTTGGAGGGTGGGCTCGGGCAGGCGGTCGCCGTCGGCTTTCTCCTCACAGCCTCTACCATTAGAGCTGCCATGTCAACTCCACGCAGGGGAGGGGGGGGGAGCTGAGGGGGTGCGAAAGCGGGAAAGGAAGAGCCGAGAAACGGTTTTCCTCTCACGGCAGCGGCCGGACGAAAGGACCAGCGGGTGGGGAGAGCGGAGAGAGAAGGGAACCGAAAGGAGGGCGGGTGACGCAGGCCCGAGGCCCCGGGTACCTACCGGTGGACACTCGGTCGGATGGCGGACGCTCGCTCTCGAGCCTCCTTTTGCAGCAAGCCTCGCCTCGCCTCACCTCACGCGCCCATTGGCTCGACGCCCCACGCTCTCCGCGCCCGCCCATTGGCCGGCGCCGCTGGTCGGCGCTCCCGCCCACCCGCACCCCGACCACCTCTCATTGGCTGTCTTCTCGGCACGCCGGCAGATTCAAAAAAGGCCCGCCTTTTCTCAGCTCGGGAGTAACAACAGATGGAGCGCAGAGAGCTTCCTTTGTGCGCGCTTCCAAACCATTCACACACAGGCAATACATTTAAGTTTAGAATTCTCTTCGGAACCCTCAACATTTGATTTCAAAATCTTCGCCAATTTTAAACCCACTTTTAAAACGCTATTTAAACCCTAGAAGTGATATTTAAATTTTAAAATCTTTCTACAGCCCCAGACTTCTTATTTTGAAATCTACCGTCAATTTTTAAAGTTTTTAAATCTAGTTTTAACCTGATGCTTAAGATCATATTACCTAAATATGTGATGTTTTTGTGTTAAAACCGATTCTAGATCCTGCATGTAATGAGGAATATTGTAATGCATTACTATCGTAAGGTAATTTTATCTGAATAGGTTCAAAACTATTTAGAGTAACGCACAAAATACTGGAGGAACTCAGCAGCTCAGGCGGCATCTATGGAAAGGAATAAAGAGTTGACGTTTCGGGGCAAGACCTTACATCAAGACTGAGGGTCACATCGATTCTTTATCCCTTTCCATAGTTGCTTCATGACGGAACGAGTTCCTCCAACATTTTGTGTGTGTTATTCTGGTCTTGCAGTATCTGTAGTATCTTTTGTGCTTCAGATCTTTTTAGAACATGTTCTGAACATACAATTTCTACTTATGTTTTAAACTTACACTATTCTAGATCCTGAATATATTGTTTTAAATCTATCACTACACTCGGATACATAAAAAGATCCATTTATTATACAATAGCTTACTTAGTTTAATAGAACCGGAATCAGGTTTATTATCGCCGGCATGCGTCAAGAAATTTGTTAACAGCAGCAGCAGTTCAATGCAATGCATAATACAGAAAATAAAATGGTAATAAATACATTTACAGTATACGCATATTGAATAGATTAAAATCGTGCAAAAAAATAGAAATATTATATATTTAAAAAGTGAGGTAATGATCACGGGTTCATTTAGAAATTGGATGGCAGAGGGGAAGAAGCTGTTCCTGAATCGCTGAGTGTGTTCCTTCAGGCTTCTGAACCTCCTTCCACATGGTAACAATGAGGAAAGGGCATGCCCTGGGTGCTGGGGGGCTTAATAATGGACGCTGCCTTTCTGAGACACAAATCCTTGAAGATGTCCTGGGTACTTTGTAGGCTAGTACCCACGATGGAGCTGACTAGATTTACAACCTTCTGAAGTTTCTTTCGGTCCTGTATGTTGCCCCCACACCCATACCAGATAGTGATGCAGCCTGTCAGAATGTTCTCCACTGTTCAGTTTAGTTAATAGAAATAGTCTGGAATTTGTCAGGAAAAAATGTATGATATGTGTAAATGAAGGTTTTCTAATATATGAGGGGGATTATTATTTAGCACAGTTTAAAATAAATTCTCAATTTTTATGTGGAATGGGAGTTTCATTGACACCTTATAATGCCACAGGATGAGGCAATTCAGCCCATTGTGTCATTCTAGCCTGCAGGAAATAATCCCATCACTCTCATTTCCCTGGATACCAACAAGTTATTCTCTCATTTGATAGTTTTCCCCATTAACATACACTAAGGGATCATTTATTGCAGCCAAGTAACCTACCAGCATGTCAGGAGGAAACTCAGAGGAGGGGACATGGAAACGTCATGCTGACAGAATCTGAAGTCAAGATCAAACAATGGAAAAGTGAGGGAATCCTGTGACGATGAAAGAATTCAATTTCCACATAAATATGCAAGATCAAAATGAGAAAACTAAATCCATTTGATAAAAATATCTGCATTGAATGACTGAAAATCTGTTTAAGATATGAATATGGAAATTCCATTGTCTGCTGATCTGAAACACAAGGTCACTTCTGACAAAAGGTCATTGACCTGAAACACTACCTCAATTTCTCTCTCCACATATGCTACCTAACCTCCTGAGCAATTCTAGCAATATTTTCATTCACTAATCTTTAATCTTTCAGAATCACAACATTACTATTTAACTCCTAAGAAGCAGCTGGTGTTTAACCTAACATTAGTTTAAGTCTCAGGTATCCTCTGGGGAGAGGGGGAAATGATTTAATTAATTACATCCCAAAGGAAGCTGACATAAATTGGCAGTTGCTTGTAAATCCCCAGATGCTGATCTTCAGAAGAAACAAGTTCTCCAGCTCAGAGACAGTATTTGGTGTACTCTTTTAACATATTTTCGAGATACACAAATTCTGAAAAATATTGGGCAAATACTACACCCAAGACCTTTTAGACATAATTATTCACCTGAAGTATTCTAACAGCTGTTCAAAAATGCCTCTTAATGGCTGGGTGTTATGTCATAGAATAAATCATCTATTCCTCTAAGACATGATCTAAATTCTTTCACTAAATAGATTGCAACTCGCCTTGCAACTTTACTGAGGAATTTCTTTAGTCAAAGGTAGGTAAACCTGTGGAATTCATTGCCACAGACAGCTCTGGATGTCGAGTCACTTGGGTATGTTTAAGTAGAGGTTGATAGGTTCTTGATTAGTAGGGGGATCAAAGGTTACGAAGAGAAAACAGAAGATTGGGACTGAGAGGGATAATAGCTCAGTCACGATCAAATGGTGGAGCAGGCTCAAAGGGCCAAATAGCCTAATTCTGCTCTTCTGTCTTATAGTATTATGTGGCCTTAAAGATCTAGACCAAGTATCTTTTTACTCATTTAGATCTACAGCAACAAGTAAAACACAGCTGTTTGTTGTGGGAATTGGTTTTCACATCAAACCACAAGCATGGTTCAATGATTAACTGCATGACCTAGTTCTTAAGCACACTATTGTTAAAGTAACTGTCATCCTCTTAACTATCAGACATATACTATTACTCGCTTTAAAGGGGAAGGGGTGAACAATTCTGAACAAACAGTCAATTAGGTTCAGTTGGATTCAGAAGTTCAACAACTTATAAATGTAAACTTTTAGATACATTGAAATTTCCTTGCCCTCTCAAGACCTTCTCCTGCCTTGTATCACTAATTTAATCCAAAACTTTGAATTCCTCGGTATTATCATCTCAGAGGACCTCTAAGTGCAATTATGAAGAATGCATGGCAGTACCTCTATGAAGATTACAAAGATTTGGCATGACATCCAAACCTCGACAAACTTCAATAGACTTGTGGTGGAGAGTATACTGACTGGCTGCATCACAGCCTAGTCTGGAAACAGCAATGCCTTTGAATGGGAAATCATACAAAAGGTAATGGATATGGCCTAGTCCATCACAAGTAAAGCCCTCCCCACAATTGAGCACGTCTACAGGGAGCATTGTCACAGGAAATCAGCATCCATCATCAGGACCCCACACCACCCAGGTCATGTTTTTTTTTAAACACAAAATACTCTGCAGATGCTGGGGTCAAAGCAACACTCACAACACGCCGGAGGAACTCAGTAGGTCGGGCAGCATCCGTGGAAACGAGCAGTCAACGTTTCGGGCCGGAACCCTTCGTCAAGGCTGAAGAGGGAGGGGGCAGAGGCCCTATAAAGAAGGTGGGGGGAAGGTGGGAAGGAGAAGGCTGGTAGGTTCCAGGTGAAAAACCAGTAAGGGGAAAGATAAAGGAGTGGGGAGGGGAAGCAGGGAGGGGATAGGCAGGAAAGGCGAAGAAGGAATAGGGGAAAACATAATGGGTAGTAGAAGGAGGTGGAACCATGAGGGAGGTGATAGGCAGCTGGGGGAGGGGGCAGAGTGACGTAGGGATAGGGGAAGGGAGGGGGAGGGAATTACCGGAAGTTGGAGAATTCTATGTTCATGCCCAGGGGCTGGAGACTACCCAGACGGTATATGAGGTGTTGCTCCTCCAACCTGAGTTTAGCCTCATCATGGCAGTAGAGGAGGCCATGTATGGACATATCCGAATGGGAATGTGAAGCAGAGTTGAAGTGGGTGGCAACCGGGAGATCCTGTCTGTTGTGGCGGACAGAGTGGAGGTGCTCGACAAAGCGGTCCCCCAATCTGCGTCGGGTTTCACCGATGTAGAGGAGGCCACACCGGGAGCACTGGATGCAATAGATGACCCCAACAGACTCACAAGTGAAGTGTTGCCTCACCTGGAAGGACTGTTTGGGGCCCTGAATGGTGGCAAGAGAGGAGGTGTAGGGACAGGTGTAGCACTTGGGCTTACAGGGATAAGTGCCGGTGGGAGGTCTGTGGGGAGGGACGTGTGGACCAGGGAGTCACAGAGGGACCGATCCCTGCGGAAGGTGGAGAGAGAAAGATGTGCTTAGTGGTGGGATCCTGTTGAAGGTGGCGGAAGTTGTGGAAGATAATGTGCTGGATCCGGAGGCTGGTGGGGTGGTAGGTGAGGACAAGGGGAACTCTGTCCCTGTTGTGGTGACGGGAGGATGGGGTGAGGGCCGAAGTGCAGGAAATGGAGGGAATGTGGGTGAGGGCATCATTGATGACAGCAGAAGAGAAACAACGATCCTTAAAGAAAGAGGACATTTGAGATGTCCTGGAATGGAAAACCTCATCCTGGGAGCAGATGCGGTGGAGACGGAGGAACTGGGAATAAGGAATGGCATTTTTGCATGTGGCAGGGTGGGAAAAGGTATAGCCGAGGTAGTTCTGAGAGTCAGTGGGCTTATAGAAAATGTCAGTGGACAGATCCAGAGATGGGGACCGAGAGGTCGAGAAGGGGGAGAGAAGTGTCCGAGATGGACCAAGTGAACTTGAGGGCTGGGTGGAAGTTTGAAGTAAAGTCGATGAAATTGACGAGCTCAGCCTGGGTGCAGGAAGCAGCACCAATGTAGTCGTCAACGTAGCGAAGGAAGAGTTGGGGAGCAGTACCAGTATAGGTTTGGAACATAGACTGTTCCACATAGCCAACGAAGAGACAGGCATAGCTGGGGCCCATTTTTTTCTCTCATCGCTGTCATCAGGAAGAACATGCAGGAGGTTCCTCCAGGTTCAGGAACATTTATTACCCCTCAACCATCAGGCTCTTGAACCAAACGGGATAACACTCAAATTCATTTGCCCCATCATTGAAATGTTCCCACAAGCTATGGTCTCACTTTCAAGAATTCTTCATTCTATGTTCTCGATATTTATTGCCTATTTCTTTCTTAACAATATTATTATTTATTATTATTATTATTATTTCTTTTTGTATCTGCAGAGTTTGTTGTCTTTCGGACACTGGTTGTCCACCCTGTTGGTATGGTCTTTCATTAATTCCATTATGGTTATTGGATTTATTGAGTATGCCCACAAGAAAATGAATCTCAGGGTTGTTTCTGGTGACATATACAGAATGTACTTTGATAATAAATTTACATTGAGCTTTTGAACTTTCAATGGATTGTGTCCCTGACTGAGAACTTCACGGTTACTTTTATCTCTATAGGTGCTCTAGAGAACCCTGTTTGACCAAGGACATTCATTGTATTTTGTCTATATGCTGATGGATTCTCATAATCATATTCAGACTTTCTTATTCATGCTGATCCTCTTATCTGTTTTCCCTTTGAAGTTACTGGCTTGCATATCACATTGCTGCTTCCCTTGTCGAGACATTTCCTGGAACCTCAACTTTTGTCAAAGGACCTATCAGTATTAAGCCACCCCCGTCTCATTGAAGTGAGTCACTGCTTGTTGTATGCTGGCACTAAGGCCACAATAATTCATTATATAAGATTGAGAAGATTTGGTATGTCAATTTCTACAAATGTACCATGGAGAGCATTCTAACTGGCTGCATCACCACCTGGATGCACAGGATAGAAAAAAAAAGCTTCAGAGAGTTATAGACTTAGCCAGCTCCATTGTGGGCACTAGTCGCCCCGCCACCGAGGACATCTTCAAAAGGTGGATACTGAAGAGAGTGGCATCCATCATTAAGGACCCTTACTATCCAAGACATGCCTCTTCTTATTACTACCCACAGTTCTCATTGCTACCATCAGGGAGAAGGCACATTAGAAGGGAGAAGATGCACACTCAACAGCTTCATTCCCTCTGGTATCAGAGTCATGGACGGTCCATGATCCCATGAACAATACCTCAATATTTTCCTCTCTTTTTGCGCATTTCACCTTTTATATATTTCTTATTGTGACTTATAGTAATTTCTTATGTATCACATGCAAAACAACACGTCCCATGATATATGATAATTCTAATTTTGACAATGGCAAGCATTCTTCTCTCAATTTATCTACCTCCGTCTGCGTTCTCTGCTTGTCTGCACAAATATTTTGGTCTCTGTATGTTTCGAGGCAAAAACCTTAATCATACTGGTGTGTACAGTGGTTCTTACTTTGAGCTTTGTATTTTTGCTTCCAGTTAGCCTTATTATGGATCTTGCTGCCCATACAGCCACAGGTACTCAGAAGTGTTTATTACAGCTTAGCGAAGTTAACCACCACCTCCGTCATTCCCATTTCTCTATCCTTGATAGAATCTGATAATAGGAACTCCCATTTTGAAAAGCAGGGGGAAAAGCCCTGAAATTGCTAGAAATATGAACAGAAAACAGAAAATGGTGGAAATCCTCAGCAAGTCAAACAATCTGTTCAAAAAGATACTACGTTAATATTTCAGGTGAGTGGACTTCCATCAGTTAAAACGCAATTCTTTTTCTATCTTCACCTGAAGTGTCTTACTTATTAATAACTTACATAACTTTTTGTTTTATCACTCTTTACAATTGCTCCTTAGTCATGAATTGCACAATAACCCAACTTCCAAGAATTCCAGTCCCATGTTCCTAAAAGTACCTCTCAATATTTGAGATAATTGAACTTTTTCCCTGGATCCACATTCTTCACAAACATTGAAAAGCATTGTCTGTTTCTACATTTCCTTGGCACCTTGTTGCTTCCTTGGACTATTACTGTCACCTGGCTCTTCATAGCTGCTACAATCAAATTTGCCGAACAAGTGGAACATTGACCCTTGTAAACTCTTCAATACTTGTCACTGATTTACAATACTGTGCAAAAGTCTTCATGGTGTATATATATATATAGCTAGGGCGTCTAAGACTTTTGCGCAGTTCTATAGTAATTTTATGTATTGCACTGTACTGCTGCCGCAGAGAAAAAAAACAAATTTCATGACAGTCTGTACCCACGCCACCCCCGCCCTGGCACTCCTTCTCTGCCACCTGTCCAACACCCCTCCTGCAGCATTCCACCCTTGCCATTTCCATCATCCTTTGATCCCACCAGATTTACAAACTTGCTCTCCACTCCACATTGACATATAGACTACTGTGCAAATGTCTTAGGCACCCTAGCAAAATATATTGTATATGTGCCTAAGACTTTTGCACAGTACTGTAACTCTCTCTCCCTCTGCTGGGCATCAATTAACAACACCCAGAAGATTTTGTTTTTATTACTCTTTACACTTACTCCTTAATCATGAAGTACAGATAATCCAACTTCCGAGAGTTCCAGCCCATGTTCACAAAAGCTCTGGGTTGCCAATTGGATAAGTCTGCAGGTTGACGTCTCATTATCTGTAAGTCCTGGTGTTGATACCGAAGATTGAAGCCAAAGGCCAAAGTTGGCGAATCCATAAGTCAAGGCCCGATGATCAAAGCCATGGGTTTGCACGTCTGCGAAGTTACTGGGGAAGCCAGAGGCCCAATGTCAATGAGTCTGCTGGGTGCTGGAAGCCCGGAGGAGGCCTGTCCTGGAGGTGGAGGCCCATCTCTGTGCACGAGCGGCTGGTGCATAGGAGGAAGGAAACGGGCTTGTTTTGTTGTTCTTGTTATTCTGTTGTTTCTGTTGTTGCTTGTGTTGTTCAGCTCAACACGGTGGGCATGCTATGTTGGCGGCGGAGTGTGTAGCGACACTTGTGGGCTGCCCCCAGCACATCCTTAGGATGTTAACGCAAACAATGCATTTTTTGATGTACATGTGATTAAAAAATGAATCTGAATCAGAAGTATTTGTACAGCTGGACACACCCTGTCCTGGTGCTGGACCATAATTTAGTTTTTAACCTGCCCTGTCATTTGCTGTCTTGATTGTAACTTTGGCTTCCATGACTGTTGGTCTCCCCTCCTTTCCACTTGACTGGGTCAAAGTTCAAAGTTTAAAGTATACTACCTTGGGATTCATTTTCTTGCAGGCATTCACAGGAAAATAAAAGAAATACAATAGAATTTATGAAAAACTATACATAAACATACTGAATGCCAAAGTAAAAGAATCCAGAGAGACCGGCCATTCTTCAATACTTCCTGTTCCATTGAGTATTGGGCTTATGCGGAAGACTATTCTGCATTCCGGTGGCGGACACCATGTAGTGGTTAATGCGACGCGATTACAGCCCAGTGCATCCTGGGGTTTGGATTCAATTCTGGTGCCGTTCTGTAAGAAGGATAGATCTGGTCCTAGGGTTGAGGTTCTGAACTGGAAGAAGGCCAAATTTGAAGAAATGAGAAAGGATCTAAAAAGCGTGGATTGGGACAGGTTGTTCTCTGGCAAAGGTGTGATTGGTAGGTGGGAAGCCTTCAAAGGGGAAATTTTGAGAGTGCAGAGTTTGTATGTTCCTGTCAGGATTAAAGGCAAATTGAATAGGAATAAGGAACCTTGGTTCTCAAGGGATATTGCAACTCCGATAAAGAAGAAGAGGGAGTTGTATGAAATGTATAGGAAACAGGGAGTAAATAAGGTGCTTGAGGAGTATAAGAAGTGCAAGAAAATACTTAAGAAAGTAATCAGGAGGGCTAAAAGAGGACATGAGGTTGCCTTGGCAGTCAAAGTGAAGGATAATCCAAAGAGCTTTTACAGGTATATTAAGAGCAAAAGGATTGTAAGGGATAAAATTGGTCCTCTTGAAGATCAGAGTGGTCGGATATGTGGGGGAGATCTTAAATAGGTTTCTTGCGTCTGTATTTACTAAGGAAACTGGCATGAAGTCTATGGAATTGAGGGAATCAAGTAGTGAGATCATGGAAACTGTACAGATTGAAAAGGAGGAGGTGCTTGCTGTCTTGAGGAAAATTAAAGTGGATAAATCTCCAGGACCTGACAGAGTGTTCCCTCGGACCTTGAAGGAAACTAGTGTTGAAATTGCGGGGGCCCTGGCAGAAACATTTAAAATGCTGCTGTCTACGGGTGAGGTGCCAGAGGATTGGAGAGTGGCTAATGTTGTTCCGTTGTTTAAAAAAGGATCGAAAAGTAATCCGGGAAATTATAGGCCAGTGAGTTTAACATCAGTAGTAGGTAAGTTATTGGAGGGAGTACTAAGAGACAGAATCTACAAGCATTTGGATAGACAGGGACTTATTAGGGAGAGTCAATATGGCTTTGTGTGTGGTAGGTCATGTTTGACCAATCTATTGGAGTTTTTCGAGGAGGTTACCAGGAAAGTGGATGAAGGGAAGGCAGTGGATATTGTCTGCATGGATTTCAGTAAGGCCTTTGACAAAGTCCCGCATGGGAGGTTAGTTAGGAAAATTCAGTCGCTAGGTATACATGGAGAGGTGGTAAATTGGATTAGACATTGGCTCAATGGAAGAAGCCAAAGAGTGGTGGTAGAGAATTGCTTCTCTGAGTGGAGGCCTGTGACTAGTGGTGTGCCACAGGGATCAGTGCTGGGTCCATTGTTATTTGTCATCTATATCAATGATCTGGATGATAATATCGTAAATTGGATCAGCAAATTTGCTGATGATACAAAGATTGGAGGGGTAGCAGACAGTGAGGAAGGTTTTCAGAGCCTGCAGAGGGACTTGGACCAGCTGGAAAAATGGGCTGAAAAATGGCAGATGGAGTTTAATACAGACAAGTGTGAGGTATTGCACGTTGGAAGGACAAACCAAGTTAGAACATACAGGGTTAATGGTAAGGCACTGAGGAGTGCAGTAGAACAGAGGGATCTGGGAATAAAGATACAAAATGCCCTAAAAGTGGTGTCACAAGTAGATAGGGTCGTAAAGAGAGCTTTTGGTACATTGGCCTTTATTAATCAAAGTATTGAGTATAAGAGCTGGAATGTTATGATGAGGTTGTATAAGGCATTGGTGAGGCTGAATCTGGAGTATTGTGTTCAGTTTTGGTCACCAAATTACAGGAAGGATATTAATAAGGTTGAAAGAGTGCAGACAAGGTTTACAAGGATGTTGCCAGGACTTGAGAAACTCCGTTACAGAGAAAGGTTGAATAGGTTAGGACTTTATTCCCTGGAGCATGGAAGAATGAGGGGAGATTTGATAGAGGTATATAAAATTATGATGGGTATAGATAGAATGAATGCAAGCAGGCTTTTTCCACTGAGGCAAGGGGAGTAAAAAACCAGAGGACGTGGGTTAAGAGTGAGGGGGGAAAAGTTTAAAGGGAACATTGGGGGGGCTTCTTCACACAGAGAGTGGTGGGAGTATGGAATGAGCTGCCGGATGAGGTGGTAAATGCGGGTTCTTTATTAACATTTAAGAATAAATTGGACAGATACATGGATGGGAGGTGCATGGAGGGATATGGTCCGTGTGCAGGTCAGTGGGACTAGGCAGAAAATGGTTCGTCACAGCCAAGAAGGGCCAAAAGGCCTGTTTCTGTGCTGTAGTTTCTATGGTTTTTCTATGGTTTAAGTCACTGTACATCCTCCCTGTGGAATGCGTTGTTTTTTTCCCAGGTGATCTGGTTTCCTCCCGCAGTCCAAAGACATACTGGGTAGGTTAATCGGTCATTGTAAATTTTTTCCGTGATTAGGCGAGGGTTAATTGAGTTTGTTGGGAGTTGCTGGGGCAGCGTGGCTCCAAGAGCCATAAGGTCCTAATCTGTGCTGTCTTACTAAGTAAATAAAGAAATAAACTATTCAAGGGCTCTAATCCAGCTCCTGCCGAACACAGATAAAAGCCCCTTTCACAGCTGAGAGTGGTAATGGCCGGCATCACTGGTGAAAGGAGGTTCCAGAGTATCAGCTGCTGCCTAGCACGCATGTGGAGAGGATGCTTGCTATAGTTGGGGAAGCTAGGACAGGAGGGTACAGCTGCAGAATAGAAGGGCGTCCCTTTAGAACAGAGATGAGGAGGAATTCCTCCCGCCTGAGGGTGGCGAATCTGTGGAATTCACTGCCACAGACGGATGTGGAAGCCAAGTCATTGGGCATACTTAAAGCGGCGGTTGATAGGTTCTTGATTAGTCAGGGTGTCAAAGGTTATGGGAAGAAGGCAGGAGAATGGGGTTGAGAGGGATAATAAATCAACAATGATGGAATGGCAGAGCAGAATTGATGGGCTGAGTGGTCTCATTATTAGCAGCTACATTTTCTGATTATCTAAGTGCCTGCAGCACATCTCTGGATTAGAGTATGTGCATAACAGAATGTTATTTTTTTATCAGCGAGACCTGTCCAAAGTTCGCCCTGATGGTTGCTTCCCCCATTACTATGTGCCCATCTAGGGTCCAGTGCTCATTACAACATCCTAACTATCGTGTTAATGAGAGTTATGAACTCAGCGCAGTTTCGTTATGTCACCATTGTTGGCGTGAATATGGCTGAACATTCTTTCCTCGTCATCATCTTCAACCACAGCAGCATTCAACCAGCTCTCAGAATGTTAGGTGAACGTACACGCAGTGGCCACTTTATTAGGTATATCTCTACACCTGCTCGTTAATGCAAATACCTAATCAGCCAATCGTGTGACAGCAGCTCAATGCATAAAAGCATGCAGGTGTGGTCAAGAGGTTCAATTATTGTTCAGATCAGACATCAAAAAGAGGAAGAAATGTGATCTAAATGACATTGACCATGAAGTAATTGTTGGTGCCAGACACAGTGGCTTGAGTATTACAAAAACTGCTGATCTCCTGGGATTTTCATTCACAGCAGTCTCCAGAGCAGGGGTGGCAAACCTTTTGCATTCCATGCATCAATTTTGGACTGTATTCCTTGGAGTTTAGAAGAATGAGGGGAGACCTCATAGAAACATTTCGAATGTTGAAAGGCATGGACAGAGTGGATGTGGCAAAGTTGTTTCCCTTGATGGGGGAGTCTAGTACAAGAGGGCGTGACTTAAGGATTGAGGGGCGCCCATTCAGAACCGAAATGCGAAGAAATTCTTTTAGTCAGAGGGTGGTGAATCTATGGAATTTGTTGCCACGGGCAGCAGTGGAGGCCAAGTCATTGGGTGTATTTATGGCAGAGACTGATACGTATCTGAGTAGCCAGGGCGTCAAAGGTTATGGTGAGAAGGCGGGGGAGTGGGACTAAATAGGAGAATGGATCAGCTCATGATAAAATGGCGGAGCAGACTCGATGGGCCGAATGGCCGACTTCTGCTCCTTTGTCTTATGGTCTTATGGTCTAATTTTTTCACTCACGAGTTCAGTTGCGCCATACAACTCTTGTACCCCCATTCAATTCTTGTAAAAATATGTAAATATAGAACTCGTGCGTGAAAAAAAATCGCATCTCAACTCGTGCGTGAAAAATTGACGCATGGAATGTAAAAGGTTGGCCACCCCTGCTCTAAAGTTTACAGAGAATGGTGTGAGAAACGAAAAAACATCCAGGGAGTGGGTAAAAACACCTTGTTAATGAGAGAAGTCAGAGGAGAATAGCCAGACTACTTCAAGCTACAGGAAGGTAACAGTAACTCAGATAACCACGTGTTACAATGGTGTGCAGAAAAGCATTTCTGAATGCACAGCATGTTGAACCTTGAAGAGGATGGGCTACAGGAGCAGAAGACCACACTGTTATTAGGTACTAATAAAGTGGGCACTGCATGCATTTCCCTGCCTCTAAGCAAACCGAGAACAGCTGATTCTCTTTGCCAACCACATTCAGTTTGTTTCTGAAAACTGGTGCCAGATGTTCAGTTCAAATATACAGTCAAAAGCTGAGTGGTTTCTCTAACATCAGTAAAAGACCTCCCAGCTTTTGTAGCAAAATGACCTATAGTTTGTCTTCCTCTCACATTTCTGTGGTTTGCTGGTTTGCTGCCAAAACCAACCTTAATACCCATGTGACCGGCTCATGATGGAAACACACAGAGAACACTGCCATTATTGCCGCTGTAACATTCCCCAATTTTCACTTGTGTCTTGAGTTCACCAAGTATCCTTCATATTTTTAATGACAGCTCCATCAAAAGCACAATTCTGAAAAGTAGGACATTGCGTTTTGCCATGTACTTGCTCATTCAGTTATCCTAACTCCTTTCTCCAAGAAATTAGTCTTTTGTAGTTCCTCAGATTAACAATCCCCTTTTGCCTCCTCTGCTGCTTGGTTGTTGGTAGCATACTTCTAACTCTGAAATCTTCTTGGATGGTACTTGGCTGAACTTTCGAATAATTTTAACCACAAGTAGAATGTTTATTGCTCTTCAAGCTGCCAACAAAGTAGCTGGTATCACATTAGTATTGTTACCATCTTCAGTAATAATCTGCTTAGTTTTCACCTTTTGCAGTTCACTCCATTTTGTTCTTCA
Source organism: Mobula birostris (assembly GCF_030028105.1). NCBI lineage: Eukaryota > Metazoa > Chordata > Chondrichthyes > Myliobatiformes > Myliobatidae > Mobula > Mobula birostris. Next base: position 132,257,950 of record NC_092379.1, on the reverse strand, counting down.
ACATTATCGGCTGTACCTTTGACAATTTCTATTTATTTTGCGGAGTAGGCCCTTCTGGTCCTTCGAGACATGCACCCCAACAACTCCTGATAAACCCGATTAACCCTAACCAAATCGTGGGATGGTTTACAATGACGCAATTAGCCTAGCTGGTACCTCTTTGGACTGTGGGAGGAAACCAGCGTACCTGGAGAAAACCCACACATTCCATGTGGAGGACATACAGAGTCTCCTTACAGAATAGCACCAGAACTAAACTTCGAACTTCAGTACCCCTGAGATATAATAGTGTTGCACTAACCACAATGTTACCGTGGTGCTTTACTATTAGCATTGAGGAACAAGTCTAGGTACCCTAAGTCAATATTAAACACTTCTTCATATGTCTAGGGCTTTTCCACTACATCCCATTTGTGAAATTTCTGCCAACTCATCTTGACCTTCCTACTCAAGTAATGACATATTTCACCAGTCCTCTGCATATTGACAAAGATTTTAAAGATTATCTTTATTTGTCACATGTATGTTGAAACATACAGTGAAATGCGTCATTTGCGTCAATGATGAACACAGTCAGAACCTGCACTGGGGCACCCACAAGTGCTGCCACACTTCCAGCACCAACACAGCATCCCCATAAATCACAATTCCTAAACTGTACATCTTTGGAATGTGGACGGAATCTGGATTATCTAGAGGAAGCCCTCACAGTCATGGGGAAAATGTACAAACTCCTTACACAGGGTGGTGGGAATTTAATCCCGATCGTTGATCGCTGGTGCTGTAACGCATTGTGCTAATTGCTATGCTACTGTGCAACTTTATTCACCAGGTGTTACTTGCTACAGCCTGAGACTTTCATATATTCCACCCTTAAAACAAGAACCATATACTTTATATAACCTTCTCCGAGAATCATCGCTTTGTCATAGTGGAGAGGCTTGAGATCCTGAGAGTGATGCTGCCTGGAGCGTAGCCCCTGTTAGGGTCACCCATGGTGGTAAGGTCAAGGCGGAAGCTCCAGACAGATGGAGCTGGCCGACGATGATGACACATCACAATGGCAGTGAAGGCAGAGGAAGGCCGCAGCGAAGTTTACCCGGTCATCTTGCACTCCATGCCACTGGACTCCCACCCCGATCTGTCAAGGACTGTGTGGTGGCCGCCCATGCTTCAGCCTCCCCACATTAAACTAGCATCGTGCACAGGCGTTCTTCATTAAAGGCCTCCACCCTAACATCCTGGGTTTGTCAATCATGGATTGGCCTCTACAGCCACCGGGGGACCCGCCAAAAGACAACTCCTTCGGAGAACGCCATCGGGTGATCGCACTACTGGTATATACAGTGGATTCTTCTGAACTGTTGTGCAGGTGAATACACAGTATATTTCACTCACTGAGGTAAGGAGTAAAGCAGAAATATTTATTGTGGGAGTTAGATATCAGCTGAAGTTGCAAACATGGTACCGCGATGTCTCAGTCATTGACACCACTTGACACAGTCATAAAGGTGATAATGGCCCCACCATCCTTAAGTCTTCACTGTTATTAGAAATCATCTTATTCCTCAATGTTGCTCTACCTTTTACCTTCAAAAGCCCCAACAATTTGTCTTTGTTATTTCACTCATGTATCACTTCTAATTTACTCTATTACACCACTGGCGTTTAGAGCAGCAATGAAGGTCCTCCATCTCTGTCTGTCTTTGGCTGCACACAGATGTAGAAGGATTCTTCATTGCTGTTTCTCTAACAGTTTTGTTTCACCAGTCAGGGTGTTAGTCCTGAGCTGAACCCCCCGAACCTGGAGGACCAGCGGACCACTCTTAGTCTGGCCTCTACCCTTTGATCTGTTTGACATGGGTGACCCTACCAAGAGCCAAGGCATAAGGCCCTGACTCTAACTAGCATAGCTCTCCGGCCATTGAGGAAAGCAAACCTCCAAACCGTGACAAGGTTGTAGTCCTCTTGGAGGGTCACTTCTAATGATCAGATGGTAATGCTCTTCCAGTAGTTTTTTAATTTTATTTAGAGATACAGCATGGTCACAGGCTCTTCTGGCCCAACAAGCCCACTCTGCCCAATTACACTCCTGTGACCAATTAACCTGCTAACCCATATGTCTTTGGAATGTGGGAGGAAACTAGAGCACCCAGAGGAACCCCGTGAGGCCATGGTGAAAACACAAAAGCTCCTCATGGGCAGCAGCGGAATTGAATCCAGGTTGGTAGTGCTGTAATCACATTATTCTAATCACTATGTTACTGTGGAGAGGAGGTTATGAGTTCAAATCCTTCTCCAGACATCTGTGCAGTGGTATAGAGGACTAAATCTTTTGCATTCTGACTCTTGAATTTTTTTTTTGTGTTCGTCCATCTTCGTCAATGAGGACTTCGACACCATTATGATGGTGTCAAGACCAACGCATGATTTGGATTTAAGTGAGGGAGAGTTGCGCAGCGTCTGTCTCACTCTCTCTTCCCAATTCCCACCTGGATCCAGTGGCAAGACAGAGTTCAGACAGCTGGAGATGGGACTAGGCACAGTGGATGACCAGGACGTCTTCTGTGTCTTGTCCCGCTCTACACGTTCCACGACGCTTGCAGAGACCGCCTTCTTGACCGTTGGACCTTCCATTGGTCTCGTCCGCTCAATCCGCCGGAGTCTGTCTTCACATGCTGGGATAGACAACTCCCTATCTCACCGAGGGTTTGAGACCCGTCGGCTACCCTCACCTGGTTTAGCCGGCTTGTCGAAGCCGTTGCCCGGGGTGTTGGCCGCTGTCGCATGCAAACAGCTATGGGGAGCCACCGGTGAGAGCTGAGTGCCAGGTGGGGACCAAAGGTGGACTAAACGCCTTGAAAAGGACGTGACATGTTTCCCCACCAGAGGTGCTACCCTTCCCTGACACCCCATACACACCAACTCTTGAATTAGATACTAAACTAGGACTCTGTCTGCTATCTCAGGTGTTTGGCTGCAACAGCTCACACGCCACAGTCTGGAAGGGTAAACAAAAGACTAGCAAGCTCTTCCTGATGTCCAGGTTATCTTGTCATTATCATACCACTGTTTATGGAATCTTGCTATGTGCAAATCACGGTTCAATTCCCACCACCATCTGTAAGGAGTTTCTAATTTCTCTCCAATAACTATGTATGTTTTCTTCAAATCCTTCAGTGTCCTCCCATATTCCAAAAATGTACAGTTAAGCTTAGTGAATTTTGGGCATGCTATGTTTGTTACTCATGAGCACACTGTTAATGTTCATTATCACTTTCTGTCAATACGGTAAGACATGATACTGAAGAAAATCGACGTGTATGTGATAAGTAAATGAATCTGAATCTAAACAGTTGAGAAAGAATGAACAAGAGATGCTGCAGATGCTGCAAATCCAAAGTAACACACACAAAATACTGGAGGAACTCAGCAAGACAGGCAGCATCTATGGAAACGAATAAACAGCCAACATTTCAGGGTGAGACCCTTCATCAGGACTGAGCCCCAGTGAAGGGCCTTGGCCCAAAACATTGACTGATTATTCAGCTCCATTGATGCTGCCTGAACTGCTGAACTGTGAAAGAATTTTGCTTTAATACTTCACACACCAGTTCACCCAGTAGGCTGTTTCCCCCTTTTTAAGTATTATGTACAGATATGATTGCAGTGATTTTTGGACCCAGTAGACTGAGCCTTCTTGTTCTTGTTTTACACTCCGTTTAAGATATTTTAGATTAGATCAGATTATGAGGACACTCAGCCGTCGTTTATTGTCATCTAGAAATGCATGCATTAAGAAATGATACAATGTTCCTCCAGAGTGATATCACAAAAAAACCAGGACAAACCAAAGACTAACACTGACAAAACCACATAAAGTATAACATATAGTAACAGCAGTGCAAAGCAATACCATAATTTGATAAAGAGTAGATCATGGGCACGGTAAAAAAAAGTCTCAAAGTTCCGATCGACTCCCGATAGTCCCGATAGCAGGCAGCAAAAGGGAGAAACTCTCCCTGCCATAAACCTCCAGGCGCCGACAACTGCCAATGCATTGGAAGCACCCGACCACAGCCGACTCTGAGTCCATCCGAAAACTTAGAGCCTCCGACCAGCCTCTCCGATACAACCTCCCGAGCACCATCCTCTGCCAAGCGCTTCGACCCCGCCCTGGCCGCTGAGCAACAAGCAAAGCCGAGGACTCGGGACCTTCTCCTCCAGAGATTCTGGATCACACAGTAGCAGCAGCAGCGAAGCAGGCATTTCAGAAGTTTCTCCTGATGTTCCTCCGTGCTCTCACGCCTGTCTCCATCAAATCAGGATTGTGCACGGCACCCTACTTACATATTACTTACAGGATTGTCATATTACCACTACATCCAAAGAGTTCAAAGAGTTCTAGGTAAATTTATTATCAATGTCACCATATACAACCCTGAGATTCATTTTCTTGCAGGCATTCATGGCAATTACAAAGAAATACAAAAACCACACAGAACAAGGTGGACAAACAACTAATATGCAAAAGGCAACAAACTGTGCAAGTAGAAAATGAAAAAAAAAATCGAAATAATTTCAATAAATAAATAAGCAATAAATATCGTGAACGTAAGTTGTAGAGTCCTTGAAATGAAGTCCATGGGTTGTGGAACCTATCAGGCTGTCCAAACCCCAAACCTGATCATCAACTTTCCCACATAACCTTCCTCTTTCCTTCACAGATGCTGCTAGACCCATCAAGTTCCTCCATGTAATCCACCCATTTGGAGGCAAATGACATTAGATCTCGTACTCAGGTTCCACTTCCTCCACTTCCTTGCATCTCCATACCCCATTAACCAAAACACAGGAGCAGCCCACAGTTCTCATTTCACTGCTGACTAAGTGCTACATTTGAAACCTCAAGGTATTTTGCCAGGAGTTAGAGACATGCAATTTCTCTGGATCTCTGAGTAAATATTACAGAGCCTGACAGGACTTTAGCTGAGCTGAAGTCTTGTATTTTAATGCCTGTCGCATGAGTTTTGAGCCCAAAATGGATTTGCAAATTATGACATTGGAAATTAGAAAACTGGATTTCATAAGGACAAAGAGGAATGCTTTGTGCTGATACATTCCTTCACCTAACACTTCAAGATCAAGCCAGACCTAGAAGCCATTCTGGAATATGATCAAAAAGCCCCTGGGTACTTAAATAAAAGTAAATCATAAACACAAGTGATTCTGCAGATGCTGGGAATCCAAAGTAACACACTCAAAATGCTGGAGGAACTCAGCAAATCAGGCAACATCTATGGAGGGGAATAAAGAGCCAGTGTTTTGAGCCAGGAACCTTCATCAGGACCCTGTTATCTATGTAAGCAGGCTCTTCAGCCCATCTAGTCCATGTCAATCTATTTTACTACTCAGTCCCATATACCTGCATGGAGACCATAGCCCTCCATATCCCTTTCAACCTTGTACCTATCCAAACTCTGCTTAAATGTTGCAATTGAAACCATGTCCTCCATTTCCACTGGGGACTCGTTCCTCTCTTGCACCACCCTCTGACTGAAAGAGTTCCCTTCAGGTTCCCTTCAAACCCCTGTTTCCATCCAGGGGGTCAGTGTGGACATGGTAGAGGATTTCAAGTACCTGGGGATACGAATTGACAATAAACTGGACTGGTCAAAGAACACTGAGGCTGTCTACAAGAAGGGTCAGAGCCGTCTCTATTTCCTGAGGAGACTGAGGTCCTTTAACATCTGTCGGATGATGCTGAGGATGTTCTACGAGTCTGTGGTGGCCAGTGCTATCATGTTTGCTGTTGTGTGCTGGGGCAGCAGGCTGAGGGTAGCAGACACCAACAGAATCAATAAACTCATTCGTAAGGCCAGTGATGTTGTGGGGATGGAACTGGACTCTCTGACGGTGGTGTCTGAAAAGAGGATGCTGTCCAAGTTGCATGCCATCTTGGACAATGTCTCCCATCCACTACATAATGTACTGGGTGGGCACAGGAGTACATTTAGCCAGAGACTCATTCCACCGAGATGCAACACTGAGCGTCATAGGAAGTCATTCCTGCCTGTGGCCATCAAACTTTACAACTCCTCCCTTGGAGGGTCAGACACCCTGAGCCGATAGGCTGGTCTGGGACTTACTTCCTCGCATAATTTACATATTACTATTTAATTACTTATGGTGCAACTGTAACGAAAACCAATTTCCTTCGGGATCAATAAAGTATGACTATGACTATGACTATAAACATTTCATCTTCCACCCTAAAGTAGCTGCAAGAGGGAAAAAAGTGACATTCAATACTCAATTCAACGAGGCATCTAAAAGTCCCGATGAAGGGTCTCAGCCCAAACCTTTGGCCCATTGTTCTTCTCCATAGATGCTACCTGACCTGCTGAGTTCCTCTGGCATTTTGTGTGTGCTACTCTAAATAAAGGCAAATGGTTCTTCAGGGGGAAAAATGACAAGAGTCTCAAAAGTAACATTAGTTAAAAATTTCCCTTTACCTGATACACTTCTGTGTTTACAGTGCTCCGTTAAGGTTAAAATAAAGTTGCTTATCTATGAAGAATATAAGATATAGGAAATGTCTTAGTGGAGAGTATGCTTCCTAAAACAGGGAGATCAAGGACCAGACGGCACAGCCTCGGAATACAAGGACATTCCTTTACTGCAGAGATGAAGAGGAATTTCTTTAGTCAGAGGGTGCTGAATCTGTAGAATTAATTGCCATGGATGGTTGCAGAGGCCAAGTCATTGAGTATATTTAAAGTGATTAATAGGTTGTTGTTAGTTAGGGTGTCAAAGGTTAAGGGAGAAGACAGGAGAATGGGATGGAGACAGAGTATAAATCAGCCATGATAGGATGGCGGTGCAGACTCGATGGGCTAAATAGCCTAATTCTGCTCCTATGTCTTATGGTCTATGAAGACAAAATAAAGATTGAATTTGAAATTACTTTTATACTAATGCCTTAGTTGGTATTAATAACACACAACACAAAACAACTGTAGTTGGTAGGTGAAAAAAACAAGCAGTAGAAAGCACACCTGAGCATATGCAGACTCACTTGTTAGGACGGTTTGTCTACCAATACGTCCTATTTAACAGATGGTTCAGATATTGAAGTTTGTCAAAAAGCAGCTCAGTGATGCAATCTGGATAAATGAGGTGTTTTGTTGTGGGTTTTTAACCTTGCTGTTGATAGATTCACACATAAAAACCAAACAGGAAATAGAAAAGAAAGCTCTATGTCTCTTTACTTTGGCACGCTTTGAACCAGTCATGGAAAAGGATAGGGTTAGATCGGGAGTTAAGGTCTTAAAGTTGGAGACAAGTGTTAACTTCAACAGTATTAGAGAGGTGTCATAGAGACATAGGGCACTACAGCACGTAACCAAGCCCCTTGGCCCATCCTGATTTTTCTACCTAGTCCCCTCTGCTCGGTCCATAGCCCCCTCATCCACACACCTATCCAAACTTCTCTAAAATGCCACAATTGAACCTACATCCACTACTTCCACTGGCAGGTCGACCCTCACTCACACACCCTCTGAGTGACAAAGTTCCCCATGAGGTTCCCCTTAAATGTGTCTCCTTTCACCTTAAAGTAAACAGGAAGCAGCTGCCAAGGTGAAAATTATCATTCAGTAAGTGTGAAGCATCTAAAAGTCATCTTGATGAGTTCAGAGACAATATGTCCCTGAAAAGGTAAGAAGCAAAGATAGTAGGATCAAGGAATCTTGGATAACAAAGGAAATCGAGGGAAAAGAAAGATGCATTTAGGAAATTGTTAACAAGAGAATTTATGAAGGATTTAGGAGAGATCCTAAGAAAGCAGAGATGAAGGCAAAGAGATGACATGAAATGTTACTGGCCAATAGAAATAAAGAGAATTCCAAAACCTTTTAGAAATATGTTAACAGCAAAAGGGAAGGAAAGGAAGGAGTAGGGCTCCTTAGAGGAGAGACTTAGCGCAGAGTAGAGGGATATGTGTAAGCTTGTTGAATCAGGATTCGCCTAGGAGAAGATGAGAGGGTGGGGAGTTTGGGGAGATGTATGTTCATACTCTGGAACGTGTGTATTCCAAACAATTAGCCTCTGTCAAGTCATTCACTGAAGCCTAAACATCTGTAAATCACAGGTCTGTAACAACATGCAAATCGCACAACAGTGTGTCTCCCCCAATTAAAAAGTCACCATAGTTGATGTTCCTCATACGTCAAAGTTTACCGAGCATGAGGACAATTGGACTAAAACAGAAACAATTGGAGCTCTTTTTTGACCACCGCATACAAAAATAGGATACATACCTTTCCCCTATGTTATTGTGAAGAATTTGGAAGGTGGCCATGTTCCCAGGTTTGAGCTTTATGGAGTCTATCAAAGGGGACAAGAACAACAAGACATTCCAATCTTCAACATCCCTCAGATGAGACATAAAGATGTCTGGTACTACTTGTGATTGGTGAAAATCACTGGTGAATAATTGAAACAAGTCTAGTCACTTATCTGGCAGATCATCAATGACCATGAAAGAAGTGGCTCCAATGGCATTATGAGGAAAGAGAGGTTAAGTTTCCAATTGATCCAATTATGTACATGTGGAATAACCACCACTGGTTACACAAACTTCAGACTAAACTTTTCAGTCACCTGAAATATCACCTACAGTACCGTGCAAAAGTCTTAAGAATATAAACAAAATTATGAGAGGTGTAGATCTGGTGAATGCTTGTAGGTTTCTTTTCCCCCTGAGGTTGGGTGAGACTAGAAATAGGAGTCGTATGTTTAGAGCAAAAGGTGAAATATTTCAGGGGAACCTCTTCAGTGAGAGGTGTAGCACGAGTGTGGAACAAGCTGCCAGCAGATGAGGTAGATATGAGTTGAATTACAAAAACTTGGGAGAAGTTTGAATTGGTACATGGATGAGAGGGGTATGAAGTGTATGATCCAGGTGCAGTTAGATGTGAATAGGCAGAAGACCAGTCTGACACAGACTAGATGGGCCAAAGGGCCTGTTTCTGTGCTGTAGTGTTCTACAACCCTATGACACAGAATGATAGGGCTGTGCAACTTACCATATGAAAAAAGGTGTTGGAAAAACACTTACTGAGGGTAAAAAAAAATGCCTGGATGTGTACTGAAGAGATGCGGCCCGCAGGAATCCAGAGCAAGTGACAGGAAGTAGAATTAGCCTGGGTAGCTTTTCTTATAACCACCGTAAACAAAATGAATCAAATAACGTTCCTTGATGCTATTAATTTTCTGTGATCTATGAAAACAATATTGGCTAGACTTGAAAACTGCTTCAGTGATTGTAAAATGATTTGAGACATTTCAAACAGGATGCAAAGGTTTCATAAGAATCTGAGTTTTTCTTTCTTTCCATGAACTTCTTTTCATTTCGTGGGAAGAATGAAAAACTTACCTTTGATTCAAGGTTTGCTGGAAGCTGCAGAGGGTCGTAGACTCAATCAGCTCCATCATGGACAACACCTTCCCCACCTGCAGGGATATCTTCAAGCAGTAGTAACTCAAGAAGGCAGCATTCACCAGTAAGGACCCTCATCATCCAGCTAATGCCCTCTTCTCATTACTACCATCGAGGAGAAGGTACAGCAGCCAGAAGACCCACGCTCAATAATTTAGGAGTAGTTTCTCCCCTATTGCCATCAGATTTTTGAACTTTTCATGATACCATGAAACATTCTATAGTTGTACCATGGACAGGTTGCATCACTGTCTGGTATGGAGGGGCTACGCACAGGACCGAAAGAAGCTGCAGAAGGTTGTGAATCTAGTCAGCTCCATCTTGGGTACTAGCCTACAAAGTACTCAGGACACCTTCAGGGAGCGGTGTCTCAGAAAGGCAGCGTTCATTATTAGGGACTCCAGCACCCAGACCATGACCTTTTCTCACGGTTACCATCAGGTAGGAGATACAGAAGCCTGAAGGCACACACTCAGCGATTCAGGAAGTTTCTCCCCCTCTGCCATCTGATTCCTAAATGGACATTGAATCTTTGGACACCACCTCACTTTTTTTAATATACAGTATTTCTGTGTTTGCACGTTTTTTAAAAATCTATTCAATATATGTAATTGGTTTACTTGTTTATTTATTATTTTTTAATTTTATTTATTATTTTTTCTCTGCTAGATTAATTGAACTGCTGCTGCTAAGTTAACAAATTTCATGTCACGTGCCAGTGATAATAAACCTGATTCTGATTCTGACCTTGTAATTCCTTGACTTTGTGCTGTATATTTAATTTGTAATTTACGCTAATGTTTATGTCTTTGCTCTGTGCTGCTCCTGCAAAGCAACAAATTTCATGTCACATAAACCAGTGATAATAAACTGGATTCTGATTATAATTCACGGCTAAATATCAAAGTCCCCACCCAATCACCCCATCCCTTCCTCTCTCATTCCCACTTCACTTCCAAGGCAAATTCTCTATTCTGCTGTTGCTCGGACAACCTTTCACATTTGGAAACATTGCACCTTAAAAATTAATTAGTTCAAGGTTCAAATGTACGAAGTAGATTAATATCATATATGTGACTCTATACAACCTGAGATTTATTTTCTAGCAGGCATACTCAGTAAATCCAATATCCGTAAAAGTATCAATAAAAGACTGTACCGAGTGTACAACCAATGTGTAAATGACAACAAACTGTGTAAATACAAATAAAAAACAAAATTGCAATAAATATCGAGAAGCATGAGATAAAGAGTCCTTGAAAATGAGTCCATTGGTTGTAGGAAAATTTCAGTGATGGGGCAATTGAAGTTGAGTCAAGTTATCCCCATTGGTTCTAGAGCCTGATGATTGAGGGCTCATAACTGTTCCTGAACCTAGTTTTTTGTCCCTTTCTCTTCACCATTTACACCTCGGACTTCAACTACTGCACAGAGTCTTGTCATCTTCAGAAGTTTTCTGATGACTCTGCCATAGTTGCATGCATCAGCAAGGGAGAGGAGGCTGAGTACAGGGCTACGGTAGGAAACTTTGTCACATGGTGTGAGCAGAATTATCTGCAGCTTAATGTGAAAAAGACTAAGGAGCTGGTGGTAGACCTGAGGAGAGCTAAGGTACCGGCGACCCCTGTTTCCATCCAGGGGGTCAGTGTGGACATGGTGAAGGATTACAAATACCTGGGGATACGAATTGACAATAAACTGGACTGGTCAAAGAACACTGAGGCTGTCTACGAGGAGGGTCAGAGCTGTCTCTATTTCCTGAGGAGACTGAGGTCCTTTAACATCTGCCGGACGATGCTGAGGATGTTCTATGAGTCTGTGGTGGCCAGCGCTATCATGTTTGCTGTTGTGTGCTGGGGCAGCAGGCTGAGGGTAGCAGACACCAACAGATTCAACAAACTCATTCGTAAGGCCAGTGATGTTGTGGGGATGGAACTGGACTCTCTGACGGTGGTGTCTGAAAAGAGGATGCTGTCCAAGTTGCATGCCATCTTGGACAATGTCTCCCATCCACTACATAATGTACTGGGTGGGCACAGGAGTACATTCAGCCAGAGACTCATTCCACCAAGATGCAACACAGAGCGTCATAGGAAGTCATTCCTGCCTGTGGCCATCAAACTTTACAACTCCTCCCTTGGAGGGTCAGACACCCTGAGCCAATAGGATGGTCCTGGACTTATTTCCTCGCATAATTTATATATTACTATTTAATTATTTATGGTTTTATTTCTATTTGATTATTTATGGTGCAACTGTAACGAAAACCAATTTCCCCCGGGATCAATAAAGTATGACTATGACTATGACTATGAGTCCTGAAGATCCTGTACCTTCTTCCTGATGGCAGCAGCATGAAAAGAGCATGACCTGAGCAGCAGGGGTTCCTGACGATGGGTGCTGCTTTCCTGTGGCAATGCTCAATATAAATGTGCTCAGTGGTGGGGAGAGCTTTATCTGTGATGGACTGGACTGTATCCACTACTTTTTGCAGAATTTCTGTTGAAGGGCATTGGTGTGAAACAAACCTTGCAGTTGTCTTTAAATTTGGAGGGAATGAAGTGTCCCTTTAAATGTCATCTCACTGGAATGCAGAAATTAGACCATAAGACGATAAGACATTGAGCCAAATTAGGTAATTTGGCTCATCAAGTCTTCTCCACATTCGATCATGGCTGATTTATTATCCCTCTCAACTCCATTCGCACACCTTCTCCATGTAACCTTTGGAATGTTTACTAATCAAGAACCTATAAACCCCTGCTTTAAATATACCCAATGACTTGGCCTTCATAGTCATATGTGGCGATGAGTTCCACGGATTCACCACCCTCCAGCTAAAGAAATTCCTCCTCATCTCTGTTCTAAAGCAATGTCCTTGTATACTGAGACTGCACTCTGGTCCAAAACTCCCCCACTATAGGAAACATCCTTTCCATATCCATTCTGTCGAGGGCTTTCAAAATTCAATAGATTTCAGTGAGATACCCCATCATTCTTCTAAACTCCGGTGAGTGCAGGCCCAAGGCTATCAAATGCTCCTCACACGTTAACCTTTTTATTCCCAGGATTACTCTCATGAACCTCCTCTGGGCCCTCTCCAATGCCGGCACATCCTTTCTTAGATAAGGGGCCCAAAACTGTGAACATATAAAATAAAACTGGGAGAAAGCATTTGTTTTTAAGTTTAAAGCCATCTTATTTATAAAGCAGCAATTCTTTTAGCTCCCCAGCGTGATATAATGAGGATCTAACATATCCAGTTTTGTGTGCTATGAATATTGATGCAACGTTCTACAGTTCATGTGAAATCTTAATGAAATAAAACATATAGTTGGGGGCTGGAAACACAATGCTGAATATATGCTAACATGCAGCAGCCTTTAAAATATTACTATTACCTTAAGATATATTCTCGCATAATCCTTCTTTATTTGCCAGAGTCCCAGAGGAGCTGATTGTAATACATGAAAGTGACTTTATTATCGTTAAGATAAAAGACTTCTTCTCCACAAGTGCTGTACCCTGCATAAGGCAGAATGCATCTGAGAGAAAATTCATTTCATATGGGCCTGTAGATAATGCAAAATTTATCAATGTTGTTATTTGCCTTAAGATTAGATTCTTTTGCTAATGATTTCTTGCAATTAAATTAACAGAACCCTCCACAACAGGCAGGTTAACAGATGGTTTAACTGAATTTGTCAGTAATTTTTTTCTAAACCTGATTGAATAAAACTGGGCTTCAAACAGAAGAGACCACTCTGTAAAAATCAACAAGAATCTTTAACACGTTTGAGGGATCTCGGCCCAAAACGTCAGCTGTTTATTCCCCACTATGGATGCTGCCTGACCCGCTGAGTTCCTCCAGCATTTTGTGTGTGTGTTGAATAAGAATTAATATTTGACTCCATGCCCATTGGTGAAATGAATTACACAAGGTCATGGCTACTGATTAGCTGGCTGGTGGTGTAGTCGCATCACCGGCTGGTGGTGTAGTGTAGTGGCATCAGCACCAGCTGGTGGTGTGGTGTAGTGGCATCATCACCAGCTGGTGGTGTGGTGTAGTGGCATCAGCACTGAACTTTGGGGCAAATGGTCCCGAGTTCAAGCCTGGCCAGGTCCTTGCATGCTTTCCATCCGTGCTGGGTTGAGCGTTGAGCTAGCAACTCAGCCTCATAAAAACCAGTCAAATGCTTCGAAAATAACAAAAATGCTGTCCAGTGCGCCACAAGGTGTGAAAAGTAACAACATCAAGTCAAGTCGCTTTTTATTGTCATTTCGACCATAAACTGCTGGTACAGTACACAGTAAAAACAAAACAACGTTCCTCCAGGACCATGGTGCTACATGAAACAACACAAAACTACACGTGACTAAGTGAGACAACACAAGTCTACACTAGACTACAGACCTACACAGGACTACATAAAGTGCACAAAACAGTGCAGGGCAGTACAATAATTAATAAACGAGACAATAAGCACTGTAGAGGACAAATTACAATATAATAATAAATGATGTAGATGTCAGTCTAGATGTCAGTCTGGGTATTAAGGAGTCTGATGGCTTCGGGGAAGAAACTGTTGCACAGACTGGTCGTGAGAGCCCGAATGCTTCGGTACCTTTTGCCAGGTGGCAGGAGGGAGAAGAGTTTGCATGAGGGGTGCATGATAACATGTCTACTGATTAGCAGTATTTGTCATGTGTACATCGCAACACCCCACCCTGCCACACGCAAAAATGCCATTCCCTGTTCCCAGTTCCTCCATCTCCGCCGCATCTGCTCTGAGGATGAGGTTTTCCGTTCCAGGACATCTCAAATGTCCTCTTTCTTTAAGGATCGTGGTTTCCCTTCTGCCGTCGTCAATGATGCCCTCACCCGCATCTCCTCCATTTCCCGCACTTTGGCTCTCACCCCATCCTCCCGCCACCACAACAGGGACAGAGTTCCCCATGTCCTCACCTAGCACCCCACTGGCCTCCGGATCCAACACATTATCCTCCGCAACTTCGGCCACCTTCAACAGGACCCCACCAGTAAGCACATCTTTCCCTCTCCATCCCTCCGTCTTCTGCAGGGATCAGTCCCTCCACGATTCCCTGGTCCACACGTCCCTCCCCACGGATCTCCCACCCGGCACTTATCCCTGTAAGCGCAAGTGCTACACCTGTCCCTACACCTCCTCTCTTGCCACCATTCAGGGCCCCAAACAGTCCTCCCAAGTGAGACAACACTTCACTTGTGAGTCTGTTGGGGTCATCTATTGCATCCGGTGCTCCCGGTGCGGCCTCCTGTACATCGGTGAAACCCGACGCAGATTGGGGGACCGCTTCATCGAGCACCTCCGCTCCGTCTGCCACAACAGACAGGATCTCCCAGTAGCCACCCACTTCAACTCTGCTTCCCACTCCCATTCAGATATGTCCACACATGGCCTCCTCTACTGCCATGATGAGGCTAAACTCAGGTTGGAGGAGCAACACCTCATATACCGTCTCGGTAGTCTCCAGCCCCTTGGTATGAACATTGAATTCTCCAACTTCCGGTAATTCCCTCCCCCTCCCTTCCCCTATCCCTACATCACTCTGCCCCCTCCCCCAGCTGCCTATCACCTCCCTCATGGTTCTGCCTCCTTCTACTACCCATTGTGCTTTCCCCTATTCCTTCTTCACCTTTCCTGCCTATCACCTCCCCGCCTCCCCTCCCCTACCCCTTTATCTTTCCCCTTACTGGTTTTTCACCTGGAACCTACCAGCCTTCTCCTTCCCACCTTCCCCCCACCTTCTTTATAGGGCCTCTGCCCCTTCCCCCTACAGTCCTGACGAAGGGTTCCGGCCCGAAACTTCGACCGATCATTTCCACGGATGCTGCCCGACCTGCTGAGTTCCTCCAGCTTGTTGTGAGTGTTGCTTTGACCCCAGCATCTGCAGATTATTTTGTGTTTACAGTGAAATATATCAGTTGTGTCAAATAAATGAACAAGGATTATCTGGGCAGCCCACAAGGGTCACCATGCTTCTAGCGCCAACATAGTATACTCACAACTCACTAACCCTAAATGTACATCTTTGGAATGTGGGAGCAATCAGAGGAAACCCATGGGATCATGGGGAGAACATACACAGCAGATACAAGGATCTCAGTAATCCAATGTCAGCACTATCCCAGATGCAGTATGGGTGTGTATAAACTCAGTCAAATCTCCCTACTGTACTACCTGGAAGAATCTTCAGTCCGTCTGTCTTACTGTTCAGGTTAGAATCTAAAGTTCCCAACATTTTTTCTGCCATGGACCAATACCAGTAAGCAAGGAGTCTGTGGATCCCAGGCTGGGAACCTCTGATGCACCTTGACATTTTTTATCAATTCCTCTAGCTTTAGGGGACAATGTAATGGATTTCCTTCATCCATCAAGAAATACTCCTTACTACTAAGTTATTATAAGACAATACACCATCCTTGCTCTGGAGCCCAGATGATTAAAGATTGGCTTTGTTTGTCATATGTACATTGAAATGCGTCGTTTCTGTCAAATCTAATCAGCGAGGAATGCACGGGCAGCCAGCAAGTGTCGCCATGCTTCCTGCATCAACGCAGAACGGCCGCAACTCACTAACCCTAACTATACGTCTTTGGAATGTGGGGGTGGGGTGGGGGAACCAGAGCACCCAAAGGAAACCCACATAGTCATTTTCTGATTATCCAGATTAACAGAAGTTTTATTGTTGACCAATCACTGAAAAAAGCACCTTTATCTCATAAATTAACCAAAATATTGTCCCTTTTCTGATACTTACGCTTCAAAATCAAAATCTGTTGTCCCTCTCCAGATATGTAAACTGGGTTGGTGGAGGTCAAAGTGTGATGGTGTGGTGATGAAAGACTGCAGGAACTATACAGTGGTGTCGAACAGGGCAAGGAACCCTGCGTCTTTTATTAATGTCCTGAATATAAAATTAGATTACGATTAGCTTTATTTGTCACATATACATCAAGACATACAGTGAAATATATTGTTTTGCAACAACAGCCAACACAGTCCAAGGATTTACAGGGGACAGGCCTCATGTGTCGCAAACATTTCTGGCACCAACATAGCAGGTCCACTACTCACTAACCCTTAGCTAAACTTAGATAGAGAGGCCATAATTACAAAAAGTCCGGATGACAGTAATGTGTTAAATGTACTAAAGGGTTAGAAGGACGATAGTAAAGTTTATGACAATATAAAAAGAATGGTGAAATGGCCAGGTTGATGAACTGAATATTGAGAAAGGTAAAGTGATATTTATTGGTTAAAAGGAGAAGCCAGTCAGTTAGACTAATGGGCCCTTTGGTTGGCTGCAGTGATGACTGGCTTTGTGACCATGGACTCACTTTCATGAACTTCAGTTCTGAATTTTTTTTTACTTCTATTGTTTGTATGATTCATTTTTTTCCACACATTGGGTGCTTTAAGGTCTTTTTTAAACGGGTTCTACAAAAGTACAAAGTACAAAATAAATTTTATTATCATAGTACATATATATTACCATATACAACCCTAGGATTGATATTCTTGTGGGCATACTCAACAAGGCCGGCTGGTGGCGCAGTGACATCAGTGCCACACTCCGGAGAGAAGGCTCCCGAGTCCAAATCCAGTCGGGCTGCTCCCGGGCACGCTTTCCGTCCGTGCTGGGTTGAAGGTCGAGCTCGCAACTCGGCCCCGTAAAAAAAAACTGTGCTGTGAGAAGGAAGTGGGGGACGACTCACAGAATCTTTCCTCCAAGACAACCACTTTTTAAAAAAAGTGGTCGCTGAGGCTCTGGCAGAGTATGGCACACAAAAATAATCTCAACAAGTCTATGGAATGATAACTAATACAGAATTAATGAATGACCACCAAACTAGTTTCAAGTTCCTGGGTGTCAAGATCTCTGAGGACCTAACCTGGTCCCAACATATCGATGCAGTTACAAAGAAGGCAAGGCAGCGACTATACTTCATTAGGAGTTTGAAGAGATTTGGTATGTCAACAAAAACATTCAAAAACTTCTATAGATGTACCGTGGAGAGCATTCTGACAGGCTGCATCACTGTCTGGCATGGGGGAGGGAGCCACTGCACAGGACCAAAAGAAGCTGCAGAGGGTTGTAAATTTAGTCAGCTCCATCTTGGATACTGGCCTACAAAGTATGCAGGACATCTTCAGGGAGCGGTGTCTCAGAAAGGCAGCGTCCATTATTAAGGACCTCCAGCACCCAGGGCATGCCCTTTTCTCACTGTTACCGTCAAGTAGGAGGTACAGAAGCCTGAAGGCACACACTCAGTGATTCAGGAACAGCTTCTTCCCCTCTGCCATCTGATTCCTAAATGGACATTGAACCTGTGAACACTATCTCACTTTTTAATATATATTATTTCTGTTTTTGCACAGTTTTAATATATTCATTATACATATAATGTAATTGATTTACTTATTTATTTGTGTTTTTTTCTTCTTCTTCTATATTATGTATAGCATTCAACTGTGCTGCTAAGTTAACAAAATTTCATGACACATGCCAGTGATAATAAACCTGATTCTGATTCTGAACTAGAGCTTTCAACTAGAGTGCAGAAGACAACAGACTGTGCAAAATGCAAAGAGAAGACACAATAATATAAATAAATAAGCAATAAATATCAAGAAGATGAGATGACAAGTCCTTGAAAGTGAGTCCTTTGGCTCTGGGAATATTTCAATAGGTTATCCCCTTTGTTCAGGAGTCTGATGGTTGAGGGGTAGTACCTGTTCCTAAATCTGGTGGTGCAAGTCCAAAGGCTCTTGTACCTTCTTCCTGAAGGCAGCAGCAAAAAAACAACATGTCCTGGGTGGTGGGGGTCTCTGATGATTCTACCGGGTCTCTCTGTTTTGTGGCTGCCTGTAAGAAGACGAATCTCAAGAATGTAAGATAGTATCCATAGTTTGATAATAAATGTACTTTGAACTTTGAACTTTAAAAGGAGAAGCAACATAAAGTCAATGATATTATTTTAAAAGGGAAATGGGAACAAGAAGACTTGGAAACGAATTCACTCAAATTTTTAATGGTGGCACAATAAGTTATAAAGTCCATTACCAAATCGAGCCACTTCAAGGGTTTTATAACTGAAGCCACAGACAGAGTCGATGATCACTAATTATATAACACTTAGGTCTCAGGAGGGATTATTACTTTCAGTTTTGGGCACTGCACATTAGGGTGCCAAGGCCACATAAATGGAGATTTACTAAAATAATCCCAGGCAGAAGGGATTTCGGTTTGTGGAGAAACTAGAGTAGATGGCTTTGTTCTTCCTAACAGAGAGAAGCTTAAGAGATTTAATAAAGGTGTTCAGAACTATTAAGGGTTTATATAAGGTAGAAAGAGAGGGTCTGTTTCTACTGACAGAACTGTCAATCATCAGAAAATGAAGAGTTTAGATAATCATCAAGTAAATCAAGGGTAAATGAAAATAACTTATTCTGCAAGAGTTGTCAAATGGAAGACACTGAGAATGGAATCAGAGTAACATGCGCAAAATGCTGAAGGAACTCAGCCAGCATCTAGGGAGAGGAATAAAGGGCCAACGTTTTGGCCCGAGACCCCTCATCAGGATTCGTATTCAAATTAATTTATTTATCACTTGTGC
This sequence comes from Mobula birostris, assembly GCF_030028105.1. Lineage (NCBI taxonomy): Eukaryota > Metazoa > Chordata > Chondrichthyes > Myliobatiformes > Myliobatidae > Mobula > Mobula birostris. The sequence continues at coordinate 132,238,787 of NC_092379.1, read as the reverse complement.
ATCGAAACATACAGTGAATTGTGTTGCTTGTGTTAACAACCAACGCAACCTAACTGTGTGCTGGGGGCAGCCCACAAGTGTCGTCGCACATCCCAGAGCCAACATAAAATGCCCACAATACTCGGCAAAGTAATACAGAACACAACAACCATCAAAACAAGCCCCTTCCCTCCGTCCCATCCCATTCACACATGTAGACAGTCCCCCAAAACTAGAGCCTCCATCCTCCAGTGGACTTGGGTACTTGCAGACAACAGACTTCCAGCTTCCCCAGTGGACTATCAGACTCGTAGACTTCAGCCACTGGGCTTAGACTTCTGGATTTCTGATCGACCTTCCAGCTTTGAGCTTCAGCATCAACTCCAGAACTAGCCTGTGCCAGGACTCTGAACGCTAGGTCTCGAATGCTGGACTCATGATTCAATGGGAACTTCCATCCGAGAATTGGATAAATACCAAAATGTGAACTGAAAAGGGAAAAAAATGAAGTGCTACTGAACGCATCAGAGTTAACAGCCATTGGAATCGGGAACAACACACAGGTCAGGCAACATCTATGGAGGAAAGTGGACATTTGGTGTTTCAGGTTGAGACCTTGTCTCTGGACAGCTACTTGACCAGCATGATGAGCTCCTTTCTTCATGTAAGATTCTGTAAGAATGGAATTGATTACCTTCATTTGTCGCATGTAAATCAAAATATCAAAACATACAGCACAATGTGTAATTTGAGTCAAACCAAATCAGCGAGGATTGTTTGGGGGCAGCCTGCAAGTGTCGGCATGCTTCTGGCACCAATATACTAACCCTAACCCTAACTGTACGTCTTTGGAAAATGTGGAAGAAAACCAGTGTGCCCGGGGGAAGCCCACACAGTCACAGGGAGAACGTACAAAGACCTTACAGACAACACGGGGAATTGAACCCTGATCAGTGATTGCTGGCACTGGCACTGTAGAGAAATTGTGCTAACCACTACCTAAACGTGCCAGTTTTACGATTATGGTTAGTGAACTCCTATAGGACTAGTAATTCTGCAATTATATAAAACAAAATGAATAAAATACAGTACATCCTTCTATTCACCTGTTTCAGTTTACACTGTCACTGAGGGGAAAACGTGAAGGATCATTTGTTTCAGAAGGAATTTATGCTGAGGAATGTTGCTGAACTCGTTGAGAATATACCTACAACTAATTCTTAAGATTCTCCACAGTTTGGTTAGCTGGAGAACAGAGGGGTGTCAGGTATCCAAGGTTCGAGCTCTTGTTTACCATTTCCAAGTGGGTAAGTACAAAGTTTCCTTTTAAAGTCAAAGTAAATTATTATCAAAGTGTGTTTTCCTGTCCCAATGTCAGCATATGCTACGCAGGGATTCATTTTCTTGCAGGCAAAGAAATACGATAGAATCAATGAAGACTGACAAACAACCAATATGCAAAAGAAGACAAACTGTGCAAATATAATAAAAACAAATAATAATAGCTAATAATACTGAGAATGAGCTGTAGAGTCCTTGAAAGTGAGGTCAAAGGTTGTGGAATCAGTTCAGCATTGACGTCCTCCCTGCAGGTTCAGGAGCCTGATGGTTGAAGGGTAATATCTATTCTTGAACCTCATGGTGTGGGACCTCCTTCCCAATGGCAGCAGCAGAAGAGAACATGACGTGGATGGTGGGGTTCCTGGTTCAGATCTGACCTATCGGAAACACTGTTCTCATGAAGAACTAATGAAGAATTCTCAAAAACAAATACTGTAGAATGGAAAGAACGGAAAGCGTAATGGAGGAATTTACAATTCAAGAAGGGGATTGTTTGAATTTGCCATCCAATTATCTTATTCCACTTCTATTTTGTCTTCATTAGGTCACCAAAGATTAAATTAGATCAGCTTTTATTTGACACATATACATCGAAACATTAAAACATACACTGAAGCTTTAGAATTCAGCTGGATGTCGTCAGTCCCAAAGTCTAACAGCTGTATTTAAATGCAAAGATAGTTTCACATGTTTTAAAAGTCATAGAATCATAGAGCAGGGAAAAAGGCTGTTCAGCCCACTGAGTCTGTGCTAACCACAAACCCCCACACTTACGCTAGTCCTATATTAGTCTTATTGTAAATGATAAGTTTGATTTACATGATTTTCAGACCAGTGCAAAGCTTAGTTATTTTCAGTATGCATAATGACACATGTAAGTCGAGCAACGTGGGCTAATTTTCCCCACCATGCTTCAAAAGTTCTTCTTCAAGACGGATAACTGAACTTGGTTTGCAACTGATATGAAAATCTCGCCTGCTGTGCAGGAACGAATTATGCCCATCAGTGCCTAGTCACGTTTCTGGAGCGACTCTAATCAACTCGAACATGGCAACATAACGAAGTTTCATTAAGAGAAAAGTAAATTTTCAGTCAAATAAACACTTCATAAAATAGCATTGCACAACAGGAATTCTAGGCAATGGGCCTAGAAATTCCTTTAGGTTTTCATTATTATGGATCTTAAAATGCAAGAAATCGTTCTTAATTTTCCTCTTTCTTTCCATCCATCTAAAACAAATTAGCACAGATTATCACACACTTCATTATCACACACATTCTCAGCCTTGGTTAACAAAACTTAACACTCAGTGGCCACTTTATTAGGTACACCCGCTCGTTAATGCAAATATTTAATCAGCCAATCGTGTGGCAGCAACTCAATGCATAAAAACATGCAGACATGGTCAAGAGATTCAAACAAGACAACAGAATGGGAAAGAAATGTGATGTAAGTGCCTTTGACCATGGGATAATTGTTGGTGCCAGATGGGTTGGTTTGAGTATCTCAGAAATTGCTCACCTCCTGGGATTTTCATTCCTAACAGTCCCTGGGTTTTACGGAGAATGGTGTAAAAACAAAAAAAATCCAGTGAGTGGCAGTTCTGTGGAAAAAAAGGCCTTGTCAATGAGAGAGGTCAGAGGAGGATGGCCAAAGTGCTTCAAGCTGACAGGAAGGTGACAGTAACTCAGATAACCACGTGTTACAACAGTGGTGTGCAGAACAGCATCTCTGAATGCAAAACACGTCAAACCTTGAAGTAGATGGGCTACAGCAGCAGTGAGCCATGAGCGTACACTCAATGAAGAAACTGGATGATATTGTAGCTCAATTAGAGATTGGCAGGTATGACATTATGGGTATCACTGTTATGGCTGAAAGAAGATCACAGTTGGGAGCTTAACATAGAAATCTACAGCACGTTACAGGCACTTTGGCCTACAGTGTTGTGCCGACCATGTAACCTACTCTAGAAACTGCCTAGAATTACCCTACCGCATAGGCCTCTATTTTTCTAAGCTCCATGTGCCTGAGAGTCTCTTAAAAGACCCTATTGTATCTGCTTTCATCACCGCCGCTGGCAGTGCATTCTACGCACCCACCACTCTCTGTGTGAAAAACTTACCCCTGACATCCCCTCTGTACCTACATCCAAGCACCTGAAAACTATTCCCCCCACCCCCCACCTCTGGCTATCCACACCATCAAGAGTGCACATTGTATCGAAAGGTAGTGGCTTAATTTGCAGCCTCAGACTGCCTGCCCTTTCCCCTTTGAGAATTTCCAAACATACCAATGTTGTTCCTTGCTGAAAATCAATTGGATCTCGGACTGTGTAATGGGATTACATGGACGTTTAGACAAAGGCCCCATGATAACAACCAAATATAGTTTAGCCAAATGAAAAAGCTGTCAAATATCAGATTATCTCTGATATTGATAAACACAAAGGTCAAAGACTATTAAACCCTCTTAATCTATTAAGGCTATTGAAACATAATTTTCAAAAATGTTGATGAATTGACAGATCTTTAAGTCCACATCCATTGGTCTCCCAAAGTTGCTGAGCAACTAAATAGGATTGATTACGAAAGTATATGGTGTGTTGGCTTTACTTAGTCAAGGAATTGAATTCAAGAGCCGCGAGTTAATGTTGCATCTCAATGAAACATTTGACCACATTTGGAATATTGTGTTTAGCTCTGGTCCTCTCATCATTGGAATGATTTGGAAGCTTTAGAGAGGATGCAGATGTTATCTGACTTCAGGTTTATTTTTAAACAGTGGCTCCTAATTCTACATTCTCACACAAGACCAAATGTTCCTCACCTCACCTTGTCAAGACCCATCGGGTACAAGCCTGGATTGCCTAGCCTCTCTCTGTCAGATATCTGCCCAGCAGGAATGATGGGCACCAAGCTCTCTTACTTGTCAGTGGAGCACAAGGTCGGTGGATTTCGGAAGGCACCTGTAAACAGCTGACCCCAGCCTCAGGACACTTTTTGCTGATATGCTGAAGCTGCTGAAGTTGTGCGGCACAGTGTGTAGTGGTTAGGATAACACTACTAAAGTACCAGCAGCTCAGCTTAAATTCTGCCACTCTCTGTAAGGAATTTGTATATTCTCTGCATGAAAACCGGTTTCCTCTGGGTGCCCTGGTTTCCTCCCACATTCCAAAGTCATACTGGTTGGCAGGTTAATTAGTCACGTGGGTGTAAATAGGAAATGTGCCTCAATGGACTAGAAGGACCTGTTAGCTAGGCAATATCTCTAAATTAAAATAATATTTGGACAACTATCCACAAAATCCAGGTCGTCAATTTTTCCTTCAAAAACAAGCTGGAAATTCAATCTTCAACACCAGAAATAAAGCATAGGGAGGCAAAAATTGGTCACCTTTCTGCATCTGGAGCTATATCATAACTTTGCAAGTGTTGGGCCAATTCTGGGAGCTTAGTGTGGGTGCCACGGTAGCGCAGCAGTTAGTGCAACACTATTACAGCTCGAGACGTTCTGGTGTTTGGAGTTCAATTCCTGCTCCGTCTGTAAGAAGTTTGTACGCTCTACCCGTGAACCATGTGAGTTTCCTCCGGGTGCTCCACTTTCTTCCCACAGTCCAGAGACGTAGGTTGCTGGGTGGCTCATCGAACCAGAGCGGCCTGCTCTGCACAGTATCTCGATCTAAAATAAAACAATCAGATGTATCACAAGGCATTGTGAATTGAATATGCAAAATTTAAACTAATGGATTAATCAGTAGATGGTGCTATAGATTCCTATTCACTTACAAGTGGAAAGTTGATTCATTTTTAGGAAGCAACACACACAAAATGCTGGGGGAACTCAGCAGGCCAGGCAGCATCTATGGAAAAGAGTACAGTTGATGTTTTAAACTGAGACCCTTCAGCAGGACCAGTCCTCTGCAGATGTTCTCTTGTTTTTAATTTTTAGAAACATCATTCCAACCTGATTACTCTACCAATACCAACATCTTTCAAAAATATTTAAATATATAACATATTATTTCAGCTTCTGTGTGGATGGTCTTTTCTATTCTTTTATACAAGGTCAAAGTCCCTATATCCTATTACAAAATCTTACTTTAGATGTTCAGAATTATTACGTTCAGTAGTTTCAACACTTAAGAGAAGTTTGGATAGGTACGTGGATGGAAGGGGTATGGAGGGCTATGGTCATGGTGCAGGTCCATGAGACTCGGCAGTTTAAATGGTTCAGCACAGACTAGATGGGCCAAAGGGCTTGTTTCCGTGCTGTAGTTTTCTATGATCTAAAGACTAGTATTCTTGCTTTCTCTGTGTGCTTTAGATACTGGACGAGAAGCAGGCGGGAAGGTTTAGCAGCGGCCAATGTGTAATTTTCTAGTCCCCACCTGTTTTTAGATTTCACATCGTTCTCTGGTTCTCTTTCTGTGGGTGACAGTTTTCTGCAGTCTCTTGTTGTAGCTGCTGTAAAAAGTAAAAGGAATGTAAAAAAAAAAGATGATCAGCTTTCAGCAAACCATTTGGACATGCAGGCATAATTGCAATTGCTCCTTAGGCCACAAACTCAGGTATTTAATTACAGTTGGTGTACACCGCATCATTCCAAACAGTCTAAGTTTTCAACAGAACAATAGATAATTGCCATCAGTTGGGACCTTGGTGTCTGAATAAGACTGGGAGTATAAATTACACAATTTAGGCAAAACAAAAGAAGCCAACATTCAAAATGTCCAGCAAATCAGGCAGCATCTGTTGAACAAAAGTCAACAAATGCTGGTGGGGTGGGTTAGTACGATTTCCATTTAAAGAGTGTTGGAAGCTTTTCAGGGTAGTAGTGGTTAAATAGTTAATAAGATCATAAGATATAAGAACAGAATTAGGTCATTTGGCCTATCAAGTCTACTCCGCCATTTTCGTCATGGTTAATCCATTTCCCTCTCTGCCCCAATCTCCTGCCTTCCCCCTGTATCCATTCGTGCCATAATTAATATATTAACATCAACCTGCGGCAATGAATTCCACAGATACACCACTTACTGGCTAAAGAAATTCCTCCTCATCTCCATTCTAAATGGATGTTCCCCCTAGTCCTAGACTCCCCCACCATAAGAAACCACCTCTCCACATCTGCTCTATCAAGGCCTTTCAACATTTGATAGGTTTCAATGCGATCCCCTCTCATTCTTCTGAATTCCAATGAGTACAGACCCAGAGCCATCAAACTGTCCTCATTTGGTAACCCTTTCATTCCTAGTATCATTCTTGTGAACCTTCTCTGAAACTTCTCCAATCCTTTCATACGTAAGTAGCCCGAAACTGCTCACAATACTCCAAGCGCAGCCTTACCAATGCCTTATAACTCCTCAGAATTACGTCCTAGTTTGTATATCCTAGTCCATAAGACCATAAGACAAAGGAGCAGAAGTCAGCCATTCGGCCCATCGAGTCTGCTCCGCCATTTTATCATGAGCTGATCCATTCTCCCATTTAGTCCCACTCCCCCGCCTTCTCACCATAACCTTTGATGCCCTGGCTACTCAGATACCTATCAATCTCTGCCTTAAATACACCCAATGATTTGGCCTCCACTGCTGCCCGTGGCAACAAATTCCATAGATTCACCACCCTCTGGCTAAAAAAGTTTCTTCGCATCTCTGTTCTGAAAGGGCGCCCTTCAATCCTTAAGTCATGCCCTCTCGTACTAGACTCCCCCATCATGGGAAACAACTTCGCCACATCCACTTTGTCCATGCCTTTCAACATTCGAAAAGTTTCGATGAGGTCCCCCCTCATTCTTCTAAACTCCAAGGAATACAGTCCAAGAGCGCACAAACGTTCCTCATATGTTAACCCTCTCATTCCCGGAATCATCCTAGTGAATCTTCTCTGTACCCTCTCCAACGTCAGCACATCCGTTCTTAAATAAGGAGACCAAAACTGCCCACAGTACTCCAAGTGAGGTCTCACCAGTGCCTTATAGAGCCACAACATCACATCCCTGCTCCTATACTCTATTCCTCTAGAAATGAATGCCAACATTGCATTCACCTTCTTCACCACCGACTCAACCTGGAGGTTAACCTTAAGGCTATCCTGCATGAGGACTCCCAAGTCCCGTTACATCTCAGAACTTTGAATTCTCTCCCCATTTAAATAATACTCTGCCCGTTTATTTCTTCTGCCAAAGTGCATAACCATACACTTTCCAACATTGTATTTCATTTGCCACTTCTTTGCCCATTCTTCCAATCTATCCAAGTCTCTCTGCAGACTCTCTGTTTCCTCAGCACTACCGGCCCCTCCACCAATCTTTGTATCATCAGCAAACTTAGCTACAAAGCCATCTATTCCATAATCCAAATCGTTGATGTACAATGTAAAAAGAAGTGGCCCCAACACGGACCCCTGTGGAACACCACTGGTAACCGGCAGCCAACCAGAATAGGATCCCTTTATTCCCACTCTCTGTTTCCTGCCAATCAGTCAATGCCCTATCCACGTATGTAACTTTCCCGTAATTCCTTGGGCTCTTATCTTGTTAAGTAGCCTCATGTGTGGCACCTTGTCAAAGGCCTTCTGAAAATCCAAATAGTCCTCGCGAAAGAAATGCTAATATTGCATTTGCCTTCATTACCACAGATTTAACCTGCAAATTAACTTTTAGGGAATCCTGCACAAGGAATTCCAAATTCCCTTGCACCTCAGATTTTTAAATTCTCTCTATATTTGGAAAACAGTCTCCTCTTTTACTTCTTCCACTAAAGTGAATGACCATACAGTTCCCAACACTGTATTCCATCTGCTATTTCTTTGCCCATTCTCCGAATCTGTCTAAATCCTTCTGTAGCCTTCCTCCTTCCTCAACATTACCTGCCCCTCCACCTATCTTTGTAAGCCATCAATTCCATCATCCAAATCATTGACATGTAATGTAAGAAGAAGTGGACCCATCACAGGCCCCTGTGGAACACCACTTGTCACCAGCAGCCAACCAGAAAAGGCTGCTTTTAGTCCCATTCTTTTCCTCCTGCTAATCAGCCAATGCTCTATCCATGCTAGTATCTTTCCTGTAATACCATGGGCTCTTAACTTGTTAGACCACCTCCTGTGCAGCAACTAGTCGAAGGCCTTCTGAAAATCCAAGTACGCACATCCTCCAATTCTCCATTGTCTATCCTGCTTGTTATTTCTTCAAAGAATTCTAACAGATTTGTTAATTAAGATTTTCCCTGAAGGAAACCATGTCTATTTTATCATGTGCCTCCAAGGCCACCAAAACCACATCTTTAACAATTGACTCCAACATCTTCCCGACCACTGAGGTCAAACTAATAAGGCTATAAATTCCTTTCTTCTGTCTCTCTCCCTTTTTGAAGAGGAGAGTGATATTTGCAATTTTCCAATCCTCCATAACCATGCCAGAATCTATTGATTCTTGAAAGTACATTACTAATACCTCCACAATCTCCTCAGCCACTTCTTTCAGAATCCTGGGCTGTAGACCTCCTGTTCCAAGTGACTTGCCTACTTTCAGTTTTCCAAGAACCTTCTCCCTAGTAATGGCAACTTCACACACACGGTTGCCCACTGACACTCTTGAACTTCCGGCATAATGCTAATTTCTTCCACAGTGAAAACTGATGCAAAATAGGTATTCAGTTTGTCTGCTATTTCCATGCTCCCTATTACTACCTCTCCAGCATAATTTCCCAGTGGTCCAATATCTATTCTCACTTCTCTTTTACTCTTTATATGTATGAAGAAACTTTTGGTATCCTTTTTTATATTATTAGCAAGCTTACTTTCGTATTCCATCTTTACCTTCTTAATGACTTTTTCATTTGCATTCTGTTGGTTTTTGAAAGCTTCCCAATCCTCTTACTTCCCATTAATTTTTGCTTTATTATATGCTCCCTCTTTAGCTTTTATTTTGGCTTTGACTTCCTTTATCATCTACAGATTGCATCATCCTGCCTTTAGAATACTTCTTCTTTGGGATCTAACTATTCTGCATCTTCCAAATAGCTCCCAGAAATTCCAGCTATTGCTGCTCTGCCATCATTCCTCTTAGATTCCTCTTCCAATCAACCTTGGCCAGCTCCTTTCTCATGCCTCTGTAATTTCCTTTACCCCACTGTAATACTGACATACCTGACTTTAGCTTCTCCTTCTTGAATTGCAGGATGAATTCTATCATATTATGATCACTTTCTCTGAAGGGTTCCTTTACCTTAAGCTTTCTAATCAATTCCGGTTCATTGCACAACACCCAATCCGGAATAACTGATCTCCTCGTGGATTCAACCACGAGCTGCTCTAAAAAACTATCTTGTAAGCAGTCTACAAAAACCCCCTCCTGAGATGCAGCACCAACTTGATTTTCTCACTCCCCCATGACTATTCTAGCATTGCCTCTTTGCTATGGCTTTTCTTTCTCCTGTTGTAATTTGAGTGGTGGGAATTGAACCCAGATCAGTGATTGCAGGCTCTGCAAAGCATTATGTTAACTGCCACACTGCTGTGCAGCTTTGCCTAGCCATGGCGTGTTTAGGGTTGACCTTGCCTGCAGCTGCGTGAGATAACCAATGATAATTAACCAAAGTTGTGCAACTTTATTACTTTAGAAATATGAAGTTAGTGTATTGAGCCAAGGCCTTCCAGGGTCAGAGACACCCAGCAGTTTAAGGGAGATGGAGGATGCTACTTTCAGTAAGTTTTCCTGCATGAGTTAAGGGCCCAGAAGGGCAGTAGTGACCTTTCCCAAATGACCACTCCCTCAAGTCATAGGACATAGGAGCAAAAACAGGCTATTCGGCCCATTGAGTTTGTTCTGCCTTTTGATCATTGCTAATTTGTTAGTCCTCTCAATCCCATTCTTCTGCCTCCTCCACAGATTCATCACCCTCTGGCTAAGGAAATTCCTGCTCATCTCTGTTCTAAAGGGACAGGCCTCTGAACTGAACCTGTACCTCTGGTCCTAGATTCACTCACCAGAGGAAAATCCTCTCCACATCCACTCTATCGTGGCCTTTCAACACTCAACACTCTTCAAGTCTCTCCCAAGTAATGTCCCTTCCTGGGTGATGTTCAGCCCACCCAGTCCATGCTAACCCAATCTTCAACCGAGTCTCATCTACCATAGGCGGGCTGCAACCAGCATGAGAAGTCTTTGTTGGTGATGCAGTGTGAAGTTTAAAAAGAGCTCAGGTGCTTTTGGAACTTTTCAGCAGGCTGCAATCATGATGATCCATTCGGCACTCGGCAGGGGCCAATAAATAGAAGCAAGGTGTGAGCGGGGCAGCCATTGTGGGAGCAGCTAGTGTGTGACAGGTAGAGTTAGGGTGGTCAGGCTTTGGCTCAACAGGTTTAGGTGAGAACAGGCTTGGGCAAGCACAGGCAGAGGTTCTAAGTAAGCTTCCAGTATGTTTTTTTTCCCAGTGTGCTGAGAATGGGTCGAGAGTTAGTAGTATGTTGCTTGTGTGGGATGGGGGAACTTTGAGAGTCCTCCAGTCTCCGTGATAACTACATCTACATGAAGTGTACCGAGCTGCAGCTCCTTAGAGACTGTGTTAAGGAACCGGAGCTGCAGCTGGCTGACCTGCAGACCATTCGGGAGAATGAAGAGGTGATAGATAGGAGCTACAGTGATGCAGTCACCCCTAAGTTGCAGGAGGCAGGTCCCTGGGTGACTGTTGGAAGAGGGAAAGGAAATGAGCTGTCAGGGCAGAATACCTCTGTGGCCGCCCCCCTCAATAATAAGTACATCCCTTTGGATACTGCTGTGGGGGACGACCTCTGGGGGAAGCCAGAGTGACCTGATCTCTGGCAGAGTCTTTCTCTGTGGTTCAGAAGGGAAGGAGGGAGAGGAACAGACAGCAGTGATAGGGGATTCCTTATTTAGAGGAGCAGACAGCAGTGATAGGGGATTCCTTAATTAGACGAGCAGACAGCAGATTCCATGGACATGAAAGAGACACCCTGACAGTATGTTGCCTCCCAGGTACCAGGGTTAGGGATGGCTCAGAGCGGATCCACAGTATTCTCAAGGGGGAGGGTGAACAGCTGGAAGTCGTGATACGTATTGGTAGCAATGATATAGTTGGGAATAGTGAAGAGATTGTGAAGACAGAATATAGGGAGTTAGATAGAAAGCTGAAAAGCAGGACCTCCAGGGTAGTAATCTCTGATTTACTGCCCGTGGCACGTGCTATTGAGGGTAAGAATAGGGTGACTTGGCAGATGAATGCTTAGTTGAAGAATTGGAGCAAGGGTCAGAGTTTCAGATTTCTGGATCTCTTCTGGGGAAGGACAGGCATATTACAGGGCAGAATTACAGTGTGATGCTGAGGTTTTATAAGGCATCGGTCAGACCACACTTGGAGTATTGCAAGCAGCTTTGGGTCCCTTATCTAGATGTGATGGGGTTGGAGAGGGTCCAGAGGAGGTTCACAAGGATGATTACAGGAATGAAAGGCTTAACATATGACGAGCATTTGATGGCTCTGGGCCTGTACCCCTTGGAGTTTAGAATAATGCTGGGGCGGGGGGGGGGGTTCTCTATCGAATATTGAAAGGCCCAGTTGAGTGGATGTGGAAAGGACGATGCCTATAGTGGTGGAATCCAGCACCAGAGGCAACAGTCTCAGAATAGATGGATATCCATTCAGAAAAGAGATGAGGAAAATTTTCTTTAGCCAAAGGGTGATGAATTTGTGAAATTCATAACCACAGACAGCTGGGCAGGCTGCGTCATTGGATACGTTTAAAGAGGTGGTTGATAGGTCCTTAATTAACCAGGCCGTCAAAAATGGCGATGAGAAGGCAGGAGACTGGGGTTGAGAGGGGATAATAAATTAGCCATAATGGAATGGCGGAGCAGACCTGATGGACCAAATGGCCTAATTCTGGTGCTATGTCTTGTGATCTTATGGTAGTACCTTTACCCAGATCATACCCCTCCAAACCCCTCTCATCCATGTACTGTACCTATGCAAATTCCTCTTGAGAAGAATTATAGAGTCATAGAGTACTACAACACAAAATAGGCCCTTCATCCCATCTAGTGCAAGCCAAACTGGTCCCATGGACCCACAGCTGGACCATAGCCCTACGTATGCCTCACATCCATGTACCTTTTCTAACTGCCCTTAAATGCTGCAATCAAAACCACATCGACAACTTCCACCGGCAGCTCCTTCCTCACTTGCACAAACCCCTCAGGTTCCCCTTAAATATTTCACCTTTCACCCTTGAACTATGACCTCTAATTTTTGTTTCACTCAACCTCAGTGGAAAAAGTCTGCTTGCATTTACCCTAGCTATACCCCTCATAATTTTGGATGCCTCTATCAAATCTCCCCTCATTTGCCTGAGCTCTGTATATTAAAGTCTCTTTTCAGAGTATTATTTCTCATTTGCACAGTTTGTCGTCCTGCACATTGGTTGTTTGCCAATCTTTACCAATTTATGTATAGTTTTTCATAAAACCCTATTGAATTTCTTTTTTCTTGTAAATGCTTGGATGAGAATGAATCTGAAATTAGAGTATGGTAACATTTAAGTACTTTAATAATAAATCTAATTTGAACTTGAAATTTGAACTTTGAATATCGTGGTCAACATTGACATGATGAGATTCTGATTCTAAGATTAGCTGGTCTGTTATCATGGTGTACATTTCTGGAAAAATCCATGCTGGATTGAGGTTTCACCATCACCAGAAGTCATGAATTTGTTTGTTCGCTTCACTTCACTTCAGTTTGTTACTGGATGATCTGTAAGTGCAGCTGGGGTAAGGGTGGGAGTAGAGGGTGATGGTAGTGGTTTGAAGGGCAGAGAGGTGATATATCCTTTGATCTTCTCACGCCACTATCTAGTGCTGTTAATTACCTATATCAATTTCCATATTTGGCAAGACTGACAATTAACTGTATCACCCAATGATCCACCTCAAATTAAATTCCCATAAACATTTGGAATGTTAACTTTGAGAAAGAAACAACCATTTTCATAATATACCCAATATAATAAAAAAAGTTGCTAAACATATCCAAGTTATTATAAACACAAGAGTTTCATGATTCACAACAAGTGGGTATGCAATTAAGGTGAGAGGAGATTAAGTTTATAGGATATTTAAGGGGTAAGTTTCTTACACAGAGAGTGGTTGGTTCCTGGGATGTTCTGCCTGGGGCGGTGGTAGAGACAGGTACAAGTACGTTACGAACATTTAGATACGCAAGTGAATGTGAGGGAAGTGGAATGATATGGACATTGTGTAGGCAGAAGGATTGGTTTAGTTGGCCATTTGATTGGCTTGGCACAACATTATGGGCTGAAGGGCCTGTTCCTGTGCTGTACTGTTCTGCGTTCTATTCTACAGATGCTGGAAACCTTAAGCAACACGCAACACGCTGGAGAAACTCAGCCAATCAGATAGCATCTATGGGGGGGGGGAATAAATCATTAATGTTTCAAGCTGAGACCCTTCATCACACCATGACATGACACGTCTTGGCCCGAAACATCGACTGTTTACTTCCCTCAATAGATGTTACCTGAGTCCTCCCAGCACTTTGTGTGTGTGGTTCTCCAAGTTATTACATCACCTTCTGTGCACTGCAAGAACACAGCTGGATTCTAAATCATTCCTAGTCCTTCAGTGTAGCAGAGCTAATTGCTATTTTTCAACAGTATTAATCTACTCCATGTGGTTAGACAACTCTGGCACCTCCAAGTAAGAATCTGTTCCTTCACCTGAATACTGAACATATCCGTTCATGTTTCTGTATCCTGCATTTTGGATTTCCCTTTCCCTGAGAGTGGTTGTTGGTGATGTGACAAGCATAAATGTTCGGATTTATTTTGGAATGACAATGCAAAGGAAAGCACAAGTTCTGGGCATTAGGTTATGAGAACACTCAGTCCTCTTTTATTGTCATTTAGAAATGCATACATGCATTAAGAAATGATACAATGTTTCTCCGGAGTGATATCACAGAAAACAGGACTAACACTGACAGAACCACATAATTATAATATATAGTTACAGCAGCGCAAAGCAATACCATAATTTGATGAAGAACAAACCATGGGCACGGTAAATAAAGTCTCAAAGTCCCCGAGTCGATCGACTCCCACGTCCGTGATAGCAGGCGGCAAAAGGGAGAAACTCCCTGCCATAAACCTCCAGGCATCGTCAACTTGCTGATGCCCTGGAATTAGATCTGCTCAATGGCACATTATTTTAGGACCCTATTGGCATGAGATTCTAGTTAACAGTTACATTAGAACCCAAGGGGGCCTCTGCACAGAATTGGAAAATAACTGCAGGTGTTTGTGAACTCAACCAGGTCCATCATGAGCACTGGCCTCCTCAGTATCATGGGCATCTCCAAAAGTCAATGTCTCAAAAAGGTGTGTTCCTTCATTAAGGACCCCCATCACCCATCACTCTTCTCATTACTACCATTGGAGAGGAGGTACAGGAGCCTAAAGACAGGCACTGAATGTTTTAGGGACACCTTTACCCCGTCCAACATCAAATTTATGAACATTGAGCCACCCATGAACGCCACCTCACTATTTCTTTCACTCTCCTTTTGGACTATTTACTTAATTATGGGACGAGGAGTATCTTAAGTCTTACCGGTAATTGTTTTCAAAATGCTATCATGTTATATAAAATTATATGTATGACAATTATGCCATGGGTCCTGCATTAATGTGGTTTTACTTCTCCTATGCAGTACTTTGTAAACATTGTCTGAAGTAACAGGAGAACTTGGACAGAGTTTCTTCCTCATAAGATTGAATTTACTGTATGTTACGAGTAAAAGTTGCAATAACTCTGCAGCTAATAATGTAAACTGCATAATATATGCAATTAATATATGCAGATAGAACATACACTCAGTGGCCACTTTATTAGGTATAACGGTACACCTGATCGTTAATCAGTTTATTATGTGGCAGCAAATTAACGTGTAAAAGCGTGCAGACATGGTCAAGAGGTTCAGTTGTTCTTCAGTCCAAACATCAAAACGGGGAAGAAATATGATCTAAGTGACTTTGATCATGGAATGATTATTGGTGCCAGAAGGATGGTCTGGAGCATCTCAGAAACTGCTGATCTCCTGGGATTTTCACGCGCAACAGTCCCTCAAGTTTACAGATAATGGTGCAAAAAACAGAAAAAACATCTAGTGAGCATTGGTTCTGTGGGCAAAAACATCTTGTTAATGAGAGAGGTCAAAGGAGAAGAGCCAGACTGGTTTAAGCTGACAGTAACTCAGATAATCACACATTAAAACAGTGGTGTGCAGAAGAGCATTCCTGAATGCACAACATGTTGAACCTTGAAGTGGGTGGGTTACAACAGTGGAAGATCACAAACATACACTCAGTGGGCACTTTATTATGTACAGAAGGTACATGCGCACATATTGCCATACACAGAAAAAAATACACAAAGACGCACAGAAACACACACACACACTCTCACACATACTCTCACACACACTCACTCACACACACACTCACACATTCCCTTTCAAGTGATTGCAATGATTTATGAAACATTCATTACACCCATAAATTACACTTTTCTCCTTCACTCTCAATGAGGTTTTTCAGTCCATGAGGAAGAACAGATGTGTGAAGTTGGAGTGTAAAACTGGCCTAGAGTCAAGGACCAAAGTGGGCTGTTGGTCACTGGAGACCACATACTTATATGCTCAAGATGATTATTTTTGTCTTAAATTTCCAATGGTACCTGTCATTTTGTTATGAAAGGAAGATTATTGCTAACTTATATTTATCATACATGTCAGTCTGATGTTTGCATTCATTTTAAAAATTGCAACTTTTTGGATGAAAGAACCAGAGCAATAATCAAAGCTATTTTTTAAGTTGTTTAACATTGTAGAACATTTTAAAGCTTTCAGCAAAGCATTACAATTTGTGCCAGAACCATCTGGTAGATATTACATTGCTGTTCAGAAATTTGGTCAGAATAGTTTTAAAGGAATATTTCAATAGAAGGGCTATATTGGCTGGTTATGAGATTTGGAGAAGAATTTCAGATTCAGTAAAGTCACAGCAAACCTCGTAGGTTTTCGCAAATAAAACAAAGTGGGGTGTTTTATGTTCAATAAAACCCGTAACACATTTCATTGAACTCTAAAACCTAAACACAAAAATACACTCAAAATCGTTATGTAAAAATGTCAACACATCAGACCAGCCTCTTAAAGTAAACCCCAACTCAATGCCGGTGGTTGTAAATTATGTACATTTCTCCTGCGTTTGTTACCCTACAACCTCAGGGACGAACAGCAGATCACAAATGGAGAAGTTTAGGTTCTATATGTTCCAGCAACACTACCTCGCTATTCCTCTGTTGCTTTATTTATTTGTTTATTTATCTACCATTCATCCATCCATTTATTAATTTATTTATATATCTACTTATTTATGTATCTCTTATTAATTCATTCATTTATATATTATTTTTCTTTCTTTCTTTATTTTTATATTTTTAATGTCTTGCACTGTACTGTTGCCACAAAACAACAAATTTCATGACATATGTCAGTGATATTAAAACTGATTCTGATTGTGAGTAGCTAGGTTACAGAGGTCACATGGGTAAGGACAAGGAGGAATTTAAAAGCAGGAGTAAGAATGCATTGCTTTACTGTGACTAGCGATCAAGGTTCGATTCCTGCCACTCTGTAAACCACAAAGGTTTCCTCCGGGTGCTCTGGTTGCCCCCCATATTCCAAAGACGTAAGTTGTGGGCATGTTATGTTGGCGCCAGAAGTGTGGTTCAATGTTCAAAGTTCAGAGTTGATTTATTATCAAAGTATGTGTGCGGTATACAACCCTGTGATCCATCTTCCTGCAGGTAGCCATGAAGCAAAGAAACACCATGGAACCCGTTCAAGAAACATCAAACACCCAATGTGCAAATAAAGAACAAATCACACAAAAGGCAAAAACAAAACCGAGCAAATAACGTACAGAATATTAAACACCAAACTGCAGAGTTCTGGAAATGGTCGAGGAGTGTTCCGTGTAGTTCAGTTCAGCTCAGTTTAGTGTTGTGTCGTCCTTGACTGCAGGTCCAGTCCGCATCAACGTGCCCGGAACGAAATAATGCAAAATAACAATATAAAACATTGTAACAGAAACCAGAACCACATATAACACGAACTGCAGAATCCTCTAAACACTTGCACTTGTAGTCTGCTCAGTAAAATCCTCGCTAATTCAATTTGATGCAACATGGTACATTTCACTGCAGGCTTCAATGTCATGTGACAAAGCTAATCTTAGCATTAACCTTTGAAGTGTAGAACTGAGACTTGGCTTAACCGGGAACTAACGTAGGAAGGCATACACAAGAGTTGGAGGAGTGAATGGGAGGCTATGAGTTTGGAGACACTGGGGACTGCAGATGCCGAAAACTGGAGCGAAAAAGCAAATAGCTGCAGGTCAAGCAGCAGCTGTGGAGGTGAAAGAATGGTTGATGTTTCAGGCTGAGAACCTGTTCAAGGACGAAGGATGCAGAGGGAAGGTAGCCGGTATACAGAGATGAGAGGGAGGGGTGAGATAGAGGCTGGAGGGTGATGGGTAGAACCAGATGAGGGGGAATGATGGGCGGATGGAGCTGGGTGAAGGAGGGGAGGAGTGAGTGTTGAGGCAGAGACAGGTAAATGATAGGTAGAACCAGATTAAGGTGAAATAATGGGTAAGTAGAATATGGTGGGGAGGGAGACAGGAAAGGCTAGTCAAGGAACTGGAATTGGTTTATTATTGTTGCGTGTAGTGAGGTACATGCCTACATACTGTTGATTACAGATCACATCATGACCCAGTGGATTGAGGTAAAACAATAACAGAATGCAGAATAAAGAGTAACAGCTACAGAGAAAGTGCAGTTCAGGTAAACAATGAAGTGTAAGATCATAACAAAAAAGATTTTCTTATCCTAACAGGGAACCATTTAGTAGTCTTATAACAGAGGGGTAGAACCTGTTGTTGAGCCTGGTGGTGTGTGCTTTCTGGCTTTTTTATCTTCTGCCTAATTCAAAAGCTGAGAAGAGGGAACGCCAGGATGGGTACAGTCTGTGATTATGCTGGCTGCCTTACCGAGGTAGCAAAAAGTCCAGTGAAGGGAAGCTGGTTCCTGTGATGTTCTGAGCAGTATCCACAACTCCCCGCAGTTTCTTGTAGTCATATGCAGTGCAGATGTCACACCAAGCCATCATGCCTACAGATAGGCTGCTTTTTATGGTGCTTCGATCAAAATTGGGAAGGGTTGACCGGGACATGACGAATTTCTCTCGTCTCCTGAGCAAGCAGAGGCGCTGCTGAGCTTTCTTGGCTGCGGCGTCTATGTGGTTGGAGCAGGACAAGCTATTGATAATGTTCACTCCTAGGAACTTCAAGTTCTCGACCCTCTCCACCTCAACACTGTATACAAGAGCGCTCACGCAACCCCTTTTCCTGAAGTCAATGACTGGCTTTTTTTTATTTTGTGGACATTGAGGGAAGGTTTGTTGTCATGATGCTGCATAACTAAGCTCGCTATCTCCATACTGGACTCTGACTCAACATTGTTTGAGATACCGCACCGTTGGTGTCATCTGCAAACTTGTCACTGGAGTTGGTGCAGAATCTAGCCGCACAGGGAGTAGAGTAGGGGGCTGAAGATGCAGCCTTGTGGAGCACCAGTGTTTAGAATAATCGTGGTGAAGATGTTTCTGCCAACCTTTACTGACTATGGTCTGTTAGTAAGGAAGTCAAGGATCCAGTTGCAGAGGATCTCCAGGGTCCAGAGTTTGGTGATGTGTTTGCTTAGAATTAAAGTATTGAAGGCAGAGCTATTGTCAATAAAATAGAGGTGGAGAGGGTTGAGAATTTGAAGTCCCTGGGAGCGAATATTATCTATAGCCTGTCCTGGTCCAACCATATAGGTGTCTTCACTGTTCACTTGCTCTAGAAATAAGGGTAGGCCCACTCATAGGCAAATTGAAGTGGGTGGAGGATGTCTGGAAGGCTGGAGTTAATGAGTGCCACAACTAAGCCCCCCAAAGCACTTCATGATAAAGGATGTCAAATTCACTGGGCAGTAGTCGTTAAGACACATTATCTTGTTTTTCTTAGTTACAGGAATAATAGTGTTCTTCTCAATGCGGGTAAAAAAAAACCACAGATTGAAGTGGGGAAAAGTTAAAAATGTCTGCAAATAACCTTGCCAGCTGATCTGCACAGCATCTAAGGAGTTGGCTAGGGACATCATCTGGGCCAGACGCTTTCTGCGGGTTCACTCTCTGAAAGACTGGTCTTACATCCACAATGGTGGCTGTGGGATCAGGTTCACTGAAGACTGTCACAGAGGATCAGGCTCACTGGAGCAGTCAGACAGCAGTGGTAGGCACTTGCTGCACCATTACCACTATGCTGTTGTGTGGTTTACACCCTGTACATACCATTCACAGATGAACAGACCTGTGGTCTTTGTGGATGTGCTCTGTTCCTTCCCGCAGGGGTTAAACCGTGACCTCTTCCTATCTAATAGTGGTAATGAGTTAGGTCTAAAGCCACAGCCTTGACATTTGATTCTGAATCTCTTCCCCTCTTTCTCACGTGCTTCTGACAACTGCAGTGCTCTGTCATGCTATGCTGCCCTAGGGAGACTTTCTTCTTTAATAGTTCTCTGCGGGGAAACAGGCAAGCAACCTCTCAGATCGTTTGCGATCGCCTTAGTTCCAATCATTTCCCAATGCTTCAAAGATGTCTCATACACAAACTTTCCTAAGGTTCTATGAAACCACACTGAACACATAATGCCCTACATTTCACTTACATTTCCTATGATGAACAGAAATATCTTTTGTCACCTCTCCTCTTGCTTTAATTAATCCACCTATCTGGTTTGTGGTGTTCCAATAAAGGTTTTTAGAGATTGATTTAAAGAATGGTTATTGTGAAATTCCCAGATCCTCTGCAACCAATTCATCATCTTCACTGAGATCAGATGCCAAGTGTTATCTTGGGTGAAAGGTCTGGCTGGGGCCAGCAGTACAGTAAGGTGCATACAACTAACAACATAGAAACTGCAGCACATGTAGTCTTTGGCTCATGATGCTGCACTGATTTTTTAACCTACTCTAAGTTCAATCTAACCCTTCTATTCTACATAGCCCTCCATTTTTCTATCATCCATGTTCCTATCTAAAGTCTCTTAAATGTTCCTAGTGTATGTGTGTCATGGTCTGGTCCGTGAAGACCACATTCTGGTTCACAGTCCGGTCCGTGGACTCGGGACTCCGGGTCTTCCAGCTGTCCCTTGTTTGGTTGAGTTAATCATCGGAAACTGATTTCCATCTTGGGGCTTTGAATATAAGTGGCCTTGGGGTTGAGTGTGAGCTGCTGGATTGTTCCTGTCTGAATTTCTTCCCTTCCTTCTGTTGCCTTGCCTGTGACCCTTGTTTGTGCCTTGTCAGTCTTGCCTTGGAGCAACACACCAGTGGAAGGCTAGTGCAGTCACTGAGATATGGATTTGGCTGTTCTGTAGCCCGCTGAGGTTACCGGCTTACTTGAGTCTTGGAGCCACCCTGGACCAAGCTCCCTTCCTGTCCCTTGCCTCTGTCAGGTAAGCCAGGCTGTTTGCTGTTACCCTGTGTTTGGTTTTGTTCCTTCCTGTCCCTTGCCTCTGTTGGGTAAGTCAGGACTCAGGACCCCAGCCACGTCCTGTCCTGTAGTCATGTCATGTCCTTGCCTGGTTCTGGGGCCTGAGCCCAAGGCAAGACCCAGGCTCTGGTTACTTGTCCAGTCTCTGGCTTGGAGCCCAAGCCCAGGCTCCTAGTGCATAGTTCCTTGTCTGGGTTCCCTGTCTTGTCTATGCCCTAGCCCCCCCCCCCCCATTGTGACAATGTGCCTCTGTACATCTATGCAGCACATCTCTCTGTGGGGGAAAAAATTACCACTGATATCTCCCCTATACTTTTCCTCAATCACCTTAATATTATGGCCTCTCACTATGAGGAATGGTTATTGTGAAATTCCATGTTTCTCTTGAACTAATTTATGGTCTTCACTGATATCAGAATTTCAAGTGTTATTACAGGCAAAAGGGCTGGCTGAGACCACCAGTGTGGTAAGGGGAGAGGAAAATATCAGGTACTGATCTGGCCATTCAGCCCATTGAGTCTGACCCACCCTTAAATCATTGATCCAACCCCATTCTCTTGCTGCCTTTGTTAGGCAAAGTAACAGAGGAGATAGAGTATGGAAACACATGGAGAGATGGAGATACTAACTCATTGGAGGATGCAGGAAACAGGTTTTGAAGGAACTGCAATTTCACAAGGGTGTCACCAGTACTGAACTGTAAAGGGGGCCTGGGTAGGCTGGGACTTCGTTTTTTCAGAGCAAAGGGAGCAGCTGGTATGACCTAGTAGGGGTTTATAAAATCGTGAGGGGCATAGATAAGGTGAAAACAAAATGTCTGATTCCCAGGCAGGGGAGTCCAGAACTAGAGGGTGTAGATTTAAGGTGAAAGGGGAAATATTTAAAAGGGACAACTTTTCACGTGGATAGTGGTGAGTTTATGGAATGGGCTGCCTGAGGAATTGGCAGAAGAGGGTAAAATTGCAGCATTTTGTTTAATTTAGAGGTACAGGTCCTTCCAGCCGAATGAGCTCACACCACCCAATGATCCCCATGTGACTACTAACCTACTAACCCAAACGGCTTTGGAATGTGGGAGGAAGCTGGAGCCCTTGGAGGAAACTCGTGCAGTCACTCGAAGGACATACAAACTCCTTACAGTTCCCCCCCTCATGTTCCCTGAAAATATTTCACCTTTTACCCTTAACCCATGATCTCTAGGTCTAGTCTCACCCAACCTCAGTGGGAAAAGTCTGCTTGCATTTACCCTACCTATATCACATAATTTGTATACCACTGTTAGAGTGAGTTTTTTGGGGAGATGATTTGTTTACACTTAAATGACTTTGGCCACCAGACTTCTATTTGACAAAGTACTGTGGATTGAGTCCACAACAATGCACTTCCTAAAAAGGTGTGAATACCAGATGCTTCTGGTGCTGTAGTTTGACCTGATGCTGTAGTTTCAAAGACAGTATTATCTATACATTATAAATATTAATTGTCTTCTATGTTGGCACATAAAATGCCAAATAAATGTATTGTGGATTTAACTTGCATTCCAGACATGTTGGCGTTGGAAGGAAAAGGATGAAGTTAGAAGGTGTGATGTTTGTGTGTAGCTTCAAAAGGAAGCATTGTCTATAACTTTTTAAGTAGCAATTGCCTTTGTGTTTAGCATATAAATATCGAGCCCACATTGAGCTAGCAGACCTTTCTACCAAAGGCGTCTCTGTCTGTATGGTGCCTGCTGTACCCTGTTGTGTCGAATAAAGAAGTTGCTTTGTATCTACCAGTGACTCTGTCTCTCCGGTGATTATATCCATGCTACAACACCTCTATCAACTCTCTCCTTATTCTCTACCCTCCAGGGAACAGTCCTAACCTGTTCAACTTTTCTTTATAACTCAGGTCCTCAAGTTCCAGAAACATTTGTGTGAACTTTCTCTGCACTCTTTCAATCCTATTGATATCTTTCCTGTAGTTAGGTGATTAAATTATGCCTCGCAAATGTCTTCTACAATGCCAATATGACATCCCAACTCCACTACTCAATATCTTTGATTTCTGAAAGCCAAGGTGCCAAAATCTCTTTAGGATGCCATCTACCTGAGAGTACACTTTCATTATGGATCTACCACACTCCTCAGTGCCCTATCGCTCACCATGCAAGTCCTACCCCCTCATCTACTCTCAAAGTTCAACACCTCACACTTGTCTTATTAAATTCCATCTGCCATTTTCAGCTAGTCCAGATCCCACTGCAAGCTTTGGTAGCCTTTTGTGCAGTTCACTATCTACAAATTTGCTGATCCAGTTTACTATATTATCATCCAGTTTGTTGATATAGACGACAAACAACAATGGACCCAGCACAGATCCCCGTGGCACTCCCCTAGTCACAGGCCTCCAGTCAGAGAGGCAACCATTTACTACCACTCCCTGGCTTCTCACGCAAAGCCAATGTTACTCAAAACTTTCCTGCCATTCATCCAAGAGAGCAGGGTGAAAGAAGCTAGTTTTCCTGTGAGGATCAGCTTTGACACAATGGCTGAACGATGACCACCTACATCTAAAGAAAAATGAGAGTGAGTTAACCTCTGACAATGAGCTTCAACGTGAAACATTAACTCTGTTCCTCTTTCTATGGATATTGCCTAACCTGCCAAATATTCAATACTTTTTTTCCCTTTGAGTATCTCATTTTTTTTTAAAAATGTGATGATGCACTCAGTAAAGAGACAGTCTTAAGTAATTTATTTATCAGTATGAAGACTTTCAGGTACAAGAAATACAAGAGAGGAGAAAATTGACAAATTTACTGATGCATAGGGTCTTTTAAGAGACTCTTAGTTTGAAAGATGGATCAAGGACCTTAGATAGGAGTGTGGATGAAAGAAGAATGGAGAGTTATGGGCTATGTAGGAGGGGAGTGTTAAATTGATCAGAGTAGGTTAAAGGGTCACCATGACATTGTGGGCCGAAGAGCCTCTACTGTTCTAAAATAAGATCATGTCTGATCGGATTATGATCCCAGCTCGTCACTCCTATCTCCCCATTCACCCCATTACTTATCTCCCTCCACCTCAAAATACTCACTTGTTTCCACTGCCCGTTGAGAACTGCAAATGTCTGCAAGGAAATGAATCTAGGGATAGTATTGTAATATGTTCCTACTTTGATAATAAATTTACTTTGAACAGTTCCAAAAAACACACAACCCCCTGAGAGAGAAAAAAAAAATTCTTTCATCTTCGATCTAAATGGTTGACTTCTTATTTTTATGTAGTGACACTTTGTTTTGGAGTCTCCCGCAAGAGGAAACATCCAGTCCACATCCACCCTGTCAAAACCATTCCGGACTATAAATCATCAACATCATTATGCGCTGTGTCTTACGACGTAGGTGATCATGGTCTCATGGCCATGATTGTTCTTGGCAAATGTTTCTACATAAGTGGTTTGCCATTGCCTGCTTCTGGGCAGTGTCTTTACACGACAGGTGATCCCCAGCCATTATCAATACTCTTCAGAGATTGTCTGCCTGGCTTCAGTGGTCGCATAACCAGGACTTGTGATATCCACCAGCTGCTTGTACAACCAATCACCACCTTTGCCCATGGTTTCACGTGACCCTGAATGGGGGGAGGGGTGGCTGAGCAGGTGCTACACCTTGCCCAAGGGTGACCTGCAGGCTAGTGGAGGGGAGGAGCGCCTTACATCGTCATTGGTAGAGACGTATCTCCAATCCGCAACCCAGAGGGCAAAGATTTAAGGTGAAAGAAAATACAATTTAAAATGGACCTGAGGGACATTTTTTTCCACACAGAGGGTGCTGGGTATGTGGAACCTGGTGCCGGAAAAGTGGAAATGGCAGACATGATTACAACGCATTTGTACTGGTACTGGATAGTAAAGGTTGATGGATCTGGGCCAAGCATAGGCAAGTGGGCCGAGTGCAGGTAGGCAGGGACTGTTTGGGCCGAAAAGCCTCTTTCCATGTTGCATGACTCTGAGGAAGAATTTCTTTATCCAGAGTAGTGAATCTGTGGAATGCACTGCCATGGACGTCTGTGGAGACCAAGCCATTATTTAAAGCGCAAACAACAGGAATTCTGCAGATGCTGGAAATTCAAGCAACACACATCAAAGTTGCTGGTGAACGCAGCAGGCCAGGCAGCATCTGTAGGAAGAGGTGCAGTCGACGTTTCAGGCCGAGACCCTTCGTCAGGACGTCACGAAGTCCTGACGAAGGGTCTCGGCCTGAAACGTCGACTGCACCTCTTCCTACAGATGCTGCCTGGCCTGCTGCGTTCACCAGCAACTTTGATGTGTGTTGCATTATTTAAAGCGGTTTTTTTCTAATAGCAATCAGGTCAAAGGTTACGGGGAGAAGTCAGGAGAACAGGGTTTGAGATGGTTAATAAATCAGCTATGATGGAATGGCGGAGCAGACTTGATGGGCCGAATAGCCTAATTCTGCAGGTATGCTTTATGACTTTCGTGCAACTTGATCTGCATTAAACTGCAACTGTGCCTCGGGTCTTTCCGAGCTCCGCCTGTAATTTTGGAAAGACTTTCCTTTCACGTGGAACGAGATGGTCCCGTGTAGCAGAAGCGAGCGTTCTTTTCAGTCGATGAGGCTCGGAAAGGAGCGAGTAAACGGCTGCGGATAGCTGCGTTTGTGGTGCCTGTCCGTTGTGTGCCGAGCCTATGCTAGGAATTCAAAGGCGCGCAAGTTCAGCCGAGCGCAAACTAGGAAGCAAATCCTGCGGTCGCAGTGTGGAGAATTTTTACTTCTTCCGCATTCGTTAATAGAGGATGTTTAGTTCTTGCAATAGTTGGAAATAACCGTAAGTAAATTTGTCGGTAGCGTTATGTGCGATGTAAGTAGTCGTGGAAGATAAAAATCGAGAGAGAGAAAATCTGGGTACTTTATGGCGAGAGCTCACCTTCCTCCGCGAAGGACTGATTCGGAAATGACTAGATTTGGTTTACTTGCACGTCTGTTATTAAAAATGACAAATACTGGAGCATCGCGCCGCATGAGATTCGTTGACGCTGAGACCGAGTCGAACCCGAGAGATAAGTCTGCTTGTCTGAGGTAAGGTTATATGGTTCTTTACTCCACCGGGAAATTGCAAAGCCCGCAGCTTCACTGCACTAATATCACACGGGGTTCTTACAGGCCCATTCCACCTCCCACCCCCGCCTCCATCCCTGGTGTTTGTAACCCCATCAGACCCAAGAGGGACGGTGCACCCTACCGCACACAAAAGTCCAGGCTGAAGTCTGGTTACCAGAGGCTGCAGGTGCGGGAATCTAGAGTAACCAACCGCTGGATGAACTCAGCGGGTCAGAGCGGCATCCAAACGCAAGGTCTCGACCCGAGATGCCGTCTGCCATTTCCTTCCACAGATGTTGCCTGGCCCGCTGAGTTCTTCCAGTAGCCTTGTTTTTAGGTACCAGTTACTCAATTCCTTGGTAACCTCGCTAAACGAGCCCGCTGAATTCTGGAACTAATTACACCCTTTGCTGCAATTATTGAATCAGGTTCATTCTCACTGACATATGCCGTAAAATTCGTCGTTTGCGGCAACAGTACGGTGGAATACATAGAAATACTATGTTACAATAAGAAATATTAAAAAGTAGTGCAAAAATGCAACATTGTGATGTAGTGTTCGTGGTTCGTTCAGAAATGCAATAGAGGAGGGGAAGAGCAACACACAAATGCTGAAGGAACTTAACAGGCCAGGCAGCATCTGGGGAAAAAGAGTACAGTCGACATTTCGGGCCGAGACGCCGACTGTACTTTTTTCCATTGTTGCTGCCTGGCCTGTTGAGTTCCTCCAGCATTTTGTGCGTGTTACTCGGATTTCCAGCGTCTGCAGATGTTCGCTTGTTTATGAGAGGGGGGAAAGAAGTTGTTCTTAAATCGTTGAGCGTATGCCTTCAGGCTCCAGTACTTCCTCCTTGGTGGGAGTGATAAGAGGGGGTGGTTAAATCCTTAATGATGGATGCAGCTTTTTTGAAGCATTGCCTTTTGCAGATGCCCTCGATGGCGGATGTTTCAATGTGTGGCGAGGTGGGCTTGTCGGAACATTATGTAGTAGTCGTTTTTGAGTTAAGGTTTGAGTGGGGTAAACCATATCGGATCGTTTGCGAGAATGTGGCAAGTGCGCATGCGGCCTTTGCCCGGCGCGTATCGTGGCTCACAGAACCCAGGGGCGTCAGGACCCACGCCACCAGGTTCAGGAACAGTTACTACCCCTCAGCCATCAGGCTCTTGTACCAAAGGGGATAACTTCACTCAACTTCACTTCCCCCATCATTGAAATGTTCCCACAGCCCATGGACTCGCTTTCAATTACTCTTCATCTCATGTTCTCGATATTTCTCGTTTATTTATTATTATTTCTTTTTGTATTTGCACAGTTTGTTGTCTTTTGTACACCGTTTTAACGCTCAAGTTGGTGAGGTCTTTCATTGATTCTGCATAGTTATTCTACTATGGATTACTGAGTATACCCGCAAGAAAACGAATCCCAAGGTTATATATGGTGACATATATGTACTTTGATAAATTTACTTAGAACATTTGAAAAACGTTTAATCCGACTACTCGGGGTATTTTGTTAAAAGTGGTGGAAGACTTTGAGTGGACTGTCTGGAACTGAAATGTCGATTATCCTTTGCATCCAGATAGTATTTGACCCGCTGGGCTCCTCCATCAGTTTATTTTGCTCCAGCGTCTTCTGTCCAATTCACTGTGGTTTGTCACATGGTCTGCCTGGCACCGCAACGCACACACCGAGCCCCTGGGACGTTTTAAACTTCGGAATGCCAAAGTATACCTAGCGGAACTGTTAATAAAAACATGCTGGTAATACTGAATAGGCCTGTCAATGACTTCAAGTGAGAGAGAACCAGAACTGACAAGTCATTCACCTGACACGGTGACTCCTTTCTCTCTGCATGGATGCTGCCAGACTTAAAGATTAGCTTTAGTTGTCACGTTCATTGAAACCCCGAAACGTAACAGTGAAAGGCGTTGTTTGCATCAACGACCAGCGCAGTCCGAGAATGTGCTGGGGGCGGTGTCGATTTGTTTCTAGCGTCCGCATAGCATGCCCGCAACTTACTAACCCTAACCCGTAGGTCTTTAAAACGTGGGAGGGAAAAGGAGCACCCGGAAGGAATCCGCGGGGTGAAAATACAAACTTCTTACAGACAACTGCAGGAGATCAAGTCAGATCACTGGCGCTGTGAAGCCACTGGATGAGTATCTTCAGGATCTCCATTTTTTTTAATAAATTGCTGGGAATGGCTGTCTGGAGAGGATGAGCTGCTTGGGGAAACGGTAGGAGGGTTCAGAACGTCCCTTTTTCAAAATTCAAGTATTTATTTTATGTGGCGATACGACGCATGTTTCGCTAAAACAATAGAATCTCAGATCCGCCTCAATGAGTCAGAAAGACGCAAACTCCAAATTTTCTGCTCAGAACTACAAACTGCATTTATTGGGAGAGAAAAGAGCAAGCACGGACCAGGCCCTTCTGGCGCAATGAGCCGTACTATCCCAGCAACCACCTATTTAACCCCAGCCCCACCACAAGGCAATTTACAATGACCAATTAATCGGTATGTCTTTGGACTGTAGGAGGAAACCGGAGCACCTGCACTTTCTCTGTAACTAACACTGTTCTACATTCTGTCATTCCTTTGCCCTTGTTCTTCCTCGATGTACTGATGTGCTGAAACGGACGGTGGCAAAATAAAGTTTTGTTATGCAGAACCAAGTTCTCTACCTGAGGTCAATGACGAGCTCTTCTGTTCTGCTGACACCTTGTTTTGTTGTCATGACACCTTGTCACTGGACTCTAATCAACCAGAGGACATTTCCAAGTCCGGATGGCATGAAGAGAAGGGCGGGTGTTCTCACACTCATTTGGAAAGTGTTATCAGAGTAGCGTCGGTGAGTAACATCGATGCATTTTACAGATGGCAGTCAGTGGCTGAAAGTTTAGGCTGGTGAATGAGATGTATATCATGTCGTGTGTTGTTTTACCACGGATGACGCTGAGCTTCCTGAGTGTGTTTAGGATTGCAATAATCCAGGCAAGAGAATTGCTCTACTTGAATCTTGAATTTGTTGAAAGGCTCTGGTGGCGGGGGTGGGGGATGGGGGAGGTTTTGCACAGAAGCCTTGGGTCCCACACCACCAGGTTCAGGAAGTTATTACCCTTCGACAATCAGGTTCAGGAATAGTGATTACCCTTCGACAATCAGGCTCTTAAACCAGCGTGCATAACTTCACTCACCTCAACAGATGACACAACCTACGGGCTCACTTTTAAAGGCCCTACAACTCATGTTCTCAGTGTGATTGATTGCTTGATTGATTGATTAATTTGCTTGTTTATTTAGTTTTTATTTGCACGATTCGTTTTCTTTTGCACATTGGTTATTTGTACGTCGTTGTGTGTAGTTTTTCATTGATTCTATTGTATTTTTATTCTACTGTGAATGCCTACAAGAAATGAATCTCAGGGTAGTATGATTAAACAAACTTTGATAATAAATTTACTTTGAAAATTGAACTTGCTGCACCATGCCCAGCCTCTGACCTGCTTAAGTGATGACTGCAGTTACATTTCCATTCCTGATGAGAGCTCTAAAGTAAATGGTGGGGGACTTAGTGGCCGTAATACCAATGTGTGTGTGTGTGTGTCTATAGGTGGTTAGTTACCCTCTTGCTGGAGATGGACTTTGACGTAATTGTAACTTGGCCACATGCGAGCACCGTCCAACGATTTGTGAAGCGCTGTGTACAGAATGTAAACATTCTGATAATGACCTCCGTGCAGATCTAGCTACCCGATATCTTCAGTTCCACTGTTTATCTGTCCTCTAGGGCCAATGTCTGCCATAGCTTCCTTGCCTGCACACTATCAGTTTGCCAGACAGTCTGTCTGCCTACCTGACCGTCTGGCACCATCTGTCTGCTTGTCTGACAGTCTTCCTGAATGTCTGGCACCCTGGCTGCCTGTCCACCTGGCACTGCACGCCTGTCTAGCACCGCCAACGTCTGCCTGTCTGTCTAACACTGCCAAACTGTCTGACACTGTCTCTTTATGATGACCTGTATGAGTCTGTTTCTGTTAGTCTGCCTGTCTGGCACTGTCTGTCTTTGCCACCCTGTCTGGAACTGTCTCCATATGCTTGTCTGTTGACACTGTCTACCTGTCTGCCGCTGTCTCAGTTTGCCTGTCTGTCTTTGCCAGCCTGTCTGGCACTTTGTTTCTGCCAACCTGTCTAGCACCTCCAATGTGTCTCTGCCAGCTTGTCTGGCACTGCCACTGTCTGCCTGCTTCCTCCGCAACCAGCCTCTGTGCCGATGATCTAACGTGCAGACGCCGAGCGTCACTCGGTGTCAGAGGGCCGGTGAATGAGCAGCTGCCTGCTTTGCGGCTCCAGTAACCCGAAACTTCCAACTCGGTAACAGCTGACCTCGGCAGCCCTCTCCTCTCCGCCGTCCCAGCTGCAAGTCCCACGGCCTCTCCTTCCTACAACAGCTCTCCGCCCTCAGATAGCCTCCTCGCCATGGCAAGCGGCCCGACAGTCCTCCTGCTGTGTGCCGGTGTCACCCTGTTGCTAGGGCGAGGTAAGGAGATGGGTTGCTTCTCTCTCTGTGGGTGGATACGCCCGCCGGTTCCATCATAACGGACTTGCATAATGACGCGTTCTGCAATTTTTATTTGCTATTTACAAGCCGCTTAGAAGAGAGGCATCCATCCTCAATTATAAAGCCGTTAAGAGAAATGTCAGTGGTCTTATTTTGGGTGGGGATTTAACAATAGGGTCTGGATTCGCACCGCCGCACTGCGCATGATTGTGGCTGCCTGTAAATACATTGCCCCTTTCCCCACCCTTGGAATAAAGCCCCGGCTCGGACCCACTCTGAGTTATTTGGGGGTCGGTTACCACGGTGTCCCGGTTCAAGGGCTGCGTTGTTTACACGTCAGCTTTGCAGCGCGGGTCCGTCCGGGCAGCCATTGAGACGGTCTTGCAACCGAAAGTGGGAGCGGAGGCGAGGATGAACCTGGCACCGGTCTCTCTCTTTCTCTCTGGCCTCGGTCGGTGCAGGAACCAACACGTCCCGAGCCTTGGCTTGCATTCTACTTCGCCCAATTAATACCATATATTTACAACATGAGTTCGGAAAAAAAACCTTTGCCTCTTGACATAATGGGAAAATCAGAACTAATTTAATCAGCCTTTAGATTTAGAGCTGTGAATTGTGAAGCCCGAGTCTGAAAGATATCCCTTTGCAAGTTACTTGTATCATCTGAGCCTAATTACATTAGAATTATGATGGGATTGGCCTGATATGATTCTTAATTCTCACCTTGGGTGAACAAAATGTAACTTTCAAGAGGTGGCCACTTAGAATAACTGGAATTATTCAGCACTTGTTAGTATGAAATGCTGTGTCATGTTATCCAGTAGTACTATACAGAAACTGGTCCTTTGGCCCACCACCTCTGTACCAACCATTTTGCTGTTTACATTAATCCTGCTTGCCTGCATTACATCTCTCCTGTTCATGAACCTGTCTAAATTGCTTTTAAATGCAGTGATTGTATCTGATTTCACTATCCCCTCTGGCAATTGGTTCTAAGTATATAAACCACTCAACTTTTTTTTAAAAAAGAACTTTCCCTTCACATTCTGTGTTACATCTTATCTTCATCCTAAACCTATGTTCAATTGTTCTTGGAATCCCTGCAATAAGGTCTCCAACAATTGGCTGGTTGGTCTTTGGAAGAATATTTTAGCTGCATACCATGTTATTGCAGTAAAGGTGGAGATAGCGAATAAACAAAAAAAAACACAAAATGCTGGAGGAACTGAGCAAGTGAGGCAGCATCTATGGAAATGAATAAACAGTTGATGTTTCAGGCAAAGAACCTTCTTCAGGACTGGAAAGGAAGGGGGAGATGCCAGAATAAAAAGATGGGGGGGGTGGAAGGGGAAGGAGGCTAGCTGGAAGGTGATAGGTGAAGCTCGGTGGGTGGGAAAGATGAAGAGCTGGAGAAGAAGGAATCTGATAGGAGAGGAAGAGTGGATCAATAGCAGAAAGGGAAAGAGGAGGGGACCCAGGGGGAGGTGATAGGCAGATAAGAAGAGGCAAGGCAAGGGGCCAGAGTGGGGGATAGAAAAGAGGGAAGGAGAAGGGAATTTTTTACCACAAAGAGAAATCTATATTCATGTCATCGGGTTGGAGGCTACCCAGACAGAATATAAGGTGTTGCTTCTCCACCATGAGGGTGGCATCATCTTGGCACGAGGAGGCCATGGACCGACAAGTTGGAATGGGAATTAAAATGTTTAACTATTGGGAAGGCTAAACCCAAACAGTCCTTCCATTTGAGGTCACACTTCACCTGTGAGTCTGTTGGGGTCATATGCTGTGATCAGTGCTCCCGGTGTGGTCTCCTGTATATCAGTGAGACCCGACGTAGATTGGGAGACCACTTCGCCGAGCACCTATGCTCTGTCCGCCAGAAAAAGCAGGATCTCCAATAGCCACCCATTTTAATTCCACTTCACACTCCCATTCCGATGTGTCCATCCATGGTCTCCTTCGCTGTCCGGTTAAGGCCAAACTTGGGTTGGAGGAACAACACCTTATATTCTGTTTGGGTAGCCTCCAACCTGATGGCATGAACATCGATTTCTCAAACTTCCGGTAATACCTCCATGTCCCATCTTCACCATTTCCCATCCCATTGTCTCTCTTATGTTACCTCCTTGCCTGCCCATCACCTCAGTCTGGTGTTCCCCCTGCCCCCACCACTTCATTCTTTCTGCCATGGCCTGCTTTCTCTTTAACCAATCAACTTCCTAGCTTTTTGCTTCATCCCACCCCCTCTAAGTTTCACCTATCACCTGGCATTTCTCTCTCCCCTCCCCCCACCTTTCAAATCTACTCAGCTTCTTTCTCCAGTCCTGCTGAAGGGTTTCAGCCTGAAACGTCGACTGTACTTTTTTCCATAGATGCTGCCTGGCCTGCTGAGTTCCATCAGCGTTTTAGGGAAATATGAGGGGGAACTTCTTCCCTCTGAGTATGGTTAGAGTATGGAATGAGCTACCAGCAGAAGTGGTGGGTGTGGGTTCGATTTCATCATTTAAGAGAAATTTGGATTGGTACATGGATACGAGGGGCATGGGGGGATATGGTCCCGATGCTGGTCAATGACCTAGGCAGGTTAATATTTCAGCAAGTCCCAATTCTGTAGTGTTCTATGACTCTGTTAACTTAATTTTACACAAGTACATCGAAACATACAGTGTGTCACTTTCATCAAATTTCATGACAAATGTGAGTGATGATAAACCTGATTCTGATTTGGGTTTCTATTGCAGACTGAGAGTGGGAGGGAGAGGGGAATCGGGGTTGGGAAAAGGGGAAGAGGGGAGGAAGCATCATAGAGATATTCTGTAATGATCAATAAACCAATTGTATGGAATTAAATGATCTTGCCTGGTGTCTCCGGTCTGGGTGTATCTGCACCTGCACCATCCCCACCCTGCACCTGGCACCTGCACCACCCCCACCCCACCCCTGGCATTTCTTCTTTGCACCTGTCCACACCCATCATGCTGCACTCCACCCTTATGATTCCCAACATCTTTTGCTCCTGCCAGATTTACAAATCATTCTTCACTCCACGTTGATAAATACAGTATTGTGAAAAGTCTTAAGTACCTAGCTAAGTATATGAGCCTAAGACTTTTGCACAGTACTGTATGTCTTTGGAATATGGGAGGAAACTGTGGGACCTGGAGGAAACCCATGTGGTCATGGAGAGAGAATACAATCTTTTGAGACACAGCAACAGAAAATTAAGCCCCAATCTTACAGCTGACACTGCAAAGTGTGGCTCTAAGTGCCTTGCTACCATGCCACACTCTGGATAACCATCCAGACAAATTATTGCGTACAACAAAGCCAACATGGGAAGCAGAGTCAGATCATACTGATCCCCTTGAGTCATTGCCTTTTTGGTCATTACTTTCAACACTTCCTTCCTGATTTCCATAACTGTTGATTCTACTCTAGTGCAAAGTGTGTGTCTCTCTCAGCCTTGCACAGTGCCTTCAGCTCTCTGGGTAGGGAATTCACAAGTCTGATCAAAGAAATTCTTTCTTAGTTCAATACTAAAAGGGTTCCCCATTATCATACCATGCCAAGTAGTTTGAGATTTCCTTTATCATAACAAATATTCTCATAGCATCATCCTGCTAAGCATCTCAGAAACTTGTACATTTTAATCAGATTACTTACCACTCTTTTCAACTTCAAGAGTATAAGTTCCATTTACTTCACTGACTATATTCATATAAACCTTCCATTCCATGCATTAACCTGCAGCACATCGAAGTACGGCAGCATAGCATAAGAGCATTATGCTGGCAGTTAGAAGATTGGCATTTGCACGTTCTCCACATGATGGCATGGGCTTTTTGCCAGGTGCGCTAGTTACCTCCCATGTTCTAAAGATGTATGGTTAGGGTTACTGAGTTTGGGCATGCGATATTGGTGTCAGAATCATGAGGACACTTGTGGCTGCCCAGCACAATCCTCACTCATTTGATGCAAACAACACATTTTTGCTATACACTTAGTGGCCACTTTATTAGGTACCTCCTGATTCTAATGAAGTGACCACTGAGTGTATATTTGTGGTCATCAACTGCTGTAGCCCGTCCACCTCAAGGTTCGACGTGTTGACAATTTAGAGAAGCTCTTCTGCACACCACTGTTGTAATGCCGGGTTATTTGAGTTACTGTTGCCTTCCTGTCTGTTTGAACCAGTCTGGCAATTCTCTGACCTCCCTCATTAACAAGGCATTTTCACCCATAGAACTGTCCCCCACTGGATGTTTTACTTGTTTTCGCATGATCTTCTCAAGACTCGAGACTGTTATGTGTGAAAATTCCAGGAGATCAACAGTTTTGGAGATACTCAAACTACCCCATCTGGCACCAACAATCATTCCACGGTCAAAGTCACTTAGATCACATTCCTTCCCCATTCTGATATTTGGTCTGAACAATAACTGAACCTCTTGACCATGTATGCATGCTTTTATGCATTGAGTTGCTGACACATGATTGGTTGATTACATATTTGCAAATATGAGCAGGTGTAGTTAATAGGTCACTGTGTACATTTAAATGTATATGAGGCAAATAAATATAATCTTTGAAAATCTTTAAATGTATCCAAATAAAGAGACTAAATGCAGTATGGCCTCACCAAATTCCTGTATACTTAGTAACCAGGCTTTCCTACTTTTTGACTTCAAACCCTTTGCATTAAAGGCCAACATATCATTTGCTTTCTTAATTATTGGGTGCACAATACTGTGCAGAAGTCTTGGGCAGATATATATATAACTAAGATTTTTGTACAGTACTGTAGTAATTTTTGTATGCACTGTAGTGCTGCCAAAAAAATACAAATTTCATGACGTATGTGAATGATAATGCCCATAGCAAGTTCCCCAAAAGCAATATGGCAATGAACAGTTCATGATGTAGACTGATGCTAAAATAAACTGTAAACTTAGTGAATGGTAATTCATCTGCAGATGATAATGTTGGAGCCTAAGATGTACAGTACTGTGCAAGATTCTTGCGTGTGTGTGTGTGTGTATATATATATATATATATATAACCCAAGATTTTGCAGAGTACTGTATTAATTTTATGCACTGTACTGCTGCAACAAAAAAATCATGACATGTGAGTGATGACAAACCTGATTCTGATATGGGTCTCTATTGTGAATTGAGAGTGGGAAGGGGTTAGGGAGAAGGAATCATGGTTAGGAAAAGGAGAAGGGCGAGGGGAAGGAGCAGGAAGCAACTGAGAGACATTCTGTAATGATCAATAAGCCAATTGTTTGGAATCAAATGACCTTGCCTGGTGTTTCCGGGCTGAATCTGCACCCGTGCCAACCCCCTCCCCGGCTCACCTGTCAAACAGCCCTTCCACGGGGTTCCACCCTCGCCATTTCCAACTTGCTTTGCTCCCGCCAGATTTACAAGCTTCCTCTGCTCCTTGTTGACAAATAAAGTACTGTGCAAAAGTTTTGGGGACCCTAGATATATATGTACCTAAGAGTTTTGCATAGTAAGGTACATACAATGAATGGAGGAATATAGATCATGTACAAGAAGAGGAGATTTAATTGAATTTGGCATTATGTTAAGCACATCATGGGCTGAAGGACTTATTTTGTGCTACTCTTCGATGTTCTAATCCTTGAGATTCTATGTAGAGATTCCGAACTGAAAATATTTTGCATTTTACTGCTACTTTCCAGCACAATCTTTCCATCTAACCATTAGAGAGTGAGGAGGTGATGGAGAGGAGCTACAGGCAGGTAGTCACACCGGGGCCTGGGGAGACAGAAGTGGGTAACAGTCAGGAGAGGGAAGGGCAGGAGTCAGAGGGTAGAGAGCACCCCTGTGGCTGTTCCCCTTGACAATAAGTACTCCTGTTTGAGTACTGTTGGGGGGAGGGGGGAGGAAATGGCCTACCTGGAGGAAGTGGCAGTGGCCGTGCCTCTGGCACAGAGTCTGGCCCCGTGTCTCAGAAGGGTAGGGAAAGGAAGAGGATGGCAGCAGTGATAGGGGACTCTATAGTTAGGGGGTCAGACAGGCGATTCTGTGGACGAGGGAAAGAAACACAAATAGTAGTTTGCCTCCCAAGTGCCAGGGTCCGAGATGTTTCTGATTGCATCCAAGATATCCTGAAGTGGGAGGGAGAACAGCCAGAGGTTGTGGTACATATTGGTACCAACGACATAGGTAGGAAAAGGGAGGAGGTCCTGAAAGCAGGCTACAGGGAGTAGGAAGGAAGTTGAGAAGCAGGACCACAAAGGTAGTCATCTCAGATTACTGCCTGTGCCACGTGACAGTGGTACAGGAATAGAATGAGATGGAGGATAAATGTGTGGCTGAGGGATTGGAGTAGGGGGCAGAGATTCAGATTTCTGGATCATTGGGACTTCCTTTGGGGCAGGAGTGGCCTGTACAAAAAGGACGGGTCGCACGTGAATACCAGGGGGACCAATATCCTGGTGGGGAGTTTTGCTAAGGCTATTGGCGAGAGTTTAAATTAGAATTGTTGGTGGGTGGGAACCAAAGTGAGGAGATGGAGGAAGAGGCGGTTGACTCACAAATAAAGAAAGCTTGGAGACAGTGCGAAAAGGAGGATAGGCAGGTGATCAAGAAGGGATGCACTCAGACCGATGGTTTGAGATGTGTCTATTGTAATGCAAGGAGTATTATGAACAAAGCGGATGAAGTGTAGATCAGTACTTGGAGCTACGATGTTGTGGCCGTTACAGAGACATGGATGGCTCAGAGGCAGGAATGGTTACTTCAAGTGCCAGGCTTTAGATGTTTCAGAAAGGGCAGGGAGGGAGGCAAAAGAGGTGGGGGTGTGGCACTGTTGATCAGAGATAGCATCACGGCCGTAGAAAAGGAGGAAGACATGGAAGGATTATCTACGGAGTCTGTGGGTGGAAGTTAGGAACAGAAAGGGGTCAATAACTCTACTGCGGTTTTTTTTATAGACCACCCAATAGTAATAGGGACATAGAGGAGCAGATAGGGAGACAGATTCTGGAAAGGTGTAATAATAAAGGTTGGTGTGGTGGGAGATTTTAATTTCCCAAATATCAATTGGAATCTCCCTAGAGCAAGGGGTTTAGATGGGGTGGAGTTTGTTAGGTGTGTTCAGGTAGGTTTCTTGACACAGTATGTAGGTAAGCCTACAAGAGGAGAGGCTGTACTTAATCTGGTATTAGGAAATGAACCCGGTCAGGTATCAGATCTCTCAGTGGGAGAGCATTTTGGAGATAGTGATCACAATTCTATCTCCTTTACCATAGCATTGGAGGGGGATAGGAACAGACAAGTTAGGAAAGCATCTAATTGGATTAAGGAGAAATATGAGGCTATCAAGGAGGAACTTGAAAGCATAAATTGGAAACAGATATTCTCAGGGAAATGTACGGAAGAAATGTGGCAAATGTTCAGGAGATATTTGGGTGGAGTTCTGCATAAGTATGTTCCAATGAGACAGGGAAAGTATGTAATAAATCTAGTCAAGAAGAAAAGAAGAGCTTACGAAAACTTCAAAAAGCTAGGTAATGATAGAGCTTGAAGATTATAAGGCTAGCAGGAAGGAACTTAAGAAAGAAATTAGGAGAGCCAGAAGGGGCCGTGAGAAGGCCTTGGCAGACAGGATTAAGGAAAACCCCAAGGCATTCTACAAGTATGTGAAGAGCATGAGGATAAGAAGGGAATGCAGGGGCTAACATATGAGGAGTGTTTGTCGGCTCTTGGATTGTATTCATTAGAGTATGGAAGAATAAGAGGGGATCTCATAGAAACATTTTGAATGTTGAAAGGTTTGGACAGAGTAGATGTGGAAAGGTTGTTTCCCTTGGTGGGTGAGTCCAGGACAAGAGGCCATAGTCTTAGAATTAGAGGGTACCCAGTTAAAACAGATGAGGAGAAATTTTTTTAGCCAGAGGGTCATGGATTTGTGGAATTCGTTGCCACATACAGCTGTGGAGGCCTGATCATTGAGGGTGCTTAAGGAGGAGATTGACAGGTATCTAATCAGTCAGGGTATCAAGGGATATGGGGAAAAAGCTGGAAATTGGAACTAGATGGGTGAATAGTTTAGCTCATGGGGGAGCTGCGGAGTGGACTTGATGGGCCGAATGGCCTACTTCTGCTCCTTTGTCTTGTGATCTTGTGGTAAGATGTGAGAGAATAGGACCCATCAAGTGTGACAGTGGAAAAGTGTGTATAGAAACGGAGGAGATAGTGGAAGTACTTAATGAGTACTTTGCTTCAGTATTCACTACAGAAAAGGATCTTGGTGATTGTAAGGATGACTTACAATGGACTGAAAAGCTTGAGCATGTAGATATTAAGAAAGAGGATGTGCTGGAGCTTTTGGAAAGCATCAAGTTGGATAAGTCACCGGGACTGGACGAGATGTACCCCAGGCTGCTGTGGGAGGTGAGGGAGGAGATTGCTGAGCCTCTGGCGATGATCTTTGCATCATCAATGGAGAGATTCTGGAGGGTTGCAGACGTTGTTCCTTTATTCAAGAAAGCGGGTAGAGATAGCCCAGGAAGTTATAGACCAGTGAGTCTTCACTGGTTGGTAGGTTGATGGAGAAGATCCTGAGAGGCAGGATTTATGAACATTTGGAGAGGCATAATATGATTAGGAATAGTCAGCATAGCTTTGTGAAAGGCAGGTCATGCATTATGAGCCTGATTGATTTTTTTTGAGGATGTGACTAACCACATTGATGAAGGTAGAGCCGTAGATGTAGTGTATATGGATTTCAGCAAAGCATTTGACAAGGTACCCCTGCAAGGCTTATTGAGAAAGTAAGGAGGCATGGGATCCAAGGGGAAATTGCTTTGTGGAGCCAGAACTGGCTTGCCCAGAGAAGGCAGAGTGGTTGTAGATGGGTCATATTCTGCATGGAGGTTGGTGACCAGTGGTGTGCCTCAGGGATCTGTTCTTGCCACCCCTTCTCTTTGTGATTTTTATAAATGACCTGGATGAGGAAGTGGAGGGATGGATTAGTAAATTTGCTGATGACACAAAGGTTGGAGGCATTATGGACAGTGTGTAGGGCTGTCAGGGGTTACAAGTGGGACATTGATACGATGCAAAAATGGGCTAAGAAGTGGCAGATGGAGTTCAACTCAGAGAAGTGTGAGGTGGTTCATTCTGGTAGGTCAAACATAATGGCAGAATATAGTATTAATGGTAAGACTCTTGGCAGTGTGGAGGATCAGAGGGATCTTGGGGTCTGAGTCCATAGGACACTGAAAGCTGCTGCACGGGTGACTCTGTGGTTAAAAAAGCACACGGTGCATTGGCCTTCATCAATCGTGGGATTGAGTTTAGGGGCCGAGAGGTAATGTTGCAGCTATATAGGACCCTGGTCAGACCCCACTTGGAGTACTATGCTCAGTTCTGGTCGCCTCACTAAAGGCAGGATGTAGAAACCATAGAAAGGGTGCAGAGGAGATTTACAAGGATATTGCCTGGATCGGGGAGCATGTTTTATGAAATTAGGTTGAATGAACTCGGCCTTTTTTCCTTGGAGCGATGGAGAATGAGAGGTGACCTGATAGAGGTGAATAAGATGATGGGAGGCATTGATTGTGTGGATAGTCAGAGGCTTTTCCCCAGGGCTGAAATGGCTAGCATGAGAGGGCACAGTTTTAAGGTGCTTGGAAGCAGGTACAGAGGAGATGTCAGTGGATAAGTTTTTTTTTTACAGAGTGGTGAGTGCGTGAAATGGGCTGCCAGCAACAGTGATGGAGGCGGATACAATAGGGTCTTTTCAGAGACTCCTAGAGAGGTATATGGAGCTCAGAAAAATAGAGGGCTATAGGTATCCCTAGGT
Source organism: Mobula birostris (assembly GCF_030028105.1). NCBI lineage: Eukaryota > Metazoa > Chordata > Chondrichthyes > Myliobatiformes > Myliobatidae > Mobula > Mobula birostris. The sequence continues at coordinate 132,198,250 of NC_092379.1, read as the reverse complement.
AATTTCTCAGGTAAGGACATGTTCGGCATAGCTCTGTGGACCGAAGGGCCTGTATTGTGCTGTAGGTTTTCTGTTTCTGTGTTTCTATTACAGCACTTGAGAAGTCTGGATAAATAAATGGACGGGAAGTGTATGGAGGGCTATGGTCCAGCTGCAGGTCAATGTCATTAGGCAGAATAACAGTTTGTTATGGACTAGATGGACCAAAGGGCCTGTTTCTGTGCTGTAGTGCTCAATGACTCATATATATTACCCTCAATAGCATAATGTAACGAGTTATGGACCAACTTTCATATGGCTTCTTATCAAATGCCTTTTAACAGCTGAGTATCTTGTTGGTAAATGCGAGGTCATCCACTTTGGAAGGAAAAATGAAAGAGCAGATTATTATTTAAATGGTAAAAATTTGCAGCATGCTACTGTGCAGAGGGACTTGGGAGTGCTTGTGCATGAATCACAGAAGGTTGGTTTGCAGATGCAGCAGGCTTTCAAGAAGGCAAATGGAATGTTGGCCTTTGTTGCCAGAGGGATTGAATTTAAGGGCAGTGAGGTTGTGCTGCAAATGTACAGGATATTAGTGAGGCTGCAGTTCTGGTCTCCTTACTTGAAGGATATACTGGCTTTGGAGGCAGTGCAGAGGAGATTCACCAGGTTGATTCCAGAGATGAGGGGGTTAGACTATGAGGAGGGATTGAGTCACCTGGGACTACTCGCTGGAATTCAGAAGAATGAAAGATCTTATAGAAACATATAAAATTATGAAAGGGATGGATAAGATGGAGGCGGGAAAGTTGTTTCCACTGGTAGGTGAGACTGGAACTAGGGGACATTGCCTCAAGATTCAGGGGAGTAGATTCATGACAGAAATGAGGAGGAACTGCTTTTTCCAGAGAGTGGTGAATCTGTGGAAATCTTTACCCAATGAAGCAGTGCAGTCTATCTCATTAAATATATTTAAGACAAGGTTGGATAGATTTTTGCATAGCAGGGAAATTAAGGGTTATGGGGAAAAGGCAGATAGGTGGAGATGAGTCCATGGCCAGATCAGCCATGATCTTATTGAATGGCAGAATAGGCTCAACAGGCCAGATGGCCGACTCCTGCTCCTGTTTCTTATGAATAGACCAAAGGCCAGTGATTGGCCTTGAACTTCCCTGCTGGTCGTCAAACCTGACTTCCCTATAGTATATCCATATTGACCCTGCTTGTTTGTACTGTGAGTTACCAGGTGAGCTTCTGCTATATCTGTAGAGATAGTGATAATAGCAGCTGTTTACATTGTAAATGCATAGTAATATTTATGTATTTATGCACATTTTATTCCTTATCTGTACTCTAACCTCTCACTTCATTTTTATATCATTCTTTATTCTTATAATTGAATGTTTTTTTTGGTGTATGTTGGGCCAACACACCAATGCAAATTCACAATATGTCTAAGTGTAAGTAGCGACTAAAGTTTATCCTTAACCCCTAATTCAACTTTTCATGTTCAGAGAAGTTGGGCTGATTCAAGTAGAATTTCAGTTCCTTCCCACAGCTTTTCCACCAAAGTGTGAAAGGTGTATTATAGTGTCATAGAGCATAGAAAAAGAACCTGTGGTCCAATTTGCCCACACCAAATCTATAGCCCAGTGAGCTGGTCCCATCACCTGCAAACATTTTCTATTCATGTACAGTACTTATCTAGATGGCTTTTAAATGTTGCTAATGGAGTATTTCTGGTAGCTCATTCCAAATAAGCATCACCTTTTGCTTGGCAAATCTGCTCCTGGTGTCCCTTTTAAATCTATTGCCTCTGATCTTAAACCCATGCCCCTCTTGTTTTAGCACTCTCTCCTTGTGGAAAAAAGAATGCTTCTCTCCTTACTCCCTCTCTCTTTTCCCATTCCCTGTTCTAGTTCCCCTCTACCCCTTCTCTTCTCCTCACCTCCCTGTGCTGCCCTTCCTCCTCTTTCTCCCACGGTCCACTCTCCTCTCCAATCAGATTTCTTCATCTGTAACCTTTTATCTCTTCGGCCTATCACCCCCCAGCTTCTTACTACTACTTCCACCTGATGGGTTTCACCTATCATCTGCCAGATTGTACTCCTTCCCCTCCCCCCCCCCCACTTTCTTCCTTCCCCAGTCCTAAAGAAAGATTTCAGCCCAAAACATTGACTGTTTAGTCCCCTCCATAGAAACTGCTCCAGCATTTTGTGTGTGGTGCTTTCACCCTGTCGTGATCTTGTATCTGCTCACCCCTCAATCTTCTATGTTCCAGGGAATGAAGCCCTTGTTTACACTACCTGTCCTTGTAACTTAATCCCAAAATACAGGCAATATCCTGGTAATCATTTATTTATTGAGGAACAGTACAGATTAGAACCACACTGCTAGCAACCCCGATCTAATCCTAGCCCAATCACAATTTACATTGACCAATTAACTAACCAACCACTCCATCTCTGGACTGTGGAAAGAAACCCATGGGGAGAACATACAAACTCCGTACAGACTGCGACGGGAATTGAACCCAGGTGGCTGTCACTGTAAAACATTGTGCGAACCACTACACTACCATGCCACCCCGATAGTTAATCCTGAACAGAACTATCCTGATTACAAAGACACCTAATCATTCCGGACAAACAAATTGCAAGCACTGAATGAGGAAACAAAGGGAAGTTTGATTCAAGGTTAAAATATTCTTTTATGTTTCATCCAGATAGACTGGAAATGTCTTCCTGTGGCATTTGCTGAGCAATTTGGAAGGAGCTTTAATTTCCTGACAAATGTTAACTTGTTGCCATCACTTCAAGAATCTCTAATCTAGGTTTGAGCATCAACTTTGGAATTAAGTTATGTAGTCTGAGGGTTCTGAAGTTCTAATTGAAGATTCTCTTTCAATCTCAAGTCCCAGTAGGATGTTGGTGAGATTGCACCTGGATGGTTGTGTGCAGTTCTGGTCTTCATGGTATTGAATTATTATTGATAGAATGAAGGAACTGCAAGGGTAAAAAGACCCTGATGGGAGTTGTATACTCCAAACAGTAGTAAGGATGTAGTCTACAAATTACAATGTGCGAGGGAAATTGTGTGCGTTGAAGGCAATGTTACAGTAGTCATGGGGGATTTCAAAATGCAGGTATATTGGGAAAATCAAGTTGGTGCTGGATTCTAGGAGGGGGAATTCCTCGAGTGCCTACAAGATGGGTTTTTGGAGCAGCTCGTGGTTGAGCCCACTACGGGAACTGCTATTCTGGATTGGGTGTTGTGCAATGAACCAGAATTGATCAGAGGACTTAAGGCAAAAGTACTCTTCAGAGGAAGTGATCATGGTGGTGGCATCCGTTAGCCTCGCGAGACCATGGATCTGCACCTGGAGGGTTTCCAGGGCGCAGGCCTGGGCAAGGTTTTATGGAAGACTGGCAGTTGCCCATGCAGCAAGTCTCCCCTCTCCAGGACACTGATGTTGTCCAAGGGAAGGGCAAGGGCCGATACAATTTGGCACCACTGTCATCGCAGGAGTTGCCAGAACGAGGTTGAAGGCAATGTCGGACTGCCTTAGGGACTCCAGCTCCGGATTTGTCCTCAGGGTTTACTCCCGAAGCCTTTCCCATGAGTGGGCATGGCCGCAAGGCGTGGAGGTTTGAAATCAGAGTTTTCCCCCTCTCAGATGGACTGCCTTCCCAGGTTGACAAGCTCCATCTACCCGAAGCACTGGTTTTAAGGCACCAGGACCTGCCTTCGCCCCTTCTCCTGTCAGTAGAAACAGTTCCACCGGGCTTGGAGGCTAAGCCACACGGGAAGGCCAGGAGTTGGACTTGGTTGTCAGAGGCTATTTGAGGCGCATGCCGTGAGGAGCACTTTTAGGTAGTGGGAGCTTGTCCCCACAACCACTCCTCAGCTTGACAACCAAGTGATCATAATTCATGCCATAAGTGATCGAATTCACACCAGGCTTTGAGAAGGGGAAGCTAAAGTCAGATGGATCAGTATAACAATGGAGTAAAGGGAATTACAGAGGCATTAAAGAGGAGATGGCCAAAATTGATCGGAAAAGACCACTGGCAGAGATGGTAGCAGAGCAGCAATGACTGGAATTTCTAGATGCAATTAGGAAGGCACAGGTTATATACATTACAAGTAGGAAGTAGCATTCTAAAGGCAAGATGATACAACACTGGCTAAAAAAAGTCAAAACCGACATAAAAACCAAAGAGGGCATATATTAAGCAAAAAATAATGGGAAGTTAGAGGATTAAGAAGCTTTTAAAAGGCAACAGAAGGCAACTAAAAAGTCATTAAGGAAAGATGGAATATGGAAGTAAACTAGCCAGTAATGTTAAAGTAGATACCAAAAGTTTCTTCAGAGACATAAAGTGTAAAACAGAGGCAGGAGTGGATATTGGATCACTGAAAAATGATGCTGGGGAGGTAATAAAGGTGGACAAGGAAATGGTGGATGAAATGAATAAGTATCTTGCATCAGTCTTCACTGTGGAAGTCACTAGCAGTATGGTGGAAATTCCAAGTGTCAAGGGTCAGGAAGTGTGTCAAGTTACCATTACTAGAGAGAAGGTCCTTGGAAAACTGAAAGGTCTGAAGGCAAATAAGTCACCTATACATCCCAGGGTTCTGAAAGAGGTGGCTGAAGAGATTGTGGAGTCTTTAATAATGATCTTTCAAGAATCACTAGATTCTGGAATGGTTCTGGAAGACTAGAAACTTGCAAACATCACTCCACTCTTCAAGAAGGGAGAGAGGCAGAAGAAAGGAAATTATAGGCCAGTTAGTTTGACCTTAGTGGTTGGGATGATGCTGGAATCGATTATTAAGGATGAGGGCTCAGGGTATTTGGAGACACATGATAAAATAGGTTGTAGGCAGCATGGTTTCCTCAACGGAAAATCTTGTCTGACAAATCTGTTAGAATTTTTTGAAGAATTAACAAGCAGGATAGACAAAGGAGAATCGGTTGATGTTTTGTACTTGGATTTTCAGAAGGCCTTTGATAAGGTGCCACACATGAGGCTGCTTAACAAGCTATGAGCCCATGGTATTACAGGAAAGATTCTAAGATGGATAAAGCAGTGGCTGATTAGCAATATGCAAAGAGTGAGAATAAAGGGAGCCTTCCCTGGTTGGCTGCTAGTGGTGTTCCACAGGGGTCTGTGTTGAGACCGATTCTTTTTATGTTAAATGTCAATGATTTAGATGATGGAATTGATGGCTTTGTTGCAAAGTTTGCAGACAATAGAAGATAGGTGGAGGGACAGGTAGTTTTGAGGAAGTAGAGAGACTACAGAAGGACTTGGACAGATTAGGAGAATGGCAAAGAAGTGGCAGATGGAACTGTATGGTCATTAGATTAGATTATGAGGACACGCAGTCCTCTTTTATTGTCATTTAGTAATGCATTAAGAAATTATACAATGTTTTTCCAGAATGATACCACAGAAACACATGACAAACGGACTGAAAAACTGACAAAAACCACATAATTATAACATATAGTTACAACAGTGCAAAGCAATACCGTAATTTGATAAGAACAGACCATGGGCATGGTAAAAGCCTTAAAGTCTCTCGAAGGTCCCATCATCTCACGCAGAGGGTGAACCTCCAGCGCCGCAAACTTGCCTATGCAGCATCCTGGAAGCATCCCACCACAGTCCGACTCAGAGTCTGTCCGAAAACTCCAAGCCTCCGACCAGCTCTCCGACACCGAGCACCGATCACCATCTCTGCCGAGCGCTTCAACCCCGGCCCTGGCAACAAGCAATAGGCAAAGCCGAGGATTTGGGGCCTTCCCCTCTGGAGATTCTCAATTGCACAGTAGCAGCAGCTGTGAAGCGGGCATTTCAGAAGTTTCTCCAGGTGTTCCTCCATGCTTCTCACGGCTGTCTCCATCAAATCAGGATTGTGCACGGCCCCCTAGTTAATATATACGATATTCATTCTGAATGGCCGCGCGCGCTGCCATCTTCTCCCTCCAAATGCACTTTGGTAGAAGAAATTAAAGGATTGGTCATTTTCTAAATTTTCTAAATGGACAGAAAACTGATATGCAAAGGACTTGGGAGTCCTTGTGCAGGATTCCCTAAAAGTTAATTTGCAAGTTGAGTCTGTGGTGAGGAAGGCAAATGTGATGGTAGCAGTCATTTGAGGGGACTAGAATGTAAAAGCAAATGTGTAATGTTGAGGCTTTATAAAACACTAGCAAAGCATCGCTTGAGTATTGTGAGCGGTTTTAGGCCCATTACCTTAGAAAGGATGTGCTGAAACTAGAGAGAGTTCAAAGGAGGTTCGAGAAAATGATTCCGAGATTGAAAGGCTTGTCATATGAAGAGTATTTGATAGATCTGGGCCTGCATTCACTGGAATTCAGAAGAATGAGGGGTAACCTCATTGAAACCTATCGAATGGTGAAAGGCCTTGTAGATGTGGATGTGGAGAGGATGTTTCCTATGATAGGAGAGTCTAAGACCAGAGGACACAGCCTCAAAATAGAGGGCCGTCCTTTTAAAACAGATGAGGAGAAATATTTTTCGCAAGAGTAGTGAATCTGCGGAATTCTTTGCCACAGGCAGCTGTGGAGACTTTATCTGCTTTATACTTTATTGTCGCCAAACAATTGATACTAGAACATACAATCCAAGTCTTTGCGTATATTTAAGGCAGAGGTTGTTAGATTCTTAATAGGTCAGGACAATGGAGTAAAGGCAGGAGATTGGGGTTGAGTGGACTATTGGATCAGCCATGATGAAATGGCAGAGCAGATTCGATAGGCCTAATGGCCTAATTCTGCTCCTATATCTTATGGTTTCATGGTCTTACACTATACACGACCACAAGATGTAGGACCAGAATTAGGCCTTTTGGCCCATCAAGTCTGCTCTGCCATTCCATCATGGCTGATTTATTATTCCCCTCAACCCCATTCTCCTGCCTTCCCCCCAATCCTTTGACTCCTTGACTCGTCAAGACCCATCAATCTCTGCTTTAAATATACTCAATGACTTGGCTTCTGCAGCCATTCATGGAATGAATTCCACACACACAACATCCCTGGGTAAATAAATTCCTTCTCATTTCTGTCTAAGTGGACGTCCCTCTATCTGAGCCTGTGCACTCTGGTCCTAGACTCACCCACTACAGGAAACAGACTTGTTACATCCACTCTCTCCAGGCCTTTCAATGTTCGATAGGTTTCAATGTTATTTCCTCAGTGATTCCAACAGATTTGTCAGGCAAAATTTCCCCTGAAGGATACCCTTAAAGAATATGGTTTAAGCTGAAGGTGGTGCAGAAGAGATTCATAAGGATTTTTCCCAAGCTAAAATGGTTGAGTTATGACAGACTGCATAGGCAGACTGCTTTCCTAGAATGAAGAATGCTGAGGGATGACCTTAAAAAAAGTTTATAAAATCATGAGGGGCGTACACGAGGTTTTGTCAAGAATTCATCAATCACTGCAATAACAATATTCAGAGACTCTGCTCCCAATGCCATTTTAAGGAAGTTAGTTCTGAAGACATTCTGTAGGGGTGGGGAGGGAGTAAGAGAAAAACCAAATTCTGTTTTCAATAATTGACCCTTTATTTTCTTGATGATGACCTCTATTTCTATATTCTCTCATGAGAGGAAACACATAGCTTGCTTTTTCATTTTATCATTTCATCAACCTTGAGAGGTTGCCATGGATTGAACCAACTGCTGCCTAAGCAAGAACCTAGATACACTACGGTTTGCCTATCACCACAGTAGGCCCTTAGCGGATGAAATCTCTCTGGCTCTCCACTCAGCCTTGTATCACCTGGACAAGAGCAACAAGCTCCAAAACCTGGGCCTCTGTACCCCTGTCTGCAACCGGATGCTTGACTTCCTAACCGGAATACTATATCATAGTTATAGTCATACTTTATTGATCCCGGGGGAAATTGGTTTTCATAACAGTTGCACCATAAATAATTAAATAGTAATAAACCATAAATAATTAAATAGTAATATGTAAATTATGCCAGGACCAGCCCAGGATGTCTGACCCTACAAGGGAGGAGTTGTAAAGTTTGATGGCCACAGGCAGGAATGACTTCCTATGACGCTCAGTGTTGCATCTCGGTGGAATGAGTGTCTGGCTGAATGTACTCCTGTGCCCAACCAGTCCATTATGTAGTGGATGGGAGACATTGACCAAGATGGCATGCAAATTGGACAGCATCCTCTTTTCAGACACCACCGTCAGAGAGTCCAGTTCCATCCCCACAACATCACTGGCCTTACAAATGAGTTTGTTGATTCTGTTGGTGTCTGCTACCCTCAGCCTGCTGCCCCAGCACACAACAGCAAATATGATAGCACTGGCCACCACAGACTCGTAGAACATCCTCAGCATCGTTGGACAGATGTTAAAGGACCTCAGTCTCCTCAGGAAATATGTGTGGATTGGAAATAACATCTCCACCTCGCTGACAATCAACACTGGTGCACCTCAAGGATGCATGCTTAGCCCCACTGCTCTATTCTCTCTACACCCATTATTCCATGAATGGCAAGGCACAGCTCAAACGCTATCTACAAATTTGCCAATGACATATCTGCTATTGGAAGAATTTCAGACGGTGATGAAGAGGGAGGCAGGATGAGATAGGTCAGCTGGTTGGGTGGTGTTGCAGCAATAACCTTGCACTGAATGTCAGTAAGACCAAGTTGTGGACTTCAGAAAGAGGAAGCTGAGGAGACACACACCAGTCCTCATTGAGGGATCAGAAGTGCAATGGGTGACAATTTCAGGTTCTGGGGAGTAAACTTCTGAGGATCTGTCCTGGGCCCAACATGTTGATACAGTTGCAAAGAAGACACAACAGTGGCTATATTTCATTAGGAGTTTGAGGAGCTTTGGTATGGCACCAAAGACATAAGCGAATTTCTAGAGATGTACCGTGGAGAGAATTCTTCCTTCCGCTGTCAGATCTCTGAATGTTCAATGAACCTATGAACACTATATCAGTATTTTTATTGCTCTCTTGCACAACTTGTTTAATTTTTTTTATACATGGCGCCTATAAAAGTATTCACCCTCCCTGGATGTTTTCATGAAGTTTTAACAGGATCACAACGAACAAGTTGTGACAATTTGCCAGTGACAATTTTGATTAACCCCATTAGCTGTGCAGCTTCCAAAAAGATAATTAGATATTTGGGATTGAAGTCCAATGAGGAGACAGGGCAGGTGCTGTGAGACCCAGTTTGGGTGGTGGAGCATGGGGAAGAGGGAATGATTTGACCATCAGTAATCAGTATGTCTTCAGGACTTGGATGTTGAGGTAGCACAGTGGCGTGGTGGTTAGTGTAATGCTTGATAGCACAGGTGACCTGGGTTCGCTTCCTGCCACTCTGTAAGAAGATTGTACATTCTCCCCTTGACCACATAGGTTTCCTCTGAGTGCTCTGGTTTCCTCCCACATTCCAAAGGCAAACAAGTTGGGGTGAGAGAGCTGTGGGCAGGTTACGGCACCGGAAACCTGGTGACTCTTGCGGACAGTCCCCAGCAAAATGCTTAGATTGTGTTAGTCATTGACACATTTCACTGAATGTTTTGATATACATGTGACAAACAAAGCTAATATGTTAATGGTATGTTCATGTATCAAGGGGTTGTTGGGGGAGAAAGACTGGGGAGATCGATGTTTGTCAGGAAGAGGGTGCAGGGTTGTGGAGCTCAGAGTCCCCATCATGGTTTGGGGGAAAATACAAGGCTGGGAGTGATATTGGTGTGGAAGAGGAGAGGTGGCTTTGGGAGAGTGAGGTACCAAAGAAACATTGAGGAACAATGGACCTTCTGAGTGTTGTCCCAGTCCAGTGTGGCACAAACAAACTGAGTCATCCAGACTTAATCAGCAATGGGCATTTCCTTGCACAGGATTTAAATTATCAGGCCGATTTGATACCCAATCAAGGACAATCTCATACTAATCTGATGGTTGTTTAATTGTTTAGTATCATTTCCAGTGAACGAGTGTAAAGAGAACAAAACAAGTTACTCTGGATCCAATGCAGCACAAAAAAAACAGACAATAGGGTAAAGAGCAGAGTGGAAAAAAAACACAATAAATATAAACACAAGATAGCTTGTATACATTGACTGCATGTCCTTAAAGTGACACCAGGCACAGGAGTGTCTGTACATACGGCGACTGACAGGAAGTGATAAAGTAAGACCCTAAGACATAGGAGCAGAATTAGGCCACTGGACCCATCGAATCTGTTCCAACATTCCATCATGGCTGATTTATTGATGCTCACAATCCCATTCTCCTGCCTTCTCCCCGTAAGCTTTGATGCCCTGACTAACCAAGAACCCATCAACCTCTGCTTTAAATATATGCAATGACGTGGCTTCCACTGCTATCCATGGATTCAGCACCCTCTGGCTACAGAAATTCCTTTTCATCTGTTCTAAATGGACATCCCTCTATTCTGAGGCTGTACTAAGTGGTGGTGGTTGGTGGTGTGGAGAGGAGGGGTGGGTTAGTTGGTGAAGCTATTGATCAGTGTTACTGCTTTGGGAAAGTAACTGTTTTAAATCTCCTGGCAGGGATGCTGTGTACCTGCTCCCTGATGGGAATGGGACAAACAGTCCATGAGCGGAATGAGTGGACTCCTTTATGATTCTGTTGGTCAATTATTAAAGTTCAAAGTAAATTTATTATCAAAGTATATATAGTACTTATTAAAAAGTATTCACCCCCCCTTGGAAGTTTTCATGCTTTATTGTTTTACGACATTGAATCACAGTGGAGTTAATTTTTCTTTTTTGACACTGATCAACAGAAAGAATCTCATGCCAAAGTGAAAACAGATCTCTACAAAATGATGTAAATTAATTACAAATATAAAACACAAAGTAAGTGATTGCATAAGTATTCACCCCCTTCAAGTCAGTATTTAGTAGATGCACCTTTGGCAGCAATTGCAGCCTTGAGTCTGAGTGGATGGGTCTCTATAAGCTTTGCACATCTGGACACTGCAATTTTTCCATATTCTTCTTTACAAAACTGCTCAAGCACTGTCAGATTGTATGGGGATCATGATAGAACAGCCCTTTTCAAGTCCAACCACAAATTCTCAATGGATTGAGGTCTAGACTCTGACTTGGCCACTCCAGGACATAAACTTACTTCTTTTTAAGCCATTCCTTTGCTTTGGCTGTATGCTTGGGGTCATTGTCCTGTTGGAAAACAAATCTTGTCCAAGTCGCAGTTCTCTTGCAGACCACATCAGGTTTTCCTCCATTATTTCCCTGTATTTTGCTGTGTTCATTTTGCCCTCTACCTTCACAAGCCTTCCAGAGCCTGCTGCAGTGAAGCATCCCCACAGCCTGGTGTAGACACCATAATATTTCACAGTAGGGATGGTATGTTTTTGATGTGGAACTAACATTTAGTCTGATGGCCAAAAAGCTCAATTTTGATTTTTTTCAGACCATAGAACCTTCTTTCAGCTGACTTCAGTCTCCCAAATGCCTCCTGCCAAGCTCCAGCCAAGAGTGGCTTTCTCTTTGCCACTCTCCCATAAAGCTGCAACTGGTGAAGCTCCCGGGCAGCAAGTGTTGTATGTGCAGTCTCTCTCATCTCAGCCACTGAAGCTTGTGACTCCTCCAGAATTGTCATAGGTCACTTGGTGGCCTCCCACACTTGTCCCCTACTCGCATGGTCATTCATTTTTTGAGGATAGCCTGATATAGGCAGATTTACAGCTTTACAGATTTATATTATTTCCATTTCTTGATGATTGACTTAACAGTTCTCCAAGGGATATTCAGTGACTTGGAAATTTTCTTGTATCCATCTCCTGACTCGTGCTTTTTGTTAACCTTTTCGCGGAGCTGCCTGGAGTGTTCTTATCTTCATGGTGTAGTTTTTACCAGGATACTGACTCACTAGCAGTTGGACCTTCTAGATACAGGTGTATTTTTACTATAATCAATTGAAGCAGCTTAATTGTACACAGTGATCTCCACTCAACTAATTATGTGACTTCTAAAACCAATTAGCTGCACCAGTAATGATTTGGTGTGTCATATTAAAGGGGGGGGGTGAATACTTATGCAATCAATTACTTTCTGTTTTATATTTCTAATTAATTTAGATCACTTTGTAAAGATCTGTTTTCACTTTAATACGAGTCTTTTTCTGTTGATTGGTGTCAAAAAGACCAAATTAAATCCATTGTGATTCAATGTTGTAAAACAATAAAACATGAAAACTGCCAAGGGGGAGTGAATATTTTTTATAGGCACTGAATAAAAACTGTAAATTACAAAAGTTATTATGTATTGCAAAGTGCTGCCTCCGGTAAACAAATTTCGCGACATATGCCAGTGATATTAAATCTGATTCTGACTTGCACTATAGGAGAAATACTTCAAGAATATTATGAAAGCTACAACTTCTGATAAGAGTGTCAGGGTATGGGGCTAGAGATTAAATATTACACTTAGTGGGCTCTCTACTGGGTATCTCCTGTACCTAATAAAGTGGCTTCTGAGTGTATATTTGTGGCCTTCTGCTGTTGTAGCCCATCCACTTAAAGGTTTGATGTGTTGTGCATTCAGAGATGCTCTTCTATCCACTACAGTTATAATATGTGGTTATTTGAGTTACTGTCATCTTCCTGTCAGCTTGAACCAGTCTGGCTACTCTCATTAGCAAGTAAGTTCACTCACAGAATTACCACTCATTGGATTTTTTTTCATTTTTCACACCATTCTCAGAGATTGTTATGCGTGAGAATCCCAGGAGATCAGCAGTTTCCGAGATGCTCAAACCACCCTGTCTGTCACCAACAATCAAAGTCACTGAGATCCCATTTCTTCCATTGATGTTTGGGTCTGAACAACAATTGAATCTCTGGACCATGTCTGCATGCTTTTATGCATTGAGTTACTGCCACATGACTGACTGATTAGATATGTGCAGTAATGAGTAGATGTACAGGTACCCATAATAAAGTGGCCGCTGGGTGTATTTTTCATAATCTACAGATCCAACACAAATTGGCTCCAACACTTTGAGGTCTATTAGATTAACACATATATCTGCAATTTTTATCTGCATTCAAGGTTTTGAAAGGCATGCTGGTACATCTTTTTAACAGAAACATTTCTTTCACCTCTTCTAACTAAATCCAGAGTCTAATCAGAATGGGTTTTGCTGCATCAATCTAATTGATTGCACTTCCAGATCCTTTAATTTTCTTCTTCATCTAACTCTCTCCTTTCAAAGTTCATATTATCATTGCCAAATCAGTATGACTGATGGCAATCAGTCCACGGCAAAGGCTCTCACTAACAAATCGGAGGCATGCGTTCAGATTCCAGCATGGCTGTGATGGAAGTTACACTCAATGACTATGTTATAATGTACACCTGTGCACCTGCTCGTTAATGCAAACATCCAAACAATCAATCGTGTCAGCAACTCGATACATAAGCATGCAGACATTGTCAAGAGGTTCTGCCCAAACATCAGAATGGGGAAGGTGTGATCTAAATGACTTTGACCGTGGAATGATTCTTGGTGCCAGATGGGGTGGTTTGAGTATCTCAGAAACTGCTGATCTCCAGGGATTTTCATGCACAACAGTCTCCAGAGTTTACGGAGAATGGAGCAAAAAGAAAGAGCATCCAGTGAGCGGCAGTTCTGTGGCAAAAAATGCCTTTTTAATGAGAGGGGTCAAAGAAAAATGGCCAGGCTGGTTCAAGTTGACAGGGAGACAGCAACTCAAATAAACATGTTTTATGACTGTGGTAAGGAAAAGAACATCTTTGAATGCTCAACATGTCAAACCTTGTAAGTGGATGTTCTACAGACACTCATTGAGCACTTAATTAGATACAGGAGGTACTGAGCAAACTGGTCACTGAGTGTATGTGTATCTCAGGCTTGCATAGCTCCATCAGTACTCTGGGTAGAGAATTCACAAGTCTGATCTAAGAAGTTCTTTCTGAGTTCAATATTAAATGGGTACCCCATATCTTAGTATGCCAACTAGTTAAATAGTCTGAAATGAGGTTATACATTAAACACAACTAGTCAGTAATGTTAACCACAAAACTAACAGATTGTCATTGAAATCTTTTGGTTCTCCATTGTCTTCCAATGAAGGAGTTCTGTTATTTACACTTGGTCTGGCTTCATGTAATCCCAAACTAAGACTAATCAGAATCAGGTTTATTATCACTGACATATGTTGTGAAGTTTGTTGTTTTATGGAAAAGTAGTACAGTGTGGTACATAAAGTTGTAATAAGAAATATTTTAAAACTTTTTAAAAAGTAATTCAAAAGGATTGGTAATGTTCATTGTTAATTGTCCATTCAGAAATCTGATGGTGGAGGGAAAGAAGCTGTCCCTAAAACATTGAGTGTGTGTTTTCAGGCTTCTATCTCCTCCCTGATGAGACGAGGTTATGTCCTAGACAGTGAGGGCCTTAGTGATGGATGCCTCTTTCTTGAGAGATGGTCTTTTGAAGTTGTCCTCGATGGTGATAGAACTGGCTGAGTTTACAACCTTCTGCAGTTTTTTTTTTTTATCCAGTGCATTGGCACCTCCATACCAGAGGGCGATGCAACCAGTCAGAATACTCTGCATGGTACATCAGTAGAAATTTGCTAGAGTTTTGGTGGTGTACCAAATCTCCTCAAATGCTGAAAGAAATATAGTCACTGGTGTGCCTTCTTCCTAATTAAATCAATATTCTGGGCCCAGAATAGATCTTCAGAGATGTTGATGTACAGTGTAAGCCATTCATTTCTTTTAAAACTGCTAAGTGGTGTAAAATATGGCTTCAGTTGTAGTTTTTCAATGACAAGCAAGGGTGGGCAGTGAATACTGACCTTGGCATTGATGTCCAAATCCTGAAAAAGAACAAAAAATAGTATTATCTAAGCTGTCCATTGTGATGATACAATTGGCTCTCTTTCAATACAACTTTATTACAAATCCATAGAATATTCAGCACTTTTGATTGCATATCTCATGAAAGGGGTTTTGAATATATTCCAAGAATATAATGTACTCACACTGTTGAATGAGAGTATTGGTATACATTTACATGCTGCAGAAAGAAGTTCCTAAGTTAATTAGTGATTTTGTTAAAAAATGTAGAAGTTTGTGTTTGGGAGCACTTGGGTCCAGTGATCACAATGCTGTTAGTTTCAATATAATTATGGAGAAGGATAGATCTGGACCCAGGGTTGATACTTTTGATTGGAGAAAGGCTAACTTTGAGGAGATGCGAAAGGATTTAGAAGGAGTGGATTGGGACAATTTGTTTTATGGGAAGGATGTAATAGAGAAATGGAGGTCATTTAAAGGTGAAATTTTGAGAGTATAGAATCTTTATGTTCCTGTTAGGTTGAAAGGAAAGGTTAAAAGTTTGAGAGAGCTATGGTTTTCAAGGGATATTGGAAACTTGGTTTGGGGAAAAAAAGAGATCTGCAATAAATATTGACAGCATGGAGTAAATGAGGTGCTCGAGGAATAAAAAGAATGTAAAAAGAATCTTAAGAAAAAAATTAGAAAAGCTCAAAGAAGATATGAGGTTGCTTTGGCAAGTAAGGTGAAAATAAGTTCCAGGGGTTTCTACCGTTTATAAATAGCAAAAGGATAGTGAGGGATAAAATTGGTCCCTTAGAGAATCAGAGTGGACGGTTGTGCGTGAACCCAAAAGAGATGGGGGAGATTCTTAACAACTTTTCTTCGGTATTCACTAAGAAGGATATTGAATGGTGTAAGATAAGTGAAACGGGTAGGGAAGTTATGGAAACTATGATGATTAAAGAAGTAGTACTGGAGCTTTTAAGGAATATAAAAGTGGATAAGTCTCCGGGTCCTGACAGGATATTCCCTAGGACATTGAGGGAAGGTAGTGTGGAAATAGCAGGGGCTCTGACGGAAAAATTTCAAATGCCATTAGAAACAGGGTTGGTGTCAGAGGATTGGCGTATTGCTAATGTTGTTCCATTGTTTAAAAAGGGTTCTAAGAGTAAACCTAGCAATTATTGGCCTGTGAGTTTGACGTCAGTGGTGGGTAAATTGATGGAAAGTATTCTTAGAGATGGTATATATAATTATCTGGATAGGGTCTGATTAGGAACAGTCAATATGGATTTGTGCGTGGAAGGTCATGTTTGACAAATTTTATTGAATTTTTTGAAGAGGTTACTAGGAATGTTGACGAGGGTAAAGCGGTGGATGTTGTCTATTTGGACTTCAGTAAGGCCTTTGACAAGGTTCCACATGGAAGGTTAGTTAGGAAGGTTCAATTGTTAGTGATTAATATGGAAGTAGTAAAATGGATTCAGCAGTGGCTAGGTGGGAGACGCCAGAGAGTAGTGGTGGATAACTGTGTGTCAGATTGGAGGACGGTGTGTAGCGGTGTGCCTCAGGGATCTGTACTGGGTCCAATGTTGTTTGTCATATACATTAATGATCTGGATGATGGGGTGGTAAATTGGATGAGTAAGTATGCAGATAATACTAAGATAGGTGGAATTGTGGATAATGATGTAGGTTTTCAAAACTTGCAGAGAGATTTAGGCCAGTTAGAAGAGTGGGCTGAAAGATGGCAGATGGAGTTTAATGCTGATAAATGTGAGGTGCTACACTTTGGTAGGACTAATCAAAATAGGACATACATGGTAAATGGTAGGACATTGAAGAATGCAGTAGAACAGAGGGATCTAGGAATAATGGTGCATAGTTCCCTGAAGGTGGAATCTCATGTGGATAGGGTGGTGAAGAAAGCTTTTGGTATGCTGGCCTGTATAAATCAGAGCATTGAATATAGGAGTTGGGATGTAATGTTGAAATTGTACAAGGCATTGGTGAGGCCAAATTTGGAGTATTGTGTACGGTTTTGGTCACCAAATTATAGGAAAGATGTCAACAAAATAGAGAGTACAGAGAAGGTTTACTAGAATGTTACCTGGGTTTCATCTCCTAAGTTGCAGAGAAAGGTTGAACAAGTTGGGTCTTTATTCTTTGGAATGTAGAAGGTTGAGAGGGGACTTGATAGAGGTATTTAAGATTATGAGAGGGATAGATAGAGTTGACGTGGATAGGCTTTTTCCATTGAGAGTGGGGGAGATTCAAACGAGGACATGAGTTGAGAGTTAAAGGGCAAAAGTTTAGGGTACCATGAGGGGGAGCTTCTTTACTCAGAGTGGTAGCTCTGTGGAACGAGCTTCCAGCAGAAGTGGTTGAGGCAGGTTTGATGTTGTTGTTTAAAGTTAAACTGGATAGCTATATGGACAGGAAAGGAATGGAGGGTTATGCGCTGAGTGCAGGTTGGTGGGACTATGTGAGAGAAAGAGTTCGGCACGGACTAGAAGGGCCGAGATAGCCTGTTTCCGTGCTGTAATTGTTATATGGTTATACGGTATGAATGCAAGAAGTGCTCTAGACATGCATTGATTGTGTAGAAAAAGTAGGCCAAACCTTTTTGAGAGTGTGCCTCCAACATGGTGATAATCTTCCTTTTTTTAAAAAAAAATTATTCTCTTGTGCCACAGTAATCTTGAGAAAAGATTATCATTGATAAAGTAGTAACAATAATTATGGACATTTTAAGAAAAAAACATGTCCACTAATGAAAGTATAACAGACAGGGTAAAATTATTTTATTTTAATTTTATTTTAATGTTTTAATTTTTAAAAATTTCAACTTTATTCTTTTCTAATCATTTAATTTAGCAATACATCATGGTAATAGGCCCTTCCTGTCCTACATGATGACAGTGCATTCCAAATCACATTACAGACAATGAGTTATTTCAGGGTTAAATATTGACCAAGATGCTTGGAATAATATTCTCAAACAACAGGAATTCTGCAGATGCTGGAAATTCAAGCAACACACATCAAAGTTGCTGGTGAACGCAGTAGGCCAGGCAGCATCTCTAGGAAGAGGTACAGTCGACGTTTCAGGCCGAGATCCTTCGTCAGGACTTCTTCCCGTTCTTCAGAATAGTACAGCTGAATCATTTCGGTGCACCTGAGAGGCAAGGTAGTGTGTTAATTTTCTTGGAGAATCATGCCAGTGATTTATTCAGGAAAGCAGAGGAGAGTCAGTCAAGATCAAGTGCTTCTTTATCTTAAAGATACAGTGCTATGGCTCAGATGAGAATGTAACCATCCACGGCAGATATTATTGAAGTGCCTTCCCTGCAGAACGTTTATGATGATGGTTGCAGTGAGATTTTGGGAAAGGTGTGGTGGTGTGACTAAATTATTGGACTAAAATTCTGAACTAATAATCCACAGAATGTGTTGATAGAAGCAGATACATTTGGGGATTAAAGAGACTCTTACGCACATAGATAATAGAGAAAGTGAGCGCCATGTTGGAGAGGAGAGTTAGATTGATCTTAGACTAACATTCTAATTTCAGAATTTGTTTTAGTATTTATTTTAATAAAGTGTGCCTTCATCATGATTGTATCAATATGTTGGGCACAGGTTAGACTGTCAGACTTTTACTGTATTAAAAGGCCAACACGATAGCGTTGCGGTTAATGTAATGCTATTTCAGCACCAGAGATCCAGGTTCAGTTCCTACCACTGTCTGTAAGGAAATACATTTGCCCTGTGAACATGTGGGTTTCCTCTGGGTGCTCTGGTTTCCACATTCCAAACTAACACAGTTTGGTAGGTTATTTGGTCACATAGATGTAATTGGGTGACATGGACTTATTGTGGGCCAGTAAAAATTATACCACACTGTATTCACAGAATGTGAATTCTTATCCTATCATTCTAGCTTGGGAATTTGTTTTGTTATCTTGAAAAAACTGTAATTAAAAGCCTTGGATCATGATAACAGTCCAAGTTTGGAGAAATTGCTGTCCCAATTGCACTCTACCCTGACTGTGGTCACAGCCTGGGCAGTGGATGGCTGTTTTACCAACAGTGCTTAGCATTTTGGAGGAACAGAGGGATCTTGGGGTCCACATCCATTGATCCCTCAAAGTTTATAGGGTAGTTATGAAGACGTATGGTGTGCTGGCCTTTATTCAATTGGGGGTTGAGTTTAAGAGCCACGAGGTAATGTTGTAGCTCTATAAAATACTGCTTAGACCACACTTACAATATTGTGTTCTGTTCTGGTAACCTCGAAAGGAGAAGGATGTGGAAGCTTTCGAGAGGGTGCGAAGAAGATTTACCAGGATGCTGCCTGGATTAGAAAGCTCATTTTATCGGGATAGATTGAGTGAGCTAGGGTGTTTCTCTTCGGAGAGAAAGAGGATGAGAAGTGACTTGATAGAGGTTTATAAGATGGGAAGAGGCATAGATAGAGTGCATAGCTAGCATGTTTTTCCCAGAGTGGTCATTGTTAGAAAGTATAAGGAGGATGTCAGCGATAGTTGTTTATTTTTAACAAAATGAATGGTAGGTGTGTAGAACACACTGCCAGGGTGGTGATAAAGACAGATACATTTTGGGAGATTTAAGAGACCCTTGGAAAGGCATATGAATGATATATAAAAAAAAATGAGGGCTATGTTGGAGAGAAGGTTTTGATTGATCCCAGAGTAAGTTATAAAGTTGGCACAACATCGTGGACCAAAGGACCCATACTGCACTGTAGTGTTCTGCATTCTAGACGCAGCTTTATTTGTCACATGTACAATACATTGAAACATACAGTGAAATGTGTCATCAGTGTTAACACAACCAAAACACTTAAAGATGTGCTGGGGGCAGCCCGCAAGTGTTGCCTCACATTCCAGTGTAGTGTAGCATGCCTACAATGCTCGGCAGAACAACACAGAACACAGCTAGCAACAGAACAACAACAGCAAAACAAACCCCTGGAACCTGATTGATCGTGGAGTAGGTTTAAGCGTCAACACAACATCATGGGCCGAAGATCACAAAGACAAGAAAATCTGCAAATGCTGAAAATCCAAAGCAACGCACACAAAGTGCTGGAGGAACTCGGCAGGCCATGCAATATTTATGGAAATGAGTTGACATTTTGGGCCAAGACACTTCATCAGGACTGGGAAAAAAAAGAGAAGTCTGATGACGAAGGGGAGGGAGGAAGAAGTACAAGGTAGAAGGTGATAGGTGAAACTAGGGGAGGTGTGAAGTAATGAACGGAGAAGTTGGTTGTTGAAGCAGATAGAGAACTGGAGAAGGGGGGAATCTGATAAGAGGGTAGATGACCATGGAAGAAAGGAAAGGGAGAGGAACACCAGAGAGGTGATGGGTAGGTGAGGAGATGAGGTGAGAGATGGGAATGGTGAAGGAGCTGGGGCAGTTACTGGAAGTTTGAGAAATCGATGTTCGTGCCAACAGATTGGAGGCTGCCCAGGCAGAATACAATGTGTTATTCCTCCACCCTGAGTGTGGCCTTGCCGCGGCAGTAGAGGAAGCCAAGACTGGCATGTTGGAATTGGAATGGGTGGCCACCGGAAGATCTCCCTTTTTCTGGCAGACAAATGCAGGTGCTCGGTGAAGTGGTCTCACCAGTATATAGGAGGCCTGGTTTGAAGGTCTTGTACTGTGATATATTGTTCTATGTTATTTTTTTTTTTTTTTGCTCATGTTCCTGAGGATTAATTTACTAAAGAGGTTTGATGATTGGGTGACATGAGGCAGGCAGCTGCGGCATCTTCAAGACTGTGGAGCTTTTAGTAGATTGGATTCACAAAGGGTGATGACAACCATGCATCAATTAATTTTACATCAGGAACACTTAAACTAATGGAATTGATCATCTAGAGTTATCCTGAGAGCCCAAGTTCTAAGCAGCAGAATGATAAGAGCAAGCAATCTAATTGGCTTTGTTTCCCATATCTTCATTTACTTTCCCCAATTCTCCAATTTCCCCAATCACCCACTTTAGACTTTGGGGTAACTTATGGCTACCTACTAACCACCAACCAGCACATGGTTGGAATATGCCTGGATGGCAGCCTGTTACTGGCACCTATCACTTTCTGTAGGGAAATAACAGACTTCCTCCATACATCCCCTATAAACTTTCCCCCTCTCACATTAAATGCCTGTCCTCTAGTATTTGTCATTTCTACCCTGAAGGAAAAGATTCTGACTGCCTACCCTAATGTGTGCCTCTCATAACTTGATAAACTGTTAGGTGTCCCCTCAGGTTATGAACGCTCCAGAGGACAAAACCCAAGTTTGTCCAACTTCTCAGTGTAGCACATGCTCTCTAATCCTGGCAGCATCCTGGTAAACCTCTTCTGTACCCTTTCCAAGGCACCACTGAGCCTTGAGCATCCTCCATAATGTAACCTATCACAACGCTCTCCACTCTGCCTCTATAAAAGTTTGTTGAAGTTTTAGAAAACATGCCATAGCTACATAAACTTCTGACAAAGTAGATGTGTTGCTGTGCCTTCTTTGCAATGGACCCTGTGTGCAGTTCCCAGGAAAGATCTTCTACTTGGCAGCGGGTTACCTGATCACTTCACTGCTGGTGTATAAACAAAGAGCTCAATGCTTGAAATACAAACTATGAAGCCTGCAAAGGCTGGGTGATGGTATAGCCGGCAGTGTTGTAATTATTAGAATCCAATGGGGATAGTGGAAGGAAGGAGTCAGGATGGAGTGCATTAATCAACAGCACTCCATTACTGCACTGTACAAAGAGAATGTGAATAATGAATGTAAACGTCCCCAGTCTGTGCCAATGCAGTGAGCATTAGTTTGCCATAAAATCGTAAGACATAAGAGCAGACTTAGGCTATTCAGCCCATTGAGTTCGTTCTGCCATTTAATCATAGCTGATTTATTATCCATCTTACCCCATTCTCTTGCCTGTTCTCCATTTCCTTTCATGCCCCTACTAATCAAGAACCTATTAACCTCCGCTTTAAATATACGAAATGATTTGGCCTCCACGGCTGTCTATGTTCAAAGTTCAACATAAATTCACTATCAAAATACATATATGTCACCATATACAACCCTGAGGTTCATTTTCTTGTGGGCATACTCTATAAATATATAGAATAATAACCAATGAAAGATCGCAACAACTTGGGCATTCAGCCGGTGTGAAAAAGACAACAAACTGTGCAAATACAAAAAGAAAGAAATAATAATAAATAAATAAGCAATAAATATCAAGAACATGAGATGGAGTCCTTGAAAGTGAGTCCATAGGCGTGGGAACCAACGATGGGGCAAGTGAAATAGAAACAAGTTATCCCCTCTGGTTCAAGAGCCTGATGGTTGAGGGAGTAATAACGGTTCCTGAACCTGGTGGTGTGAGTTCTGACGCTCCTGTACCTTCCTCCTGATGACAGCAGCGAGAAGAGAGCATGGCCTGGGTGGTGAGAGCCCCTGATGATGGATGCTGCTTTCCTGTGATAATGCTCCGTGCAGATGTGCTCATTGGTGGGGAGCACTTTGCCCATGATGGATTGGGCCGTAACCACTACTTTTTGTAGGATGATCTGTCCAAGGGTATTGCTGTTGCCACACCAGGCTGTGATGCAGCCAGTCAATATAGTATCCACCACAAAACTATCAAAGTTGGTCAGAGTTTTGGACGTCATGCCAAATCTTTGCAAACTCCTTAAGGAAGTAGATGCACTGCCTTGCTGCCTTTGAAATTGTACTTGCATGCAGGACCCAAGATAGGTCCTCCAAAATGATAACATCAAGGAATTTAAAAGTCCTGACCTTCTCCACCTCCAACAGCCCAATTGGTCCATCCTGTGCTCATTCCATTTGCCCACATTTAGCCTATAACCCACTAAACCTTTTCCATCCACGTTACCTGTACAAATATCTTTTAATTGTTAATGTACCTCTCTCAACCACTTCTCTGGCAGCTCAAGTTCAAAGTAAATTTATTATCAAAGTACATACAGTGGTGCTGGAAAGTTTGTGAACCCTGTAGAATTTCCTCTATTTCTGCATAAATATGACCTAAAATGTGGTCAGATCTTCACATGTCCTAAAACTAGATAAAGAGAACCCAATTAAATAACACATTATACTTTTATTTATTGAGAAAAATGATCCAATATTACATGTATTTGTTGGAAAAAGTATGTGAACCTCTGCGGTAATGCCTTCTACAAAAGCTATTTGGAGTCAGGTTTTTCCAAGCAATGAGATGAGATTGGAAGTGTGGGTTGTAGAGGTACCCTGCCCTATAAAAAAGACTCTCAAAGTCAGGTTGCTAACAGAGCCTGCTGTTAGGGAGAATCTGTTCATGTGCACCATACCTCAATCAAAACAACTTTCAGAGCAACTTAGAAGAAGAATTTTAGAGATGCAAGAAGCTGAAAAGGCTACAAAAGCATTTCTAAAGACCCAAGTGTTCATCAGTCCACAGTAAGAGAAATCATCTAGAAATAGAGGAAACTCAGTACTGTGGCTACTCTCCCTAGGAGTGGACATCCTGCAAAGATCACACCAAGAACACAAAACGCAATGTTGAAGGAGGTAAAAAAGAACCCAAGGGTAACAGCAAAAGATCTGTAGAAATCTCTAGAACTTGCTAAAGTCTTTGTTCATGTGTCTACTATAAGAAAGACACTGAACAAGAATGGTGTTCATGGAAGGACACCATGGAGGAACCCACTGCTCTCCAAAAAAAAAAAAACAACATTCCTGCACCTTTCAAGTTTGCAAAAGTCCACCTGGATGTTCTACAACACTTCTGGGACAATGTTCTGTTTACAGTTGAGACAAAAGTTAAACTTTTTGGCAGAAATTCACTTTGCTATGTTTGGAGGAAAAAGAGCACTGCACACCAACACCAAAACCTCATCCCAACTGTGAAGCATGGTGGAAGGAGCAGCATGGTTTGGGGTTGCTTTGCTGCCTCGGCCTGCACAGCTTGCATTTGTTGAGGGAATAATGAATTCAAGATTGTATCAAGACATTTTACAAGAGAATGTCAGGGTAGTGGTCCAGCACCTGAAGCTTAATAGAAGTTGAATAATGCAACAAGACAATGATCCAAAAGGCAAGAATAAATCAACAACAGAATAGTTTAAAAATAATAAATTTTGTGTTTTGGAATGGCCAAGTCAAAGTCCTGAACTTAATCCTACAGAAATGTTTGGAAAGACCTGAAGCAAGCTGTTCATGCAAGGAAGCCCACCAACATCCCAGAGATGAAGCAGTTTTGTAAGGCGGGATGACTGATCAACAGTTACCAGAAATGTTTAGTTGAAGTTATTGCTGTACAAGGGGATCACAACAGTTACTGAAAACAAAGGTTCACAGACTTTTTCCAATAAATACATGTAATATTGGATCATTTTTCTCAATAAGTAAATGAACAAGTATAATGTTTTTGTGTTATTTATTGGTTCTCTTTATCTAGTTTTAGGACTCTTTCTTTTTCAATCTTATTAAGTTTCAAAATTAATGAACATAATAATGATACAAAGAGATCGGGATTACATTAATAATGGTTAACATGTACAAGCACAGATTCCAAGTCACGAATGTAGTTTAGCCTCCCAATCTCTTAGTAACTAACCATGAAAAAGATATTTTATAAAGAGGGGAAAAAAAGCCCTAAACTGAAAAGAAAACAACTAAACTAAAAAAAAACAAAGATTGGGCTGTCATATTTCATCGGCTAAAATTATTATTTGTCGTTAACTCCACTCCTCTGTACATGAACAAAAAATTACTACAAAGGATTCAGAAAGGGTCAACTTACATCATGTGAAAATATTGAATAAATGGCCTCCAAGTTTCTTCAAATTTACCCGAAGGATCCATAATACTGTTCCTAATTTTTTCCAAGTTTAGGCATGCTGTCGTTTGGGAAAACCATTGAAATGTAGTAGGGGGTTTGGAATCTTTCCATTCAAGTAAAATGGATCTTCTGGCTAATAATGTAACAAATGCAATTAGACGACAAACTGATGAGGATAAATGACTAGAGTCTATCACTGGTAGTCCAAAAATTGCAGTAATAGGATGAGGTTGTAAATCAATACGCAGAACTACTGAAATAATATCAAAAATATCTTTCCAATATTTTTCTAGAGGAGGACAAGAACAGAACATATGTGTAAAGGAAGCTACCTCAGAATTACATCTATCACAAACAGGATTTATATGGCAGTAAAAATGAGCTAATTTATCCTTGGATATATGAGACCCATGAAGCACCTTAAATTATATCAAAGCATGTCTGGCACACATTGAAGAAGTATTAACTAGTTGAAGAATTTTCTCCCATTTCTCTGTAGGTAAAAGTATCTGAAGTTCTCTTTCCCACTCATTCTTAATTTTATTGGAAGTACCTAAGCATATTTTCATAATTAAATCATAAATAAATGATATTGAACTCTTCTGATAGGGATTTGAACTTAAAAATTTTTCTGTAACTTCAATTTGATGTGATATCAGAAAGGTAGGTAAAATAACATTCAGAAAGTTTCTAATCTGTAAATATCTGAAAAAGTGTGATCTAGGCAAATTATATTTATTAGACAACTGTTCAAAAGACATAAAACAATCATCCATGAATAAATCACGAAAACATGTTATTCCCTTTGTTTTCCATAAAAGAAAAGCTTGAGCAATTCTAGACGATTGAAAGAAAAAATTAGATATAATAGAGCTTGACAGGATAAATTTATTCAATCCAAAAAATTTACAAAATTGAAACCATATTCATGTTGTATGTTTAATTATTGGATTTATCATTTGTTTATTCAATTTAGTAAGTGCAAAGGGAAGCGCAGCCCCTAAAATAGAAGCCAATGAAAACCCCTGTGCAGACTCACTCTCAAGGTTCATCCATCGTGGACATTGAGTTTCATCGAACTCTTGTGTCCAAAATATTAAATATCGAATATTAATTGCCCAATAATAAAATCCAAGATTCAGCAAAGCCAAACCACCTTCCTTTTTTGATTTCTGTAAATATTTCTTACTTAACCTAGGATTTCTATTTTGCCATATATACGAAGAAATTTTAGAATCAATAATATCAAAAAAGATTTAGGGATAAAAATTGATACCACCTGAAATAGATACAGAAATTTCGGTAAAATAATCATCTTAATAGCATTAATTTGACTAATCAAGGATAAGGACAATAGGGACCATTTAGTAAACAGTTATTTAACATGATCAATTAAGGGTAAAAAAATTAACTTTAAATCCTGATGCTTCTTAGTAATTTTAACACCCAAATAAATAAAATAATCAGTAACCAATCTAAATGGTGATTGTCTCTAAATTGAGACTTGCATATTTAATGGGAAGAGCACACTCTTATTAAGATTCAATTTATAACCAGAAAAACTACTAAACTGAGCAAGTAGTGTTATTACTTTAGGAATGGATTTCTCTGGGTTAGAGATATATAGTAACAGGTCATCTGCATATACTGATACTTTAGGTGTCCCATTCCCACGAATAATGCCAAATATATTGGGTGAATCACGAATAGCGATTGCCAAGGGCTAGTTTTAGGGCTTTCATGAAGATCTGATCACATCTTAGATCATAGAGAAATAGAGAGAATGCTACAGGGTTTACAGACTTTCTAGCCTCACTGTATATGTTACCATATACTACCTTGAGATTCATTTTCTTGCAGGCATTTAGAAATCTAGAAATACAACACAATCTATGAAGGCCATATATAAACAGAGACTGACAAACAATCAATGTGCTAAAGAAGACAAACTCTGCATAAATACACGCATACATGCATAATACTAAGAACATGAGTTGAAAAGAGTCATGCAAATGAGTCTGTAGGTCGTAGAATCGGTTCAGAGTTGCAGTGAGTGAGGTTATCCATGCTGTTCCTCAACCTTGTGTGGGACCAAAGACTCCTGAACCAACTGTCCATACACAGACCACACTGGGTTTAAAACAAAACTACCCCTCAGATTCCTGTTAAATCTCTCCCTTCTAACCTTTAATCTGTGCCCTCTAGATCTTGATTTCACAACCCAATATTATTATTCTGGCACTGTGCCCAGGAGGAATGACTCATCCAGTCCTCTTCTTTGTCTAAGGGACTGCTGGTTGTGGACATCTGTCCTGAGCTGATCTCCTTGGAAGAAACAGTAGAGCGGTCCAGGAGTTGTGCCACGGCTCCCCGTCCATTTCCCACTTTAGCTGGACGGAAGTACAGTGGGAAGGTAGCGACCAATCCCTCAGATATTCTGGCCCAGTCTCACCTGAGGTCAGCACAGCACTGCAGAGGCACTGAACTGAAGATATGTGTCCAACTCCCCATATTGGATTCTGACTTGGGGACCAGAACAGTGCCACTGAAATAAAAGGTCATTTGACTGCATAGGAAAAACACACAAAAATTGCTAAAACCGATAAATGTGGTGTACTTCCTGAGCTGTTGGTTCCTGCACTGTTTTTAAGTGTTCTCAATATTGTTTGTTTCTTTTTTTTATTGTTTCTTTCAATTTGCACTTGCAGTTTGTTGTCCTTTGCACACTGATTGACCGCCCAAGCTGATGCGGTCTTTCATTGATTCTGTTATAGTTATTATTCTATTATGGAATTATTAAGTATGCCTCCAAGAAAATTAATCTCAGGATTGTGTATGTACTTTGATAATAAATTTATTTTGAATTTGAACAGTTGAACTTTGAAGTGAGTTATTGAGATATCATCAGCTCCAATGGTCAGTGATGTGTCTGGCTGTCTGTCACCTTGAGCCTGTTAACAGGTTAACTGTACAAATGGTTGCCTACGTGACATTTGACCCAGAAGAGCGAGATACAGACTAATCCTCCTGAGATGGGTGTGGTCGTTAAATCTACAAGATGGAACAGAAGGCTGTCATTCAGTTCTTGATATGCTCCTAACAGTATTGTGTCATTCTGTTACCCATTACTGATGAGTGATGTTGGGCATGGAGACAGAGAGGGTCATCTCCCTGGGGCACCAGCTTCTCTTTATTTTCAGCAGCTTTCTACTTGGAGTTCAGATTAATGACTCTGGTGAAGTGGAGAAACAGAAACTGAAGGACAGCTTTTTTTTTACCTCCCAGAGAAACACTAGATAAAATCTTAATCAAATAACCCAACTTTGAACATTTTAAGTCTCCCATTTTCTTTTTGAAGCATTTTTATTTCATCAGCTTAAGTAAAGGCAAATAATTTAAGTGGAGAATATTGTTCTCATTAAACCATCTTCCTTGGAAATGTAGAAATATTTATGGCTTGTAAATAACAGTAAACTTACTATAAGCACAGAAGAAAGTACTTGTAGCAACTCATTACTGATCATTTAATTTGCTGAAATCAGGTAATTAGTAATTGATATTGTCCTGTGATGAGGTACAGTGAAATGCTTTTTCTTGAGTTCCTTCCATACAAATCATTCCATACAAAAGTACATCATTATTTTGGCTTCTTTTCCTTTCCTTTCCCATCCCAATGAAGGGTCTCAGCACAAAATGTTGACTCTTTATTCCTCTCCATAGATACCGCTGAGTTTGGCAAACATTTTGTGTGTGTGTTGCTCTGGATTTCAGGCATCTGCAGAATATCTTGTGTTTATACATATATCAAGGCAGTTTAGAATCGATTTCTAGAATGAACATCAATTTATTGAAATTCCCCACCACTTCTCTATTCTCCAGTCCCATTCCCCTCTCTCACCCTTGACTGCCCATCAACTCCCTCTGGTGCTCCTCCCCTTTTTCTTTCTTCCATGGCCTTCTGTCTTCTCCAGCCCTGTATCTTTCACCAATCAACTTCCCAACTCTTTGCTTCACTCCTCCCTCCCTCCCGGTTTCACCGATCACCTCGTGTTTCTTTCTCTCCACCTTTTAACTCTGACTCCTTGTCTTTTTTTTCTCCAGTCCTGCTGAAGGGTCTCGGCCCAAAACACCATCTGTACTCTTTTCCATAGATGCTGAGTTCCTCCAGCATTTTGTGTGTGTTCCTTGGATTTGCAGCATCTGCAGATTTTCTCTTGTTTGAGTTATAATCTGAATCAGGTTTAATATCACTGGTGCACGTCATGAAATTAGTTGTTTTGTGGCAGCAATGCAATGCATAATAAAAAAAAATGTAAATTACTATATGAAATATACCATATGTAAGCAATTAATTTAAGTAGTACAAGAGCAAAAAAAATAGTCAAGTAATGTACGTGGGTTCATTGTCTATTCAGGAATCTAATGGTGGAGGGGAAGAAGCTGTTCCTGAAACACAAGGTGTGTTTTCAGGCTCCTGTACCTCTGTTGTGATGATAGCAATGAAACAACGGCATGTTCTGGATGGTGATTGTATTTAATGACGGCTGCCACCTTTTTGAGACATTGCTTATTGAAGTTGCCCTCGATGCTGGGGAGGCTGGTGCCCACGATGGAGTTGGCTGAGCTTACAAATTCCTGCTTTTTCCAATCCTGTGCAGTGTCCCCTCCATACCAAGCGGTGATGCATCCAGAGAGAATGCTCTCCATGGTCACCTGTAGAAATTTCCAAGAGTCTTTGGTAACATACCAAGTCTCCACAAGTCCCTAATGAAATATAGCTGCAGTCATGCTGCCTTTGTGAGCGCATCAATATGTTGGACCCAGGATTGATCTGCAGAGATGTTGGAACTAAAAGAAAAAACATGTATCAGAAAAAAAGCAGTGCAGACAGATAAATAAAGTGCAAGAGCTACAATGAGGTAGATTGAGAGAGCAAGAGATCATCTCTATTGTACAAGAGGTCCATTCAAGAGTTTTATAACAGTGAGATAGAAGCTGTCCTTGAAGCCTAGTGTCGTGTGTTCTCAGGTTTTTATATTTTTGTCTGATTGGAGGGGGAAGAAAAGAATGACTGGTGGGATGAGTCCATGATTCAGTTCACTGTTTAACCGAAGCAGTGGGAAATGTGGACGGGGTCAATAGAGGGTTGGCTTGGCTGGACTGGAGTGTGTTCACAACTGTTATATCTCGCTGCCTTGCGCAGAGCAGTTGCCATACCAAGCTCTGATATAACCGAATGGAACATATTTCTAAATACATTCAATAGAAATCCTCACAGACTGCACCATTTCCCATTTTCCCCTCTTTTACCCTGAATTATTGATTTCTGGATACTAAGCAAAAAAAAAAGGAGGTACTGCAATGGAGTCTGAGCTATCCCATCATTCCTAGCATTTGGAATCCTCTCTATTAGAGATAGAACATAGAACATAAAACAGTACAACACGGTACAGGCCCTTTAGCCCACAATGTTGCACTGACCTTTTACCCTACTCCATGGTCAATGTAACCCTTCCTTTTACTCTGTCCACAATGCCTCCAACCTCTGTGTTACCTTATAAACTTACTAACCCACCCCTGCACTTCCTCATCCAAGTCATTTATAAAATCACAAGGTTCAGAAATCCCAAAACAGATCCTTGTGGAACAGCAGTAGTCACCTTCTCCAGGCAGAATGTGCTCCATCTACTACCACCCTCTGCCTTCAGTGAGCAAGTCAATTCCGAATCCATATAGCCACGTTTCCCTGGATCCCATGCTTCCTGATTTTCTGAATGAGCCTATCATGGAAAACCTCGTTGATTGATTACCTTACTAAAATCCGTATAAACCACATCCGCTGCTCTACCTTCCTCAATTGGAAGGTAGTGTGATAGGACGCTCCCTGTGGTGCATACGTGTAAAAAGAAATCGGTGAGGGTCATCTACGACATGCCAGATTTTCTTAGCCTTCTGAAACAGAGATACTGCTGTGTTTTCTTGGACATGGCACATTTGTCCCTAGATCAGAACATAGGAGTGGGAGTTTGATATACTGTACAACCACTCAAGACTACTCCCTGGCTCATCACATTCTTGATTAATGCACACAAAATGCTGGACAAACTCAGGAGGTCAAGCAGCCTCAATCGAGGGGAATGAACAGTTGATGCCTTGGGCCATGTCCCTTCATCATGACTCACTCCATCTGCTCATTTAGTAAGTGATCTGTCAGATGCAGTGCAGGGAAATGAAATCTAAGCTCATTTCCATAAAACCATAAGACATAGGAGCAGAATTAGGCCATTTGGCCCAATGAGTCGGCGCTGCCATTCCATCATGGCTGATGTATTATCTCCCTCAACCCCATTCTTCTGCCTTCTCCCCACAACCTTTGAAATCTTTACTTGTCAAGAACCTATCAACCTCCACTTTAAATATACTCAGTGATTTGGCCTTTACAGACGTCTGTGGTAATTCCAGATTCACCACCCTCTGATTAAAGAAATTCCTTCTCATTTCTATTCTGTAGGGATGACCTTTTATTATGAGGCTGTGCCTCTGGTCCTTGACTCCCCCCCCCCCCCCCCATAGGAAACATCCTCTCTCTCCACTCTTTCTAGGCCATTCAATAGGTTTCAATGCAATCTCCACCCCGCCCCCCCCCCCCATTCTTCTAAAGTCCAGTGAGTACAGGACCAGAGCCATCAAATGCTCTTCATACTTTAACTCTTTCATTCCTGGGATCGTTCCATTGAACTTCCTCTGGATGCCTTCCAATGGCAGTACATATTTTCTTAGATAAGGGGACCCAAAACAGCTTCCAGTACTCCCAAGTGCTAATTTCCAGTCAACCCCAGGCTTAAACAGTATTCTGGCAGAGAGAATTATAGATTTCCTCACTGGGAAAAAGACTTCAGTATCTCATGAAATTGAACAGCAAAAATGCATTGGTCGTATGGACAGGATGCAAGCACCCTACACGTTGGTAAAACGATTTCATTCAGCTCGCGTACCCTGCAACCTCTCCCCAGCTTGCAGAAAAAAAAAATGTTTTTACAATAATGATGAGGATATTGATTTATGTGCTAAGGCTTGCGATAAAGGAATGCATACATTTTTAATGTGGCGTGTTTTAAACAAGCTCAGCTGCTGGAATTTCAATAAGAAAATGGGCATATAGTAATTGGAAATGTTGTGAGGGCCATTTAAGCAGGAGATTTTGATAAACTATTAATTCACATTTTGTCTGGACATGACGAAATTCCTAACCCGGACAAAACACCTGGGTGTTGGCCAGTAAGTAATCTGTCGGATACATAACAGGAAAATATATCGGAGCAAAGTAAAACGGGATTTTTTTTTTTGACAGTGAGGTATCAAATTGCTTGCTCCCTCCTGACCTGCTTCCAGCTGGAGGTGAACACACTAGCAGCTGGCCTATTTTCAAACCTCCAAAGTCTTTAGCAGTGAAGGATCAGATTCCTGCTTCTCACTGCAGAGTACCTCTTCACAACGAGTGCTACGTAATTAGATTCACAGACACATGAGGGATACTGCTAATGTATTCATTGTGCTTAATTATACTCTAATTCAATATATGCAATTTCTGCTATGAATCATTACATTACTGACAACACAAATATTTAATTGGCTGTAAAGAGCTTCAGGATAACCTGATATTGTGAATTGTGCTACATAAAAGCAAGCAGGTTTTTTTTTAAATTTAAGGTTATACATTCAGTGGTCACTTTATTAGGTAAGTCCTGTACCTAAAAAATAAGTTACCACTGAACATACATTTGAGGTCTGCTGCTGAAGTCCATCCATTTCAAGGTTGGATGTGTTGTGCGTTCTGAGTTGCTCTTCTGCAGACCAGTGCTGTAAAACGTGGTTATAAGTTACCGTCACCTTCCTGTCAGTTTGAACCAGTTTGGCCATTGTCCTCTGACTTCTCTCATGAACAGGGCACTTTTGCCCACAGAACTGCCGCTCACTGGATGCGTTTTTGTTGTCACACCATTCCCTGTAAACTCTAAAGCAGGGGTTCCCAGCCTGGGGTCCATACTCTAGAGACAGTTGTGCATGAAAATCCCAAGAGATCAGTACTTCCCGAGATACTCAATCCACCCCGTCTGGCACCGACAACCATTCCACGGTCAAAGCCACTGGGATCACATTTCTTCTCCATTCTGATGTTTGGTCTGAACAACAACTGAACTTCTTGAACATGTCTGCATTGAGTTGCAGCCACATGATTGACTGATTAGATATTTGCACTAATGAGCAGGTGTACCTAATAAAGTGGACACCAAGTATATTTGGCTCTTTGGATCCATGAATAGCACTCACATTTGGCTTGCTCTACAGCAACCTCTTTTTTCTTAATGGAAACAGAGAGCAGGAAAGCTTTTAGAACACAGAACATGACAGGACCTTGTACAGAACATGCCCTTCAGCCCACAATATTGTGCCGACTTTTTAACTTTAAGATCAATCTAACCCTTCCCTCTTAAATAACCTTGCATTTTTATATTATTCCATGTGCCTATATGAGACTTTCTTACTTTCTTAGAGGAAACAAGAAAAACATTCATATTGTCTTCTTGGTGTGAATGAGTTCAAAGTAGAATTTAAAATCCAAATTTAGCTTCAGGTAGGATTTGCAGTACCATTTTGGAAATGCACTCAGTGGCCACTTTATTAGGTACACCTGTATATTGGCTCATTAGTGCAAATATCCAATCAGCCAATCATGTGGCACATCTCAATGCATATAAGTATTATTATTCAGACCAAAATCAGAATGGGGAAGAAATGTGATCTAAATGACTTCAACCTTGGAATGACCGTTAGTGCCAGAGAGGGGGTTTGAGTACCTCAAACTCTTGGGATTTTCACGTACAAGGGTCACTTCGACTTTACAGAGAATGGTGCGAAAAACAAAAAAAAAACCTGGTGAGTGGCAGTGGCAGTTCTGTGGGCAAAAATGCCTTGCTAATGAGAGAGGCCAGACTAGTTCAAGCTGACAGGAAGGTGACAGTAACTCAAATTACCACACATTAGAGCAGTGGTGTGCAGAAGAGCATCTCTGCATGCACAACACGTAGAACCTTGAAGAGGATGGTGTACAGCAACAGGAGACCATGCATGGACACTCAGTGGCCACTGTATTAGGTACAGGAGGTATCTAATAAAGTGGCCGCCTCGTGCAAATGTAAGAATAAATATTGGAAGTCACGTTGCATTGTATTTACACTGAAGGTATTGAATGTACTATCAAGGAGCTGGTTATTAAACCAGAGATTATTTAAATATCCAGGATTAGGTTGGGCAAATGTTTGAAGGAAAGACAGGTTTGCATTTATATAAAAGGCACAAGACACTGAATTCTGGAACAGCACAGAGAATGCTGGAAGAACTCAGCAGGTCAGTCAGCGTCTATGGAGGGAAATGGACAGTTGACACTTTGGGCCAAGCCTTTCATCTGGACTAAACGATAGAGGGGAGGTAGCCTGTTTTTATAAAGGTGAAAGGAAAGGGTAGAGCAGGAGATAGTGGGCATTAGGTGTATCCAACTGAGGAGGTGTGTTATGTAGAAGGGGGA
This sequence comes from Mobula birostris, assembly GCF_030028105.1. Lineage (NCBI taxonomy): Eukaryota > Metazoa > Chordata > Chondrichthyes > Myliobatiformes > Myliobatidae > Mobula > Mobula birostris. The sequence continues at coordinate 132,163,915 of NC_092379.1, read as the reverse complement.
GGGTGGGTGTAGCGTCAGCAGCTGGGAGGTGATAATGCTGAAGAGGATGATATCTGACAGGAGAAGAAGATGGAGTATGGGACTGAGTGGGATAGGTGGGGTGAGTCAGTGGAGGAAGGGACCCAGTGGGAGGAGTGTGTGTGTGATGGGCAGATGGACAGGCTCTAAGAAAGGAAGGAGATGAGAGCTGGGACCCTGACCTGCTGAGTTTCTCCAGCTTCTTATGTGTTGCTTGCATTTATGTAGTTCTCTTCAGGCCCCTTTTAGAACAGCCAAGCTGCTTTTCAGCCAATGAATAGCCTTGAAGTATATTAGGAGGAATTGCAGCTATCGATATTAGAATAGTGAGTTCCAATTAGTGTGTTTTGACCAGCAGGCAACGTGTTTTACTGATATCATAAGCCTAGTGGTTAAGTGTTTCAGACCAAGGATCGAAGAGCTCAACTCCCATTAGAGCAACTCAGAACATCCTGGTGCAATTCTACACTCCCATCCTCACATAAGCCATTACTGTCTGGTCTAGTGCAGCATTCTCTCACAGTGTATGAAACTGTCAGGTCAGCAGAAAAGGCCACTGGCTGCAGTTAACCATCTCTGCAGGACGTGTATGTGTTCAAAACAAAGAAGTGGGGAGGGAAAAACCATTGTGGAAACGACCCACAACGCAAACTGCCTTTTCCAAAAGCTTCCTGCTGGAAAGCACTGTAGGATTATTAACACAAAAATGACACGCTACCTTAAAAGTTTCTTCCTTTCGGCAGTTAATCCGATCAACCATTCCGGTTAGTCTCTCCCCTACCCCCTCTATCTGTTACTCTGTATCGCTGTACTGTAAACACTCTAAACCTCTTTTTATAATGCTAAACACGAGAAAGTCTGCAGATGCTGGAAATCTGGAGCAGCGCACACAAAACGCTGGAGGAGCTCAGCAGGTCAGGCAGCGACTGTGGAAATGAATAAAGGGTCAACATTTCAGGCCCAAACCTTCATCAGGACTGGAAAGGAAAAGGAAAGACAGAATGCTGTTTACATTGCAAATACATGCTGGTATTTATTTATGCACATTTCATTCCATATCCCTCCTTTAACCTTTAACTTTATTGATATAGAATTCTTTATTCTTTTAATGTTTATTTTTTGTCACGTGTTGCACCCTGGCCAACGCACCACAGGAAATTCCTCATACGTGTAAATGTGTACGGCAAAAATAGTTGTTCTTTGAACAGCTGGTAAGTTTGAACTCCAGTAAGTGAAAAGTAGCCACGAAAATGCCGGATGGTTGGTGTAAAAAATCCACATGATTCACTGTGCTGATGCGAATGCATGTTGACTGGCTGCATCATGGCTAGGTGTGGGAACACCAAATGCCCTTGAGCGAAAAGCTTACAAAAAGTAGTTGGTGCAGCCCAGTCCATTGCAGGAAGAGCCCTCCCAGCTATTGAGCTCATCTACAAGAAGCACTGTCGCAGGAAAACAGCAACCATCATCAAGGACCCCCAGCATCCAGGCCACACTCTCTTCTCACAGCGCCATTGGGGAAGAGGACCTCAGGCACCCCAGAGTCAGGAACAGTTATGACCCTTCAACCATCAGGCTCTCGAACCAGCATGGATCACTTCACTCACCTCAGCAATGAACTGATCCCACCATCCATGGACTCACTTTCAAGGACTCTACAACTCATCTTCTCAGTATTATTTATTTGTTTGTTTATTTATTATTTTGTTTTACTTTTTGTATTTGGATAATTTGATGTCTTTTGCACATTGGTTGTTTGTTAGTCTTTAGGTGTGTTGGCGTGTAGCCAAGTGGTTAAGGCGTTCGTCTAGTGATCTGAAGGTCGCTAGTTCAAGCCTTGGCTGAGGCAGTGTGTTGTGTCCTTGAGCAAGGCACTTACCACACATTGCTCTGCGACGACACCGGTGCCAAGCTGTATGGGTCCTGATGTCCTTCCCTTGGACAACATTGGTGGCGTGGAGAGGGGAGACTTGCAGCATGGGCAACTGCCAGTCTTCCATACAACCTTGCCCGGGCCTGTGCCCTGGAAAACCTTCCAAGGTACGGATGTATATATATTTTTAGTCTTTAGGTGTAGTTTTCCATTGATTCTATTGTATTTCTTCGTTCTACTGTGAATGCCCACAGGAAAATGAAACTCAAGGTAATAAATGGTGACATATGTACTCTGCTAAATTAACTTTAAACTTTTGAACTTAAACAATTCAGAGAAGTAAGTTTGGCATCATTACCCAACCAGCCTAAATGTGACTCTAGACCGACCTAGTGGATGACTTTTAACTACTCCAAGAAATTGAGGATGGACAGGAAAGACCAGCATTGAAAGAATGCCCATATCCAATGAGTGAAAGGCAGTCTATTTAAGGAAGGATTGAAATGTATTATAGGCTTAGAGAAGGTTTTTAGGTCAATTCCTGGAATGGGAGGTGGTCTTATGGCAAAAGTTGGCCAGGCTCTGCCTGTATCTATTGGAGTTCAGTAGAGTGGGAAGAGACTTGGGTGAGACATTCAAAACCCTGTGGTTCTTGACATAGTGGATGTGGAGAAGGTCTTTCTTTGGGTGGGACAATGTAGAACCAAGGGTCCCTGTTTAAATATTTAGAACACAGATGAGGATTTTTTTTGTTCAGAGTTGAGTCTTATGAAACTTGTTTCTTCAAAAGGTGACAAAAGTAGTGTCTTTGAATACTTTTACAGCAGAGGTTTCTCTATTTTTTTGATAAACTAGAGGGTGAAAAGTTACTGGGGGTAGGTAGGAATGCAGGTTATAGTCAGCAACACATAATTCATATCTGTATTTGATTAGACCTCATCACATGTACATCAAAACCTACAGTAAAATGTGTCGTTAACCAATACAATCTGAGGATGTGCTGGAGACAGCCCACAAGTTTGGCAGGCATTCCAGCGCCATCATAGGACAGCACAACACAGAGTCAACAGAATCTGTATCATAGAAATATAGAAACATAAAAAATAGGTGCAGGAGTAGGCCATTCGGCCCTTCGAGCCTGCACCACTATTCAGTATGATCATGGCTGATCATCCAACTCAGAACCCTGTACCAGCCTTCCCTCCATACCCCCGATCCCTTTAGCCACAAGGGCCATATCTAACTCCCTCATTGAGTTTAATATCACTGACATATAGCATGAAATTGGGTGTTTTGCAGCAGCAGTGCCCAGTACATTAAAAGATTATAAATTACAATAAGAAAAATAAATCTAAAATATTAAATAAGTAATGCAATTGTTGTTTCTCTCCATGCCTTGTCACACATTGAGTGGAAACCTTGCTGTTTCTTTAGCTGAGTTGCTAGCTCAATGCTCAGCTCAGTTTGGATAGAAAGCATGCAAGGAGCCAGCCGGATTCGAACCGGGGACCTCTCACCTTGTAGTCAGTGTGGATGCCACTACACCACTGGCTGGCTAAAGTAATGTAAACAGAGAGCAAATATAGTGCTTTAATGTTCATGGGTTGGTTCAATGTCTGACAACAGCAAAACAAATCCCTTCTTACCTCTTGCCCACAATTGAAGATCTGGGTCCTCAATCTCGGGGCCTACGTACTGTAGTCCTTGACCTTGAGGATTGCAGCTCTTTGTCCTCAGCATCTGTTAACCTGAGCTCCCTCAGGGATGAATGGGGTCTGACATTCAAGCCTCTGGACCTGCCCCACATGGACCCCCAACCCCAGGTCTCTCTGACTTCAGGGGTCACCGGCCCTTGTCCATGCAGCCTGCCGGCCATGGTCCTTAACCTCAGGGATTGCAAGTCTTCATTCTCAGCACCTGCTGATCCAACCTCTGTTCTGAGGCATCGCTGGGGTCCAACAATGGAACCAGCCAACCGATCTTATGCTTCCAGACATGCCAACCAATCTTGTGCCTCTGGATCTGCCTGTTCAGACTTGTGACCCTGCATTTACTATGAGGGTTACTTGTCCTTGGAGACCCACTAACCTTAGTAATGGCCCGTAGAAATACCTCTCACCCACTATTGAAGATCTGGGTCTTCATTCTCAGGGCCTACCTACTGCAGTCCTTGACCTCAAGGATTGCTGGTCTAGGTCCTCAGTATCTGCAACCCAAACTCTGTCCTGGGGGATTGCTGGCCTTCAGCCCTGCTGTGCTCTGACCTAGACTCATGCTCCCCTAACTCTCCTTTCTTTACTCCTGACCTCTAACTCTCCCTCATCTCTTTCCCTAAACTCGTAACTTCACCCTTAATTCCCTGTGCTGCCTCCAAAACCATTCCTAAAATGTCAACTCAGTCTGAGATGTCCTATCAACCGGGTGACTATTGGTCTGTCATGTGACAGACCAGTAGTCATGTGCTGCACATGAGGGCAAGAAAAAGAGTGGTGGAGCTGTTGTGGTAGGGGACTCCATGGTAAGGGGAATGGAGAGGAGCTTCTGTGGCCACAAATGGGACTCCCGTATGGTGCGTTGTCTCCTGGGTGCAAGGGTCAGATGTCTCGGAGTAGCTGCAGGGCATTCTGAAAGGGAGGGTGAGCAGCCAGCTGTCGTGGTGCATGTAGTTACTAACGATATAGGATAAAGGCGGGATGACGTCCTACAAGCTGAATTTAGGGAGCTAGGAGATAAATTAAAGAGTAGGACCTCAAAGGTAATCATTTTGAGGATTATTACCGGTGCCACGTGCTAGCCACAGTTGGAATAGCAGGATAGCTAGAATGAATATGTGGCTTGAGCAGTGGTGCAGGAGGGAGGGTTTCAGATTCTGGGGGCATTGGAACAGCTTCTGCGGGAGGTGGGACCAGTACCGACCAGACGGTCTACATCTGGGCAGGGCCGGGATCAATGTCCTAGGGAGATTGTTTGCTAGTGCTGTTGGGGAGGTTTTAAACTAATATGGCAGGGAGAGGGGAACCCACACTGAAAAGAAGAGGGAAGTGATGCAGAGACCAAAGCTAGAGTTAGTGAAGAAAAAAGTAAGAGTAGAGTGTATAAAAGTAAAAAGCAAAAATCGCGCAGGTCACTAGATTCTAAAAGGACAATGAGTATAAGGACACTTTATCTAACTATCCATAGTATTAGAAACAAGGTCAGTGAACTTCTGGCACAGATCAGTACCAAGGCATATGATTTAGTGGCCATTACAGAAACCTGGTTGCAAGGTGGAGATGACTGGGAATTAAATATCCAAGGGTATCAGGTAATACGGAAAGATAGGCAGGAAGGCAGAGGAGGTTGGGTGGCACTCTTGATTAGGGATGAGATCAGGACGATTGTGAGAGATGATATAAGATCTACGGAGCAGAATGTTGAGTCCATCTGGGTAGAGATTAAGAATAGTAAAGGGAAAAAAATCACTGGTAGATGTTCTCTACAGGCCACCTAATAAAAATATTGCAGTGGCAGAGGTGATTAACCAAGAAATAACTGAGGCTTGTAAGAACAGAACGGCAGTTACATGGGGGATCTTAACTTCCACGTAGATTGAGTGAACCCGGTTGGTCAAGGAAGTCTTGAGAAGGACTTCATAGAATGTATCCGTGATGGCTTTCTTGAGCAGCATGTTAGTGAACCTACAAGGGAGAATGCTATCTTAGATCTAGTCCTGTGCAAAGAGACAGGTAAGATTAATGATCTTGTAGTCAGGGATCCTCTTGGAAAGAGTGATCATAGTATGATTGAATTTCACATTCAGATGGAGGATGAAATAGTTAGATCTAAAACTAGTGTATTATGCTTGAACAAGGGATGAGGGAGGAGTTGGCTAATGTAGATTGGGAGTGCAGGCTATTTGATAGGACAGTTGAGGAACAGTGGAATACTTTCAAAGAGATTTTTCACAGTGCTCAACAGAAGTATATTCCAATCAAAAGTAAGAATAGTAGCTGTGGGGAGAGCCAGCCTTGGATAACTAAAGAAATAAGAGATAGTACTGTATCAAATTAAAAGCTCATGTGTACAAAGTCACAAAGAGTAGTGGGAGACTGGAGGATTGGGAAAACTTTCAAAAGCAACAGAAGACAACTAAACAAGAAATAAGGAAAGGGAAGATAAAGTATGAAAGTAAATTAGCACAAAATATAAAAACAGATAGCAAAAGTTTTTATAAGCGGTAGAGGGTGGCTAAAGTCAACGTAGGTCTCTTGGAAGACGATAAGGGGAAATTGATATTCGGTAATAAGGAAATGGCTGAGCATTGAACAACTATTTTATGCCAGTCTTCGCGGTGGAGGACACATCTAATATGCCAAAGAAGGATGTTATAGACAAAATGGGAGGTGAGGACCTCGATTAAAATCACTGTCACTAAAGAGATAGTGATGAGCAAACTGGAGGGCATGAAGGTAGGCAAGTCCCCTGGTCCTGATGGGATGCATCCCAGGGTGCTGAGGGAATTGGCGGAGGTTATAGTAGACGCGTTGGTAATCACTTATCAAAACTGTCTAGACTCTGGGCAGGTTCCGGCGGATTGGAAGACAGCAAATGTCACACCACTGTTTTTAAAAAGGATGTAGGCAAAAGATAGGCAATTATAGGCCAGTTAGCTTAACATCTGTAGTCGGGAAAATGCTGGAAGCTGTCATTAAGGAAGAAATAGCGAAACATTTAGAAAGGAGTGGTTCTATTAGACAGATGCAGCATGTATTCAGAAAGGGTAGGTCCTGTTTGACAAACTTACCGGAGTTCTTTGAGGACATAATGAGTGCAGTGGATTGAGGGGTACAGGAGGATGTCGTATACTTGGATTTCCAGAAGGCGTGCGATAAGGTGTCGTACAAGAGACTTATAAATAAGATACGGATGCATGGAGTTGGAGAAAGTGTATTGGCATGGATAATAGATTGGTTAACTGATAGAAGGCAGAGTGTTGGTATAGATGGGTGTTTCTCCAGTTGGCAATCAGTGATGAGTGGGGTGCCAAAGGGGTCGGCGCTGGGCCCGCAGCTGTTTACCAGTTACATTGATGATTTGGAAGAGGGGACTGAGTGTAGCGTAGCAAAATTTGCTGATGACACTAAACTGAGTGGAAAAGCAAGTTGTACAGAGGATGTGGAGAGTCTGCAGTGGAATATAGATAGATTAAATGAGTGGGGCAATGTCTGGCAGATGGAATACAACGTTGGTAAGTGCAAGATCATCCACCTTGGAAGGAATAATAGAAGAGCAGAGTATTACTTAAATGGTGAAAGATTGCAGCATGCTGTTGTGCAGAGGGACTTGGGAGTGCTTGTTCATGAATTGCAAAAAGTTGGCTTGCAGGTACAACAGGTTATTAAGAAGGCAAACTGAATGTTGGCCTTCATTGCTAGAGGGATTGAATTCAAGAGCAGGGAGGTCATGCTGCAACTATACAGGGTACTGGTGAGGCCGCACCTGGAGTACTGTGTGCAGTTCTGGTCTCCATACTTGAGGAAGGATATACTGGCTTTGGAGGCGGTGCAGAGGAGGTTCACCAGGTTGATTCCAGGGATGAAGGGGCTAACTTATGAGGAGATATTGAGTTGCCTGGGACTATACTCTTCAGAGTTCAGAAGAATGAGAGGGGATCTTATAGAAACATACAAAATTTTGAAAGGGATAGATAAGATAGAAGTAGGAAAGTTGTTTCCATTGGTAGGTGAGACTAGAACTAGGGAACATTGCCTCAAGATTCAGGGGAGAAGATTTAGGATGGAGATGAGGAGAAACTTTTTCCCAGAGAGTGGTGAATCTGTGGAATTCTCTGCCCAGGAAAGCAGTTGACACTTCTTCACTAAATATGTTTAAGAAACAGTAAGATTGGTTTTTAACATAGTAAGGCAGCAGTCCCCAACTACCGGGCCGCGGACCGGTATCGGGCCGCAAAGCATGTGCTACCGGGCCGCGAGGAAACGATATGATTTGGCGATAGGAGTCAGCTGCACCTTTCCTCATTCCCTGCCACGCCCACTGTTGAGCTTGAACACACGTGAGGTCATTACCCGCGCGTCGTCCATGTCAGCGCGGGAAGGAGATCAACTCCTCGAGTTTGCAAATGACGGCGGGCTGAAAATTATGTTTGCCATAACATCTTTGCCGGCATTCTGGATCAAAGTCAAGGGCGAATATCTTGAGATAGCCACGGAAGCACTGAAAACGTTGCTTCCATTTCCAACTTATCTCTGCGATGAATATAACAAAAACTAAATTGCGGAATAGACTGGACATAAGGAACCCATTCGAGTATCGCTGTCTCGCATCACCCCTCGCTGGGGCCGTCTTGTTGCAGGAAAGCAAGCCCAGGGCTCCCACTGATTCAGCGATATTGGTGCGTTGCAATGATTTTATATGTTCATACAGGGAAAATATGTGCTGTGTGTTTAATATCCAAACGGTACTTAAAATGTTACGTTGCTATTGACTTACTTATATAACCATATAACAATTACAGCACGGAAACAGGCCATCTCTGCCCTTCTAGTCCGTGCTGAACGCTACTCTCACCAAGTCCCACTGACCTGCACTCACCCCATAACCCCCCATTCCTTTCCTGTCTATATACCTATCCAATTTAACTTTAAATGATAATATCGAACCTGCTTCTGCCACTTCTACTGGGAGTTTGTTCAACGCGTATTTCAAGCCCCCCTGTCCTCCCCTGATAATTGACTTATCGCTATATTCATGCGAGGAAAATATGCGCTATGTGTTTAATATTAAATTCGTTAGATAAACCCTTTTAGAAACGAAATTGAGTGTATTAGCCACTTATCACCGATATTCCGGTCGTGATTAACAGCGCTCCCCTCCCGAACAGAATCGCCAAAAACGATTTGTAGCAAAAAACGGCACGTGCACGCATACGCAATCACGCATGCGCACTGGTGCCCGCGCAAGGCTTCATAGTCAGTGTAGTCTTTTGGTAAACAACGTATTTGACTGCTACTGTACTCTTGTCAGTTGGCAACCATCACACACACCCCCCCCCCCCAACCCCCGGTCGGCCGGTCCGCAAGAATATTGTCAATATGAAACCGGTCCGCACTGCAAAAAAGGTTGGGGACCCCTGTAAAGGGAATTAAGAGTTATGGGGAAAAGGGAGGTAAATGGAGCTGAGTTTACGGACGGATCAGCCATGATCTTATTGAATGGCAGGGCAGGTTCGATGGGCCGGATGGCCTACTCCTGCTCCTATTTCTTATGTTCCTATAACAACAGAGGATTGGTCGATTTGGTGGGTTTGCCCATTTATCAATTAACATTTAATCTAGTAATTCTGTGCGTGTGAACGTGGTCGTTGTTTTCAAGTGACTACCAGTCAAGCAGACCTATTTGGCTGCACTGGACACAATAAAAGTTCTTTAATTGAAACTTGAACCACAGTCTCAATGCACATCGCAGTTCCATGACATCTTGACTGTAAGATTCCAGCATCTGTGGCCTCTTGAGTCTCCACTTTACAGTCTGACCTAGTCCATTGTCGGACTGGATCCTGGGTGGATTCCCAGTTGAATCACAATCAGAGTCAAGTTTTTCATCACTGACATGTGATCATTGTTGTATTGTGGCAGCAGTACATTGTGGCATTCCCTGACCTGGAGACCTTGTTGGGGAAGTGGGCACAGTTGGCTGGGTCTGATCATCTGTATCAAATCACATACTTTGCTTCGAACCCAGGTGTATTGTAGTGGTGGGCACAGAAATGACATTGCATATCAGAGGGGACACAGATGTCACAGTATATCACAGGGATACATTAATGGACACGATCTGTCACCATGTTACGCTATGGTACCATACTGATGGGGATCAGCTTGTCACAATGGAGGTACAGGTCAGTCACTACATCTCTCAAGTCCAATACTGATGAGCACATGTCTATTGCAATCTAACACTGGAGTAAGACGTCTCGTGGGCAGAGTTGTCTTACTGGTTCTAACTGCAGTTTTACACTGCTCTTTTAAACAACTGTTACAGCCTCAATGGCAGTAAGGTTCTTCAAATGACCATTCCAACAACACCCTCACTCCCATATTTTGTAGTATGTGTAAATCAACTTGAAGTACATGTTTCAGAAGCATTTGGACAGGCACTCAGATAGAAAATGCTTAGAGAGGTGTGGGCCACATGCAGGGAAGTGGGATTAGTGTTGATCGGGGGTCCAAACCTTTTTCACACCATGGACCCCTACCATTAACCCAAACATCCTACCCTGCAAAAACTCATTTCAGGGAGGTAGCACCACTACCCCACCCCAGTCGACCTCCAAGGGTGTATGTAATACTTTGTTTAGTGATCTTGTCTAATCTGTAAACCAAGTTGGGTATATGCAGAAAATGTGAGATTAAAATATTATGTTATATTATCATGTTTATTCTATTGCAACTTTAAGCAAGTCTACAGTGAGTTTGGCCTTATCACATAGGACATCAGTAGAGTAGCTCCTTAGCAGCTAGCCAGCTAGTTTAAATAATAGCTATGCTAATGAATGAATGACACCTATTAAACTCACCTCAACATGTCTTTTACTTTTTAACCCACCATAGGCAATAGAAAAGTCACTGTTGCAAACAGTGCAGCGAGCAACACTGTCATTATTTTTGAGGCCGACTGTAAAGCCCACCCACAGAGAAAACTGATAGGTCTACTTAGCACGAAGAGAGACCAATCAGGATACTCGCTCTTGCTCTCCCTCTCCTTCTCAAAAAAAATCGATTTCTGGGATATTGTATATAATTTCCAGGCATCAGGGAGCCGCTATCAATATGCAGGAGACTCCCGGAACTTCCGGGAGAGGTGGGATGTCTGCATTAACTAAGGGGTCTGTGGACCCTAGAATGGGAACCTGTGGGGTGGATAGACACGGTAGATAGTACACAGCCTGGACCAATGATCAGGAATGGAAGAGTTTACAGAAACCGGTGGATACAGCCCAGTTCGTCAAATGCAAAGCCCCTCCACCACTGAGCACATCAATGAGGAACGCTGCCATGCTAAACCAGCATCCATCATCAAGGACGTCCGCTATCCAGACCATGCTGTCTTCTCACTACTTCTACAATCGGACAGAAGGTACAACAACCTTAGGTCCTGCACCACCAGGTTCAGGAGCAATCTTTAGCCTACAGCCAACAGGCTGCTGAACCGGCATACATAACTTCACTCACCATGACCCTCTGAATTGCTGCTTTGATTTACAGGCTCATGTGGAAGGACTCAATGCATGTTCTCAGTTTAATTTATGTATTTTTCGCAATTTGTCTTCTTTAACACATTGGTTATTTGTCAGTTGGTTGCTGTTTATGTATGGTTTTTAAGAAGTTCTATTGTATTTCTTATGGTGTCGGGTGGAAGGTTGACAGGTTGGAAAGAACTTTCCGCTGTGTAGAAATGACAAATACAAAGAGTATAGTTTTAAGGTGAGGGGGGTAAAGTTTAAAGATGGGTAGGGTAAAGTTGAAAGATGAGTGGGGCAAAGTTTAAAGATGAGTGGGGAAAGACATTCTTTCCTCTCTTCTCTTCTCTCCCATCGGGCAGAAGATACGAAAGCCTGGAAGTTTGTACCACCAGGTTCAGGGACCGGTTCTATCCTATTATTAGACTCTTCAATGGGGCTTTTGTACAATGAGATGGACGCTTGGCCTCAATTTACCTTGTACTGATCTTGCACTTTATTATTTGTAGGGACCAGACTGAGTGGTCCATCACTCTGGGGGTTCAGCTCAGGGCTGACAACCCTGACTGGTCAAACAAAACTGTTATGGAAACAGCAGTGCAGCATCCTTCTACATGTGTGTGCGGCCAAGGACAGACGGAAATAGAGGGCCTCCATTGCTGCCCTAAATGCCAGCAGTGTAATGGGCAATGTGCATAATTTATTGTTAACCTGCACTACATGTTTTCATGCACAAACAAGATAAAATCTGCAAATGCTGGAAATCCAAGTAACGCACACTAAATGCTGGGGGAATGCAGCAGGCCAGGCAGCATCTATGGAAAAGAGTAAAGTCTACCGTTTTAGGCCGAGACCCTTCGACATTTTGTCATTATCTTTTACCCTTTATTCTGTATTGTTATTGTTTTACCTTTTCCTACCTCAGTGCACTGTGTAATGATCTGATCTCTATGAACAATATGTAGGATAAGCCTTTCACTGCATCTTGGTTATATAACAATACACAGAGAGTGTATTACCAGTATGCTCCAATACACAGAGTGGTAGCTGCTTCGAACCTGCTGCCATGAATGATGGTGGTAGCAGACATAATAGTGATGTTTAAAAATGCAGGAGATTTTACCGAGATTGGACATTTTTTAAAAATAGGAAGTAATGAAATATTCTGTGGAGATCTTAACACAAAGTTTTATCTCTTCTCCAAACCAAAGTGTATTGCAGTTGAAAGACTAGTGGTGTTCCACAGGGGTCTGTGTTGGGACCGCTCCTTTTTTTGTTGTATGTCAATGATTTGGATGATGAAATTGATGGCTTTGTGGCCAAGTTTGCGGACGATACAAAGAAATATGGAGGGACAAATCGTGTTGAGGAAGCAGAGAGGCGGCAGAAAGACTCAAACAGATTAGGAGAATGAGAAAAGAGGTGACAGATGGAATACAGTGTCAGTATGGTCATGCACTTTGGGAGAAGGAGTAAATGTGTAGACTATTTTCTAAACAGCGATTTGGGAATCTTCGTGCAGGATTCCTTAAAGGTTAATTTGCAGGTTGAATTGGCAGTGAGGAATGTGACTGCAATGTTAGCATTCATTTCAAGAGGAGTAGAATATAAAAGCAAGGATGTAATGTTGTGGCTTTATAAAGCACTGTTGAAGACTCACCTGGAGTATTGTGAGCAGTTTTGGGCTCCTTATTTAAGTATGTGCTGACGTTGGAGAGAGTTCAGAGGAGATTCACATGAATTATTCTGGGATTGAAAGGAATCGTGAGCTGCGATTGAAGGCTCAGGGCCTGTACTCGCTGGATTTTAGAAGAATGAGGAGGGATTGCATTGAAACCTATCGAATGTTGAAGGGCCTTCGTGGATGTGAATAGGATGTTTCCTATGGTGAGGGAGTCTAGGACCAGGGGGCACAGCCTCAACATCCATTTAGAACAGAGATGAGGAGGAATTTTTTTTTTAGGCAGAGGGTGGTGAATCTGTGGAATTCGTTGCCACAGGCAGCTATGGAGGTTGGGTCACTGGGTGCATTTAAGGTGGAGGTTGATAGGTTCTTGATTAGTCAAGGCATCAAAGGTTATGGGTAGAAGGCAGGAGAACAAGGTTTAGAAAGATAATAAATCAGCATTGATGGAATGGCAGAGAAGACTCAATGGGCCGAATGGTCAAATCTTGCTCTTATGTCTTATGGTCTTATGGTTATCACCTTAAGGAAAGAGGGCAAGGGAGAAGCATATGGAAAATTAGGACCTTTGATGCAGACGATAGTGAAAGAGCAGAAGCATTGCCAGCGGGAGAGAGTTAGAAACAACATGAGAGAAATTACAGAGACATAAAACATGTGAGTTGCTGAGAAGATGGATGGGGTAAGTCAACGAAGCATGTAAATCTGTCAAAGCAGAATGGGTTTGAAGCTGGATCACACAGCACTGCATTATTCATGTGAAAATTGATTTAATCTGGAGTAAGTCTGCGTGGACTATTTCTCGGCCAGGTCATGCCACTCGTGAAATTGACTCTGATGTTTGCACTCTTCCTTCAGACCCCATGGCTACGTCAGCAACAGCCATGAAGTCATTCCTTGTGGACACCAGGAACATTGTGTAATCCCATAGCCACCTATGGTTGGCAGAAGGTTGTGCTCGCAAACCACCAGCATTCAATTGGGAGGCCTGCAGCTAACTATCTCAAACCTTGGACACCTTTACCACACAGCTCCATTGAATTTTCATTTCCACCTTGACCCCTCCTTCATTGGTCTGCCCCATGCCGAACTGTTCTTCTGCCAACCCTCCACTTGAGTGTCTCCCCCCTCCCCCATCCCCCTGGTCTTGAGGACCTGCTACCCCAAACCAAGATAACTCAGGGTAAGCTCCAAGCTATTGATCATCGGAGCTGAGGCTTAGGAGACTTAGGATTGGAGTTGGTTTATTCTTGTCACGTGTACCAAGGTATGATGAAAGCTTGTCTTGTATACTGTTCATACAAATGAAATCATTGCACATTGAGGTAGTACAAGATAAAATAATAAAGCACAGAGTAAAGATTAAAGAATAGATTTTTTAGTCAAATGTACATTGAAACAAATGGTAATACACATCGTTTACAGTAACAAAGTCTGAGGATGTGCTTGGACAGCCTACAAATGTCGCCACACTTCCAGCACCATCATAGCATGCCCCCATTGTTTAGAGGAACAACACACAGCCAACAGACAACAAGACAGATATGTGCAACAGCAAAGCAAATGCCTATCAGGTCAGGGGAACCTGTCAACCTCAGGCCTCTGACCTCAGAACGGACCTCTGACATCCAGACTTGATGACTGATCAATTTTTTTTAGTTGCTGTCTGCAGGTTTATAAAAACTTCCCAGACCTCTATCTTCCCACTAATTTTTGCTTTGTTGTATCCCCTTTCTTTTGCTTTCACAATAGCTTTGACTTCCCTTGTCAGGCATGGTTGTACTATTTCAACATTTGAGTATTTCTTCATTTTTGGAATACTCATGTCCTGCACCTTCCTCCTTCGTCCCAGAAATGCACGGTATTGCTGCTCTGCTGACATCCCTGCCAGCAGCTCCTTCCTATTTACTTTGGCCAACTCCTCTCTCATACCACTGTAATTTCCCTTACTCCACTGAAATACTGCTACATCAGACTAAACTTTCTCCCTATTCAATTTCAAGTTGAATACAATCATATTGTGATCACTGGCTCCTAGAGGTTCTTTTACCTTAAGCTCCCTAATCATCTCTGGTTCATTACATAACACCCAATCCGGTATAGCTGATCCCTTAGTAGGCTCAATGACAAACTGCTCTAAAAAGCCATCGCATTCAACAAACTCTCTCTCTTGAGATCCATTACCAACCTGATCTTCCCATGCATGTTAGAATCTCCCATGACTACCATAACGTTGCCCTTTTGACTCGCCTTTTCTATTTCCTGTTATAACCTGTTGGGAGGTCTGTATATAACTAATATCAACGTCCTTTTACCCTTGCAATTTCTCAACTCAACCCACAAGGATTCAACATCTTCCAATACAATGTCACATCTTTCTACTGATTTGATGGCATTCTTTACCAGTAGAGCCACACCACCCCCTCTGCCTGCCTTCCTATCCCTCCAATATATGTGTAACCTTGTATATTCAGCTCCCAACTACAACCCTCCTTCAGCCATGATTCAGTGGTGGCCACATCATACCTGGCAATCTGTAATATTGCAACAAGATCATCCACCTTATTTCTTATACTACTTGTGTTCTTATGTTCTTAGGTTCACACTGAGAACATCCTTGAAAGTGGTCCTCTGTCTTCCTGGTAACTTCTTCCCATGCCAGAGCTCAGAAAAGTGTCTGTTTCAGGAGTCTGGTTTCAAACATGTGATTGATGTAGCCTGTCTGACATTGACTGAATGTAACAGATGCTAGGGCTGTGTAGATCTGGCAGAGGATGTTGATGTTGGGTCATTTATCCTTGCAATAAATAGGAAGATTTTACAGCCTGGTCTTTTTTTCACTGCCTACTGCATGTGCACTCCATGGCCACTTTATTAGGTACACCTATATACCCACTCGTTAACACAAATATTTGATCAACCAATCTTGGCAGTATGCAGACATGGTCAAGAAGTTCAGTTGTTGTTCAGACCAAACATCGGAATGGGGAAGAAATGTGATCCCAGTGACTTTGACTGTGGAATTATTATGGGTGCCAGATGGGGTAGTTTGAGTATCTCAGGAACTGCTGATCTCTTGGGATTTTCACGCACAACAGTCTCTAAAATTTATAGAGAATGGTGTGAGAAACAAAAAAATAATTCAGTGAGTGGCAATTTTGTGAGTGAAAATGCTTTGTTAATGAAACAGGTCAGAGGAGAATGGCCAGACTGGTTCAAGATGAGGGGAAGGCGACAGCAACTCAAATAACCTGGCATTGCAACAGTGGTGTGCAAGAGAGCTTCTCTGAATGCACAACATGTTGAACTTTGAAGTGGATTGGCTACAGCAGCAGAAGACCACAAACATACACTCAGTATTAGGTACTGGAGAAGACTAATAAAGTGGCCACAAAGTTTAACCCAGGTCTCTGAAGCATACAGGAGGCAGGGATCACTGCCACCTGATGAGCATTGCACTAAGTCTGAAGTCTTGATCTTCGACTTCCGTTTTCCTCATTTGACCAAGTGTGCTGGCCCAATGAATTGCTGCAGTGACGTCTGCCTTTGCAGACAGATAGCTCCTGCTATTTGGTGTGTGGTCCACTCTTTCCAGGGCTTTGCTGTGAATCTCGACTGTCGGCGAGCAGTATGTTCAAGTTCAAGTTTATTCCTAAGAACATGGAACATAGCACAGTACAGGCCCTTTGGCCCACAATGGTGTGCCAGCCTTTTAACCTACTCTAAGTTTAATCTAACCCTTCCCTTCCACATAACCTTCCATTCTTCTTTCTTTGTGAAGGATCCAACCCAGCTCGTGTCCCACTCCCATCAGGGAGGAGGATACATAGCATCCACACCAGGATCAGCAGCCTCAAAAACAATTATTTTCCCCGAGCCGTGATGCTGATCAACACCTCCACCCAGTAACCATCTCCACCACCATAACTTTATCGTTCCTGTTAGAGTCACTTTATGTACATACACTCCTGTATCTAGCATCACTTTATGGACATACAATCAATCTCTGTCTATAAGCTATCTTCTGTATGTATGTATTTATTTATTTAACTTAGTGATACAGCGTGGAGTTGGTGCTTTGAGCTGTGCCACTTCAGAAACCCCAAACAACCCCAATTTAACCCTAACCTAATCACGGAACAATCCATAGAACATAGAACAGTACAGCACAGTACAGGCTCTTCGGCCCACAATGTTGTGCCGACCCTCAAACCCTGCCTCCCATATAAGCCCCCACCTTAGATTCCTCTATATACCTGTCTAGTAGTCTCTTAAACTTCACTAGTGTATCTGCCTCCACCACTGACTCAGGCAGTGCATTCCACACACCAACCACTTTCTGAGTAAAAAACCTTCCTCTAATATCCCCCTTGAACTTCCCACCCCTTACCTTAAAGCCATGTCCTCTTGTATTGAGCAGTGGTGCCCTGGGGAAGAGGCGCTGGCTATCCACTCTATCTATTCCTCTTATTATCTTGTATACCTCTATCATGTCTCTTCTCATCCTCCTCCTCTCCAAAGAGTAAAGCCCCAGCTCCCTTAATCTCTGATCATAATGCATACTTTCTAAACCAGGCAGCATCCTGGTAAATCTCCTCTGTACCCTTTCCAATGCTTCCACATCATTCCTATAGTGAGGTGACCAGAACTGGACACAATTCTCCAAGTGTGGCCTAACCAGAGTTTTATAGAGCTGCATCATTACATCGCGACTCTTAAACTCTATCCCTCGACTTATGAAAGCTAACACCCCATAAGCTTTCTTAACTACCCTATTCACCTGTGAGGCAACTTTCAGGGATCTGTGGACATGTACCCCGAGATCCCTCTGCTCCTCCACACTACCAAGTATCCTGCCATTTACTTTGTACTCTGCCTTGGAGTTTGTCCTTCCAAAGTGTACCACCTCACACTTCTCTGGGTTGAATTCCATCTGCCACTTCTCAGCCCACTTCTGCATCCTATCAATGTCTCTCTGCAATCTTTGACAATCCTCTACACTATCTACAACACCACCAACCTTTGTGTCGTCTGCAAACTTGCCAACTCACCCTTCTACCCCCACATCCAGGTCATTAATAAAAGTCACGAAAGGTACAGATCCCAGAACCGATCCTTGTTGGACACCACTAGTCACAACCCTCCAATCCAAATGTACTCCCTCCACTACCACCCTCTGCCTTCTGCAGGCAAGCCAATTCTGAATCCACCTGGCCAAACTTCCCTGGATCCCATGCCTTCTAACTTTCTGAATAAGCCTACCGTGTGGAACCTTGTCAAATGCCTTACTAAAATCCATATAGATCACATCCACTGCACTACCCTCATCTATGTGCCTGGTCACCACCTCAATCAGGCTTGTTAGACACGATCTGCCCTTCACAAAGCCATGCTGACTGTCCCTGATCAGACCATGATTCTCTAAATGCCTATAGATCCTATCTGTAAGAATCTTTTCCAACAGCTTTCCCACCACAGACGTAATGCTCACTGGTCTATAATTACCTGGACTATCCCTACTACCTTTTTTGAACAAGGGAACAATATTCGCCTCCCTCCAATCCTCCAGTACCATTCCCGTGGACAACGAGGACATAAAGATCCTAGCCAGAGGCTCAGCAATCTCTTCTCTCGCCTCGTGGAGCAGCCTGGGGAATATTCCGTCAGGCCCTGGGGACTTATCTGTCCTAATGTATTTTAACAACTCCAACACCTCCTCTCCCTTAATATCAGCATGCTCCAGAACATCAACCTCACTCATATTGTCCTCACCATCATCAAGTTCCCTCTCATTGGTGAATACTGAAGAGAAGTATTCATTGAGGACCTCGCTCACTTCCACAGCCTCCAGGCACATCTTCCCACCTTTATCTCTAATCGGTCCTACCTTCACTCCTGTCATCCTTTTTTCTTCACATAATTGAAGAATGCCTTGGGGTTTTCCTTTACCCTACTCGCCAAGGCCTTCTCTTGCCCCCTCTTGCTCTTCTTAGCCCTTCTTAAGCTCCTTTCTTGCTTCCCTATATTCCTCAATAGACCCAGCTGATCCTTGCTTCCTAAACCTCATGTATGCTGCTGCCTTCCTCCTGACTAGATTTTCCACCTCACTTGTCACCCATGGTTCCTTCACCCTACCATTCTTTATCTTCCTCACCGGGACAAATTTATCCCTTACATCCCGCAAGAGATCTCTAAACATCGACCACATGTCCATTAACCTACCTTGTAGGTCTTTGGACTGTGGGAGGAAACTGGAGCACCAGGGAAAACCCCGTGCATTCCACGGGGAGAATGTACAGACCCCTTCCTCACCACCATCAGATTTCCGAATGGACAATGACCCGTGTACACTACCTCATGATTGCTATATATTTTGTTTTTTATTATTGTGTTCTTTATATTATTGTGATATTTTTTGTGCTGCATCTGATCCAGAGTAACAATTACTTTGTTCTCCTTTATGCTCTTTCCTTTAACGATCTTGAATTTTGAATCCATATGTCTGTGAGTCTCTTAAGTGTCCTTGTATACTTGCCTCTACCACTAGGCCCTGGCAGGGTGTTCCAAGTCCTGTGTTAAAAATCCTGCCTCTGACATGGTGATGAGGTGATGTTTCCAGTAAAGAATCTGTCTGATTTACCTTGGTACAGGGCCTGACCTGATTTTTATTTTACCAGAGCAGAGCACTCCTTGCTGGATTAGATTTGTAGTTATACAGTTTGAGGCCAAGGGCATGAAGTGTAGATTTAGAATTTTGAGGTAAGAGTAAAATGCTTATTTAAAATAAAACTGTGTTGCCCAAGTGTGGTGATAAAGGCAGGATAGTAGTGTGGCGATTAACAGATCACTGTACAGTGCCTACAGTCACTGATTGGAGTTCATTTCCCCCCACTGCCTGTAAGGAGTTTGTACGTTCTGACAATGATCATGTGGGTTTCCTCCGGGTGCTCTGCTTTCCCCCTTTATTTCAAAGACTTTTGATTAGGGTTAGGGAGTTTTAGGCATGGTGTGTTAATGCCCAAAGTGTGGTGAATTTGCAGAATTTCCTGCAGAACAATCCTCACTGATCTGATTTGATGCCAACAACACATTTCACTGTATGTTTTGATGTACTTGTGACCAAAAAAACTAATCTGTAAAAACCTTTAACGAGGTCTGACTTTTTAAATTTATATCCGTTTTGGTGATTTACCGTATCTTGGGCTGTCTTGTGCAGTAACACATTATTTAATTCAGTGTAATATTGGTGAGATTTAAATATGTAACGGCTGCAATTGGAGTGCAAGATGGCGTCGGTAAACCACGGCGACATTCTGCAGGCTTAGATGTCATTGCTTTCGTAATGCTTTAAGCTTTAGTGGAGTGTGTGGGCTAGTGAAGCTTCGATACTGGGAGAATGTTCGTGAATGAATCTATCCAGTATATGTTTTTGATATACAAGTGCGTTATTTTTGGTTTGTGCATCACAGTTCTGTGTGTATGAGTGAGTGGGAGTGTTGGAAAGGGTCTTTTCCTGCTGTCGTTGTCTTACTTTGTCTTGTTGCTGTTGCTTGTGTTCTTCTGCTGAGCATTGTGGGCACACTCTGTTGGCGCCGGAAATGTGTGGCGACTCTCGCTGCTGCCCCTATCCCCCCCCCCACCCAGGTACATTGTTAACGCAAATGACACATTTCACTTAGTGTTTTGATGTACTTTGTAGATGTGATAAATAAATCTGAATCTGAGTCCGTTTTCCTCTTGTAAATGAGTGATAGTTGGTTCCAACCAAGCCTCTGCCTGCTCATACCGGCTCATAATCCTTATTCTAGTTTTCAGTCTCCTCCATGTAACTGTGGGGAATTACATAGCACTGACATCCCAGAAACTGACCTTGAAGCCTGACCAGCTAGTTTCTCAGAATCAGAATCACTTTATTGCCAGTATATAAAACATACCAGAACTGATTGTAGTTCAGTGCCAAGCGTAAAACACAGGACGGGCACACAATTGCATCCAACAGTTTACAAGACCATCATGCCAACAACCGTGAGCAATCAACAATTACTGCAAATGTCAATAATCAAATTTACATAAATGTGAACATATGAACAGAATAATTATCAACAGAACAACGAGAGCAGGAAAGACCATTTCACGGGTGTTGTGCAGGGACAGTTAGGATATTACACCTGAATGAGTTTTGTTGAGAAAGTGGCTCATACAAGCCACCTGCTGCCTTAAGAGAGGAACCACAGAGCATCTTCAGTGTCATGGTGATATGAGGAAAGATATCTATTTCAGTTTAGTTATGCAATTGTACAACACGGCCATTTAAGCCTACAGTTCACAGTGAGAACTAGTTGTAAACACAAGTGATTCTGCAGATGCTGGAAATCTAGTTGAGTACACACAAAATGCTGGCGAAACTCAGCAGGTCAGGCAGCATCTATGGAAAGGAATAAAGACGATGTTTCAGGCTGAAACCCTTCATTAGGACTGGAAAGGAATGCGGGAGATGGCAGAATATGAAGGTGGGGGAGGGAAAGGAGTACAAGCTAGAAGGTGATAGGTGAATCCAGGCGGCGAGGGGATGGGGTGTGGTGGCGGGAACAGAGCAATGAAGTTAGAAGCTGGGAGGTGATAGGCTGGAGAAGGAGGAATCTGGTATGAGAGGAAAGTGGACCGTGGGAGAAAAGGAGGGTGGAGTGACATCAGAGAAGGTGATAGACAGGTGAGGAGAAGAGGTAAGAGTGGAAGGGGAACTGGGGAAATAAATATTCATGCCATTAGTTTGGAGACTACCTAGACGGAGTATGAAGAGTTGCTCCTCCAACTTGAGAGAGGCCTCATTGTGGGAAAAGAGGAGGCCATGGACCACCATGTTAGACTGGGAATGGGGATTAGAATTGAAATGGTTCTCCACAGGAAAATCATGCTTTTGCAGATGAAGCGACCAGGAAATCCTGCTTTTTGTGGATGGATCTGCAGAACCAGTTGTAGATGTTCCCATATACTTTTGCACAGTCAATGTGTTCAAATACTGATATGCATATTTCAAGGAGGACTCAACTAGGGTCCTAGCTCCTTACAATAAAATCACCTCAGTGGACTTGGTTTTGGTATGTTCGCCAATGGGTGATTGCTTTAAAGTGCTGCCCATCATGTTTCCAGCCATCTGGCAAGGCTAAAATTGTACCTGTAGAGAATCCAGGCTTGCTGTTTTGTGCAGAGATTAAGAATCAGAACCATGAGACCATTGAGTCTGCTTCATCATGGCCAATTTATTACCCCGCTCAAGCTGAGAGTTTCAACCCCATTCTCCTGCCTTCTCCCCATAACGTTTGTGCCTTCTCCCCATAACGTTTGTCTTCCTCACTAATCAAGAACCTATCAACCTCCATTTTAAATACACCCAATGTCTTGACCTCCACAGCCACCTGTGGCAATGAATTCCACAGACTTGCCACCCTCTGGCTAAAGAAATTCTTCCTCATCTCTGTTCTGAAGGACATCCTTCTGTTCTGAGGCTGTGCCCTCTGGTCCTAGACTCTCCCCATGATAGGAAACATCCTCTCTACATCCACTCTTTCTAGGCCTTTCAATATTCGATAGATTTCAATGAGACCCCCCATTCTTCTAAACTCCAACAAGTATGGGGTCAAAGCCAACGATCACTCCTCATAGTTAACCTTTTCATTCCTGGGATCATTCTTGTGAACCTCCTCTGGACCCTTAATAAATCAGTTGTGAAATTTTGTTGTTTTGTGAGAGCATGTATTGTTTTGCAATACATAAAATATACCATAACTTACAATAAGAAATCTATATGTTTATAAAATGAGCAGCTGGGGATATACCAGGGGTGATTGATAAGTTCGTGGCCTAAGGTAGAAGGAGTCAATTTTGGAAAACCTAGCACATTTATTTTTCAACATAGTCCCCTCCTACATTTACACACTTAGTCCAGTGGTGGTGGAGCATACGGACCTCCAGAAAGTGTCCACAGCAGGGGTGATTGACAAGTTCGTGGCCTAGGGTAGAAGGAGATGAGTCATTACATGCACATGCAGTTCAACTCTTTGAGTGATTATGCAGAAAGTTTGAAGTTAATAACTCATTGGGGGTGATTGATAAGTTTGTGGCCTAAGGTAGAAGGAGATGTTATTAACTTATTGACTGTACATTCTTTGGTACCACCATAAATGAAAGCGTGTGCACCATATTTTTGTGTGATACTTTTGCCACACATGTTCCTTGAACTGAACCTGAATTCAGGTCTGCACCTGAATACCCAGTCACTTTTATATTTGTCTGATGTAACTTTGGTCTTGGCTTTAATTCATTAAACTCAGATTCTGCAAGAACACTTACTTGTGCTCCAGTATCCAATTTAAACAGAATATTGTTTTGGTTCACTTGCAATGGCATAGTCCAGTCATTCTTACCTTCTTTGTTTTCACAAAGCACATCTATATAAAACTCCTCAAGTTCATTTTCAAGCACTGCATTTACGTGTTTTATTTTTTTCTACTTCTGCAACGGCGTGAAAAATGATTACTTTTACCACAGGTGTCGTTTGCATCAAGGACCAACACACAGGATGAGCTGGGGGTAGCCCGCAGGTGTTGCCATGCTTACAAGCAAGCCCACAACGTACAGAGTAGCACACAATGTCTGGGCCGAGCTTGATGCCAGATTAAACTAATCCTCTCTGCCTGCACCTGGTCCAGATCCCTCCTTTATATATATTCCTCTACCCATCTCATGAAGCCTCTAAGATGCCACCAGAGTATCTTGCTTCCACCACACCCCTGACAGCCCATTCCAGACACCTACCACTCAGTGTAGAAACAAAACTCTTTGCGCACATCCCCTTTAAGCTTTTTCCCTCTCAACTTAAAGCTACACTCTCGAGTATTCAGCATTCCTACTTGGGGGGTGGGGGGTGGTAAAAGAATCATTTTATTCTTAGGCAGTCCTGCAAGATCAGGAAGGACTTGCTCTCCCTCCAGTCCTCGGGGTTCTGGTGATCAGAGTAAATATATTTAAACAGTTAATCAAAATACCGCTACCAATTTGTATCGGTGCGCCACAGAAAGCATTCTGTCTGGACGCGTAATGGCTTGGTACGGTAACTGCTCTGCATGTGACCGCAAGAGACTGCAGTGTGTTCTAGACACACCTCGGCACATCGCAGAAACCATCCTTCCCTCCACAGACTCTGCTTCAGTGAAGCAGGTGGCATAATCAAATACCCTCCCCACCCCAGGCGTGGGCTCTTCTCTCCTCTCCTACAGCCTCTTCCACCAGAGGTAGCTGATGGGAGTAGTTTCCAGGTATCGCTCTCCTTCCACTACTCACACTGTGTAATGTGTTCTGATACACAGACACGAGGTTTTCAACATCGTCCTGAACGCTGCTATGTGTAAAAGAGAAATAACTGTTAAGAACAGGTGGGGAAATGTGCTGCTGCAGCTATGTATCTAAATCCTTTCAGTTTTGCAGAGCTTCACAGCTGCAAAGTAATCCCCATCTGAAGAGCTCTTCCACTGAGCTCAGGAAATAGATTCACAAGCTTGAGCAAGCATGCACTCCAGGAGCATTAACCTGCATTTTGGAGTCAAGTGAGCATTGAGCTTAGTGGCTCAGAGTGGATTTAACTGCACTTTGGCTTACAAAGAACTTCATCAAGTCGTGGATCTGAGCCTACTCACTCATTCTTAGCCAGCCGCTGCACACATCACAGAGCCCGATCTCTCGTACCGTGGCAAACACCAGCGGCTAATGGCAGGAGATTAAATTGTACAAGCGGTTAGCACAACACCTTTACAGCCCAGGGTGTCAGAGTTCAGAGTTCAATTCCGTGGTCCTTTGTAAACAAGCTTGTATGTCCCTTTTCATGTGCGAATGAGTTTCTTCCAGGTGCTCTGGTTTCCTCCCACAGTCCAAAGACGTACAGATTAGAAGTCTAATTGGTCAGAGAGTCATAGTAAAATACAACACAGAAACAGACCCTTTGGCCCATCTAGTCCATGCCAAACCATTTAACCTGCCTACTCCCATCGACCTGGACCAGAGCCCTCCATACCCCTACTATCCATGTTGCTATCCAAACTTCTCTTAAACATTGAAATCAAGCTTGCATGCACCATTTGCACTGGTAGCTCATTCCACACTCTCATCTCCCTCAGAGTGAAAAAATATCCCCTCCATGTTCCCCTTAAACTTTCACCCTCAACCCACCACCTCTAATTGTAGTCCCACCCAGCCTCAGTGGAAAAAGCCTACTTGCACTTACCCTGTCTAGACCCCTTGTAATTTTGTATGCCTCCTACGTTCCGAGGAATAAAGTCCTAACCCATTCAACCTTCCCTTATAACTCAGGTTCTCTAGTCCCGGCAACATCATTGTAAGTTTTCATTGTTAATTGTCCCATGATTGGGCTAGGGCTGAACAGACGTGTTGCCAGGCAACGTGGCTTGAAGGGTCAGAAGGCCCTGTTCCATGCTGCATCTCAAAATAAATTAATAAAAAGACTTCTCATCCTGAGCATATTCAAGCCGTGCGGAATCTGAATCTAGGCAGAAGGAATAGAGGGTTATATGGAACTCGCCCACTGATTGAGGTCATTAATACTTGGATAAGACTGTGAAGGAGGTGGGAACGAAAGACTGAGGTGAAAGAAGACTGTTGGGTGGGTTAGTATGTTTGCGGATGACACGGAGGTCGGTGGTGGTGTGGATAGTGGTAAAAAGCAGGGCATTGATAAGATGCAGGGCTGGGCTGAGAAGTGGCAGATGGAGTTCAAACTGGAAAACTGTAAAGTGATTCACTCTGGATGGTCAAATTTGAAGGCAGAATACAGGGTTAATGACAGGATTCTTAGCAGTGTGGAGAGACATTCTTAGCTGTGCAAATTGATGGGGTTGTTAAGGCATGATGAAGGGTCTTGGCCCAAAGCTCTGACTGTGTATTCCCCTCCATAGATGCTGCCTGACCTCCTGAGTTCCTCCAGCATTTTGAGTGTTACAATGCAGAGTAAATTGGAACAACTACAGAGAAAGTGCGGTGTAGATAAACAGAAAGGAGCAAGATGATAACGAGATAGATTGCGAGGTCAGGAGTCCATCTTATTGTACTCAGGAACTATTTAATAGTCTTAGAACAGCAGGAGAGCAGCTGTCCTTAAACCTGGTGGTATGTGGTTTCAAGCTTTTTGCACCTTCTACCCGATGGAAGAGAGGAGAAGAGAAAATGTCTGAGGTGAGTTTTTGATTATGCTAGCTGCTTTACTTGAGGCAGCAAGAAGCGTAGAGAGGAATACGTGGAGTGAATGCATGTTTCTTGAGCCATTTATAAATAGTAGACAGCTTGTGGCTGTTATTAATATATTGTCAAAGGATTGTAATAAACCCTGAGATTTACTGATGGAATGGTGTAGTTCTTCCTTACGGGGTGGGTGCTCTGTGCCATTTTATCCACCACTGTAATTACATTTGGATTTAATTGGACTGGCTTGCTATAGTTTTCTGTTACGGTTTGATGGAAAGGTAATGTTAAAATGCCCTTTTCCCAAGTGGCTAATCTTAAATTAGCAGATTGCTAACTAACGCATCACGCTGACATTGCTAAGCAACCACTTGCTGGCCCAGTAAAATGTCAGATAATGTGTTCCAAGTTCCCTAGCTGTTGTGCAGTTAAACAGCTTGGAAACCACAGGAACTGATTTTCAATAAAATCATGAAGTCTGCTTTAGGTATACAAGGCAGAGATTTGAATTAACCTTCACTGCTAAGTTAGGTCGGGGAAGGAAATATAATTTTGGTGAACCTGATAGTTTACATTACTTACGAATCACAGAAGATTTAGGAAATGACAGGATTGATCTTGTACCTTATGTTTTATAAGACTGCCTTTAAATTTATTATGTTTTTATTTGTTTTCTTGTTGTGTTTTTCATACTTACTATATTTTTTATGCTGCATTGGATCCAGAGCAACCATCATTTTTTTTCTCCTTTACACTCCTGTACTGAAGAATGACAATAAGCAATCTTGAGTCTCGATTCACTTTCAGTTGTCGAAGATGCTTAGAAGCTGAAGATAGGGTGGGGTGGGGTGGGGTTTGTGGTGATGGTGGGAGGTGGCTCGGCTCTGTTCACTCAAACAGGAGGGAATTCAGCTGGTTCCTAATAGCTGTCCAACCGGTTTGTAGATACAAGGATTGAAGATGCACATTAGCTTTATTTGTCAGATGGACATCAAAATACACAATAAAATGAGTTGTTTGTGTCAACAGTCCGAGGACTGTGCTGAGGCCAGCTCACAAGTGTCACCCTGCTCTGGTGCCAACATAACATGCCCACAACTCACTAACCCTAACCCAAATGTTTGGAACATAGGGGGAAAGCCACGCGGTCTTTGGGAGAACATGAAAACCCCTCACAGACAGCAGCAGGAATTGAATCCTGGTCTCCCGATCACTGGCCCAGCAAAGCATGACACTAACCTCTACGCCGCCTCCTACAGATAAGTCAGAGTAGAGCAGAAGTGGGGATGTGTGAGACAGGATTCCCAGCTATATTAATGCTGCTGTTTCTTCCAAATTGTTGCCATTTTCCCTCAATCATACAGGTAATAACACTTAGATCTTGTAGGAGAGGATGGCATTTTAAAAAGGAACCTTTTTTCGTTGAAGAGAATGGGCAGTAAATTGCATTGTGCAGCATTTTATGTACTTTCTGTGCAGTCAACAGTGCTGGGCAGAGCAGCAAAAAAAAAACGATGTGGACAAGCATTATATTAAAACAAGAGAACAATTAACATTTGCATTATTATTGACCCTTTCAGTGTAATAAACTATCTCAATACATGTCAGAGGAAAATAATTAGACAGCAATTGATTGTGGAAGAGATGATGCAAATAGTTTGGATGTAAAGCTGGGTTTTAAAGAGCATTCTAACATGGAAAGAAGGAAGCAGAGAAAAAAAAGGAACTTCCAAATCAGAATCAGGTAAATTATCACTGACATACGTCTTGAAATTTGTTATTTTGCACTGTGCAAAACATAAGTACTAAAAGTTACAATAAGAAATATAAAATAGTAGTGTAAAAAGAGTAAAATAGTAAGGTAGTGTCCGTGAGTTCATGGACCGTTCAGAAATCTGATGGTAAAGAGGAGAACAGGCTGTTTCTAACGTGTTAAGTGTGTGTCTTCAGGCTCATGTACCTCCTCTCTGATGGTAGTTCTGAGAAGGGGGTACGTCTTGGATGGTGAGGGTTCTTAATGATGGATGTCGTCTTCCTGAGGCACTTCCTTTTGAAGATGTCCTCGATGAAGGGACAAGTTGATAGTCTCAATAGCTGAATGCACAGCTGCCAGTGACAGGGAGTTCTGAAGCCGGGGTTGAGCAGGAGGCCTGAATTAAAAGGGCTTGTTCAGTTAGAGGTGTTGTCAGAGGAAAGGAAGGATGAAACCATGGAATAGTTCAAAGCAGTGGCAAGGATTTTAGAGTCAAAGTATTGACTAGTCACTACTCTATTTGGGTCAGCAAGAACAGGGATGACATGTGATTAGAACAATGTGAGTTAGGACATGTGGCAGAACATCCGAGAAAAAAATCTGTGAAATATTTGCCCTTTCGGCTTCCTACCATTCAATATATTCCAATTGTTTCAGAGGCAGAATCAGGCTTATTATCATATATTTTTCATGAAATTTGTTGTTTTGCAACAGCATCACAGTGCAGTACATAACATATACTATAAATTACAATAAGAAAAAAATTTTATATATATAGTGCAAAAATAGTGAGGTAGTGTTTATGGGTTTATTCTTTCATAACTCTGGTGGAGAGGAAGAATCTGTTTCTAACACGTTGTGTGTTTTCTTCCAAAGCTCTCCCTCCATATAGAGAATTCCACCCAGGGTGGGGTAAAGACCTACTACCTTTCAGCCACATGTACAAAATGCTGGAGGAACTCAGCGAGGCAGGCAGCATCTATGGAGAGAAGTGAACATAGAACTGAGAACAGTACAGCACAGGAAGAAACCCTTTGGCCATTATTTTATGAAATGGCCAACTAAATTGGAGGGTAATGTAACTGGTGGAAATGCACATAATTCACAGCCACCGACATTGAGTTGGGGTTCACTTTAAGAAGCTGGTCTGCCGTGATGACATAATTATGTAAAGTACTTTTACCGCGCTTTATGTTCAATGTTTGGAGTACAATGAATGAGTTGTTATGGTTTTTCTTAAACATAAAACACCTCTGCCTTTTCTATTTACAAAAATCTACAAAATAATCCCTTCTGCCTACATTGTGTCCATATCCTTGCATTCCCTCCACATTCAAATTACCACCTCTCATCTTTCCTCTAGTATTAGACATTTCAACCCTGGGAAGAGGGTATGTCTATTTACTCTATCTTTGCCTCTCATAATCTTATACATTTCTGTCAGATCACCCCTCATTCTGTGTTTTCTTCATAATGGCACTTATGTATTGGACCCAAGACAGATCCTCTGAATTGATAACAGCAAGGAATTTAAAGTTGCTGACCCTCTCCACCTCCGACTCCCCCGATGAGGACTGTCTCATGGACCTCTGGTTTCCTCCTCCTGAAATCAATAATCAGCTCCTCATCTTGCTGATGGCAAGACAGTTATGTTGACCATTGTGCGTCAGCCGATTTGTGGATAGGATGTTTTTATTTAGAATCACTGAGTCATAGAGCCATGAAAAGTGCAAATAGGCCCCTCGGGTCGACTCGTCCATAGCAACCAAGCTGCCTGTCCTGAGCCCAGCATGTGTGCAATTACAAAGAAAGTACAGCAGAGTCTATTTCTTTATGAGTTTACAGAGATTTGGCATTATACTTAAAACTTTGGCAAACTTCTATAGATGTGTAATGGAGAGTATATTGATTGGCTGTATCCTGGTATGAAGACACCAATGCTCTTGAATGGAAAATCCTACAAAAGATAATGGATATGGCCCAGTCCATCATGGGTAAACCCCTCCCACCTCTGAGCGCATCTATGTGGAGCCTTGTCACAGGAAAGCAGCATCCATCATCAGTAACCCCAGCACTCACGTCATGCTCTCTTCTCAGTGTTGTCATCAGGAAGAAAGTACGCGAGCCTGGTGACATATATGTACTTTGATAATAAAATTTACTTTGAACTTTTGAACTTCCTGACCTAGCCCTGTATGCCTATAGTTTGCCCATACCCATCAAAACCTGTCCAAATGAGAGGGAAAATAAATAGGACCTTAAGACTGTAAGCCTTAGGAGCAGAATTAGGCAATTTGACCCATCTTGTCTGCTCCACCAGTCCATCATGGCTGATTTATTTTCTCTCTCAACCCCATTTTCCTGCCTTCTGGTAACCTTTGACACCATGATTAATCAAGAACCTATCAACCTTTAAATATGCCCAATGATTTAGCCTCTGTAGCCGTCTCTGGCAATGAATTCTACAGATCCAACACCCTCTGGCTGAAGAAAATCCTCCTCATCTCTGTTCAATGTCCTTCTATTCTGAGACTGTGCCTTCTGGTAGTAGACTCCCTCCATGATAAGAAAGATCTCTGCATATCCACGTCAACCATGGTGGAATAGCAGAGCAATTCAATGGATCAAATGTCCTAATTCTGCTCCTATGTCCTATAATCTTTAGTCTACTGAATATTTCACGGTGTAAGTGCTCTTCTATAAAAGAAAGCATGAGAACGTGAGGGTCTTCCACTCCCAGGTAACTGAATAGAGACAAGTCTAACACAACCCCTTCTCTAACCCAGTGTATGAGCTGCAGGCTCTCACAACAACAACGGCAGTTATCAACCCACAGTAATGATGCCCAATCACCTCATTCCACAGTTTATAAATTCCAGCATATGCAGACATCATGTGACAAGCCATCGTGTGATCAAACAGCCAGTAATGTCTCCAACTTCAGGGAACAACCTGAGCTCTTAAAATTTTTGCATTTATTATCTGGCAGTTTGTTGTTAACAAAATGACGCAAAAAATGTACTCGTGATAAACTTGAGTGCAGATATTTGCAAATGACTAGCAATGGTGCCATATTCAGGGCGAAGGCGCGAACGACTGGAGGAAGTGTTTTAGTCTGACAACACTGCTGCGAAGCTTCAGATCAGGCCACGGAGCTGAAGTGAAGGTCACTCTTTAATAGCAGTGCTGTTAACACAGCCAAACATTCCCATGGGTATAGTAGAATGACCTTAATACAATGGCTTCGTTCCTTTCGGGAAATTATATTACCAAATCAGCTGGGGCTTGCTTGGTACAACATAATGGCCGAAACCCCTTTTTATACTAACTGATTTCAGTCAGGCAAACAAATGTGTTCTTTGTTTTATGTATTAAAGGCTGCATAATTAATAATGTATGATCAAATTAGGGCAGTTAATGTAGCCTTCATTAGGGCGGAATTTCATGTTTTAGCCTATTGTATCAGTGTTGCTTCCTGCGATCTTTAGTGTGACAGAAAGAAAGGTAAAGGATCACAGTGTAAATGAGCAGTTCCAATGAAGACACACTGACACCACCAGTAAGAATGTGGCTTGTGATTATTTTGAGAGGGAGACTGTAATGTGAGCCCTGTAGTTCAAGCGTAAGTGGTAGACACAGCGGGCGATGCTCTGCAGTTCCTGCAGCGTGTGCCCCCCAAGGAGTGTACCACTGCAGAGTGGTGGCTCCACGTGAGGAGTGAGGCCACCTCCCCTTCTGAGGCAGATAATGGACCAGAGACGCAGCCTGCTGCATCAGGCAGCAGCAAGCAGACGTGACAAGTAATAAATGCTGCTCTGCATTGCTACATCTGAACTGGTACTGGTTGGAGATCACACCAGGAGAAGTGTAAATGAGAGAGGATACAGTTTCACTTTTTCAGGTGCTGGTGTACAAAATGGTAGGCCATTTGGCCCATCATGCCCATCCCCACCACTGTTCCCTCCCAGCTATGTCGGTGTGAAATGCTGGAATTGGATGCAGCTGGAAAAAGTTTCTGAAACATGAAAGATTTAGTTTGTTATGCTGTTTCTCTTTCTACCTTTCAATTAATTTAAATAAAAAGTATGAGATTTTTCTATTTTTATTCTAACTATTCAGAGAATGCATATTACAAAAAATATTTTAAGTGCCACGCACTTTTCACATCGTGTTTTTTTTAAAATTCCTGCTCAGAGCAGTCGTTGGCCCGTGTTGCTGTAAAAAAAATTTAGAGGGAACATTGGCCCCACCATTTAATGTGATCGTTTACCTTGACACAACTTTCTTCCATTAATCCATACACTTTGTTTTACCAACATGGTAGCATAACGGTTAGCGTAGTGCCTGCTGTAAGATCAGGGTTCAGTTCCCACAGCCGCCTGTAAAGGAGTTTGTAGATTCTCCCCGTGACTGCCTGGGTTTCTTCCAGATGCTCCAGTTCCCTCCCACATTCTGAAGATGTACTGGCAAATGCGACACTTTCAGGCTGTACACAGCATATTATCAATGCAAACAAAACATTTCACTGCATGTTTTGGTATACATGTGACAAAAAAAACGCTAATCTTTAAAAGTGAATTAATCAAGCTCTAAATTATTTTAAAGTGCTGCATTTAATGACCAACTGACTTAGACATTTAAGTCCTGGCATCTGAATAAGGCAACAATAACTTGCATATAGCATATTTAACATTGCAAAACATGCCAATGCAGAAGTGTCAATGAACAACAAACAAAATAATTTAATTGGACTTCTGTAAGTTCATATTTCCATTTTTTTTGCAGAATTTACAAACTAGAAAAAAGGAATAGAATTTCAGTTTAACAGCAAAGTTGAGACAATGACTTTGAGCAAGATGTAATGCTGAGGCTTTATAATGCATTGGTCAGACCACATTTGGAATATTGTGATCAGTTTTGGGCCCCATATCTAAGAAGGGATGTGCTGCCAGTGAAGATGGTCCACAGGAAGTTTACAAGAATTATACTGGGAGTGAAAGGGTTAACATATGAGGAGTGTTTAATGGCTCTGGACCTGTACTCACAGGAGTTTAGAAGAATGAGGGGAAAATCTCATTGAAATATTAGAAGGCCTAGATAAAGCAGGCATGCAGAGGATACTCTCTGTATCAAAAGAATATTGCCTTTCAGTTTCCTCTCTGTAACCTTAACAGCTTGTCCTCTGGTGTTTGATATAAAAAAAAGCTTTGTAATATAGAGTGATAGAACAGTACAGTGCAGGAAGAGGGCATTCAGCCCATCTAGTCCTTACTATAATTCTGCTTGGTCCAATAGCAGGTCAATGGGACTACAGCCCTCTATATCCCTACCATCCATATAGCGATCCAATCTTCTCTTAAATGTTGAAATTGAACCCACAACCACCACTTCCACTGGCAGCTTATTCCACACACTCATCACTCTCTGAGTGAAGAAGATTCCCCTCATGTTTCACTTAAATATTTCACCTGTCACCCTTAACCTATGATCTCCAGTTCTAGTTTCCCCCCAACCTCAGTGGAAAATGTCTACCTGTATTTACCCTATCTATATCCTTCCTAATTTTGTATAGCTCTATCAAATCTCCCCTCATTTTCCTACACTCCAGGAAATAGAGTCCTAATCTATTCAAGCTTTCCCTATAATATCTGAAAAATATCCCCAAATAATAAGACCCGTTTACAACCAAGTAAATTACATTGAACAAATTGTACCTTGAACACTACACATGGTTGCTGTAGTACCATTGTCTCGCCGGCTGGAAACATTTTCGTGCAGATTATGTAAATGCATATCACGCTGAATTGAGTTTTAAATCTGTTCTCCGGGGATTAGTGATACAAGGAAGAAAAAATAACTGGCTGGCGTTTCTTTTGTGTGCTTCCCTGGTAACACAAGTAGCTCAGAATGGAGTGCATGATCTTTAACATGCTTTCTGCCCAGGACAGCTACCCGCTGTAATTTTGTTCAATTGCAGTTTTGGCAGCATTCACACGTTCAGAATCTTTCTTCTCCAGCACTTTACCTTTCCCACTCACCTGGCTTCACCTATCACTTTCTAGCTTCCCCTCCCCCAACCATTTTATTCTGTTGTCTTTACCCCTCCTTTCCAATTCTGAAGAAAGGTCTTGGCCCAAAATGTCGACTTCCTATTCATTTCCATAGATGATGCCTGACCTGCTGAGTTCCTCCAGCATTTTGTGTCTGTTGCTTCAATGTTCCATCTGGGTAGCCTCCAACCTGATGGCATGCACATCAGTTGCTCTAACATCTGGTAATTTTTCACCCTCACCCTTCCCTCTTCTTCAATTCCACACTCTAGATCCCTTCTTATGTCTTCAGTTCTCCCCACCTGTCTAACTTCTCCCCCGGTGCCCCTCCTTCTTCTCTTTCTCCCATGGTCCACTCTCCTGTCCTATCAGATTCCTTCCTCTCTAGCCCTTTACCTCTTCTACCTATCACCTCCCAGCTTCTTACTTTATCCTCTCTCCCCCACCCACCTGGTTTCACCTATCACCTTCTAGCTTGTACTCTTTCCCCACCCTCAACCTTATTCTGGCTTCTTCCCCCTTCCTTTCCAGTCCTCATGATGAGGCTCAGCCCAAAACATCGACTGTTTATTCCTTTACATAGATGCTGTCTGACCTATCTACTGTGGATTTATTGAGTATGCCCACAAGAAAATGAATCTTGAGGTTGTATACGGTGACATATACGTACTTTGATAATAAATTTACTTTGAACTTTGGAATTTTACTTCGAACCTGTTGAGTTCCTCCAGTATTTTGCATGTGTTGGTGTGGATTTCCAACATCTGCAGAGTCTTTTGCGTATATGATTCACATTCAAAGTGTTTGTTTTTAAAACAAAATTTCTATGAAATGTCAGTGAGTCTTGATTAAATTAATTAGACCCTTGCAATCCCTTCCTCTGCCCCATTACCAACAGCCAATGAAGGAATTAATTTCCAGTTTACTTTTTAAACTTTGTGGAGGCAGGCAGTTAAGAGACTTGTAGGCAGCCACGTAAATATGAAGGGAATGCAGGGATATGCATGATGCACAGGAAGACGACATTTAGCAGGACCAGTACGACATTGTGGGTTGAATGGCCTTTCCAATGCTGTACTGTTCTGTGTTCTCTGTAGGAACTGAGCATTTAGTCCGTTATGTTCAATTGTTCCCTCTATAACAATGGACAACAAAGATTTTGCTTGCTGAATATTTTTGGATGTTTCTTATGGGTTTTGGGCTGCTAATCATGAAAATCACCATGACATTTTCCTATCACAGACCTTTTTTAAAAAATTTCCTATATTTGTTATTCCAATTCATAATTCATCAAAATAACTGATGAAACCATTAAGGAAGGCATTTTTGTTGGTCCACAAATCAAACAGATCATCAATGACAAAGAACCTCTAGTGGGACTGGAGAAAATCTCATGGAAGGCATTCAGGGATGTTGTAGAAAAAATTCTTGGCAATTACAGAGGACCAAACCACATGCAACTGGTTGACAACATTCTTCAACCAATCAAAACCATGGAGTGCAACATGTCACGTGCATTCCCATTTTGATAGATAGTTGACTATCATAAACAAAAGTGAACTCTGAGGAAGCAACAGTTTCAAAAAGAAAATTGTTGTCCAGTGTAATAAGACCATAGGATATGGAGTATAATTGAGACTATTTAACTGGGGGAACCGAAATAGTCGTCACTGAGTATGTTGGAGTGAAGGAGGGGAGGTGGAATGGGAAGAGCAAAGATGCGTGCACAGACAAGGCTTCCGATGCAGCAAAGAGAAATGGTAGACCATCAGGCCATAAGAGCAGAGTTGGGCCATTCAGCACATCAAATCTGCTCAGCCATTCCATCATGTCTGATTTACTTCCCCTTTCAACGACATTCTCCTGCTTACCTGCCGTAATCTTTGATGCCCTTACTGATCAAGAACTTACCAACTTCCGCTTTAAATATACTTAATGCTGTCCATTGCAATCAGTTCCACAGATTCACCACTCTCCAGCTAAAGAAATTCCTTGTCATCTCTGTTCTAAAGAAAACGTCCTTTTATACCGAGGAAGAAATGCATAGCTATTAGACCATAAGACATACGAACAGAATTAGGCCACTTAGCCCATCAAGTGTGAACTGCACACATCATACATGATTGCATTCTACTCGATGTTTGCAGGTCACCAAGCTAAGCTAAAATAAAATGCTGGCAATCTGAAAGAGCTCTTGAAATTCTTAGCTGATCAACAGCATCTTTGGAAAGAGAAACAGAATTAATGTTTTGGGTTGTAAACCTTTTATCATTATTGGGAGAAAGAAAGCAGACTAGTTTCAGGCCAGCTCTGCTGGCAGTGATCCAAGTGGAATAATAGTTCAGTTTTTCTCTCGCTACTATCATGTTTGGAACTTCCCACGTCCCTTCATTCAATATTTTTTTTTAATTTACAGAGAGGGTGGGTAAGGTTTGGGTTATCACAGGCAAAAGAAAATCTGCAGATACTGGAAATCCAAAGCAACATGTACAAAATGCTGGAGGAACTTAGCAGGTCAGGCAGCATCTATGGAAAAGAGTAAACAATCAACGCTTTGGGCCGAGACCCTTCATCAGGACTGGAAAGGAACAAAAAAGGTGGGGAGGGGGGCAGGGGAAGAAGGATAGCTGGAAGGTGATAGGTGAAGCCAGGTGGGTGGGAAAGGTCAAGGACTGGAGAAGAAGGAATCTGATAGGAGAGGAGAGTGGATGATAAGAGAAAGAGGAGGAGACCCAGGGGGTAATAATAGGCAGGTGAGAAGAGGTAAAATGTCAGAGTGCAGAATAGAGGAAGTGGGGGAATTTTTTAAAATTAGGGTTACATTATGCTTTTCTGCAAAAATTGCACTTTTTTCTACTCTTAGCTCATTCCACATCCTGGAGACTTGCTTTCCAGGACTGTACAACTCAAGTTCTCAGTATTATTTGTTTATTTTTTTTTAAACAGTTTGTAAAGTAGTTGTACAGTTTGTCTTCTTTTGCTCATTGGTTGTTTATCAGTCTCTGTGTCTAGTTTTTCACGGATTCTATTGCCTTTCTTTGTGCTACCTGTACATGCGAATGAATCTCAAGGTAGTATACGGAGATCAATATGCATTTTGATAATAAATTTATTTTGAACTTTGAATAAATATATTGATTTTGAACCCTGAGGGGAGATCTGGTAGATGTTCATTATACCATGAGAGGCAAATAAATTCTCTTCACCTACCCTATGTGAAGCCATGGGAGCAGGTGGTGGATGGTCGTATGAGCAAAAAGTGACCATAGTCTTGCTGTACAGAGGGAGTGATTAAGGTCATGCCCTGTTGGTTCAAGAGCCGAATGATTGAAGGGAAGTTCTTGGACCTGGTGGTTCAGGCTTCTGGTCGTCCTTCACGATGGTAGCTACAAAAAGGTGGCATACCATGAATGGAAGGATTCTTTGATGGATGTTGCCTTAGACCAGGGGTTCCCAAACATTTTTTTATGCCATAGACCCCTACCATTAACCAAGGGGTCCATGGACCCCAGGTTGGGAACCCCAGCCTTAGACCATGAGATATAGGAGCATAATTAAGCCATTTGATCCATCACACCTGCTCCACCATTCCATGATGGCTGATTTATTATCCCTCACACCCCCATTCCTGATAATATTTGACACCCTTGCTACTCAAAAACCTATCAACCACCGTCTCCTACCCAATGACTTGGCCAGCTGTGGTAGTGCTTCATGCAGATACTACCAAGGGTGGGGAGGGATGTGCACTGGACTGAATGCACTGCTGTCTTCAGCTTTTTGCCAAGAACAAGCACGAACAAAGTCCACGATTACCCTTAGACATGGCACATAACCAATGAATGGACAAAAGTCTCTTTCCCAGAGGAGAAATACAATAACACAAAGCTTCAAGGAGAGGGGGGGAAAGCTGAAAAGAGATGTGTGGGGTAAGTTTTTTTTTACACGGAAGGTGGTGGGTGTCTGGAACACACTGCTGGAGGGAAAGTGGGAAGCAGACATGGTAGTGACATTTAGGAGGCATTTAGTCTAGTACAGAAATGTGAAGAGAATGGAGGGAATGGATCATGTGCGAGCAGATGGGATTAGTTTTATCTGTTATCATGGTTAGCACACACACTGAGGGCTGAAGAAGTCTATTCTTAAGTTCGATAACAAGAAGATGCAGAGCACACAGTAAGGCTAGAACATTGTTCCCAATCTTTATTATGCCATGGACCCCTACCATTAACCAAGCCGTCTGTGGCCCCCTGGGCTGAAGAGACATGGATGGGCTGCATAAGGTTAAAATCTCCTCAGGGCAACCCCTTTGTGTGTAAATCTGTCTGCCCGGTTTGTATCAGACTGCACAGTTTGATTGCAGGGGGATTCTCATTTGCTGTTCATGTATATTGCCCTAGCAGTGCAGACAAGTCCGCTGAGCAGTGATTAGGAGCAGACACACAGGAAGAAACTCCCTTCTGTAACCTTAATGTACTGGGACTAGGTTTTATAGTTGAGGTAGCTAACTCTGCCTTGTCCTGTTATTGAAGACTGGGCTGATTATACAAGTCAGCTATTTAAAGCAAGACTTTCCAAGCCTGAAAAGAAAGCTCTTTACTGGTCTGCATCTCAGTTCCAGCAAAACCTAAATGGTTCTTGCTCAGCAACTTCTTTTTAATTTAGTTTCTTTTTTTAATGGATTACTGAATATAAAGCCCAAGGCAACATTTTGGTCTATCCCAGATGATGCTGCCTGCAGCAATTCCTTCACGAATACCATTCAATCACTTGATACGCTATTGAACTCCTGCCAACTACAGAAACAGCCTTCTCTCATTAGTGTCAGAGCTTCAATTTAAATAGTCCCTGTTGGAATTAAATCTACACACCAGCGTTGGGAAAGGTAGCACTAGCTGTTTGTCTTTATGGGCCACACAAGACTGAACCAAGGAGCCTTGGATGCCACAGGCAAAAATGAACTCCATTAATTGCCACATATACTCAGTGACCACTTTATTAGCGATAGGAGTGGAACTCGGTGTGGTCCTCTGCTGCTGTAGCCCATCCATTCCAAGGTTCAACGTGTTGTGCATTCTGCATTCAGAGAAGCTCTTCTGCACACCACTGTGGTAATGCGTGGTTATCTGAGTTACTGTCACCTTCCTGTCAGCTTGAAGCAGTCTGACCGTTCTCTTCTGACCTCTCTCATCAACGAGGTGTTTTCACCCACACAACAGCCACCCACAAGTTTTTTTTCACACCATTCTCTGGAAATTGTAGAGACTGTTGAGCATGAAAATCCCCAGAGATCAGCAATCTTTCAGATACTTAAACCACCCCATCTGGCACCAACAATTATTCCATGGTCAAAGTCAATCTTAGATCACATTTCTTCCCCATTCTGATGTTTGGACAACTAAACCTCTTGACCATGTCTGCATGCTTTTATGCATTGAGTTGCTGCCCCACGATTGGCTGGTTAGATATTTATATTGACGATCAGAAGTACAGGGGTACCTAATAAAGTGGCTGCGCTGTGTATTTAATCTGAGCCTATTCTGTGTTCTTGGTTTGACCTAAATGTTGATGGAAAGCACAATAATGTTCCATGGACAGGGATGGTTTTCCTAGTGCCTTAGACTAATATTTGTCCTTCAACTTCTTGCTCATTCATATCATCGTGCATTTGGGACTTTCTGTGAATTAGTCCAGTTCCAACGTTACTGGTAGAGTATTGGTTTATTATTGTTACCTGCACTGAGGTATACTCATGCCATCCAGGCAGAACACGCCATATATAATTACATCAAGCATGTAAAAAGAGAAAAACAACAGAATCAGAATATAGTTCTGTAACATAGATATGTGCCGTACTGTATCTAGTATAGCTATACTGTAGGATGGCAGTTAGCACAATGCTTTACCACACTAGCAATAGGAGAACAGTGGTTCAATTCCCACCAATGTCTGGTGCTCTGATTTCCTCCCCGATTCAAAACAGCAGGAAACCAGGCCACCCAGACAGCATCTTTTGACACCAGGATAGGTAAGGGCTGTGGCGCGTGGCCAAGTGGTTAGGGCGTTGGACTAGCAATCTGAAGGTCGTGGGTTCGAGCCTCGGCCGAGACAGCGTGTGTGTCCTTGAGCAAGGCACTTAACCACACAATGCTCCAGTCCACTCAGCTGAGAATGGGTACCGGCAAAAATGCTGGGGGTTAACCTCGCGATAGACTAGCGTCCTATCTGGGGGGGGGGGGGGGAGTCTCGTACTCTCAGTTGCTTCACGCCACGGAAACCGGCATAAGCACCGGCCTGATGGGCCACAAGGCTCGGGACAGACTTTAATAGATAAGGGGTAATAAGAGTGGGCACACTATGTTGGTGGCAAAAGGTTAGGGTAAGGGTTAGTAAGTTATGGGTATGCTATATCAGCGCCAGAATAGCGAGACTTGTGGGCTGCCACCAGCACATCTCTGGACTATATTGGTCGTTGATTCATTTCACTATGTGTTTCAATGTATGTGCGACAAATACAGCTAATCTTTTTTTTGAAAATTCTTTACCTTTGAAAGCAATTGTCCAGATCCTATGTTATTGGTATTGGTTTATTCTTGAAACCTTTACTGGGATATGGTCAAGCTGGAATCAGGTCTGTATCTTGCAAGAGTCATTGTAAGCAAGGTGTTCACATGTGCCTGCTGCCCATTTTTGGGAGGTGTTGTTTGAGTTGGCTAAAGTTGCAGTTGGAGATGATCTACACTGAACTTACTGTGTGGCAGCGGTGGTGGGAATGTTTGGGATGGAATGCAAGTCAAGCGGATTCCTTGTACTAGTTGTGGTTAAGCTTCTTGAGAATGCTTGCAGCTGCACACAGCGAGTCAGGTGTACATTTCTCCATCAGATTTATGCCTCATGGGTGGTGGAAAATCTTCAGAGGTCAAGAAGTGAGCGACTCAGAAAGATTAGCTTCGTTTGTCACGTGCATTGAAACATTGAAACGTACAATGAAATGCGTTATATGCATAAATGATCATCACCATCTGAGGATGTGCTGACAGTACCCTACTAGTGTTACCATGCTTCCAGTGCTAGCATAGCATGTCCATAACTTCCTAATCCAAACTTGTACGCCTGTGGAATTTGGGAGGAAACCCATGCAGTAATGGGGAGAACGTACAAACTCCTTAAGACAGCGGGAGGAATTGAACCCCGTTGGGAATCAGTACCTTGCTAC
The DNA here is from genome assembly GCF_030028105.1 of Mobula birostris. Classification (NCBI taxonomy): domain Eukaryota; kingdom Metazoa; phylum Chordata; class Chondrichthyes; order Myliobatiformes; family Myliobatidae; genus Mobula; species Mobula birostris. The sequence continues at coordinate 132,122,835 of NC_092379.1, read as the reverse complement.
AAGTTTCTCAGACATCCCTCTGAGAAGTATTGCAATCAGTTTATTGTTGTCACATGGACTGAGACAGTGAGAAACTTGTCTTGCATACTGTTCATAGATCAAATTGTTACACAATGCATTGAGGTAGAAAAAGGGAAAACAATAACAGAATGCAGAGTAAAGCATAATAGATAGAGAGAGAGTGCAATGCAGGTAAACAATGAGATGCAAGCACATAACATGGGAGATTGTGAGGTCAAGAATCCCTTTTATCAAACGAGGGAACCATTCATTAGTCTTATAACAGTGGAACAGAAACTGTCAATCAAGTACAGTTCAAGTTTATTGTCATTCAACCGTATACGTGTATACGGCCAAAAAAGACAGCGTTTTTCCAGACCAAGTACCTAAAACTCACACACAACACAAAGGTAATATTACCGCAAATAAAGTAACAACTAATAAAATATATTCCTGGAGACTGACATTTGGCATCAGATGCATTTACGACACAAGTTAAAAAGCAAACAGGATAGCGCTACTGGCGCTTCATGTGTGATGAGACCCGGGTGGTGGCGGGGAGTTCAGTAGTTGTCACGGTCTGGGGAAGAAGCTGTTTCCATCCGAGCAGTCATTGTCCCAATCCTGTGGTAACTCCTGCCCAATGATTGTGGGAGGGGGTGTCAAAGGGATTGTGGGACGGATGGGATGGATCCTTGACAATACTAAGGGCTCTGCACACACAGCGCTCCTGATAATTATATCAGACAGGCGGAAGACCCTGATGATCCTCTCAGCAACCCTTGCAATCGTTTGTAGGGTCTTGCAGTCAGATGCCTTGTATTTCCCGCAGCAGACGGTGATGCAGCCACCTGGTACCTGGGGTCTGGTTCCTCTTTCAGCTCTACTGTACATACTGTAGTATTTACATGATTGGAATAATTGACTTTCTGACCTTAGGTCTCCACTGCTCCATGCGGAGCAGGTTGATGGAGAGTAATTCTGTTGGAACTGGTCATTGACTGATTCCCCTGTGGTACCAGACATGAACTTCCTTTATTGTTATCTATCATTTATAAGCTTGTGGGTGAGTTGCCAAGGTCCTGCTGCACACAGCCATATGTTGTCAGATTTTCCGCAGAGCTGCTAATGGGATCAGGCATTGTGCAGTCATCAGCAGAATCCTCCCTTCTGACTTTACAATAAAAGGCAGGTCAGAGAACAGACACGTGCCAGATCTTTTCCTGTACTGTCACTTTTTTGCTGCACGTGTAACGATCAATCAATCTAATCATTGTAAAATGGACATCTGCAAGATTCACTGTACTACTGAATTTATACTCATGATGTGCTTCACAGAATTAACGCGCTCACTATTAAATTCCTATTGTCATTCTCACTGGTTGCATCACAGTCTGGCATGCAGGGGCTAGTGCAGAGGCTTGGAAAAAGCTGCAGAAAGTTGTAAACTCAGCCAGCTCCATCCTGGGGGCACTAGCCTCTCCAGCATCGAGAACAGCTTCAAAAGGTAACGCCTCAGAAGGGCAGCATCCATCATTAAGGACCCCCATCACCCAGGACATGCTCTTTTCTCATTGCTGCCATCAAGGAGGTTGTACTGGGGCCTGAAGGTACGCAGTCAATGTTCAAGGAACAACTTCTTCCCTTCTGCCATCAGGATTCCAAGTGGACAATGAACCCATGTACACTACCTCACTATGCTGTCTTTTTGCACTATATGTGTGTGTGTGTTTATTTATATTTCTTATTGTAATTTTTTTATTATGTATTGCAATGTACTGCCACTAAAAAAACACATTTCATAATATATGCCAGTGATATTAAATTTGATTCAGTGTTGCAAAACTTCAGTAATTCCAGGCCTAGCCCATGTTTCACCCAGGCAGGGCGAAAAGCATTATCAGGGATGCATCTCAGCCTAACCATGGACTTTTTACTCTCCTCCCATCCGGTAGGCGCTACAGGAGCCTCCGCCCCCACACCAGCAGGCACAGGAAGAGCTTCTTCCCTGAGGCTGTGACACTGCTGAACCTCTCATCACAGCGCTAAGCAGTATTGCATCCGTATTGTACTGTCTCAGTACTTTTATATTTGTGTGCTGTAGCACTTTTTTTATTCGCAGTTATTTTGTAAATAACACTATTCTTTGCATTTCTGGTCAGATGCTAAATGCACTTCATTGGCACAATGACAATAAAGTTGAATCTAATCTAATCTAATGTTTGCTGTTGGGCCTTGAACAGTAAAGGCCCTTTCTATCATATTGGATCTCTCCATTACATACATCATATCTGAGGTAGATCAGGCCAAATGAGGGTAGAGAAATGATGGGTGGTGTGCTCGTGTAGTGGTTGGCACAATCGCTTTGCATGCCAGCGATCACTGATTGGGGTTCGATTCCCACCGCTGTCTGTTTGTACATTTCTCCTCATGACCATGTGGGTTTCCTCCGGGTGCTCCAGTTTCCTCCCACATTCCAAGGACGTACAGGTTAGGATTGATGAGTTGTGGTCATGCTGTGCTGGCGCTGGAAACTTATGGTGACCTTTGCGGGCTGCCCCCCACACCATCCTCAGACTGTGTTGGTCATTGATGCAAAACCATGTATTTATAGTTCAATGCACATGTGACAAATAAAAATAATCTTTTTAAAAGTAAGGGTCATTGACATCATATAAATACAGGTGTCCCCCACTTTTCGAACGTTCGCTTTACGAAACCTCACTGTTATGAAAGACCTACATTAGTACCCTATTTTCGCTAACAGAAGGTGTTTTCACTGTTATGAAAAAGATCCGCGCGTGCCCTGAGCAGCCGCTCTCCCCCGGATTCGGAACAGCATTGCTTTAACATGTGCCTGTGAGCAGCCATTTGCCAGATGAGTTCTGAGGTATCGGAAAAGCCTGAAAGAGCTCGTAAGGATGTTACACTTAGCGTAAAACTAGACATAATTAAGCATTTTGATCGTGGTGAACGAAGTAAGGACAACGTGAGTTTGGCTTGTGGAAGCTGACGAAGATGATGTTGAAGAGGTTTTGGCATCCCATGACCAAGATCTGATAGATGAAGAGCTGATGCAATTGGAAGAGGAAAGGATAACAATCGAAACCGAATGAGTAATGATAAAGTACGACTTTAATTTTGAAAGGGTACATAGGTTTAGGGGATATTTGCAAGATGGTTTGAGTGCTTACAAAGAACTGTATGATAGAAAAATGCGCAAGGCTCAGCAGTCAGGCAAGCCTTCCACGTCAGCCACAGCAGACGACAAACCTCGACCTTCGACATCGAGGTGGGCAGTCATAGGAGAAGATGAGCCACCTGCTCTAATGGAAACAGACGACGATGAGATGACACCCCAGTGTCCCACCACCCCAACCCCCTGGGCCACGGACAGATACCGATTCGTGGAGAATGCAGCAGTAGCCGGGAAGCACACAGCACATCTTTAAGAAAAAAGCTGAAATAAACAAGCTAATTAATTAGGTGCTGCCGGACACATAAATGTCGGCCCAGATCAGAGGCGATGCAATCGGCAATTGGCACTGATCTAGGCCGATAATTACGTGTTGAGCAGCACCTAATTAATTAGCATGTTTATTTCGGCTCTTTTCTTAAAGATGTGCTGTGTGCCTTCCAGCTACCGCTGGACCCCTGCGTGCCTCGCAGCAATGTATCACTTGGCGGCCTGGAGGGTGGGGGCCACTGCACCAGCCAACCTGCGACGACTGAGTCTAACACACCATCATCAGTGTGCTCTGCGCGGTCTTCCCAATTCCTGTAAGTGATACTACACTGTACATACATTATTTCTACTTTATATAAGCTGCGTATTTTTACGTGTTATTTGGTATGATTTGGCAGCTTCATAGCTTAAAGGTTACTGGAGAGAGTGCTTTTGCGAACAGCGCTTGCGTAATATTTTCGCTACGGAGAACAGTGCCGGCAATGATTGTGGAAAAGTATTTCTACTTTATATAGGCTGTGTATTTATCATATTATTCCTGCTTTTACTATATGTTACTGTTATTTTAGGTTTTATGTGTTATTTGGCATGATTTGGTAGGTTATTTTTGGGTCTGCGCTCACAAAATTTTCCCATATAAATAAATGGTAATTGCTTCTTCACTTTACAACATTTCGGCTTACGAACCGTTTCATAGGAACGCTCTACCTTCGGATGGCGGGGGAAACCTTATCATTCTTAGTGACTTGTGATTACAGAAAATGCCTACAAATCAAATTCCCACTCTTTATATGAATTTCACTCACCATAATTAAGTTTAATATCACTAATGTATAGTGAATTTTTTTGGCAGCTGTACACTGCATAATATTTAAAAATTACTATAAATTAATAAATAGCACAAAAGAGAAATCATGAGTAGTTTTTATGGATTTACTGTTCGTTCAAAAATCAGATGGCAAAGGGGAAGAAGCTTCTCCTAAAACACTGAGTGTGTGTCTTCAGGCTCCTGTACCTCCCCTCTGATGGTAGTAACGAGAAGAGAGCATTTCCCAGACGGTGAGGATCCTTAGTGATGGGTGCCTCCTTCTTGAGGCATTGCTGTTAGAAGATGTTTTCGATGAGGAGGAAGCTTGTGCCTATGATGGTGCTGGCTGCATCTATGGCCTGCCACAGCATATTGCGGTTCTCTGCATTGAAGCTTCAATTCCAGGCAGTGATGCAACTGGTCAGAAAGTGCTCCACACAGCATCTGCAATAATTTATCAGAGTCTTTGGCGACAGACCAAATTACCTCAAACTCCTCTGAAGAATAGCCGCCGGCTTGCCTTATTCTTGATTGCATCAATAAGTTGGGCCCAAGATAGATCCTCCGAGACGTTGATGCCCAGGAACTTGGGGCTGCTCATCCTGTCCACTACTGACCATTCAATGAGGACTGGGGTGTGTTCTCCCAACTTCACCTTCCAGTCACCCACAATCAATTCCTAATACTGTTTAGGCAATGTACAACACTGAGTTCATGTTAAGAAAGCCCAGACCATAGCACTTTACAGCACAGAAAGAAGATATTGGGCCCTTTGTCCCTGGGCTAGCTCATTGAAAGTTTGATCTCACACACCCACTCTTTCCCAAGAGCTCTGCAATTTATTTTCCTTTTCTGGTTTAAACTCAGTTCCTATCTGAACATTAATTTAGAGTCATTTGAGCAGTGCATTCCAGTGTGTAAAAACTGCTCCTAGGCCAGCAATATCATCACACTTCTAGATAGACTTTTTTTTAAAAGCAGGATGTCCCACAGCTTATGTGGAATCAAGATGACAATGAAAGCAAACCCTCTTTAATCATTTGATTGACATATTGATTAGGAGTGCTTATGTTTAAAAGGGGTCTGTCATTACAATTATCTAATGGGATACTTGGGTCAGTTACCTTGGACAATTAACAAGTAGCAGCATGTGACAGTTTGTCAATATTGGAGTTGATCACGTTTAACTCCATGCTGTGTGGGGTGGGACATAGGCATGCATTTGAATAATTGGTGGAAACAACGTCATGCACTTACAGAATGAATGAATGTGGCACTTTATCTTGTTGTGCATTGTTGGATTGGGCTGTAGAATTGTTATCCTCCTTGTAGTTTCACTTTCTTATGCCTGTTCAAAATTCAAAGTAAATTTATAATCAAGTGACATACATGTCACCATATATTACCCTTGGAGTCATTTTCCTGCAGGCATTCACAGTAGATATAAATATATACTTTATATTTTATTGTTGCCAAACAATTGATACTAGAACGTACAATCATCACAGTGATATTTGATTCTGCGCTTTCCCACTCCCTGGAGTACAAATCGATAGTAAATATTAAAAATTTAAATTATAAATCATAAATAGAAAATAGAAAATGGAAAGTAAGGTAGTGCAAAAAAACCGAGAGGCAGGTCTGGATATTTGGAGGGTACAGCCTAGACCTGGGTCAGGATCCGTTCAGCAGTCTTACCACAGTTGGATACAATGGAATCAGTAACAAAGGCTACTCACAAACCGAGATAGACAAATAACTAACGTGCAAATGAAGGCAAACTGCAATTACAAAAAATACAAATAATAGTAATAAATAATATTGAGAACGAGTTGTAGAGTCCTTGAAAGTGAGTCCACAAGCCTATTAATAAGCCTGTTTGTGTTTTTATATACAGTACCTATAAAAAGTATTCACTACCCTTGGAAGGTTTCTTGTTTTATTGTTTTAGAACATTGAATCACAGTGAATTTCATTCGTCTTTTTTTTGACACTGATCAACAGAAAAATACTCTTTTGTGTCAAACTGAAAAAAGAGTTCTACAAAGTAATCTAAATTAATTACAAATATCAAACACAGATTAATTGATTCCATAAATATTCACCCCCCCCCTTAATATGATATACCAAATCATCACTGGTGTAGCCAATTGGTTTTGGAGGTCACATAATTAGTTAAATTGCGATCTGTTTTTGGGGACCTGTGTGCAGTCAAGGTGTTTCAATTACTTGTAGTAAAAATGTGCCTGTATCTGGAAGGTCCAACTGCTGGTGAGTCAGTACCCTGGCAAAAACTACACCATGAAGACAAAAGACACTCTAAACAACTCTGCAAAAAGGTTTTTGAAAAGCACAAGTCAGGAGATGGATACAAGATAATTTTCAAGTCTCTGAATATCCTTGAAATACAGATAAGTCAATCATCAAGAAATAGAGAGAATATGGCGCAGATGTAAATCTCTCTAGAGCAGGCAGTCCTCAAAAACTGAGTGTGCAAAAAACGGATTAGTGGGGGATCCACCAACAGGAGTTACAAGCTTCAGAGACTGAGATGGGAGAGACTACACATACAACTGTCGCCTGAATGCTTCACCAGTTGCAGCCTTAGGGGAGAGTGGCTAAGAGAAAGTCATTGTTGGAAAAAACTCATGAAATCTTGGCTAGAATTTACCAGAAAGCATGTGGGAAACTCTGAAGTCAGCTGGAAGAAGGTTCTGCAGTCTGATGAAACCAAAATTGAGCTTTCTGGCCATCAGACTAAATGCTAAGCTTGACATAAGGTAAACATCGCACATCCTCAAAAAATCCACCACCCCTACCATCAGCATGGTGGTAGCTGCATGATGCTGTGGTGATGCTTCACTGCAGCAAGTCCTGGAAGGCTTGTGACGGTAGAGGGTGAAATGAATGCAGCAAAATGTAGGGAAGACCAGAAGCAGTCTGCAAGAGGAATGCAACTTGGAGATTTGTTTTCCAACAAGACAGTGACCTCAAGCATAAAGCCAAAGCTACACAGGAATGGCCTAAAAACAACACATTTAATGTCCTGGAGTGGCCAAGTCAGAGTCCAGACCTGAATCCAATTGAGAATTTGTGACTGGACTTGAACAGGGCTATTCCCTTATGATCCCTGTGCAATCTGGCAGAGCTTGAGCAGTTTTGTAAAGAAGAATGAGGAAAAATTGCAGTGCCCAGATGTGTAAAGCTGATAGAAGCCTATCCACAGAGACTCAAGGCTATAATTCCTAGCAGAGGTGCATCTACTAAATACTGACTTGAAGGGGATGAATACTTTTACAATCAATTATTTTGTGTTGTATATTTGTAACTAATTTAAATCACTTTCTAGAGATCTGTTTTCACTTTGACATGAAAGAGTCTTTTTCTGTTGATCAGTGTCAAAAAGCCAAATTAAACCCACTGTGATTCAATGTTGTAAAACAGTAAAACATGAAAAAGAGGGGTGAATACTTTTTGTAGGCAATGTAATTACCTGTATACCTGTGATTGTTCCGTGAGTTTTTCAGTGTTTGCAGTTACCTCTGTATTTTTCTGGAAACTTCTTGGTTTCAGTGGTGGGTATCACATTGCTTGAATCTGGCTATTAATTTAGTTAACTGTTATTTGCTGGAATTTCAACGGAATCGGTGTTCTAGTACAAGAAGACCAGACTACCTTTGATCACTAAACATGAAGGCCAAGTCATTGGGTATACTTAAAGCGGAAATTGATAGGTTTTTGATTAGTAAGGGTGTCAAAGGTTATGGGGAGAAGGCAGGAGAATGAGGTTGGGAGGAATAATAAACCAGCCATGATAGAATAGCAAAGCAGTCTTGATGGGCTGAATGGCCTAATTCTGCTCCTATGTTTTGTGATCTCACTTGTTCTCTTTGTCTCTCAACATGCTTCTCCCGTCGTCTTCTTTGCTCTTGTAACAATTAAAAACAATTGCAGGAAATAAGTTTTATGCCTAAATCTTAACTTCTGAAGAGCCTTTGGATCATGAAAGCATCAGGATCCAACACTATCTTTTGATAAAGAAGTGATACAAATCAGAAAGGATTATCTGTGTTCCATACCTGAATCCGAAGAAGTAAGTGCTCTTTCATGCACAGGAGCAAATGGTTAAAATGGTGTCACAAAGCTTCCATCATTTAAAGACCCCATCACCCAGGGTGTGTCCTCTTCTCTTTGCTACCATCACGGAGGAGGTGTGCACTTCTATCCCTTATCAAGAGGGTCTTAAAGCTTCCCGCTTCTTTCTCAATCAAAGAACCAACCAGTTCCTCCCCACCATAACAGTCCTTTGTCTTGCAGAACAGGATCTCACCCTCAACAATTTTTCCTTCGGCCTCACGCTTTATCCAGACTCGAGGGGTAGCTGTGGGCACCCACATGAACCCCATCTATGCCTGCCTTTTAATGGGCTACATAGAACTGTCCATGCTCCAAGCTTTCGCCAGTAATACAGCCGGACTCTTCCTCTGCTACATCGACGACTGCGTTGGTACTGCTTCATGGACTCATGATAAGCCCATCAATTTCATCAACTTTGCCTCCAACTCCGACCCTTCCCTCAAGTTCACCTGCTACATTTCTGAATCACCCTTTCCTTTCTTCATCTCTCTATCCCCATCTCTGGTGACAAGAACTGTCAACTGGCATCTTTTATAAGCCTACTGATGGTTACCTGGACTCTACCTCTTCCCACCCTGTCTCCTGTAAAAATAAAATGCTGTTTGCTTTTCTCAGTTTCTTTGTCTCCACTGTATCTGTTCCCAGAATGTGGCTTTCCTTTCTAGGATATCAGAGATGTCCTCCTCCTCCAAATAACAGGGTTTCCCTTCCTCCACCATTGATGCTGTCCTCACCTGCATCTCCTCCATTTCCCAAACATCCACACACTCACCCCATCCTCCCGTCACCTTAACAGTGATAGAGTTCCTCTTGTCCTTACCTACCATCCCGTGAGCCGCCACATCCAACACAGCATTCTCTGTAACTTCCACCAAAGAGATCCTACCACTAAACATACCTTTACCAATCCCTTCCCTCCGCTTTCCATACATATTGCTCCCTCCATGATTTCCTTGTCTATTTGTCCCTTCCCACTAATCTCCCTCCAGGTACTGACAGTATCCCTGCAAGTGGCCAAGTGCTACACCTGCCCATTCACCTCCTCCCTCATCGCCATTCAAGACCCCAAACCATTCTTACATGTGAGGCAACACTTCCTCTGCAAATTTGCTGGGGTTGTCTATTGTATCCAGTGTTCCTGATGCGTTTTCCGCTACATTGGTGAAACCCATTGTAAATTAGGGGACCGCTTTGTCGAGCATCTCTGCTCCATCTGCCAAAAGCAGAACTCCCCAGTGGCCAAACATTTTAATTCCGATTCCAATTCTGTTCCAACATGTCAATCCATGACCTCCTCTTGTGCCACAATGAGGCCATCCTCAGGGTGGAGAAGCAACACTTATATTCTGTTTGGGTAGCCTCCAACCTGATGGCATGAATATCAATTTCTCCTTCTGGTTAAAAAAAATTCCCTCCCCCTCCCCTCTTCTATTCCCCACTCCGGCCTCCTAGCTCTTCTCACCTGCCTATCACCTCCCCCTAGTTCCCCTCCTCCTTCCCTTTCTCCTATAGTCCACTCTTCTCTCCGATCAGATTCCTTCCTCTGTAGCCCTGTACCTTTCCCACTCACCTGGAATCACCTGTCTCCTTCTAGCTTTCCTCCCTGTCCCCTATCCCCACCTTTTTATTCTGTCATCTTCCCCCTTTCATTCCAGTCTTGAAGAAGGTTCTCAAACTGAAACATCGACTATCTTTTCGTTTCCAAAGAGACTGCTTGACCTGCTGAGTCCCTCTAGTATTTTGTGTGTGTGTGTGTACATATATATTTCTGTATATATGTATAAATGTATATATGTAGTTAAATACTTACGTATATGTATGCATGTATATATATTTATATTTCTTTTTTGGTTTTTTTTTAACTATACCTCTGCCACGAAACAACAAATTTCACATCTGCCAGTGATAATCAACCTGACTGAGTCTGATTCAGCGTCTAGTGTACTTTCTCAGTGGGCAGTGCCGCCATTTCAACATCACACCTTTGCTCTCGAAGCAGATGCTGCCTCATCTGTGAGTGTTCTCAGTAGCTTCCCTTCTCTATATCCCTGCAGGCCCTGAGGTTATAAAGTTGCCTGGTTCTTCTCTGTCCCAGCTTGTGACTGCTAAGCATGAGTTTGCAAACACTCACAGTTCACCCGGCATATGTTTAGAGAGCAAACGTGCCTGTTACAGGTAAAGCTCATTACTCAGACCAGCAAGGTTTTGCAAGTAGGAGAGAGTCGAGAGAGGGATGGGGGGTGGGGTGCACTGGGGATGTATTGTTAAGTAGAAACACGCCTGCTGGACAAGAAATAGTTTGAACAGTGAAAGTATAAGTATGCAGAGCGGAAAGTTAAACAGCTGAAATAACGTTCTCAAGAAACAAGAGGAGCCAAGGTTGGCTGAAGAGGCAAGAAGATTGGCTGACTGACAGGAGGCAAAGAGTGGGAATCAAGAGGGCATTCTCTGCTTGACTGCCAGTAACTAGTGGTATTCTGCAGGGTCCGTGTTGGGAGCTCTTCTTTTCACCCCGCATGTCAATGATTTGGATAACAGAAGTGATAGCGTTGGGGATGATACAAAAATAGGTGAAGGAGCAGGTAGTATTGAGAAAGCAAGGAGCCTGCAGAAGGACTTAGACAGATTACAAGAATGGGCCATGATTGAATGGTGGAGGAGACTCAATGAGCTGAATGGCCTAATTCTGCTTCTATGTCTTACGGCCTTAAGGACTAAGATGACAGGTCAGTAAAATTCCCATCAAGTCCTGGAGTTCGGGGTCCTGTTGTCAGTGCGTCCTGGAGACGATACCGAAGATTGAAGCTTGAAGCTCAATCAGGAGTCCCAAAGTTGAACCCTTTGGCTGAAGCTCTGGGTCTGCAAGTCTGAGGGAGTCAGAAATCCAATGTCTGCAAGTCCAATGGAGGCACAAGAGGAGGCTGTGGACCGATATGTTGGAACGGGAATAGGGATTGGAATTAAAATGTTCGGCCATTGGGAAGTTCCACTTTTGGCGGCTGGAGCAGAGATGTTCAATGAAGTGGCCCCCCCCCCAATTTACGACAGATCCTACCATCCAACATGTCTTTACCTTCCTGACCCCCCCCCCCGCTTTACACAAGGAGCATTCCCTCCGTGATTGCTTTGTCCATTCGTCCCTACCCCCTAGTCTCCCTCCCGGCACTTACTCCTGCCAGCGGACGAAGTGCTACACCTGCTTGTCCTGGGGACGGAGGACTGACTGTGTGTGTGTGAATGGGTGAGTGACTGGGAGGGAGGAAAGGGTCTTGTTTGGCTGCTGTTGTGCTGAACATTGTGGGATGCCATGCTGGCACTGGAATGTATGGTGACACTAGCTGACTGCCCCCGCACATCTTTAGTTTGGCTCTTAACACAAGCGATACATTTCACTGCATGTTTCCATGTATATGTGATACCTAAGTGACTCTGATTCTAAATCTGAACCTAAATGTGATGCTGATTGTATGAGCAGCCTGAGGAAAGTGTCTAAGTTATGATTATTGCATAAAACTTTGCCCCAAAGGCACATGACTGATTAGCAAACTGCGTCGATGAGAATGTTGTTGGATTTCTGGTGGACACTTTGCTCCTTTAAAACCACCGACATTATTAAACTGGTTCAGGTTTTTTTTTCTCTCTTAGGGTGCAATTCCCCATGAACTATTGTTGCTCATCAGTAATGGTGCCAGGTAGATCACCAAAAGATGAGTACATGAGTACATTTGTTTGTCAGTAGGAACTTTCAAGATGTATATAAGATTGAAAGAGTACAAAGAAAATTTACAAGGATGTTGCTGGGACCGGAGGGCAAGATTGAATAGGTTAGAACTTTATTCCCTAGAACATAGAACATAGAAGATTAAAGGGAGATTTGATAGAGATATACAAATTTATGAAGGGTATAGATAGGGTAAATGCAAGCAGATTTTTTCCACTGAGGTTGGCTGAGACTGAAACTGGAGGTCATGGGCTAAGGGTGAAAGGTGAAATGTTTAAGAAGAACATGATGGGAAACTTCTTCAGTCAGAGGAAGGTCATGAGTTTGTGGAACGAGCTGCCAGTGGAAATAGTAGGTGCGATTTCAATTTCAACATTGAAGAGAAGTTTGGATGGGTACATGGTTAGGACGGGTATGGAGGGCTATGGTCCAGGTGCAGGTTGATGGAGCAAGACAGTTTAAATGGTTCAGCACAGACTAGATAGGCCAAAGGGCCTGTTCCTGTGCTGTCGTTTTCTATAGGTCTAGGAGTCTGATTTACCTGGATTAGGGTATGGATGGGAAGATTTAATTAATGTTCCAAAAAACTGAAATACCTCAGTAGTGGTGTAGATCCGTAAAATATTAAGCAGCTTATTGTTATGCACTCTGTATACAGGAAACATGATGCAGAATATATACAGCATTGTTTTATAAAAATAGAACTTCAGTGTTTCTTTTAGTCATAAATGTTGTGATTATAATGATTTTCTGATGCCTGGCTTTTGTCCATCTGACTCAGCTATTTGAGTGTATTCAGTTCTAGATCCCTTTCTCTGTGAACAGCACAGTTAATTTGAAATTCTGCTATATATATATCCTGTCCCACACTCGGCTCCTCTTTCCATTTCTCTGATACTGCTCCGATTCCACAATAAATTCCAGCTCTATATATGCCATACGCAACCTCAAAGGCCCGGGACAAAGCAGCTGAACTGATCAGTACCTTGTCAACCACTCCATTCACCTTCGGGACACTGTGCCTGTTAGTCACAGGAGAGGGAACAAGAAGACCTGCCAAACATGGTCGGATGAACTTGGATTTGTTTTTCATTTTTTTGGAGCTTTGGAGGCTGAAGAAAGATCCAACAGAAGTATGAGAGGCATAGAAAGGGTAGAGAGCCAAAATCTTTATCCCAGCACAGCAATGTTGAATATTGGAGAGCATAACTTTGAAGTAAGAGGAAGAACCTTTAAAGGGGATGTGTGGGGCAGGCTTTTTACCCAGCGAGTGGTGGCTGCCTGGAATGTGCTGCTAGGGGTGATGGCAGAAGCAGGTACAATACTGGTATTCAAGGGGATTTTAAGATAGGCACATGAATATGCAGGGATACGTATTATTTATTTATTATATTTTATTTAGCGATACAGTACAGAGTCAGCCCTGCCAGCTCTTTGAGCCACGCAGCCCCAACAACCTCCCAATTAACCCAAACCTAATCACAGGACAACTTACAATGACAATTTAACCTTTCCGGTAAGTCTTTGGGCTGTGGGAGGAAATCGGAGGACGGGGTGGGGTGGGGGGAAGCCCACGCTTTCCACGGGGAGGGCGTACAGAGACTCCTTACAGCACGGCGCCGGGATTGAACTCCAAACGCCCTAAGCTACAGTAGTGTTGCGCTAGCCCATTAGTTATTTCCAGAGCACCATCGATGTTATGATTTATGAAGTGGAATATTAACTTGTACATTGAAACATACAGTCAAATGGGTCATATTACATCAGCAGGGATTGTGCCAATGTTGCCGCATTTCCAGTGCCAACATAGCATACCCACAACTCACCGGACTTTTACCGCTGTACCATTGAGAGCATACTCACCAACTGCATCTCAGTGTGGTCTGGCAATTGTCCCGTATCGGACCGCAAAGCACTCCAGTGTATGGTGAAAACTGTCCAGCGGATTATCGGCACCCAATTGCCCACTATTGAGAACAACTACCATAAACGCTGCCTGGGCAGGGTGAAAAGCATTATCAAGGATGCATCTCACCCTAACCATGGACTTTTTACTCTCCTCCCATCCGGTAGGTGCTACAGGAGCCTCCGCTCCCGCACCAACAGGAACAGGAAGAGCTTCTTCCCTGAGGCTGTGACCCTGCTGAACCTCACATCACAGCGCTAAGCAGTATTGCACCCATATTGTACTGTCTCAGTACTTTTATATTTGTGTGCTGTAGCACTTACTTTTTATTCGCAGTTATTTTGTAAATAACACTATTCCTTGCATTTCTGGTTAGATGCTAACTGCATTTCATTGGCTTTGTATCTGTACTCGGCACAATAACAATAAAGTTGAATCTAATCTAATCTAACCCTAATCGGATGTTTGGAATGGGGGAGGAACTGGAGCACTGGGATGGTCATGTGGTCATTGGGTTCCACCCCCTATACTTTCCCCCAATCGCGTTAGAATTAGGCCTTTCATATTAGCCATTTCTGCCCTGAGAAATACACCCTTTTACTTTCCTCCAATTACCTTAAAATTATGTCCCTTGGTATGACTGCCCTGGAAGAAAGTCTCTGGCTGTCTGCTTGATATATGCCTCTTATCATACACCTCCATCAAGTTATCTCTCACCTTTCTTCACTTCAAAGAGAAAAGCCTTAACTCGTTCAACCTATTCTCATAAGACATGCTCTCTTATTCAAGCAGTATCTTGATAAATCTCTGCACCCTCTCTAAAGCTTCCTTCCTATAATGAGGCGACCAGAACCGAACACAATTAGTTCAAGTGCTGCTTCCCTTGTATAGGAAGGTGAACCCCAATGATATTGGAATCTGGCTGCAGGTATCCAATGTCAGATGCAAAACCATATATCGTCAAGAAGGTCCTCAGCTTCGGCACTGGAGAGGGGGTGTGCAGAAATCAGGGTTTATGTGCAATTGATCAGCCGAGTTCCAGCAGCTCCGATCGGAGCCAGTGTCAAACATTGACCAGATTTAGCCCACGATTCTAATGTTAGACTCGTGCAATCATGTGAAGGAACAAGCACAAAACACGAGAGAAGCTCAGCAGGTCAGGCAGCATCTATGCAGAGGATTGAACAGTTGGCATTTGCCAGCCTGTACTCCTTCCATTCCCCCCATCTTGCTGTTCTGGCTTCTTCCCCCTTCATTTCAGATTAAGGTTATTGGCCTCATATGTCAACTCTTTAGTCCTCTCCATAGATGCTGCCTGGCCTGCTGAGATCCTCCAGCATTTTGTGTGTGTTGCTCTGGATTTCCAGCATCTGCAGAATCTCTTGTGTTTATGGAGTGCAATAATGTGCTTATGTCTTGGAGTGGGCCTTAACCTTTTAATCCCTCTAATGAACCAAACTAGAGGAAAACTGGGAAGGTTGTACAACACTCCCAAAATGTTCACTTTAAGTTGATAGCTAAGGCAAATTAGAAAAGATTATTGGACCCATACGTTAACCTTTGAATGATCAATCTTCAACCCAATTCCAGACAAGATTAAGGTTCTTGTCGTTTTTTCTGCAATAGCTGGTTCAGGAGCAGATCAAATCTTCTGAGGAACAGGCGGTTTGTCAAAGGTAATTGAACTGAGAGTTATCTTTGTTAATCCATCCAACTTTTACTCTGTGACTAGCTGCATTACCATTTAGTGAGCAGAAACTGTTTTGCTGGAATAAATGAGGGATAAAGACGAAGGAAGACAAGATTATGTGGGCAGGAAGCCAAGGATATCAATGCAGCAGTAGAAAAGAACATCTGCTAATTGAAGTAATTTAAACCAGTCAATCAAATAAGTGGCTATTAAAGTGTTTAACAGAATCACAACGAACAAGTTGACGGTGCCAGTGACAATTTTGATTAACCCCATTAGCTGTGGAGCTTCCAAAAAGATAATTAGATATCTGGGATTGAAGTCCAATGAGGAGACAGGGCAGGTGCTGTGAGACCCAGTTTGGGTGGTGGAGCATGGGGAAGAGGGAATGATTTGACCAACAGTAATCAGTATGCCTTCAGGACTTGGATAATGAGGTGGCACAGTGGCGTGGTGGTTAGTGTAATGCTTGATAGTGCAGGCAACCTCTGTTCGCTTCCTGTCGCTCTGTAAGGAGATTATACATGCTCCCCATGACCACATAGGTTTCCTCTGGGTGCTCTGGTTTCCTCCCACATTCCAAAGACAAACAAGTTGGGGTGAGAGAGCTGTGGGCAGGTTACGGCACCGGAAACCTGGTGACTCTTGTGGACAGTCCTCAGCAAAATGCTTAGATTGTGTTGGTTATTGACACAAATGACACATTTCACTGAATGTTTTGATATACATGTGACAAATAAAGCTAATGTTATGTTCATGTATCAGAGGATTGTTGGGGGAGAAAGAGTAGGGAGATCGATGTTCGTCGGGAAGAGGGTGCAAGGTTGTGGAGCTTAGAGTCCCCATCATGGTTCGGGGGAAAATACAGGGCTGGGAGTGATATTGGTGTGGAAGAGGAGAGGTGGCTTTGGGAGAGAGAGGTACCAAAGAAACGTTGAGGAACAATGGGACCTTCTGAGTGTTGTCCCAGTCCAGTGTGGCACAAACAAACTGTGAGTCATCCAGACCTAAAAAGCAATGGGCATTTCCTTGCACAGGATTTAAATTATAGGGCCAACTTGAGACACAATCGAGGACAAACTCTCAGTAATCTGATGGTTGTTTAAGATTGTTTAATTGTTTAGTGTCATTTCTAGTGAACAAGGTTGGTTGGCATCCGTCTGTCTCGAAGGACAATGGGTGATGATCATCATCACAAGCCTGGGCAGAAGGTATGGAGATCCTGAGATGCCCGGTTGTCAAGAACCCCCTCTCGGCTTCACCAGTGTAGTCCAAAGGAAAGCTTGGCCACAGGAGCTGCTGCAAGGATGTTCAGTGACGTCCAGCCATTTTAGGGACTCCACTCCGGATTTGCCATCTGGATTTACTCTCAAAGCCTTCTCCCGAGGCTACTCACAAGGCAGTGGGGCTGTTTACAAGTGTAAAGGTGAACAAAATAATAGTTACTCTGGATCTAATATAGGGCAAAAA
Organism: Mobula birostris; assembly: GCF_030028105.1. NCBI lineage: Eukaryota > Metazoa > Chordata > Chondrichthyes > Myliobatiformes > Myliobatidae > Mobula > Mobula birostris. The sequence goes on along the minus strand of NC_092379.1, from coordinate 132,105,637 downwards.
AAAAACAGAAAATAAGGTAAAGAGCCGAGTAATAAAAAACACAATAAATATAAACACAAGATAGCTTATATACATAGATTGACTGTATGTCCATAAAGTGACACCAGGCACAGGAGTGTCTGTACATAAGGCGTCTGTACATAAGTAAGACCATAAGACATAGGAGCAGAATTAGGCCACTGGACCCATCGAATCTGCTCCAATATTCCATCATGGCTGATTTACTGATGCTCACAATCCCATTCCCCTGCTTTCTCCCCGTAACCTTTGATGCCCTGACTAACCAAGAACCCATCAACCTCTGCTTTAAATATATACAATGACGTGGCTTCCACTGCTATCCATGGATTCAGCAGCCTCTGGCTACAGAAATTCCTTCTCATCTGTTCTAAATGGACATCCCTCTATTCTGAGGCTGTACTAAGTGGTGGTGGTTGGTGGTGTGGAGAGGAGGGGTGGGTTAGTTGATGAAGCTATTGATCAGTGTTACTGCTTTGGGAAAGTAACTGTTTTAGATCTCCTGGCAGAGATGCTGTGTACCTGCTCCCTGATGGGAGTGGGACAAACAGTCCATGAGCGGGATGAGTGGACTCCTTTATGATTCTGTTGGTCCTTTTCCAGCACCTTTCTGAATATGTCCTTGATAGCAGTAGGCTGGTACCGGTGATTTACTGGCCAGTTTTGCCTGATCAATTATTAAAGATCAAAGTAAATTTATTATCAAAGTATATATAGTACCTATAAAAGTATTCACCCCCCTTGGAAGTTTTCATGCCTTATTGCTTTACAACATTGAATCACAGTGGAGTTAATTTGGCTTTTTTTGACACTGGTCAATAGAGAAAGACTCTTCCATGTCAAGTGAAAACAGATCTCTACAATGCGATCTAAATTAATTACAAATATAAAACACAAAGTAAGTGATTGCATAAGTATTCATCACTTCAAGTCAGTATTTAGTAGATGCATCTTTGGCAGCAATTACAGCCTTGAGTCTGTGTGGATAGGTCTCTATCAGCTTTGCACATCTGGACACTGCACTCTTTCCTCATTCTTTATAAAACTGTTCAAGCTCTGTCAGATTGCGTTCAGGACTGGACAGGATGAGGGAAGACGCCAAAATAGAGAGATGGGGGTGGGGAGGGGAAGGAGGATAGCTGGAAGGTTACAGGTGAAGCCAAGAGGTTGGGAAAGTAAAGGCTGGAGAGGAAGGAATGTGGTAGGAGAGGAGAGTGGACCATAGGAGAAAGGGAAGGAAGAGGGGGACCCAGGGGGAGGTCATATGTAGGTGAGAAGAGGCAAGAAGCCACAGTGGGGTATAGAAGAAGAGCGGAGAGGGATGAAATTTTGTTTTACCAGAAGGAGAAAGCGATGTTCATGCCATCTAATTGGAGGGTATTCAGACGAAATATTAGGTGTTGTTCCTCCACCCTGAGGGTGGCCTCATCTTGTCACATGTTGGAATGCCAAAAGGGTTACCTAAAGTTAGTATTCGGCAAAGAGAATATAAAGGAGTAAGCAAATGCTGGAAATCCAAAATTAAAACATGCATGGAAAGAGAAACAGAACTAACATTTGAGGTTAATAAGGGTGAATTTACTAGATTTTTTTTTGAAACTTTGAAATGCTTTGAGACAATGAAGAAGGGAAGATTATTGACAGTTTATGAATTCATGATAAGGAATCTGTGGAAGTCTTGGCAGAAATGGCATTCCCATGGGATTTTTTTGGTTTTTGAGGAAAGGTTAGAGTTGCTAGTGTTCTCCCAGCCTTGGTTTTCTTGCCTATCTTGGTGAAAGAGCTCATGCTGGAAGCAACGGTTATAAAGTGAACCTTGATGCACATCCTCTGTAGGTACTAGGGTACCAGAAGACGTTGATATTATGCCAATGAATCAATCCATTTTCTTCTGAAAGAGGTCACAGTCAAAATCAGGTTTATTATCACTGACTTATGTAATGAAGTTTATTGTTTCCCAGCAGCAGCAAAGTGCAATACATAAAAAAGATTTTTTAAAAACTCCTCAGAGGCCATCTTATTAGGTACACCTAACCTGTACACCTCATTAATGCAAATATCTATCAACAAATCATGTGACAGCAACTCAATGCATAAAAGTATGCAGACATGGTCAAGAGGTTCAGTTGTTCAGACCAAACATCAGAATGGGGAAGAAATGTGATCTAAGTGACTTTGACTGTGGAATGATTGTTGGTGCCAGATGGGGTGGTTTGAGTATCTCTGAAACTGATCTCCTGGGATTTTCACACACAATAGTCTCTAAAGTTTACAGAGAATGGTAGGAAAAACAAAAGACATCCAGTGAGCGGTAGTGGACAAAAAAACCTTTTTAATGAGGAAGGTCAGAGGAGAATGGCCAGACTGGTTCAACTGGTTCAAGCTGACAGAAAGTGACAGTAATACATATACACACACACACACACACACACACACACACACACACACACACACACACACAGAGTAATGTGAAAGTATAAGGCACTCTAGATTTTTTAATATGGTTTGAAATGTTATGGCCTCCACAGAGTCCTGATCTGAACATCTTCGAGGCTGTCTGGGATTACCTGGAGAGATAGAAGCAAGCAAGACAGCCAAAATCTGCAAAAGAGCTGTGCCAAATTCTGCAAGATGCTTGGAACAGCCAACCAGTCAATTTCCTTATAAAACTGCAGGACAGTGTACCTTACGAGAATTGATGTAGTTTTAACGGCAAAGGCTGGTTTCACCAAATATTGATTTGATTTAGTTTTATTTTACTGTTTACTGCTCTTTATAGTAATTTTTTTATACTGTATCTATAAATTTCTCATTATTTTAGAAAGCATCTTCGTTTTACAGAATTTTTCTTATATGTGCCTTGGACATTTGCACAGTACTCTGTGTGTGTATGTGTATATATATAAATTTTGCTGCATTGAACATGCCTGTTCCCCCTTGTTGGATGACTGCCAAAGGATTAGCTGCAGTAGAACTCATGTGAAATTAATGATAGCAAAGAGCATTTCGATCAATATGTGCTTGCAGTCATTGAAGAGTAAGCCTATTTTCCCATGTAAGATCTTGAAATGAGAGGTGACATCAAAGTGACGTATCCAGTATCTTGTACTATAAATCCAGTCACGTAAGCTGATTCATTTAATATTGCCATCAAAATGTGAAGCTGTTCGTATGAAAGAGTACAGTGAAAATTTACAAGGATGTTGCCAGGACTCGAGGAGCTGAGTTACAGGGAAAGGTTGAATAGGTGAGGACTTTGTTCCGTGGAGCGTAGGAGAGTGAGGGAGATTTGATAGAGGTATACAAAGTTATGAGAGGTACAGATAGTGTTAATGCATGTAGTTTTTTTTCCCCACTGAGGCTGGGTGAGACTTAAAATAGAGGTCATAGGTTAAGTGTATATTTAACGGGAACGCCTTCATTCAGAGAGCGGTGTGAGTGTGGAACAAGGGGTCAGTTGAAGTGGTAAATGTGGGATTGATTTAAGAGAAGGTTGAACAAGTGCATGGGTAGGAGGGGATTGGAAGGCTATGGTCAAGCTGCGGGTCAATGAGACTAGGCAGGATAATAGTGTGGAAGTACAGAATGGGCCAAAGGCCTGTTTCTGTGCTGCAGTGCTCTGTGACTCAAGAGTTGTGAGCCAAAACATCACAGAATGCAATGATTTTAGATGTGTAAAGATTTGCGCTTCAAATGAAGCAACATTAGCAATTAATCTGTAGCACTGAATTTCATTTGCATAGTTCTCCTAACACAGCCAAACCTCCAACACAGATGTGAAAATCAGTGCCTAGCAGTGATGAGATCATTGTTAGAGTAAGTGAAGTTCAGTGATGAGATCACTGATAGGGGAGTTGACCAAAGATTGAAAAGATGGGAGGAAATGGAATTGGGGCAGCAGTTAGCATGGCACCACTGCAGCATCAGCAACCTAGGTTCAACTCCCGCCACTGTCTGTAAGGAGTCTGTCTGTTCTTCTCGTGATCGCATGGGTTTCCTCTGTGTGCTCTGGTTTCCTCCCACATTCCAACGGCGTACCAGTTATTAGGTTCATTAGGCACCATTTGGTGGGTGTAATTGGGTGGCGTGGGCTGGTTGGCTGGGAAGAGCCAGTAACCCCGCTGTATATCTCACTAAAATGAAAAGCCAAAAGAGGTGAACAGTACTGGGAGAGATTTGAAGGGAGATGTGAGCTTGATTAGCAGGTTCGTGCAGATCTGAAGGAGTTTTAAAGAACCTGCAGGTAACTAAACCAAACAACTGGAAAACTTCTGAAATGCCCGCTTCGCTGCCGCTGCTACTGTGTGGTAACTGGAATCTCCGGAGCAGAAGGCCCCAAATCCTCGGCTTTGCTTGTTCCAGCGGCCAGGGCTAGGTCGAAGGCGCTCAGCAGAGGATGGTGCTCAGGAGGCTGTATCGGAGGGGCTGGTCAAAGGCTCGAAGTTTTCGGATGGATGGACTCAGTGTTGGCTGTGGTCGGCTGCTTCCAAGGCATCGGCAAGTTGACAGTGCCTGGAGGTTTATGGCAGGGAGCTTCTCCCTTTTGCCGCCGCTATCGGGGACTTGGGAGTCGATCAACTCCGGAACTTTGAGACTTTTTTTTTTGTCGTGCCCATGGTCTGTTCTTTATCAAATTATGGTATTGCTTTGCACTGCTGTAACTATATGTTATAATTATGTAGTTCTGTCAGTGTTAGTCTTTGGTTTGTCCTGTTTTCTGTGATACCACTCTGGAGAAACATTGTATCATTTCTTAATGCATGTATGCATTTCTAAATGACAATAAAAGAGGACTGAGTGTTCTCATAATCTAAAAAAAGTCATTAAGTGAGAATACTACCTTACTGGAGTCGTGGTTGAAGAGACCATGGAGGAGTGGGAGAGTTGGACTTGGGAACATCGGAAGGGGAGTTGCCTATTAATCTCTTTGCTTTTGCTTTGCTGTTGGTTCATCACTGATCTAGACTTCCTTTATATCCTCTCTGCATTTATCTAACAAACTTGCATATGACTCTTGGGTTTTTTGTGACCTGTTGACATTTTTGAGTTCTCCTAAATAGCTCAGCCCCAGCTTTAAGCCGGTATCTGTTCATTCATTATTTCCCTCATTGGAACCAAGTACAGCCCAACACAGTCCTGACCTTGAAACCTTCTTTAAGATCAGTCTAACCCTTCCCTCCACATAGCCCTCCATTTTTATTTCATCCAGGTACCAATAAGACCATAAAACATAGGAGCAGAATTAGGCTATTCAGCCCTTCAGCTCCGCTCTGCCATTCCATCATGGCTGATTTATTATCCCTTCAACCCCATTCTTCTGCATCTTTCCATTACCTTTGACACCCTTACTAAACAAGGACCTATCAACCTCCACTTTAAATATACCCAGTGACTTGAGCTCCAGAGCCATCTGTGGCAATGAATTCCACCGATTCACCAGCCTCTGGATAAAGATATTCCTCCTCATCTTTGTTCTAAAGGGACATCCTGTGTTCTGAAACCATGGCCTCTGGTCCTAGGCTCCTCCACTCTTACCTATGTAAGAGTCTTTTAAATGTCTCTAAAGTATCTGCCTCTGCCACCATTCCTTACAGCACTTTCTATGCACCAACTACTCCAGTGTCTAAAAATTAACTCTGACTGTGCTTTCCTCCAAATCATCTTAAAATTATCCCCCTCGTATTAGCGATTTCCACCTTGGGGATAGAGGTCTCTGGCAGGACTTGCTTTAGGCATCTTATCATCTTGTACACATCTACCAAGTTACCTCTCATCCTCCCTCACCCCAAAGAGAAAAAAACCCAAGCTCGCTCAACCTACCCTCCAAAGACATGTTCTCTAATCCAGGCAGTATCCTGCTAGATCTTTGCTGCATCATCTCTAAAGCTTCGACATCCTTCTTATAAATGAGACAACTAGAACTGAACACAATACTTAAATTGTGGTCTGACATTCCAAGTTTTATAGAGCTGTAATATTACCTCAAAATAAAAATACAGATTGGAGGTGTTTGCTGTTCTGAGGCAAATCAGGATAGATAAAGCATCAGGGCCTGATAAGGAACCATAGAACCATAACCCTAGAAACTACAGCGCAGAAACAGGCCTTTTGGCCCTTCTTGGCTGTGCCAAACCATTTTCCGCCTAGTCCCACTGATCTGCACACGGACCATATCCCTCCATACACCTCCCATCCATGTATCTGTCCAATTTATTTTTAAATGTTAAAAAAGAACCTGCATTTACCACCTCGTCTGGCAGCTCATTCCATACTCCCACCACTCCCTGTGTGAAGAAGCCCCCCTTTAAACTTTTCCCTCCCTCACCCTTAACCCATGTCCTCTGGTTTTTTTTCTCCCCTTGCCTCAGTGGAAAAAGCCTGCTTGCATTCACTCTATCTATATCCATCATAATTTTATATACCTCTATCAAATCTCCCCTCATTCTTCTACGCTCCAGGGAATAAAGTCCTAACCTATTCAACCTTTCTCTGTAACTGAGTTTCTCAAGTCCTGGCAACATCCGTGTAAACCTTCTCTGCACTCTTTCAACCTTATTTATATCCTTCCTGTAATTTGGTGACCAAAACTGAACACAATACTCCAGATTCGGCCTCACCAATGCCTTATACAACCTCATCATAACATTCCAGCTCTTATACTCAATACTTTGATTAATAAAGGCCAATGTGCCAAAAGCTCTCTTTACGACCCTATCTACCTGTGACGCCACTTTTAGGGAATTTTGTATCTGTATTCCCAGATCCCTCCTCAGTGCCTTACCATTAACCCTGTATGTTCTACCTTGGTTTGTCCTTCCAACGTGCAATACCTCACACTTGTCTGTATTAAACTCCATTTGCCATTTTTCAACCCATTTTTCCAGCTGGTCCAAATCCCTCTGCAGGCTCTGAAAACCTTCCTCACTGTCTACTACACCTCCAATCTTTGTATCATCAGCAAATTTGCTGATCCAATTTACCACATTATCATCCAGATCATTGATATAGATGACAAATAACAATGGACCCAGCACTGATCCCTGTGGCACACCACTAGTCACAGGCCTCCATTCGGAGAAGCAATTCTCTACTACCACTCTTTGGCTTCTTCCATTGAGCCAATGTCTTATCCAATTTACCACCTCTCCATGTATACCTAGCGACTGAATTTTCCAAACTAACCTCCCATGCGGGACCTTAGTTGCCTAAGATCCTACGAGAGGCAAGTGCAGAAATTGCCGAGGCCCTGGCAGTGATATTTAAATCATTTGTGATGACATGAAAGGTACCAAAGGATTAGAGGATAGCCAATGTTGTTCTACTGTTTATGAAAGGCTCTAAACATAAACCACAAAATTATAGGCCCGTAGTCTGACATCAGTAGTGGGAAAGTTATTGGAATGTATTCTGAGGGACTGGATTTATAAGTATTCGGATAGACATTGACTGATTAAGGATAGTCAGCATGGCTTTGTGCATGGTAGGTCATGTCTAACCAATCTTAGAGAGTTTTTCAAGGAAGTCAGCAGGAAAGTGGATGGAGCAAGGCAGTAGATGTTGTCTACGTGGACTTTAGCAAGGCATTTGACAAGGTTCCACACGGGAGGTTGGTCAAGAAGGTTCAGTCGCTCACCATTCAAGATGAGGTAGTACACATGAGGAATTCTGCAGATGCTGGAAATTCAAGCAACACACAAGTTGCTGGTGAACGCAGCAGGCTAGGCAGCATCTCTAGGAAGAGGTACAGTCAACGTTTCGGGCCGAGGCCCTTCATCAGGACTAACTGAAGGAAGAGCTAGTAAGAGATTTGAAAGTGGGAGGGGGAGGGGGAGATCCAAAATGATAGGAGAAGACAGGAGGGAGAGGGATGGAGCCAAGAGCTGGACAGGTGATTGGCAAAAGGGATATGAGAGGATCATGGGACAGGAGGCCCAGGGAGAAGGAAAAGGAGGAGGGGGGGAAAAACCCAGAGGATGAGCAAGGGGTATAGTCAGAGAGACAGAGGGAGAAAAAGGAGAGAGAGAGAGAAAGAATGTGTGTATATAAATAAATAACGGATGGGGTACGAGGGGGAGGTGGGGCATTAGTGGAAGTTAGAGAAGTTAATGTTCATGCCATCAGGTTGGAGGCTACCCAGACGGAATATAAGGAGTTGTTCCTCCAACCTGAGTGTGGCTTCATCTTTACAGTAGAGGAGGCCGTGGATAGACATGTCAGAATGGGAATGGGATGTGGAATTAAAATGTGTGGCCACTGGGAGATCCTGCTTTCTCTGGCGGACAGAGCGTAGATGTTCAGCAAAACGATCTCCCAGTCTGTGTCGGGTCTTGCCAATATATAGAAGGCCACATCAGGAGCACCGGACGCAGTATATCACCCCAGCTGACTCACAGGTGAAGTGTTGCCTCACCTGGAAGGACTGTTTGGGGCCCTGAATGGTGGTGAGGGAGGAAGTGTAAGGGCATGTGTAGCACTTGTTCCGCTTACACGGATAAGTGCCAGGAGGGAGATCAGTGGGGAGGGATGGGGGGGGGACGAATGGACAAGGGAGTTGTGTAGGGAGCGATCCCTGCGGAAAGCAGAGGTGGGGAAGGGAAAGATGTGCTTAGTGGTGGGATCCCGTTGGAGGTGGCGGAAGTTACGGAGAATAATATGTTGGACCCGGAGGCTGGTAGGGTGTTAGGTGAGAACTAGGGGGACCCTATTCCTAGTGGGGTGACAGGAGGATGGAGAGAGAGCAGATGTGCGTGAAATGGGGGGGATGCATTTGAGAGCAGAGTTGATGGTGGAGGAAGGGAAGCCCCTTTCTTTAAAAAAAGGAGGACATCTCCCTTGTCCTGGAATGAAAAGCCTCATCCTGAGAGCAGATGCGGCGGAGACAGAGATGAGGTAGTAAATTGGATTAGACATTGGCTTTGTGGGAGAAGCCAAAGAGTGGTAGTAGATGGTTGCCTCTCTGATTGGAGGCCTGTGACTAGAGGAGTACTACAGGGATCGGTGTTCTGTTTGTTGTTGTTTGATATCTATATCAATGATCTAGATGATGATATGGTTAACTGGATTAGCAAATTTGCGGATGACACCAAGTTTGGGGGTGCAGTGGACAGCGAGGAAGGTGATAAAGCTTGCAGCAGGATCTGGATCAGCTGGAAAATTCAGATGAATTTTAATGTAGACAAGTGTGAAGTGTTACACTTCAGTAGGATCAAACAGAGGAGGTCTTACACAGTGAACACTCGGGCTCTGAGAAATGTGTTAGGACAAAGGGATCTGAGAGTAGAAGTCCCTAATTAGTAGAAAGAGGTGTCAGGTAGATAGGATCACAAAGAAAGCTTTTGGCACATTGACATTCATAATTCAAAGTATTTAGTACAGGAGATGGGATGTTATGTTGATGTTGTATAGGACATTGGTGAAGCCTAATTTGGAGTACTGTGTGCAGTTTTGGTCACCTACCTACAGGAAAGATGTAAATAAGATTGAAAAAGTACAGAGAAAATGTTGTCAGGACTGGAGGACCTGAGTTAAAAGGAAAGACTGAATAGGTTAGGACTTTATTCCTTGGAACATAAAAGATTGAGAGGAGATTTGATAGAGGTATATAAAATTATAAAGGGTATAGATAAGGAAAATGCAAGCAGGCTTTTTCCCACTGAGGTTGGGTAAGACTACAACTGGAGGCTATGGGTTAAGGGTGAAAGGTGAAATGTTTAAGGAGAATGTGAGGGGAAGCTTCTTCACTCAGAGGTCATGAGAGTGCGGAACAAGCTGCCAGCTCAAGTGATGCATGCCAGCTCAATTTCAATGTTATGCGAAATTTGGATAGGTACTGGACGGTAGGGGTTTGGAGGGCTGTGCTCCTGGTGCAGGACAATAAGAGTAGGCAGTTTAAATGGTTCTGGCATGGCCTAGATGGGCGGAAGGGCCTGTTTCAGAGCTGTATTTTTCTATGACTCAATTATCAAAGTAAATTTGTTATCAAAGTGCATATATATCACCATATACTACCTTGAGATGCATTTTCTTGCAGACGTTCACATTAGAGACAAAGAAACACAATAGAATCAATGAAAAACTACACGCACAGACTGACAACCAACCAATATACAAAAGAAGGCAATTTTTTAAAATGCAATAATATATGGTAAATAAATCAGTAAATAATACCGAGAACATGATTTGTAGAGTCCTTGGAAGTGTGTTTATAGGTTGTGGAATTATTTCAGGACTGAGCTGAATGAAGTTATCTGGTTCAGGATCCACACCACCAGGTTCAGGAATAGTTATTACCCTTCTACCATCAGGCTCTTGAAATCACTCTTCTCACTAACGAAGGCAAACACACCTTTTCAACTTGCATGCACAACTTTGTGGGATTAATGGCAGCAATTTCTCTGCACTTAAGCTTGTTGAATTATTTTCGGATTTCAGTCACCTCAGTCATTACCAATCCACCTTCCGTACCACATGCAGGCTGGATGGTTGTCTCTGGAGTTTTACACTAATTGCAGGGCGTTAGGCTGGAACTGCCAGTGTCCTAGACGAGCGTTTCTGCAGTGAGATGGATGCTGTCACGCTGCTGAGATATCATTAGACAGTTCCAGTGCTGGGTGTGAGGTTTCAAATCAAGAGAGTGAAATAGGACAGCAAAGTTAATCAGACGTTGATTCATGCTGAGAAATTATCTGGACAAAGAGGACAAAACTGGTCATTTGGACTCAATATTTTGTAAAGGTTAAAGGTTACTAAAGTTCACTACCACTGGAACTGTATGAGTTTCCTCCATATCCTGCAAACCCTTGTATGATAAAACACTTACAAGCATAACACCTATAGATTAGGACTTTATTCCGTGGAGTGTAGGAGAATGATGAGAGATTTGATAAAGGTAAACAAAATTATAGAGAGGCTAAATACAAACAAGCTTTTTCCACTTGGATTGTGTGAGACTAGAACTAGAGGCCATGTATTAAGATAGAAAGGTGAAATATTTAGGTGGGTCCTGAGGGAGAACTTCTTTACTCAGACGATAGTGAGATTATGGAGCGAGCTGCCAGCAGAAGTGGTTGATGTGGGTTCAGGTGCAATATTTAAGTGAAGTTTGGTAAGCAGATGGATGGGGGGTCTATGGTCCAGGTGTTGGTCAATAGTACTAGGCAGAATAACAGTTTGGCCTTGACTAGATGGGCAGAATGGGCTGTTTCTGGCTGTAGTGCTGTATCACTCCAGGCACTTCACATTTTGTCATTTTTTTATGAATGGAAATAATTATCACTGATCTAAATTACAAATCTGGGCTACACATTAATTGTTGCTGTGGAATTTATGGCGACCTTTGCAATGTGCCCAGTTACAGTAGGGATGGAGTTGGACGGAGAACAGAAACAGGTATTCAGATCAAACAGCCTCACTGAACATTCTGATTATCTCCACACTCTTAGCAGGAAATTAACATCATTCTAATAACCTTCCGAGAAATGCTAAGTGCAAGATTAATTTTCAGGGCCAGTCAATGCTGCAAATGAAGGGACGTACAAGTTATAAAGTACGTCAGACTGACAATTAAGGTCATTGGATAAGTTACAGGGGCAGCAGACAAAAGAATGAGTTGGCATGCTTCCAGCTATGAGGTCATGGAGTTGGTGGCTGTGTGAAACACAGCTCTCCGACTTGGCTGCCTGCCCTGCTTTAGCAGCATGGTTTACTGTGCTGCGATGGCTTGTGCGATAGCACTAGTGCCACACATTCCCCTTCTGTCAAGAGTGCTGATGGCTGACTGTTTATGTATAGCCTGCCAGGAGAGGTTATTTCAGTTAGTGACATTTTATATAAAGTTCTCTGCGGCATGTGCTTTGCCAGCTGATCTACCTTGGGTAGCTGTAGTGCAGCTATAATAGGCTGCAGCTCTTTTGCGACTGAGAGGAGAATTAGAAATCCCAGCAGGTTACCTGCTCCCTTGTCCTATCGGCAGCGAGAAAGCATGTGTGGACGTCTGGAGAGAGCAGATGGGGCTCAGTCACCAGAAGCCGCCTAATAGCTTACTGTTTAGGCTTGCACGCAGATCTTGATCACTTCAGCAAAGCCTTGGTGCTCTTGTATCTCCAGTATGGGTCAGTCCCAAGCAAGAAATGGAAGGGCAAATCTTTAGTTCACTTCCCAAACCCGAGTCTGCCTGTCTACCTATGTATCTGTGAGATACAGCATGGTAACTGGCCCGACTAACCCATAAGAATTTGGAATGTGGGAGGAAACTGGAGCACCCAAAGAAAACCTACGCGGTCAATGGGGGAGCACGCAAACTCCTTACAGACAGCAGCGGGAATTGAACTTGAGTCGCTGGTGTTCCAGTAGTGTTACACTAACTGCTACGCTACCGAGAATTGGATCACCAATATGGGTCAGTCCCTTGCAAGGAATGGAAGTGAGAACCTTTATTTCACTTCCCACACCCTACCTCCGTATCACAAAAGCTATCAATCTATCTGTCTGTCCGGACAACGGATGGACAGAAAGATGGACAACTTTCATGTAAGGAAGTAAGGTGAGGGAAGTGAAATGAAGGTAGATGTAGGTAGATAACAGACAACTGTAGAGCTCCGTTCTCTCCAGACATCTACGATGCTCTGTCTGTCTATCTGTGTATCTATCAATGACGTCCAGCACGGTAACTGGCCCTTCTGGCCCAACAAGCCTGCATTGCCTGTGTGACCAATTAACCTACTAACCCATATGAATTTGGAATATGGGAGGAAACTGAAGCACCTGGAGCAAACCCACGTGGTCAATGGGAGAACATACAAGCTCCTCCCAGACAGCCACGGGAACTGAGCTCTGGTCACTGGTGCTATAATAGCGTTAAACTAGCCGCTACGCTACCGAGAATTTGATCACCAATATGGGTCAGTCCCCTGCAAGGACTGGAGGTGAGGGCCTTTATTCCACTTCCCACATCCTACCCCTACTTCTCACGGACGCTCCAGCAACATGTGCACTGGCATCCAGGTTATGCTTTAATAGAACAGGCAAGAATCTAATCAGATGCCTCTTACCTGAGGCAATAATGACAGGCACATCATCTTCATCATAATCCACTAGGGACAGACATAGAGAACAAGCACACATTCCACATTTACATCCAGTGGCCACTTTATTAGGTACACCTGTACATCTGCTCATTAGTGCAAATATCTAATCAGCCAATCATGTGACAGCAACTCAATGCATAAAAGTGCACAGACATGGTCAAGCGGTTCAGTTATTTTTCGGTCCAAACATCAGAATGGGGAAGAAATGTGACTTTGACCGTGGAGTGATTGTTGGTGCCAGACAGGGTGGTTTGAGTATCTCAGAAATTGATGATCTTCTGGGATTTTCACACACAACTGTCCCTAGAGTTTGGAGAGGGTGGTGTGAAAAACAAAATAAGATCCAGTGAGTGACAGTTCTGTGGACAAAAGCATGTTGTTAATGACAGAAGTCAGGGAGAATTTGTCAAACTGGTTGAAGCTGACAGGAAGGCAGTAGTAGTCATAGTCATACTTCACTGATCCGGGGGGAAATTGGTTTTCGTTTAGTAACTCAAGTAACCACGTGTTACAACAGTTGTGTGCAGAAGTGCATCTCTGAACACTCAACACGCCAAACATTGAAGTGGATGGGCTACAGCAGCAGAAGACCACAAACGTACACTCAGTGGCCACTTTATTAGGTACAGAAGGTACCAAGTAAAGTAGCCACTGAGTATAAATCCTTATACCTGACAACATTACAAATTCATTCATAATTTGTAACTACATTATTACAGATTAGGCTATTTAAAATATAGTTGCCAGTTATTAAAACATTTATTTTATCAACCATCAAGCCGTTTACTTCTGGGTGACCCTTTCTTGAACAGAACCATTTTAATATCTTAATTGAATATCATTAAATAGAAACTGCCTTCAATGGCATGCTCGGGTTTCTTTCTTTAAGCAGCGAATGCTGTAGCTCCTGTCTGCAAAAATCAGGGACAAAGAATTGCCAGTCTCTTCCTCTTCAAACGCGCCTCCTGCTGGTGAGTGAGCAAAACAGCTTGAGCAGCCAATAAAGATAAAGATTACAAACATAAAGAGTACCACACGCAGAAAATGCTGGAGAAACTCAGCAAGTCAGGCAACATCCATGGAGAGGCATTTGGGGCCCAGACCTTCAGGATGTAATTCTCAATTTCGAGCATCTGAAGAATCTCTTATGTTTAAAAATAAAGATCAGCTTTATTTGTCGCGCGTACATTGAAACGTGCAGTGAAGTGCATCATTTGCATCAAATCAAATCAGGTAGGAACAACTTGTAACTGTTGCCAAGCTTCTGGTGCCTACATAACATACCCACAACCTATTAACCCTAACCCTAACTGTACGTCTTCGAGCATCTGGAGAAACCCACAAGGTCATGGGGACAATGTAGAAACTTCTTACTGGTGGTGGCGGGAATCGAACCCCGATCAGTGATCATTGGTGCCATAAAGCTAGAGTTCTAACCTCTACACTACTATGTAGCAGTTTGTGGAGACTGCATCCCTGACAGCAGCAAAGACACAGAGTGGGCAGAACCAAGTGGCAGATGAAAAATATTGGTGAGAGATTAATGTTATTAGCTTTGCCGAGATGTACTTACTCATTGTGAACAGATCAAGCATAGTTAGTCTCATGTTTGTGGCATAGCCAATCAGTATGTGATTGAAAGCAATCTCTCAATGGAGTATTTAGAACAGATGTAGAGAATTGATTTGTTATTGGGTGGAAATAATCAATAAAATGATCAATGAAGAAGGAATAGATTTTACTTGATCACCAGGCAATTGCAATGAAAGTACCTTCGGGTTTTTCATGTTCTGTTTAACATGAATGCTGCACAGATGTTTCGATGTACATGTGACAAATAAAGCTAATCTTATAAAGCTAATCTCGCTTGCTGAACATGAGAGGGAACCCACTGCTCTTTTGGACAGAGGTGAAAATTAGAACATAGAACACCACAGCGCAGTACAGGCCCTGCGGCCCACAATGTTGTACTGACCTTTTATTTCAACCTAACCCTTCCCTCCCATTTAGCCTCAATATTTCTGTCTCTATGTACTGATCTAAGAGTTTCTCAAATGACCCCAATGCAGAAGTTCCCAACCTGGGGTCACCTGACACCTTGCTTAATGATATTGGTCCATGGCGTAAAAAAGGTTGGGAACTCTTGCTGTAATGTATCTGCCTCTACCACCTCCCCTGACAGGAAATTCCATTCACTCACCACTTCTGTGTAAAATAAAAATCACCTCTAACATTACGCCTATACTTTCCTCCACTTCCTAGACATTTTGGGATTACCTGGTGTGATTTACATTTGACATGTTAAGAAGTTTGCCCATTGTTGGTTAGATTAGGTAAGAAGGGAAACCCCCACAAGTTTCTTTGAATGGAAGATAATTAATTTAAATCCAAGTGAAAAATGCCAAGAGCCGTTGGGATTCCACTCAGTGCTCTCAGTTATATCTGTATTGGACAACACA
Source organism: Mobula birostris (assembly GCF_030028105.1). NCBI lineage: Eukaryota > Metazoa > Chordata > Chondrichthyes > Myliobatiformes > Myliobatidae > Mobula > Mobula birostris. The sequence goes on along the minus strand of NC_092379.1, from coordinate 132,090,075 downwards.
TTCATCATCATGAGTAGACTATGGGAAAAACTTGCTTTGGAGAAGTATCGCCATCCTTTGACTTGGTGAAGTGCTGGATCAAAGGTTCTTGCAGAAAATATAAGTGAATGGGGTAGAGGTAACACAGACATAGGTAGGCAACAAACTGGGGAGGTATAATGGATCTTTATCTCTTTGGCAAAGGGTCACTGCTGTGGTTTATCTTTTTATAATATTAGAAACCTTAATGAAGACGCTCAGGGTATGATTGCTAAATTTGCTGGTAATACAATTTAGCTAGGAAAGTAAGTTGTGATGAGGGTATAAGAAGACGACTAGGAGATATAGATAGGTTAAGTGAGTGGGCAAAGATCTGGCAGGTAAAGCATAATGTGAGAAACTATGAAGTTATTTATTTTAGCAGGAAAACTAAAAAAAATTTGAGATAATGCAGAGCGTTGAGATGCAGGAGGACCCCGGAGGTTCTCACTTCTCCCCTCTTCCATCTGGCAGAAAATACAAAAGTCTGAAAGCATATACCACCAGGATCAAGGACAGCTTCTACCCCACTGGTATGAGACTATTAAATAGTTCCCTAGTCATATAAGTTGATTCTTGACGTCACAATCTATTTATCAATTTATTTTGAACACATGTTTCGCAAAGGGCTAGAATACAGGTACTGATGTACAAATAAGGAAAGCTAACAAAATGTGATTGCAGGGCAGAATGCTTCAGTTCTGTAAAATGTGGGTAGAAGCCACATCTGTCTCCCGTAAGGAAGGATAATAATTTATTGTATGCAGATCAGAGTAGGTTTACTGTAATACCAGGAATATTTGGATTACTCTATGAGGAAAGGTTGAACAGTCTGGTGTTGTATGAGTTCAGAAGAGTGAGAGGGCACTTCAATGAAAGACATAAGTGATCTTGAGTGATCATGATATAATGGTTGTGGAGATGATTTCTCTTGTGAAGAGTCTGGAGGGGGTCACGGTTTAAAAACAAATGCTTGCCCACTTGAAGATGAGGTGAAATTGTTTTCATAGAAGATCTTGAGCGTTTGAAACTCTGATCAAAGGATAGTGGAAACAAAGTCTTTGAATAACTTTAAGGCAAAGGCAGGTAGGTCCTTAAGCTATGTTAGGCGTCTAATGGTGAGAATGCTGACCATGAGGTATACAATAAAAGCAGGATTTGGCCATTCGGTCCATCGAGTCTGCTCTGCTATTCCATTTATTATTCCTGTCATTCCCATTCTCCTGTCTTCTCCCTGTAACATTTAATATCCTTACTAATCAAGAATCTATCAACCTCCAGTTCAAATATACCAAATGATGGCCATTTGTGGCAATGAATTCCACAGATTCATAACTCTCTGGTTAAAGAAATTACTCTTCATCTCTGTTTTAATGTGAAGTCCTTGTATTCTGAGGCTGTGCCCTCTAGTCCTAGATACCATCGCTATTAGAAACATCCTGTCCACATCCATTCTGTCTCGGTCTTTAAATATTCTAAACCTGGGGTGCAGTCCCCTTGGGGGTCCATGAACTCGGATGGAAAAAATTTACATCTTTATTTTCACTAATCTCTAACTGAAATTTAGCAATTCCTTCAATGATGAAGGTAAGCAACAAACCACAGTAGTATCAGCAGTACCTGTGACTTTGTCATCAGTAGATATCACAGATATTTTCACATCACATTGTAGTTGTTACAGATACCTCAAAATAATTGTTTACAATACGCTCATCACGACTTTGAAATTATGTTAGTTACTATACCCATCGCTGGATCGAACGTAATCGCAGTCTTCCTGTCTGCAGATACTCTTGCGATGTAACTGGCCAACTATCGGGCAGCCCTGTGATTGGATGTCCAATGTGACGTGGGTGTGGCTTTGTTAGAGACCACCCCACAGTTCAATGTTCTTATTCAAGTGAAGGAACAACAGCATTCACACAGATATGTCTTTGAAAAATTAAATTAAATTTTAACTTGCCTGTATTTTAAATGGGTGACCTTGTTATTTGATGAGTTAATAAAGAAGCACATATATTACTATGACACAAATTTGCTTTTATATTATTCTGGTAACAGTATTTACAATACAATTGGTTTCTTTTGTAATCTGATGTATTTTATTTTATATATTTAAATACATTATTCTGAGAATGGTCCTTAGGCTTCACTGGACTGCCAAAGGGGTCCATGGCATATAAAAGGTTAAGAGCCCCTATAGGGTTTTCTTCCTTCATTAAGTTGTGCTTGTAGTCAAATCGGACATAACTTTACTGAATTGCAGAGCAGTCTTGATGATCTGTTGGGGCTTTCTCCTCATTATAAATTCATATAACAATGTAACAGAAAATAGACCTGATGAAATGTTTGCAATGAGTCTAATATTTTACATTTTGCTTCAGTTTTAGGTGATGATGGATTTAACTTGGAGGATGCTCTTGACGATACCACCTTGAGACCAAGTAAGTTCAGAATTGGAGACAGTGTGCCTCAATGTTTTTGCGTGAGTGTCACGTGGATTTTCACAAAGGTGGAGAATCAAGCTTCTAGGTATACATAATTCTAAATCCGCTTTCAGAGTTTCAAAACAATGCAATGGTAGCTTTACTTGATTTTTTTAAAAAATTGATTTTATTTATAACAGTCCCTTCCAGCCCAAAATCCCACAATGCCCAATTATACCCATGTGTCCGATTAATCTACTAACCTGAATGTCTTTGGAATGTGGGAGGAAACTGGAGCACCCCGGGGGAAACCCACCCAGTCACGGGAAGAACGTACAAACTTCTTAGAGACAGCAGCAGAATCGAACCTGCATCTCTAGCGCTGTATGCTAACTGCTACACTACAATATTCTTCCATGAAGAATATTGAAATCCTGAATACTAATTTTTGTAGCAATATAATGCACAAGGAGATCTAGTCTAAGCTGTGTCTCAGACATTTTTCGACACCATCAGAGTTTGCACGGAGTATAGAATGGTCACTGCAATAAATTAATTAATAATGGTCAGACATAGCCCAACAAACCTAAGCTCCATCTCCAACCTAACCATATCAGTGTTATGGTTGCAGAGTTAATCCATTATCCTATAATCTGAATGTGTTGTTATATGTGTGCATAAAGAACTGCGGTTCCCAGTGGGCAGTGTGGGCGGAAAATAAATCTGATTCTGATTCTAGTCTCACCTAACCTGAGGTTAGGTGAGACTAGAATCAGAATCAGATTTATTTTCACTGACATATGTTGTGAAATTTGTTGTTTTGTGGCAGCAGTGCATTGCAATCATAAACCTTTCTATAAATTACAATAAGAAATTAGATTTTTTTAAAAATGTGGCAGAAAACAGAGGGCAACCATAATGAGATAGTGTTCATGGACCATTCAGGAATCTGACGGCAAGGGGGAAGAATCTCCTCCTAAAACATTGAGTGTGTGTCTTCAGGCTCTTGAAGTTCCTTCCTGAAGGTAGTGATGAGAAGAGGGCACATACTGGGCAGTGAGGGTCCTTAATGATGGATGATAGGTTAAGGGTGAAAGGTGAAATATTTAAGGAGAACTTGAGGAGGAACTTCTTCACTCAGAGGGTGAAGAAGTGAAGTGATGGATGAGGGCTTGATTTCAACACTAAAGAGAAGTTTGTATAGGAACCGTACCTGGATTGGAGAGGTAAGCAGAGCTATGCTCGAGGTTCAACAGTACCAGGCAGAATAACAGTTCAGTGCAGACGACATGAGCCGAAGGGCCTGTTTCTCTGCTGTAGTGCTCTATAATTCTATGAGTGGTCACACAGCTAAAAAAAAGATTAAAATAGATATTTTTTCAGGAAACTTTGTAAAGGCAAGTTTCTTCGAATATGGATTTAATTGATAATAATCCCGTAAATCACTTAACATAAACTGGAATCAATATATGTGTTTGAGAAAGAAATTCTTTAAAGCCAAACCTTAATGAAATGTCCTGAGATTCTTAATCAGACCCAGCCCCCACTTCTCTCTCCAACGCTAGCTCTCTCACACCATGAACGGCTGGGTAATCTCCTGCCAGAATCAGTGAAAAAGGCATCAGTGGAAAAGCTAAATAATCCCACTCCAGTCCCAAGAGATGATCAAACATATTCTGGGATTTACGTTCCACAGAACACTGGCCAAAAAATCCCACTCCAATCCTCAGATGATCAAACACATTCTGGAAATCATATCGCACAAAACACTGGCTGTGGTTCACATAGTGCGATGTGAATCCAGCCAGAAAATCACCCGGCTTCCCTTGGAATAGTTGCAAAGAATCCACTGTAGCAAGCAACTGGCAACTGACTCCAAAGGTTAATGACCAGTGAAAAGAAAATTCTCCTGACATCCAACCTCACATGTTATGTGCAATTCCCCTGATCCTCCAGAACCTCTCATTCTAATAACCCACCCGCATGGACTAGATCTAATGCTTCTGTAATCACACAGATATCAGTCAGATCCCCCTGAGGGTTCATGCTACCCCAGTGCAAAAATAAATAGCTCTTCATCCCTGCTACTTTAAAGCATACAAAAGGATTCAATTTTAACATTGGAGGAGCTAATCAGATTGACTGGTTTTGAAAATAGAAAGAAAAATTAGCTGAAACTTTTAAATAAAAGCAGAAAATGTTGGAAACCTTCACAGGTCAGGCAGCATCTGTCAAAAGCTCTTTATCCTGAAAAGCTTAACACAGCCTGACTTGCTGGGTATTTCCGCAAATCTCTGCTTTTATCTCAGATTCAAAGCCCAAAACCTTCAAAGTAAATTTATTATCAAATTATGTATATGTCACCATATACAGGCATGAGGTGCATTTTCACGCAGGCGTTCACATGAAAATGAAGAACTTGAAAAAAATTACAAAAAAAAAGAAAATGAAGAACTACACACAACAATCTAAATGCAATGGAAGACTAACTGTGCAAACAATAAATAAGTAATACAGAGAATATGAGTTGTAGAGGCTTGGAAAGTGAGTCCATAGGTTGTGGAATCAATTCAGAGTTGAGGTGAGTGAAGTTATCCACGCCAGTTCAGGAGCCTGATCATTAAATGGTAATAACTGCTCCTGAAGCCAGTGGTGTGGGACCGAAGGTCCCTGTGTCTCCTTCCCGATAGCAGCAAGTGAGAAGAGAGCATGGCCAGGATGATGGGGGTCCTTGATAATTTCTTGTGGCACATTCCACAGTATCTGCAGTTCTTTTTTTTATTCCTTAACTTGTACTTTCTTTGATCTTATTTCAAACTCCAGTTTAAGGAACTCCACTCTCTTAAATCTGGTGATTTCTGCCTGAGTCCCTAGCTAGGATATTTTATTTTTCATTCACTAAGATGAGTCTAAAGCTAAATCCAGTATTCCATTTGAGATCTTAAAATAAAACACACAGTCCTTGTAGCTCTTTTAAGATAAGATGAATTTTATGTGTCACATGTGTTTCAAAACAGATGAAGCCACACTCAGGTTGGAGGAATAACACCTTATGTTCCGTCTGGGTACCCTCCAACCTGATGACATCAACATTGACTTCTCAAACTTCCACTAATGCCCCACCTCCCCCTTGTACCCCATCCGTTATTTATTTATATACAGACATTCTTTTTCTCTCTCTCCTTTTTCTCCCTCTGTCCATCTCACTATACCCCTTGTCCATCCTCCGGGCTTCCCCCCTCCCCCTTTCTTTCTCCCTAGGCCTCCCGTCCCATGATCCTGTCATATTCCTTTTGCCAATCAACTTTCCAGATCCCTCCCCCTCCTGTCTTCTCCTATCATTTGGGATCTCCCCCTCACCCCCCCCCACTTTCAAATCCCTTACTATCTCTTCTTTCAGTTAGTCCTGACGAAGGGTCTCAGCCCAAAACGTCGACTGTACCTCTTCCTATAGGTGCTGCCTGGCCTGCTGCGTTCACTAGCAACTTTGATGTGTGTTGAGTGAAATATGTTGTTTGCATCAAGGACCAACACAGTCCGAGGATGTGCGGCTGGTGCCAATATCACATGGCAATATCTTACTAAACCTAATCTGTAGGTCTTTAGAATGTGAGAGGAAACTGGAGCACCTGGAGGAGACAACATGGTCACAGGGAGATTGTACAAACTCCTTACAGACAGTGGCAGGAAATTGAACTGCATCACTGGTGCTATGAAGCTACCATGCCATCCTGTCTTGTATTCTGTTGTTCATGTAAAACAACAATAAAAATTTCCATTTATATGGTACAGGTAGTACTGCTATAAAGCAATAATTGTGTTTCTAAGAAACCTGGCTTAATAGAAAGCCATGTTATCGTATAAGAGGCTGTAGTTTCCTTCGAAGCACAGATTGAAATAGGTTTTCCATATTGCGATTGAATTAAAATCAGTGCAGCCCATATAATGCGAATAGTGTTCCCTAATCTATCAATCATGTTACAAGCAATTTGCGTTAGGATTTGCATTACAGCAGAACTACCTGTACATTTGATGGAACAAAAACAGCCGAAGACGCTCATTGTCAAAATTAACATCTGTGACGTTTACATTTACACCATCTGCCTTTGGTTATGAAGAACATCTGAAGAGAAGAAAGATAGCTAGAGGGTCAAGGGAGGGAATTTCAGAGGTTGAGTCCTCTGATGATGAAGGCGTCGCCACAGGCAACAGGCTCATTAAATTTAAAGGTGAACAAGAAGCCCAGAATTAGAAAAGTGTCAGATCCTTAAGTGAGTTGAAAAGTTGGAAGAAAATGTAAAGAGATGGAAGATTTGGCCAATGGGAGGAACAAGAAATTTCAAATAGTGGCTTGGCTTAACTGGTATTTTATATAGGCCAGTAAGCATAGGGTGCTGGGTGAACTGGACTTGGTTTAACTGAAAATGTGGGTGGCAGATTGATGTTCCCACTGTGTGTGATATTATAATAATATAGAAATATTCAGTAACGCCAAGAAGCAGCAGTCAATGAGCCTTGGGGAAAACAAGATGTCAGGATCTCTTCTGACAGGACCCAGCTTTGTTTTGTCCAAAGATGTCTCCTGCTGTTCAGGATCCTTATGTAAACCCCACAACAAAATCAACCAATATAAGATTATAGGTTAAAGATGGAAGGTGAAATATATTTCAGAGGAACCTGAGCGGGTGGTGCCAGTGTGGAACGAGCTGCCAGCAGAAGTGGTGGGTGTGGGTTTGATTTTAACATTTAAGAGATATTTTTAAAAGTACATGCATGGAAAGGGTATGAAGGGCTTTGGTCCAATGGGAATAGGCAGAAAAACTGTTTGGCATGGACAAGATGAGCCTCAGACTGTAGTGCTCTATGACTCTATAACTGGAGTTTATGGAGAGTAGGACCAGAGGAGCAGTCAGGAGTGTGTTGGGTCCATTTCTAATGTTATCCTGTCTTTGCATTACTGAGGCTCATGAGTTATAGATTCACAGTGTAATACAGTATGGAAATTAGCCCTTCAGCTCAACTCATCCATTCAACCATGATGCCCACCAAACTAGGGCCATTTGGATGCATTTGACCCATATCCTGCTAAACATCTCTTATCTATGTACTTACCCAAATGTATTTTTAATAATTAGAGGGAGTGTTGTTGATTATGATGACCTGGACTCTTAGCGTGAATGCATAGCTGGAAAAGCAGATAAGAATCTACCACAGTGAATGTGAAAGTGTTATCCTTTAGTGTGTTCAGTTCTGGTCACCTCATTACATAAAGGGTGTAGAAGCATTAGAAAGGGTGCAGAGGAGAGTTACCAGGATACTGCCTCAACCACTTCCTCTGTCAGCTCATTCCATAAACGTACAATTTTTGGCATGGAGAAGGTATCCCTCAAGTTCCTTTTAAATTTTTGACCTCTCACCTTAAACCTGTGCTCTGTAGCTTTTCGTTCCCCTAAAGTAGGGCTTCCCAATTTGTATTCTGCCATGGATCTCCACCATTAACCAAAGGGTCCGTGGATCTCAGGCAGGGAACCCCTGCCCTAAAGGCTATGTGCATACACCCTATCTCTACCCTTCATAGTTTAAATCACCTTGCATAGCCTCTCCCTACAACTCAGGCTTTCAAATCCTGGCAACATCCTTGTAAATCTTCTTTGCACTCTTTCCTGCTTAATGACGTCTTTCTATAACAGGGCGACTAAAACTGTACACAGTACTCCAACGGCAACCTCACCAATGTTTTGTACAGTTGCAACGTAACATCCCAACTCTCGTACTCAGTGCCCTGACTGATGAAGGCCAGCATGCCAAGTACCTTCTTCACCGCCCTGTCTACCTGTTATGCTACTTTCAGTGAACCATGTCCTAGGTCCTTCAGTTCCACAACTTTCCCACGGCCTTCCATTTGCTGTATATGTCCTACCCTGGTCCAACACCTAGCATACATTTTTTTGGCAATTTTCTGCCCACTTGACCTAACTGATCAAAATGCCTCTGTGATTTTTGATACTTACCCAGTCCTGACAGCATCCAAGTAAATCACCTTTGTACTCTTTACAGTTGTCTATCCTATAACAAGTATGGTCTCAACAAAGTTTGTATATCTGCAGCATAACGTCCAATACACTAGCTCTTTCTGTCATACAACAGTTTAGATGTCTCTGACACTGTATTTCTGCAAATACTTGTGTTATTCCCACACATACATAACACTAAATTTATCTACCTATACATTAACTGACCTTTGTTGAATGCCATCTTCCTTTTGAGTCTAAATCATTTTCTAATCATTCCATCTCATCCATAAAATTCTAATGCTTTTCATTGCTTTGAACATCAAGAATCTATTTAATTGTTCAGAATAAGGAAATACATTGACTGTTTAATGGATCAAGACATATTACCCCTATTTATAATTTAACACTCCAACATATGTGAAGCATTCTCAGCTTGTATGTCTAAGATGACTATTCCCTTGTGGGCCCATTGGAAATCTACCCTTTTACATCAAATAAGCAAATTGATTATCGTTGTTTCCTCTAAGTTGCATGGGTGCATGGCTGCGCAGTAACTGAAATGCTCCCACGCACATAACTTCTGTTGCTGCACAGCTGGAATTTTCATTTATATAATATAATTTTGAAATTATGCTAATATTGTGAAATACCTTGTAATTAATTATGTGTACATGAATATAATCCATAAATTTTCTAAATAATAAATGTATCACTAAAACATTTTAGAGCTTCAACGTATTTACATTGTCAGTACTTCAAGTTACAACTGTTACAGATTGTAACATTAAGTACAGAATGGAAGTTGCAGCTCATCGTTAATAAACTGCTTGTCCACTAAATGCTGATGCCGTCTATTCAAAACATTTTATTTTTGCTGTTGTGCCAGAAAGTCGTTTCCACTGCCTGACATCTTTTGCTTGAGTTGTGAGTTGTGGTTTGTCTTTGCTTCATGTGCATATTACATTAAAAAATACTTAAGGGGTTTTTACTTCACAGTTTTCAGGCGGTATAAAATTTCCTGCTCAGAGCAATGGTTGGTCCCCTCAACTGTAAAAAAAATTAAAGGAAATGTTGATTTGATGATACAGACTATTATTATAAATGCTTTGTTGGGAAAGCAGATAAGAATCTAGCACAGTGTATGTGAGAGTGTTAACTTTTATTGTGTTAGTTCTGGTCGCCTCATTATAGGAAGCTTTACAAAGGATGCAGAGGAGATTTCCAGAATACTGCCTGGATTAGAGAGCATGTCTTAGGAGGAAAGGTTGAGCAAGGTAGAGCTTTTCTCTTTGGAGAGAGGGAGAATGAGATGTAACATGATAGAGGTGTACAGGATGATAAGAGACATAGATTGAGTGGACAGCCAGGGACTTCTTCCCAGGGCAGAAATGGCTAATGCCAAGGGATATAATTTTAAGGTAATTGGAGGAAAGTATGGAGGGATGTCAGAGGTAGATTTTATACACAGAGGGTGATGGGTACATGGAATGTTCTGCCAGAGGCAGATATACTAGCGGCATTTAAGACATTCTTAAATAGGCACATGGATGATAGAAAATTGGAGGGCTATATAGGAGGGAAGGGCTAAATCGGTTTTAGACTAGGTTGAAAGGTCAGTATAACATTGTGGGCCGAGGGGCCAGTACTGCGCTGTACCGTTCTACGTGCTTATTGCTTCTGTATTTATTGTAATGGAATCATTATTGGGGGTTGATGGAGTGAGTTCAAAGCCTATTGTTATTATGCCAAGTCAACTATCCATTTCCATCCCTCAATTGGAAGTTGATGAACACAGTCTCATTACTGAAGTGCTGTCTGCGTGACACAAAATGCACAAACATGCCTGTCTCGGTGTGTCTCCAGGGCTGAGTGCGTGAGTGTGTAATGCTAATAGAGCCATATGTTGCTGTAGCTTAGGAAGTCCAGTGCAAAGTTGCAAAAAAAAAGGAGTTCTTCATTACTGATTAACCTCCTGGCATTCTCGCTTGGCAGGGTGGTAGCAAAATATTGCTGGAGACTGAGCCTAAAAGCGATCGTTCAGGAGGTAGCTGACACAGCTGCCAGCACTGGATATGTTCACATGCAGCCAAGGTCATTCGAGGGAGCCAGCAGCCTGTGTTAGTGGAAAAACAAATTAACAAGAAATGAGGAAACAAGTCCAGTGTGTGTAATGTCTAGGATGTACATGGCTGCAGTTTGAAGATACAAGGCTGAGACAGAGCTGATCCACTCGTGGAGATGCAATCCTCTCTGGCAGTAAAACTGTGCTTTCAGCTGGATTTTGTCCAGCATTCAATCATTCTGCAACGGGAGCCTCGAGTCTTTAAGCTCTTCCTTTACTGCAGTTTAGCAATTTCCAACCAAACCCTCCACTGCACTTTTATTACACAAAGGAGAGTTGCTTTCTTGTTCACCCTTCCCCTGCCCTGTCTTCACCCCACTCCCCATCCCAATTGTCCCTATAATTGTACAGTCCAGTTGCTTTTTGGAAGTGCCAATTTCTAAATTCATTTGATTGGTGTCCTCACTAAGCAAACTACTTAGCTTTGCAAATTGTTGAATTCCTCCATTTTACCCTAAATTGTCAGAATCAGGTTCATTATCACAAACACGTACCCAATGGCCGCTTTATTAGGTACACCTGATTGTTAATCAGCCAATTATGTAGCAGCAGCTTATTGCATAAACCATGTAGACGTGGTCAAAAAGTGCAGTTGTTGTTCAGACCAAACATCGGAATGGGAAGAAATGTGATCTTAACCCACTCTGACCGTAGAATGATCGTTGGGGCCAGATGGGGTGGTTTGAGTATCTCAGAAACTACTGATCTCCTGGGATTGTCACGCACTACAGACTCTATAGTTTACAGCGAATGGTGAAAAAACAAAGACCATCCAGTAAGCAGCAGATCTGTAGGTGAAAATGCCTTTTCAATGAGAGAGGTTAGAGGAGGATTACCAGACTGGCTCAAGCTGTTAGAAAGGTGACAATATCTCAAATAATGTTACTACAGTGGTGTGCAGAAGAGCATTTCTGAATGCACAGCGTGTCGAATCTTGAAGTGGATGGGCTACAACAGGGGAAGACCACGAGCATACATTCGGTGACAGTTTATTACCTACAGGAGTTCTCTAATAAGGTGGCCTCTGAGTGCAGGTCGAGAAATTGTTGATTTCAGGACAGTAAGCAAATAAGTTGTGATTGCAATGGAGTCTGAGCTATCCCAGCATTCATAGCACTAGGAAACCCCTCTATTAGAATTACAATGCTATGTATTTACATTAGCGCTTCACAGCTGTTTCACATCTAGGGCTTTGTTGTCTATTACTTTCTGTCCCTTGAGAGCAAGAGAAAATACTTAGGAATCCCACAGCAAGGAGCAAAATAGATGAACAAGATATTGGCTCTCCCCTGTGGTCCGTGTGACAGACAAGGCTTGCTGCATTTAACCACACATATGTTCTTGTCCCCATGGCAATAGCTTATGCTTATTGCTCATGATCTGAAATCTCACATCTACATTTTGTTGAGCACAGACAACTTTGGCAGAACATCAAGCTGTCTGCTCTGGACGCTAACCATAATGCTATCTGAAATTAGCCAAGATGCTTCTACATGCCTACAAGGTCACAGAAACATGGCACTTTTGTAGAGTTATGCGGTCATAGAGCACTATAGCACAGAAACAGGCCCACCTAGTCTGTGCCAAGCTATTAATCTACCTATTTCCATCAACCTGCACCGCGACCATCGCCCTCCATACCCTCCCATCGATGTACCTATCCAAACTTCTCTTTAATGTTGAAATCGAGCTTACATCCACCACTTCGACTGGCAGCTCATTCCACACTCTCACCAGCCTTTGATTTTCCCTTGAGCATTTTGCATTTCACCTTTAACCAATGATCTTCAGCTCTAGTCTCACCCAACCTCAGTGGAAAAAGTCTGCTTGCATTTACCCTATCTGTACCTTTTGTAATTTTGTATACTTCTTTCAAATCTCCCTCATTCTCCTACACTCCAGGGAATAAGGTCCTAGCCTATTTAGCCTTCCCCTATAACTCAGGTCCTCAAGCCCAGTATAAAATTAAAATTGAAAAGCTTCGTTCGATGGAATTCTGAAATAAAACTGGAAATGCTGAGACACAAGAGACTGCAGATGCTGGCAGCTCATTCCACATTCTCAGCACACTTTGAGAGAAGAAGTTCTGCCTCATTTTGCAAAAGAAAACTTAACAAAATAAAACTGTAAAATGCTGTCCTTTGTGAATGTCTGGTGGCAGTCATGTAGGGCTGATTCCTTGGTCCTGGACACAGATTCACCACCCTATGGCTAAAGAAATTCCTCCTCATCTCCGCTCTAAATATACATCCCTCTATTTTGAGGCTGTGTCCCCTGGGCCCAGACTCGCCCACCAAAGGAAACATCCTCTTCACATCCACTCTATCTAGGTCTTTTATAATCGATAGATTTCAATGGGATCCCCTACCTTTCATTCTTCTAACTTCCAGTGAGTACGGGCCCAGAGCCATCAGATATTCCCTGGAATCATTTTTGTGAACCTCCTCTGAATCCTCTCCAAAGTCAGTACATCTTTTCTTAGGTAAAAGGCCCAATACTGCTCATAATACTCCAAGTGAGACCTCACCAGTCCCTTATAAAATCGTAGCATTACACTTTTGCTTTTATGTTCTAGTTCTCTTGAAATGAATGTTAACATTGCATTCGCCTTCTTTAGCCAGAAGGTGGTGAATCTGTGGAATTCATTGCCTCGGGAGGCTGTGGAGGCCAGGGGGTCATCAGGTGTACTTAAGGCAGAGTTTGATATGTTCTTGTTTAGATAGGGTGTGAAAGGTTATGGGGAAAAGGCAAAAGAATGGGGTTGAGAGGGACATGATCAGCCATGATGAAATGGTGGAGCAGACACGATGGTTTGAATGACCTAATTCTGCTCCTCCGCCTTCTAGTCTTATGGTCCTATGCAGTCAGCCTATGGGTGAAAGAAAATCTCCCACCCTTACATCCACTCTGACTCCCATACTCCTCACCTTAAACCTCAACCATTGTGTCGCAGGGGAATGTTTCTCACTATCCACACTATCCTATGCTTGTAACTTTATTTCTCAGGTTGCTAATGATACAAACCTACCCCCCCCCCCCACTTCCTCCATGTAGCCCCCTGTGCTAAAAGGAAAACAAACCCAGTCAATCCAGTTTCTTAACACTCAACATTTCATAACAAACAATTGCCTGATGAATCCTCTCCAGTGCCATCACATCTTTCCTCTTGTGTGATGACCAATACTCCAGCTGGAGTCTAACCAAAGTTCTATAAGGTTGTACCGTAACCCCCATGCTGTTCTAGTCTATGTCCCACTACTGAAGGCCCACACCCCATAGGCTTCTTCATCACCTCATCATCATTGTTGTTGTAATTATTATTATTGTTATCAGATTTATTATCTCTAACGTGTGTTGTAAAAATTAAGTTCTAAGAAGAGGCCATGTCCCAGATGGTGAGGGTCCTTTGAGGCACTGCCTTTGAAGATGTTCTCAATGGTAGGGAGAGTTGTGCCAGTGAGTCTACGATCCCCTACAGCTTTTGCCAATCTCATACATTGGTGCCTTCATACCATGTAGCGATGCAACCAGTGAGAATGCTGTCCGTGGTACATTTGCAGACATTTGTTAGAGTGTTTGGTGACATGCCAAATCTCTCCAAACTCCTAATGAAATAAATCCATGGATCTTATCCTGCCACCTTTGGGGATCTATAGACTTGTACACCGAATCAGCAAGTCCCTCTGCCAATACTCAGTAGGGTCAGTAATTCATCACGTGTGTCCTACCTTTTATAATCCTTCCAAAAATGCATGTCCTCACTTACCCAGATTAAATTCCAATTCTATCAGTCTGCCCAACTTACCCTTATGCCGGCTAACACTCCCCTTGTCGATGTCAATAATACAGCCAAATTTTTGGGTCATCTGCAAACTTCCCAATTGTACTTCCACATTCATGTCCAAATCATTAATGTCATAGCACTCATATCTGTGGTAAACCACACAGCTTTCAGTCATAAAACAATTTGCCTCCCTCATTCCCTACCAAGCCAATTTAGGATCCAGTTAACCAACCTGCATTGGATCCCATGTTAAACTTTAAGACCAACCTTCCAGGTGGGATCTTGTCAAAGGATTTATCAAAGGAGGTTGATGTGGGCCACATCAATCTCACTGTCTTCATCATATCTTTTGGCTTCTTCAAAAGAACAATCAGGTTAACCAGACAGGATCCACCATTAAAAAAGATCCTTGCTAACTATCCCTGGTCAACCCTGCTCTTCCAATTGTACATTAAATCTGCCCTCAACTTTACTGACATTAGAGTTATTGGCTTGTAGTTTCCTGGCTTATCCTGGTCCACCTTCTTGAGTAAAGGTACCTCATTTGTTGTCCTCTAGTCATCAGGAACCTCATTTAAAAATTTCCATTAGAGCCCCATCCCTTTGCTTCCTATGGATTTGTCTGTCTTTATGCCTTTTAAGACATTTAATACATCTTCTTTTTAAACTGTTAACATGCTCTAGACTATTCCTGTTTCCCTCCCTGAAATATGCACCTATAATGTCTTCCTCTTTAGTGAATACAGATGAGAAAGATTAATTTAAGACCTCACAACATCCTCTGACTCCACACACAGATTGTCGCTCAGCACTACTCTGTCTCTGAATACACTCTGGCTCTTAATATACATATAAAATGCCTTAAGATTTTCCTAAAGATGCCCTGGGAATGTCCATAAATGTCCTGGGAATTTATTTAAAATTTCTTGAAATTTATAAGAAACAGTGATTTTTTTTAATGTACTCGAATCCATCAGAAAATTCTTCCAGGTCCGTACCGAGGAAGAGCACAGGATTAAAAGATGCTGTACAAGTCCCAGAGGCTAAGAAAGCAATAGACTTTTGTTTGGTCTGTCACAATATCAGCATCCAAACTGCAGGACCAATGAGGTGCAATCAACTGTTCTTAAGGGCCTGCGTTAAAAGGCTTTCTCCCTTATGGACTGATGTTATTAGCAGAATGATTCGTGAAACTCCAGCCTCTACAATTGCTTTTATTGTCCTCTGCCTCTTGTTAAGCCTCTAATTGGAATCACATTTCGACTTGCCCTGGTTCAGCCAACTGAAAAATCTTCTTCATTAAATCCTGTTAAGCTTCCAACCAGCGCACCAGTTCCACCTGTGAAACCTGCAGTCATTAGGAGAGCATTTGTTATTCAACAGGCAAAGAGACAGCTGCCAGCAATTGTATTTAATGTTCCAACAGAGGCATGGCGTGAAAATCTCTCTGAAGCCACCTCTGTCGTCAGTTTGCGTACCTGGGAATGTGTGGGGGGGGGGGGGCAGGCTTACAGGAGAGGTGCACAAATAGTACCAGCAATCAGAATGATACACATACCTTCCTCCAGCATTTTGTATGTGTTACTCTGGATTTCCAGCACCTGCAGAGTCTCTTCTGTTTACCTAGTTTCCCGGTGGTTTCCCTGATGAGTTTTCAGAAATTAATGGTTAATTTGTGGGCCAAATGGCCTGTTCCTGTTCTGTGGTCTAAGGTGTGGAGCATGGTAGCCAGGTTTGACGGAAACCTGTTATTGTAATTGACAAATCATAAAAAGGTCTGCACTGTGATACATTCTTTGGCCTCAGACATCCACTACTGCTTGAATTTTCTCAGCACACTGGTGTAATACGATAGCAGGGGGCATAATTTTAATGCGTTTGGAGGAAAAAATCAGGGTTATTTGAGTAGCAGTTTTTTTTCCACACCTGGAAAGGTGGTAGGGATGGGGAACACTCTTGTCATGGGTGGTGGTAGAGGCAGATAGATTCGGGACATTCAAGAAACTTTAGATAGAACATAGAACATTACAGCAGAGTACAAGGCCTTCAGCCCACAATGTCTTAAACGAAAAGGCCATGCGACCTTAAAACAAGAGAGCATATTAGGCCATTAGGCCTATTGAGTCTGCTCCGCCATTCCATCAAGGCTGGTTATTGTCCCTCTCAACCCCATTCTCCTGCCCTCTCCCTGTAACCTTTCATGACCTTATGAATCAAGAACCTATCAACATCCACCTTAAGTATACCCAATGACTTGGCCTCTGCGGCCGGCTGTGGCAATGAATTCCACAGATTGACTATTCTCTGGCTAAAGAAATTCCTCCTCATCTCTGTTCTTAAGGGACAATCTTCTATTCTGAGGCTGTGTCCTCCAGTCCTAGACTCCCCACGACAGGTAACATCTTCTCCACGTCCATTCAATTTAGGCCTTTCAATATTTGATAGGTATCAGTGAGATTCCCCCTATTTCTTTTAAACTCCAACAAGTACAGACACAGAATATTCAAATGCTCCTCATATGTTAACCCTTTCATTCCCGGGATCATTCTCATGAACCTCCTCTGGACCCTCTCCAATGCCTTTCTTAGATAAGCAGTCCAAAGCTAATAATACCTCCAGTTCTCCCGTCTCCGATTTAAGAAATCCTTAAATACTGAAAAAGGATCTAGTGCTTTTCCAGCATACATGACGAATAAACTCTTCACAGGTTTCCAGCCGGCTACAGGTATCAATTTTAACTGACATTTCGATGACAAACTCTGCCTAGTCTGGTGGTATTTATACCCCCATCGTCCATCCATCCTGATTGTTTAGTCTTCATCCAATCAGGTTTTCTGCCTCCCACCTTGTTTACAATCGAAACCTAACAATGAGGAGGAACCCATCACCACTACCTGTCTTCCCTATATTTCCACAGTTTCTGGAAGGATTGCCAGGATCCTGAAGAAATACTGGATTAATACCATAAAAGGAAGCTCAAATCACAACTTATGTGGTTCAAAGATGACCCAAGACTCAGGATGACGGGCATTTACAGGATTCCCTGTGAATGCGGAACAGTATTTATCAGCCAGTCGGGACGCATGGTGGAGACCTGCATCAAGGAGCACAGGAGGTGTATCCGTTTAGGTCACCTGGAAAAATCGGCGGTAGCAGAACATTGCATTTACAATGGCCACGGGGCTGACTACTGTGCAGTGCCAATGGCTTGGTGAAGGAAGCCATTGCAATAAAACTAGAGGAAAAGAATTTTAACAAAGACGAAGATCTCGCTCTGAGAACTGGAATTTGATTGTAAACAAGGTGGGGCAGCAGAAACCTGATTGGATGAGGACTAATCAATCAGGAGGGACAGATGACAGAAGCTGAGTATATATACCACCAGACAAGACATGCCCAGGCATCATCCCCGATGAAGATGGCAGAGTTTGTCATCGAAATGTCGGTTAAAATCGATACCTGTACCCGGCTGGAGGCTGAAGAAGAGTTTATTAGTCCTTAAATATTCATGATGGGCGCATGGATGAAAGAAAAAAGGGGAGATCTGTGGGAGGGAAGGCTTAGATGGAACCTAGGGTAGGTTAAATGTTTGGCCTAACATCGTAGGCTAAAAAAGTAAACAGATTGGAAATTTTTCACTTAGAGAAACAAAGACTTTGATCTGGAGCTCCTTAAAGATTATACAAGGGTTCAATAGAGTAGAAGTGTGGAGAGCATTTCTACCTGTCAGAGATTACGATGAATATTCAAGGCACTGGAATGTGCTGTGACACATGCAGGCTTCTCCTATTACTTCCCTGGGTTGTGTTGGTTGTAAACGCAAGCATGATGTACATGTGATAAATGAATCGGAATCTGAAGAGCTTCTAAGCAATCCAATAAGGAAGCCAAGGGAAATTCCTTTACTTGGAACCGAGGACAAATGTAGAAGTTGCCACCACAGGAACTGGTTAAAAGAATTATTCGCCTTTTCCGTCACCTCCAGACCACCCTGCACTTTGAAGCTGAAAAATTCTCAAAATCACAGCAGCCATTTTCTGCGAAGCTAACACAGATGGGTGTGATAACGTGCAGAAGCTGAATGAGAATGAAGTGTTAGGCTGAAGATGACTCCGCTAGTTTTCTTCGAAGGATAGAACAGTACAACACAGCACAGGCCCTTCCGCCCACAATATTGTGCCTTTAAAGTCAATCTAACCCTTCCCTCCCACATAGCCCTCCATTTTTCTATCATTGATATGCTTATCTAAGAATCCAATGGAGTCTTGGGCAAGGTTTGATCGGTGCAGTTTGTGGATTGGACTCGCCTTTAGAGAGGACTTGGTTTCTGGTTATTCCTTCTCTCGTTGCGATTTTGTGTGATTTTGATGATGGAGGTCCGGCTGTGCAGTGCAGTCAATGAATGACACAGCGGCAAACTGAACTGAACCAGGCTGTTTCAAGGTCTCTGCGGTTTGATGTTTAATATTCTGTGTCTTATTCGCTCGTCTTTGGCCGTTTACGCAATTTGTTCTTTTATTTTGCGTGTTGGGTGTTTGATGTTCTGTTTGAACGGGTTCCATGGTGTTTCTTTGTTGCATGGCTGTCTGCGAGAAGGCATATACTGCATACATACTTTGATAATGAATATTCTTTGAATCTTTGTATCAGCTTCTACTACCACCGCTGGCAGGGCATTTCATGGACGTACTGCTCTGTGTCAAAAGCTACCTCCGACATCGCCCTATACTTTCCCCAATCACCATGAAATGACGTTCCTTTCTATGATCCACTTCTTCCCTGTGGGAAAAGTCTCCGGCTGTCCACTCGATCCAGGCCTCTTATGCTGTACCATCTTTTGTACTTGGGAGAACACACAGGTTGTTCATTTAACATATCGGGTGGAAGGTGGTGCTGCTGTCTCCCAGTGACTTGCACTTTCAGCATCCCACCTCGGAGGCTGCTCGGGTAGGCTCTCAACTACCACACAGATGGTGAGGCAGTTAAGGAAAATAGGTGTCTTCAAAGGCAAATTAGAAGAGAGAAAAGAGGATACAAATGATGGAAAGCAGGGATGAGGCGGATGAAACATGTGGCTTCATTTCACTATTTCCATTACCCTTTATTCCAGATAATTTTTTCGATCTTATTGTCTCAACCAAAGAACCGATATCATAAAGGGCAACAAATGTCATCAAATTATGCAATGAAGGAACAGACAAGAGAACAAAAGAGGAAAGAGAGAGCACTAGAAAGATGTTTGTGCCTGTTCTTAACTTTTAGAACATAGAAACATTACAGCACAGTACAGACCTTTCGGCCCGCAATGCTGTGCTGACCTTTTAATCTACTCTAAGAACAATCTAACCCTCCCTCCCACATAGCTTTTCTTTCTTTAGCCATTGAATAATGAATATGTGGAATTCATTGCCACAGACGGCTGTGGAGGCCAAGATATTGAGTATATTGAAATTGGGAGGTTAATAGGATTTGATTAGTAAGGGTATCAAAGGTTATAGGCAGAAGGTAGGAGAATGAGGTTGAGATGGAATGTAAATCAGCCATAATTGAATGGCGAAGCAGGCTCAATGGGCTGAATGGCCTAATTCTGCACCTTTGCTTTATGGTCTTTTCAGTAGCTTCCTGGGTCTGATTGTTGAAATGCTACAGAGTTCTCTCCCCTAACTGCAGAATCAAACCCTGTTCAAGGTGCCAGAGAGCTGCATGCATAGTTAAGCTTCAAAAACAGAAAGCGATTCCTCTGCTTTGGGGATCTTCCACTCCCTCCTGAGGCAGGTCTCTTAATGAAATGTCGACCATCCCCCTCCCTCCACGGTTGCTACCCGACCTCCTGAGTACCTCCGGTGGTTTGTTTTTCACTACAAAATCCAGCATCTGCTGTCTCTTGTACCTCTATTAGTTTTATTGTTAGTTATCAGTCTCCACCTTGTGGCAGTAACTCCAAAACCTGCTGAACTAGCTTCTACAGGCAACTTTAGATTATTTGTGTGTATATATAGGCTGATTTGAGGAATACTTTAATTTTAAATAAGATCACTCAAATCCTCAATACGCGCCGTTAAGTATTTTAATGTTGTTGCCCAGTATATCTAAAATGACCACGTTTTTAATCTGTATGAAATGGATCTCCACAGGACCACCATTGTAAGGTATCTTGGCCAGAATTACCTTGGTGCCAACAGAGGTGTATTAAGTGGTTACTGGTTGCTGTGCCAACATCTGTTTTTAATTCCAATCCACCCTACAGTGGGCACAGAAGTGCTCTTTAATAATATCGCTACCTGGGTTGGCTCTCTTGGGACACATGTTGGGGCAGAATGCAGGAAGGAGTTTCTTCGGAAGTCAGGTATGAGGCATAAATCTTGTAATGTTAGCCATTTTAATTTTTTTAAATTTTTAATTCCGAGATACAGCACGGTAACAAGGACCTGCCAGCCCAGGGAGTCCGTGCCGCCCAATTAAACCCACGTGACCAATTAACCCACCACGTCGTAGTAATGTGGGAGGAAACCAGAGCACCCATAGGAAACCAATGCGGTCACGGGAAGAACGTGCGAACTCCTTACAGACAACAGCCAGAGTTGAACCCCAGTCGTTGGTGCTGAAAAGCGATGTGCTAACCACTACGCTACCGTGCCATGCATTAGGTGTTCAAAGCAATTTTTAAAATGGCAACCAGCTCACACTATCGTAAGGAGAACAAAGAAAAGAAAGTTTTGGTCATCTTATGCTCAACAAAGTAGCTCAGTAGAGAAATAAAACACATTCCTGTGATAAGAGGTGGCCTATGAAATAGCCAGGTTCAGTGGCGTGACACAGGCTTCAGAGAAATTTCTGGAAAAGTACAGAATCAGCTTTACTGCAATTACTGAAAAATTACACACAGGTGATTATATAAAAAGTCAAGCACAGGATACTTCAACTACAATGAAAATAACAATTCCACACTCTGGTCCCAGAGCCTACAGCTGGGATGTTGGGGGGAAGGTACCAGAGGTGTGGGGCGAAATGCCATGGATTGGGAGCTGGGGTTGGACTGAGGATCAGCAGCCAAGGATTAGTGATAGTGGGAGATGGAGTGGCTTTATCGCTGGTCATATTTGAGGGTTTGTCAGCTGAGGTGTTTGAGATTGGGCAGCTGAGGAGGGAGAGAGTGTAATGTTTGTGTGTGTGTGGTGGGCAAATCAGAGTCACGTCAGTTGACGGAACTGGAAAAAAACGGAAGTGCCTTGTGAGGGTGAGGTGGTAGGTGGGATTGGCAGACGGGTGGAATTTGAGTGCTGTGTGGCTGAATAGTGAGGGAGAAGCTCACCAAGGCAATGATTATGAACTTGTGTTATCCTGAGACAATCTAGGGTGGAATCTAGAACATGTCAGCATAGTACAGGCCCTTTGGTTCACGGTGTTGTGCCGACCTTTTAACCTACTCCAAATCAATCTAACCCTTCCCTCCTACATAACCCTTCATTTGTCTATCATCCCTGTGCCTATTTAAGAGTTTCTGAAGTATCCATGGTACACTGGGAGTCAGCAGCACTGTCTTTTGCTCGATACGTTAAATGAACTTCCTATTATCTGTTCTCACAAGTACAAAAGATCAAATTGACAGCCAGAGACATGTTCCCAGGTAGAAATGGCTAATACGAGGAGGCATAATTGCAATGGGATTGGGGGAACGATCAATCTAACCCTTCTCTTCCACATAGCCCTCCATTTTTCCAGCATCCATGTGCCTATCTAAGAGTTCCTCAAAAACTCCTAATGTATCTGCCCCCACTACCACCCATGGCAGTGTGTTCCACACCTGTACGACTCGCTGTGTAAAGAACTTACCTTTGACAGTCCCTGTGTAATTGGGGTGCCCAACCCGGTGTCCACAGACCCCTCAGTTAATGGTAGGGGTCCATGGCATAAAGAAAGGCCTGCTCTATACTTTCCTCCAGTCACCTTACAATTATACCTCTTGGCTTAGCCATTTCCACCTTGGGAAAAAGTCTCTGGCTGACCACCAGTGTGTGCCTCTTAGCATCTTGCACTCAGCATTTTTTTAAAAAATGGTGTTTGAACGGTGACTTCTCTGAAGAACATGTTGCTTTGGCTGGAAGTTGCTCAGGTGGGAAATGAGTGTAAGTCTAACACAACCCATGAACCATTCTGCGCTGCAGGTGGATGTCACTGCTAATGGGAGATAACAGTCGTGCTCATCTTGTTATACTGCATTGCTGTCCACAAAACTAACACAGTTTATTTTCTCAACAGCTCCTGCGAAACCTCGCAACCCCTCAGGTGGGGCAGATACTGGTAAGTGCTTTACCTGCAATACACAGTTTACTACCTAAGGAAGTGAAGAAGTCATAAAATTTTGCTCAAATACATGTAAGCACCAGGGTGCAATGAAAAACTTACTCACTGCAGCGTCACAGGTACATAACATTAGAGACACAAGAAAAATATCAATTAAACAACATTATACCGGAAAGGATACAATTAGAACAAAGAAACAAAGCCCATTGTGGCAAAAAGTGACCATAGTCTTGCTGTACAGAGGGAGTGATTAAGGTCGTGCCCTGTTGGTTCAAGAGCTGAGTGATTGAAGGGAAGTTTTTGGACCTGGTGGTGTGGGATTCAGGCTCTGGTCCTCCTTCACGATGGTAGCTACAAAAAGATGGCATGGCATGAATGGAAGGATTCTTTGATGGATGTTGCCTTAGACCAGGGGTTCCCAAACATTTTTTATGCCATAGACCCCTACCATTAACCAAGGGGTCCATGGACCCCAGGTTGGGAACCCCAGCCTTAGACCATGAGATATAGGAGCATAATTAAGCCATTTGATCCATCACACCTGCTCCACCATTCCATGATGGCTGATTTATTATCCCTCACACCCCCATTCCTGATAATATTTGACACCCTTGCTACTCAAAAACCTATCAACCACTGTTTTATTAGATTAGATTATGAGGACACACAGTCCTGTTTTATTGTCATTTAGTAATGCATGCATTAAGAAATGATACGATATTCCTCCGGTGTGATATCACAGAAACACAGGACAGACCAAGACTGAAAAACTAACAAAACCACATAATTATAACATATAGTTACAACAGTGCAACAATACCATAACTTGATGAAGAACAGGCCGCACAGTAAAGAAGTTCAAAGTCTCTCGAATGTCCCACATCTCACGCAGACGGGAGAAGGAAGAAAACTCTCCCTGCCATGCCCGACCACAGTCCAACTCTGAGTCATCTGAAAGCTTCGAGCCTTCGATCAGCCCTCCAACACCGAGTATCGAGCAGCATCTCTGCCAAACGCCTCGACCTCAGCCTCGGTCGCCAGCAGCAGGCAAAACCGGGGATTTTGGGGCCTTCCCTCCAGAAGATTCTGGATCGCACAGTAGCAGCGGCAACGAACCGGCGTTTCAGAAATTTCTCCAGATGTGCCTCTGTGCTTTCACGTCTGTCTCCATCAAATCAGAATTGTCCACGGCCCCTATTTAACAATACGATATCATTTTATCGGCGAGCTGTGTGCGTTGCGTCACGCTGCCATCTTCTCCTCCTGCCTTCTACCCAATGACTTGGCCAGCTGTGGTAGTGCTTCATGCAGGTACTACCGAGGGTGGGGAGGGATGTGCACTGGACTGAATGCACTGCTCTCTTCAGCTTCTGAATTTCCTGAGCATCGAAACCGGCGAACCGCACCACAATGCAACCAGTCAGGATGCTTTCAACAGGACAGTTGCAGAAGTTTGTTGGACTGTTGGGTGGCAGACCATTCCAAGAAACTTGAGGCACTGGTGGGCCTTCCTTGTGATTGCATCTAGGTGCTTAATCCTCTTCATGTTCATTTTCAGAACCTTGTTTAGTTCATTTAGAGATACGGCACAGTAACAGGCCCTTCCAGCCCAACGAGTCTGCGCCACCCAGTTACACCCACGTGACCAATTAACCTACTAATCCATACGTCTTTGGAAAGTGAGAGGAAACAGGAGCACCCTGAGGAAACACACTCAGGGAGGGAACGTAGAAACCCCTGACAGAGAGAGGCAGAATTGAACCCAGATTGCTGGCACTGCAACAGCGTCATGCTACCTGGTGAGCTGTCACGGCTAAATCTAACCAGAAAATGCTGCTCTGTAGGTTGTGAGGTAAGTATAATTTTTACGGGTTGTGATCTGGCTTTTGTTATCAGGAATTGTGGGGAAAGCAGAGAAGAAAGGAAGTGGCAAAAGTGGCTGAAAGACTAGTAAGTGAAATGGGGGTAGCACTGGTTAAAGAGTCAAAACTGGGCAGTCGGCCCAACGACCTGCTCTCTCACAATATTATTCAGTGCCATCCAGGGCCAGATGTAACTCTAGTTGCTGAATGGATTAATACTCTGATTCAAATTAATTTATTTATCACATGAACATCGAAACATACAGTGAAATATGTTGTTTGTGTTAACAACCTAAGCATGTGCTGGGGGCAGCCTGCAAGTGTTGGCACCAACATAGCATGCCCACCATGTTCAGCAAAAACAACACAAGGAACAACAGCACAACAAACCCCTTTTCCTCCCTCCCAGCCACTCATACATAAAGACAGTCCTCCAGCCCCAAGAGAGGACCCTCACACCTGGTACCTCTCTCTGTGAAAAGAGTTGGAGTACTTTTTCTGCAGATAGTAACAGTATATCATCATCATCATCATCATCATGTGCCATGTTGTAAGACGTGGGCGATCATGGTCTTATCCATGACTATGATTGTTCTTGGCAAATTTTTTCTACGGAAGTGGTTTGCCATTGCCTTCTTCTGGGCAGTGTCTTTACAAGAGGGTGATCTAGCCATTATCAATACTCTTCAGAGATTGTCTGCATGCCATCAGTGGTTGCATAACCAGGACATGTGATATGCACTGGCTGCTCGGACGACCATCCACGACCTGCTCCCATGGCCTCACGTGACCCTGATCTGGGGGGCTAAGCAGGTGCTCCACCTTGCCCAAGAGTGACCTGCAGGCTAGCGGAGGGAAGGAGCACTTTACACCTCGCCACCCAGATATACAGTATCTGATTCAATAATAATGGTAAAAATGCTGGATCTGGAAATAATGTTGTCCAGAAAGTTCTTCTGAAGTGAAGAATGAGGCACATATCTTGTGGTTACAGTCCTTTTATTAATTGTTCACAACAAACCAATAATAGTAAACCACAGCGGGTAGCTAACTCTCACTCTACTGTAAGTAAGGAGGAAAGAGTGAACAAAGAACTGAGCAAAGCGCCTTGCCTCGTACTTCAACCACAGGACCAGAGGTCAGATCCCGATGGCCAAGGCGGAATACAGAATTAGAGGGCTGTACATGTGTGTCGGTGAGTTGGGGGGGAGAGGGAGGAATGGGGCCTGTTTTGCTCTCAGTGTTTCATTGCTTGTTGTGTCTGTGTTACTTTGCCCGGCATGGTGGGCATGTTATGTTGGCACCAGAATGTGTGGCGACACTTGCGGGCAGCCCCCAGCACTTCCCTAGGTGTGCTGGTTGTTGACGCAAATGGTGTATTTTACTGTTTGTTTTTGTGTACCTAAGACATAGGAATAGGGGAGCATGTGATAAATAAATCTGAATCTGAATCTTGATATTGAAAACTAGTTCAACTAGATAGCTGAGGAAATTCTTTTGTTGAGGACAGCTTCGAGACAATAAAGACATCTTTGATTTACTTGTTCTGCCATGACATCCCAAGCTTACAGGCAAAGAAAGTACAAGAATACAGAACCAACTGTACTACACATTACTGAAAGCCCACTGAGCATTTACTGACAAACCGGTGATTATACAAACACACTAGCAAGCATAAAGAAAGTCAAACTACAAGAAAATTAGTGATTTAAACCCTAATACAACTGATATAAGATGAAGATGAGAAATTGTGCAGATGCTGGAAATCCAAAGCAACACATACAAAATGGCGGAGGAACTCAGCAGGGGGTTCTACCTTGCTGAGTACAGACGGCAACTCTCAGACATCTCCTTATATCTGCCCCTCGAAAAGGACCACACTCCAGAACATCAGAAAACTGTATCCAACTCCATAACTGACCTCATCTGCTCCAGAGTACTCCCATCCACTGCCACCAAACTTATAGTTATCTTCTAAGAGAAAATCTGCCGATGCTGGAAATCGAAGCGACACTCACCAAATGCTGGAGGCCAGGCAGTATCCGTGGAAAAGAGTAAACGGTCGATGTTTCGGGCCGAGACCTTTCATCAGTCCTGAGGTCATCCACTTTGGAAGGAAAGGTTGATTCCAGAGATGAAGGGATTAGACTGTGAGGAGAGATTGAGTCGCCTGGGACTGTACTCACTGGAATTCAGAAGAATAAGAGGGGATTTTATAGAAATATATAAAATTATGAAATGGATAGATAAGATAGAGGCAGGGAAGTTGTTTCCTTTGGTAGGAGAGATGAGAACTAGGGGACTTAGCCTCAAGATCTGGAGGAGTAGATTTATGATGGAGATGAGGAGGAACTGCTTTTCCAGAGGTTGGTGAATCTGTGGAATTCTCTGCCCAATGAAGCAGTGCAGGCTATCTCAGTAAGTATATTTAAGACAAAGTTGGATAGATTTTTGCATAGAAGGGGAATTAAGGGTTATGGGGAAAAGGCAGGCAGGTGGAGATGAGTCCATGGCCAGATCAGCCATGATCTTATTGAATGGCAGAGCAGGCTCAACGGGCCAGATAGCCTACTCCTGCTCCTATTTCTTATGATCTTATATATTCCATCTGGGTAGCCTCCAACCTGATGGCATGAATATAGATTTCTCCTTCTACTCCCCTCCCTGGCCTTTTAACCCTACCCATCGTGCCATTACTTCCCTCTGGGTCCCCTCCCACTTTCCTTTCTCCCATGGACCACTCTCCTCTCCTATCAGATTCCTTCCTCTCCAGCCCTTTACCCTTCCTACCCACCTGGGGCTCCACCTATCATCTTCTGGCTAGCCTCCTTTTCCCTTCACCTTTTTATTCTGGCATCTACCCCTTCCTTTCCAGTTCTGAAGAAGAGTCTCAGCCTGACACGTCGACCGTTTATTCATTTCCATGGATGCTCTCTGACCTGCTAAGACATAAGATGAAGCTGCTTTAAACCCTTTAGCGGCAAGATGTTTGATTTTTACAAGTTTTAATTCTGCGCTGGGAATTGTGAAGAAAGGTGAGAGTTATGTGAGGTGGCAGATGCTGCCATCAGTAAGTCATGGGCCAATCTGCTGAACCAGTAGTGATACTAGTCTTTGTGCAAATGCCTTTCGGAAGGCAGCAAGATTCAATCACCAATCAGGCATCGATTAGCTTCCTTAAAGATCATACTTGTGCCTTTCTGACAATTAGTTTCATTCTTTAGACTTTAGAAGAATGGGAGGAGATCTCGTGAAAGCATATGAAACTTTTAAAGAGCTCAACAAGCCAACTGCAGGGAAGACTTTACCTCTGACTCAGGAGCCTCAGAAGGGAGTGGATTAGTTGCTTAGGTTTGAGAAAAGGGTACATTTCTTCACTTGGAGGGTGGATGGAATTCTCTCCTACAAATGCCCGCGGTTCGAAACAAAGATCAATTGATTTCTGGATATTAAGGGAATCGAGGGATATGTGGTGCAGAACGTTACTGGGAGAGAAGATCAGTTTGTTGGCGAAGTGAGCTGGACGGGCTGGGTAACACAAAATGCTGGAGGAACTCAAAAGTTCGACAATTCAAAATAACTTTATTGTCAAAGTACATATATGCCACCATATACAGTCCTGAGATTCATCTTCTTGTGGGCATACCCAGTAAATCCACAATAGAATAATACCCATGATAGAATCAGTGGGAGACTGCATCAACTTGAGCATTTAACCAATGTGTAAAAGACAACAAACTGAGCAAATACAAACAGAAATAATAATAATAATAAATAAATAAACAATAAATATTGAGAACATGAGATGAAGGCTCGTTGAAAGTGAGTCCATAGGTTGTGGGAACATTTCAATGATGGAGCAAGTGAAGTTGAGTGAAGTTATCTCCACTAGTTCAAGCGTGTGATGTTTGAGGGGTAATTACTGTTCTTGAACCTGGTAGTGTGAGCCTGAGGCTCCTGTACCTTCTGACTCAGCAAGTCAGGCAGCATCTATGGTGCGGCATAAACAGTCAAAATTTTAGACTGAGACCCTTCGTCAGGACTGGAAAGGAAGGGGGCAGAAGCCAGCCCCTACCATCAGAAGGTAGGGAGAAGGGAAGGAGTACAAGCTGACAGGTGATATGTGTGAGCAGATGAGGGTGAAGGTGGGGGACAAAGTGAGAAGCTGGGAGTTGATAGGTGGAAGAGGTAAAGTGCTGAAGAAGAAGGAATCTGATAGAAGAGGAGAGTGGACCATGGGAAAAAGGGAAGAAGGGGAGCCAGAAGGAGGTGATGGGCAGGTGAGCAGCAGAGAAGGAGTGAGATGGTAACCAGAATGGGGAATGGAAAAAGAGAGAAGGGGACAGGGGTGAGAACTTAATAAAAAAATTGATTCTTAATCCATCAGATTGGAGGTTAACCAGAGAGAATATGATGTGTTGGTCCTCCAATCAGATTTTGGCCTCATCATGGCAGCAGTGGAGACATAGTAAGACATGTCAGAATAGGAATGGCCTCCGTCCCCTTCCTTTCCAGTCCTGATGAAGGACCTTGGCCTGAAACATCGGCCAGTTATTCCTCTCTATAGATGATGCCTTTCATGCTGAGTTCCTCCAGCATTTTTTTGTGTATGTGTTTCTCAAGATTTACAACATCTCTTGTCTTAGAGAGGCCAAGTAGCCGAACTCCTGCTCCTAATTCTTATGTTCAACTGATCAGGTTGTTTGAATCCAAATTATCAACCCATCATAGTGTAAGACAAACTTGTGATCTTCAGGGACACTGGTCAACTCAACCCCACTGTGCCTAAAGCTCAGAGTGTGGACTATTCTGTTCAGTCCTAACTACAAGGAAAAGCAGCCTTTAATTTTACAAAAAAAATGTCAGAAATCAAACTGCCTGGGTACTTTATTCAGAATCTTGCTCATTAAGTGAAGCAATTTCCCCTGAGCTATCCGCACAATGTCAATTCTTGTGCATTTCCACGCTGAGATTTGTGTTAATGGGGAAAATCAGTCCTATTTGGACAGACTTTAGTCTTATTTGCAACTGATTAAGAACCGAGTCTCTGGAGAGACGTCTGTTTAAAGCTGAAATTTACACCCATGGGATACATTCTTGATCAGTAGTATCAAGACTGCAGCTAACACACACTGGTTCCATTTTAGAATATTACTGTGCAACGTCACATGACAAGTTTCTGCTAACGCTAGTTACACAAGATAAAAATCATTGTTTAAAAAAATCTGTAGGCTATTAATCAAAGTTAAAGGATGTTTTTTCTTATGGCTAAAATTGAAGAGAATGTTCCACATTATTATATACAAAATGCTGGAGGAACTCAGCAAGTCAGGTATGGAAGGAAATAAGCAGTCTACGTTTCGGGCCAAGGCCTTTCATCAGGACTGGAAAGGAAGGGGGAAGAAGCCCAAGTAAGAAGATGAGGGAGGGGAAAGAATACAAACTGGAAAGTGATAGGTGAGACCAGGTTAGGGGGAATGTAAGTGGGTAGGGGAGTGGGGCATGAAGTGAGAAGCTGGGAGCTGATAGGGGGAAGAGGTAAAGGGCTGAAGAAGAAGAAGAAGAAATCTGATAGGAGAGGACAGTGGACCATGGGAGAAAGGGAAGGGGGACAGGCACCAAAGGGAGGTGCGGGTAAGTGATAAGTGAAAAGAAAAGAGGGGATCCAGAATGGGGGATGGAAAAAGAGAGAAGGGGAGAAAAGAGGGGGGAGAATTTACCAGAAATTAGAAAACTGATGTTCCTGCCATCAAGTTGGAGTCGACCCTGACAGAAAATGAGGTGCTGCTTCTTACAACTTGAGTGTGGCCTCATTGTGGCTGTAGAGAAGGCTATGGACCGACATTTCGGAATGGGATTGGGAAGTGGAATTAAAATGGTTGGCCACTAGGAAATCCTGTGTGTTACAGACAGAGCAAAGGTACCCAACATTACCTGTGCCTTATCCAAATGGGGTAGAAGTTACTTCAGCTCATTGACAACCCTGAAGTTCGTAAATGGGTTGCAAAGTTGTATTCAACCAATCTGATCCTTTGTAAGACATCTATTGTCGGGAAAATTCCACTTACTGTAGGATCGCAGAAAAGCTATCCTGTGTGGTCATGTTAAACCTCACCACCCTATGAAACATTTCATCAAGATACTGAAACGAAGACAAACTACCAGCGATATACTCAAGCAACACACGTCAAAGTTGCTGGTGAACGCAGCAGGTCAGGCAGCATCTGTAGGAAGAGGTGCAGTCGACGTTTCAGGCCGAGACCCTTCGTCAGGACTAACTGAAGGAAGAGTGAGTAAGGGATTTGAAAGTTGGAGGGGGAGGGGGAGATCCAAAATGATAGGAGAAGACAGGAGGGGGAGGGATAGAGCCAAGAGCTGGACAGGTGATTGGCAAAAGGGATACGAGAGGATCATGGGACAGGAGGTCCGCGAAGAAAGACAAGGTGGGGGGGGGGACCCAGAGGATGGGCAAGAGGTATATTCAGAGGGACAGAGGGAGAAAAAGGAGAGCGAGAGAAAGAATGTGTGCATAAAAGTAAGTAACAGATGGGGTACGAGGGGGAGGTGGGGCCTAGCGGAAGTTAGAGAAGTCGATGTTCATACCATCAGGTTGGAGGCTACCCAGACGGAATATAAGGTGTTGTTCCTCCAACCTGAGTGTGGCTTCATCTTTACAGTAGAGGAGGCCGTGGATGGACATGTCAGAATGGGAATGGGATGTGGAATTAAAATGTGTGGCCACTGGGAGATCCTGCTTTCTCTGGTGGACAGAGCGTAGATGTTCAGCAAAGCGGTCTCCCAGTCTGCGTCAGGTCTCGCCAATATATAAAAGGCCACATCGGGAGCTAGCTATGCCTGCCTTTTTGTTGGGTTTGTGGAACAATCTATGTTCCGTGCCTATCCTGGTATCTGTCCCCCACTTTTCCTTCGCTACATCGACGACTGCATTGGCGCTGCTTCCTGCGCGCATACAGAACTCGTTGACTTTATTAACTTTGCCTCCAACTTTCACCCTGCCCTCAAGTTTACCTGGTCCATTTCTGACACCTCCCTCCCCTTTCTAGATCTTTCTGTCTCTGTCTCTGGAGACGGCTTATCCACTGATGTCTACTATAAGCCTATTGACTCTCACAGCTATCTGGACTATTCCTCTTCTCACCCTGTTTCTTGCAAAAACGCCATCCCCTTCTCGTAATTCCTCCGTCTCTGCCGCATCTGCTCTCAGGATGAGGCTTTTCATTCTAGGACGAGGGAGATGTCTTCCTTTTTTTTAAAGAAAGGGGCTTCCCTTCCTCCACTATCAACTCTGCTCTTAAACGCATCTCCCCCATTTCACGTACATCTGCTCTCACTCCATCCTCCCGACACCCCACTAGGAATAGGGTTCCCCTAGTCCTCACCTACCACCCCACCAGCCTCTGGGTCCAACATATTATTCTCCGTAACTTCCGCCACCTCCAACGGGATCCCACCACTAAGCACATCTTTCCCTCCCCCCCTCTCTCTGCATTCTGCAGGGATCGCTCCCTATGCAACTCCCTTGTCCATTCGTCCCCCCCATCCCTCCCCACTGATCTCCCTCCTGGCACTTATCTGTGTAAGCGGAACAAGTGCTACACATGCCCTTACACTTCCTCCCTTATCACCATTCAGGGCCCCAAACAGTCCTTCCAGCTGAGGCAACACTTCACCTGTGAGTCGACTGGGGTGATATACTGCGTCCGGTGCTCCCGATGTGGCCTTTTATATATTGGCGAGACCCGACGCAGACTGGGAGACCGCTTTGCTGAACATCTACGCTCTGTCCGCCAGAGAAAGCAGGATCTCCCAGTGGCCACACATTTTAATTCCACATCCCATTCCCATTCTGACATGTCTATCCACGGCCTCCTCTACTGTAAAGATGAAGCCACACTCAGGTTGGAGGAACAACACCTTATATTCCGTCTGGGTAGCCTCCAACCTGATGGCATGAACATCGACTTCTCTAACTTCCGCTAAGGCCCCACCTCCCCCTCATACCCCATCTGTTACTTATTTTTATGCACACATTCTTTCTCTCACTCTCCTTTTTCTCCCTCTGTCCCTCTGAATATACCTCTTACCCATCCTCTGGGTCCCCCCCCCCCCCCCGTCTTTCTTCCCGGACCTCCTGTCCCATGATCCTCTCGTATCCCCTTTTGCCTATCACCTGTCCAGCTCTTGGCTCTATCCCTCCCCCTCCTGTCTTCTCCTATCATTTTGGATCTCCCCCTCCCCCTCCCCCTCCAACTTTCAAATCCCTTACTCACTCTTCCTTCAGTTAGTCCTGATGAAGGGTCTCGGCCTGAAACGTCGACTGCACCTCTTCCTACAGATGCTGCCTGACCTGCTGAGTTCACCAGCAACTTTGATGTGTGTTGCTTGAATTTCCAGCATCTGCAGAATTCCTGTTGTTAGCGATATACTCAATACATCCAGGAGTGGACAGCTCTGGCAGTATCACTCATGTCTTGTGAACATATTGAACATGTTTCTGCTGGGGTCCCGATGAACCAGACCAGCAGCCAGCATGACAAATAACCAATCAGAACAACGAGTCAGACCAATACAAACGTGAGCGCTCGGCAGAAACAACGCTCAGTTGCGCACTGAAGATGGCACCTTGACTGGTGATGAAACGTTTGCGATCTAACCACCATGGCTCGGCAGCCAGCCCGACCAACAAGTAGCCAAGCTACCAACCTTCGCTTTCATTTCATATTAATAGACAATAGACAATAGGTGCAGGAGTAGGCCATTCGGCCCTTCGAGCCAGCAGTGCCATTCACTGTGATCATGGCTGATCATCCACAATCAGTTTTCAGTTCCTGCCTTATCCGCATAACCTTTGATTCTGCTATCTTTACTAGCTCTATCCATCTCTTTCTTGAAAGCATCCAGAGACTTGGCCTCCACAGTCAATATTAAAGATATACTTTCAAGCACAAGATAATCGATTACGAGATGCAGGAGGAATTCAGTGGATCAGGTAGCATCTATGGAGGAAAATGATCTGTTGACAAGACCCTTCATCCAGTCAGGAATTTACCTCCCCTCATTGTGTTTATGTGCATATTACATAGAACGTAGAAGAGTACAGCACAGACCCTTCGGCCCACGATGATATGCCAAGGCTTTAACCTGCTCCAAGGTTATTCTAGCCCCTCCCACCCACATAGTCCTTCATTTTTCTTTCATCCATTTGCCTGTCTGAGAGTCTCATAAAAGTCCCCGATGTACCAGCCTCTACCGCCAACCCTGTCAGCACGTTCCATGCACTTACATTGTCTGTATGAAATATTTACCTCTGACATTCCTCCAGTCACGCCCTCTCAAACTAGCCATTGTCCCTTTGGGAAAAAGGTGCTGGCTGTCCACGCAACGCACACAAAATGCTGGAGGAACTCAGCAGGCAAGGCAGCATCTAAGGAAAAGAGTACAGTTGACGTTTCAGGCCGAGACCTGGCTGTCTACCCTATTTATACCTCCTATCATTTTATACACCTCTATCAAGTCATCTCTCATCCTCCTCCTCACCAAGGAGAAAAGCCCTAACTCACTCAACCTTTCCTCATAAGGTGTGCTCTAATCCAACAGATAAATTTCTCCTGCACCCTCTCTAATGCTTCCACATTTTTCCTATAACGAAGCAACCAGAATTGAACACAGTTTCTGTGCATGTTGTAATCCTACACAATTCCCATCATACTCCTATGGAGGTTGTAATCCTACATGATTCCCATCATTCGTAAGGCCAGTGATGTTGTGGGGATGGAACTGGACTCTCTGACGGTGGTGTCTGAAAAGAGGATGCTGTCCAAGTTGCATGCCATCTTGGACAATGTCTCCCATCCACTACATAATGTACTGGTTGGGCACAGGACTACATTCAGCCAGAGACTCATTCCACCGAGATGCAACACTGAGTGTCATAGGAAGTCATTCCTGCCTGTGGCCATCAAACTTTACAACTCCTCTCTTGGAGGGTCAGACACCCTGAGCCAATAGGCTTGTTCTGAACTTATTTCCTGGCATAATGTACATATTACTATTTAATTATTTATAGTTTTATTACTATTTAATTATTTATGGTGCAACTGTAACGAAAACCAATTTCCCCCGGGATCAATAAAGTATGACTATGACAATCATACTCCTATGGAGGTTGTAATCCTACATGATTCCCATCATACTGCTATGGAGGTTTTCCCACCTCAACCGCTCTAGCTCTTGAACCAGAGGGGATAACTTCACACCCCAACACTGAATCGTCCCCACAACCTATGGACTCACTTTCAAGGACTCTTCGTCTCAGGCTTTTGATATTTATTGCTTATATATTTATTTACTGTCTTTTGTATTTGCACACTTTGTTGCCTTGGCAGATTGGTTGTTTGTCCATCCTGCTGAGTGCAGTCTTTCATTGATTCTATTGCGATTCTTGGATTTACTGTGTATGCCCGCAAGGAAATTAATCTCAGGATTGTACCTGGTGACGTTTATGTACTTGAATAATATATTTACTTGGACCTTCATGACATTGATTACCTCAGCCTGCTAAATGAGGAGTGTCCGGAGAGTGTGAGGAGCTTCTCCTTGTGTCAGTAGCACCCTCTGGTTGGGAGTGAAGGAACAATACATAGTGAACACACATCTCTTCAAGCAGAATGTTCTTACCCCTGACCCGCACGGGTACAATCCCTCAGGGCGCTGGTTTGCCTATGTTAATGGTTGAAGTAACAGTAATTCATCCAGTTACTGTAGTTTTGAAAATAGAAGTTATAGAACATGGAGAAATTGTTTATTCCCTGTGAAGAAAACAATTTTTTTCTTAAAAGATGAAAAAAAATAGCAGAAATCTCAGTTATTACCCCTCAACCGGCGGGAGGAGAAGATGGCGGCGCGACGCAGCGTGCGTAGTCTCTCCGGTGAAATGATATCATATTGTTAAATAGGGGCCGTGCACAATTCTGATTTGATGGAGGCAGCCGTGAGAGCACGGAGGAACATCTGGAGAAACTTCTGAAATGCCCGGTTCGCTGCCGCTGCTACTGTGCGATCGAGAATCTCCGGAGGGAAGGCCCCAAAATCCTGGGCTTTGCCTGCTGCTGGCAGCCGGGGCTGGGGTCGAAGTGTTCTGCAGAGATGGTGCTCGGTGCCCGGTGTCGGAGGGCTGATCAGAGCTCGAAGTTTTCGGACGACTCAGAGTCGGATTGTGGTCGGGTATGGCAGGGAGAGTTTTCTTCCTTCTCCTGTCTGCGTGAGATGTGGGACTTCCGAGAGACTTTGAACTTTTTTTTACCATGCTCATGGTCTGTTCTTCATCAAATTACGCTATTGCTTGCACTGTTGTAACTATATGTTATAATTATGTGGTTTTTGTCAGTTTTTCAGTCTTGGTCTGTCCTGTGTTTCTGTGATATCACACCAGAGGAATATTGTGTCATTTCTTAATGCCTGCATTGCTAAATGATAATAAAAGAGGACTGCGTGTCCTCATAATCTAATCTAATCAACCATCAAGCTCTTGAACCAGGAGGGATAACTTCACTCAGCTTCACTGACCTACCTGTTCCCCATCCTATGGATAATCTCTGGACTCATTTTTAAGGACACTACAACTTGTTCTCAATATTCTAAAAGCCTACTTTTTAAGTTTGACCTACCTATATAGAATTACAGTTTGTATTTGTTGGTTATGTTTTTATTCAATTACATTCTATTCTATATCATGCTTGTCATCACTTATGATTTTTAATTTTGTCTTGTATTTTTATGACTATATTTATTTATCTTTACAATCTATGTAAAGCACTTTGAGCCTGCATGAAAGGTGCTATGTAAATAAAGTTATTATTTATTGCTTATTTATTTTATATTATTATTGTTACTCTTCGTTCCTACACAGCCGATAACACTTCATTTTTCTTACATCCATGTGCTATTTAAGAGTCCTTTCAATGCCTCTGATGCCTCTCTCCCACCAACCCCAGCAATGTGCTTCAGGTACCAACCACTTTCTATGTAGAAAACCTACCTCTAACATCTATCCTAAACTTTCCTCCACTCACCTTAAATGGATGTCCTCTGGTAATGGTCATTGTTGTTGCTGAGTGCCGTCGAGTCGCTGTCGGCTCACGGCGACCCTGTGGATAGTGTAGTTGACCATAGGGTTTTCCTGGCAAGATACGGAAGCCCGGTGCTGATACCACTACACCTGCAGAAAAGGTGCTGGCTATCTATCTGTGCCTGTCACCGTTGCATGAAATGTGCTTCTGGTATTGATTTTTAAGTATCAGTTATCTAATAACGTCTGTAGGTTTGGTTGCAGACTGCAGGTGTCTTCCATTTTACTTTTCTATGAGTCTGGTAGAAGACTCCAAGTAATGAAGAGGAATTTCTTTAGCCAGAGGGTGGTGAATCTGTGGAATTCATGCAACAGACAGTTGTGGAGGCCAGGTCATTGGGTATATTTAAAGCAGAGGTTGATAGGCTCCTGATTAGTAATGGTGTCAAAGGTTCCGGGGAGAAGACAGGAGAATGGGGCTGAGAGGGATAATAAATCAGCCGTGATGGAATGGCAGAGCAGATCTGATGGGCTAATTGGCCTAATTCTGCTCCTGTGTCTTATTGTCTTATGGTCTAATCTCGCTGGCATTTCTACTGGTTGCTAATAAAAGGGAAAACCACCCACATTTGAACCCATAAACACTACCTATTCTTGTTCCCTTTTTGCTGCCACAAAACAAGAAGTTCCATGACACAGGTCAGTGATAATAAACCTGATTCGGATTCTGTACTTCCTTCTCCTCTGTCAATTTTCAGAACAACTTTAGGATCATCCTCAATAATAACACAACTCATTTTCTCCAGCCTCAGACTCTCGTCATCTTCTGTAGCCAGGATCAAAAAAGCCAAGGGGTTAATTAATTTCTTGTGAGAAAGTTAACTGTCGATATTACTGTCTTAGCATTATGTTTGCCTTGCTTTTCTTCCCCGTCACCCTGTCTTCCCAGATCGATGCATTAATTTATTCTATTATAGATAGTAATTTTTTAATGTATTGCACTCTACTGCCTGTGTTTGGCCCATAGCCCTTGAAACCTGTCCTATCTATCCACTTATAAATTTAAGAACCTTTTCTATCCATCTACTTATTAAAGTTAAATGTTGCTAACATGCCTGCCACCACCATCATCATTATGTGCCATGTCCTGTGACCTGAGCAATCATGGTCTTCCATCTGAGAACTTCTAATAAGCTCTTCAAAATTTTTGCCTGTCCATCCCCTTGATATAACTCTTGAATGTCCTGCACTGTTGACCGGGACCTTTTCTTCCATCAGTATGCAAGATGTTCAAGCTTCTCTTTCCTCAGTACATGTCCCAGAAATTCCAGCTGCTGTTTCATGATTGATGATATCAGGTCTCTTTTTATTCAGGCTTTTTGCAACACTTCCTCATCTGTTACTCTGTCCTTCCATGATACAGTATTTTAATTTTGCTTCTCAAAAAAACACATTTCTGCAGTTTCAGGTCTTCCCTCACTTTGGTTTGATATTCTCCAACATTCATTTCGATGTGTTAGTGTGTGCCTCAACCATAATTTCAAAATACTCCGCTCATTTCAAATGTGCACCACCCTTTGGAATTGGTATTTCTTTATTATTATCTGTACCAAGATACAGTGAAAAGCTTGTAATGTATACTGTTCATACAGATCACATCTTGACTCAATGCAATAAGGCAGACAATAACAATACAGAAAGAAGTATAAGAACGACAGAGAAAGTCCTTTGAACAATAGAGTGCAAGATCATAACAAGGTAGATTGTGAGGTTAAGAGTCCATCTCGTTGTACAACAGGTCCATTCAGGAGCCTGATAATAGCGGGATAGAAGCTGCCCCTGAATTTGGTGATGCGTGCTTTCAGACTTTTATATCTTCGGTCTAATGTGTTGGCACGTGGCCAAGTGGTTAAGGCGTTCATCTAGCGATCTGAAGGTCACTAGTTCGAGCCTTGACTGAGGCAGCGTGTTGTGTCCTTGAGCAAGGCGCTTAACCACACATTGCTCTGTGACGACACCGGTGCCAAGCTGTATGGGTCCTAATGCCCTTCCCTTGGACAACATCGGTGGCGTGGAGAGGGAAGACTTGCAGCATGGGCAACTGCCTGTCTTCCATACAACCTTGCCCAGGCCTGCGCCCTGGAAACCTTCCAAGGTGCAAATCTGTGGTCTCATGAGACTAACGGATGTCTATTATTAATGAGAGAGGGGTAAAGAGAGAATGTTTGGGGGGGTTCGGCTGGTTGCATTACTGAAGCAGTGGGAAGTACAGGCAGAGCCCATAGAGGGGAGGCTGGTTCCAGTGACGTGCTGAGCTGTGTCCACAACTCTGTATGGTGAGCAGTTGCCCATACCAAACTGTGTGCATCCAGACAGAATGCTTTCTATGGTGCATCGATAGAAATTTGTAGGTAAGAGTAGACAGGGACATGCAGATTTATTTAGTCTCCTGAGGAAGTAAAGGTGATGCTGTGACACCAGTGTGGTTGGACCAAGACAGGTTAATGGGCATATGTGAGAAGAGGCTACCCCTGATGTCCCTTTCACCTTTGATCTTAAACCTATGCCCTCTTGTTTTTAGCACCTCCTCCCTGGAAACAAGACTGAGCTTTCAACTGTTAATGCTTATTCAGTCTACACAGCCCCTGACTGATCAGTCAAGAAATTCCAACATCTTCTGTTTCTGTATCAGATTTCAAGCTTCTGCCGTATTAATGCAGACATGCAGAGAATGTTTCCAATAGAGGGGCAGTCTAGGACTACAGATCACAGCCTCAGAATACAAAGATGTCCCTTTAGAACAGAGATGAGGAGAGCTTTCTTAAGCAAGAGGGTGGTGAATCTGTGAAATTCATTGTCACGGATGGCTGTGAAAGCCAGGTTATTGGATATATTTAAAGAGGAGGGTGATAAGTTCTTCATTAGTCAGAGTGTCAGAGATTACAGGGAGAAGGCCAAGAGAATGGGGTTGAGAGGGATAATAAATCAGCCATGGTATAGCAGAGCAGACTCAATGGGCCAAATGGCCTAATTCTGCTCCTATGTCTTATGGTCTTACAGTCTAATGTCTGTGCATTGTTATTTGGAATGAACATTTTACGTAGAATTACACAGGGACTGTATTCCCAAAACTAGTTAATCCGTCTAAATGGTCTGTGTTATTGAAGATAAAAGAGACTACAGATGCTGGTATTGGGAACAAAAAAAAATAGAATACTGGAAGAACTAGGCATCTGTAGAGGGATATTTTTTGTTGATATTTCTAACAAGTTGCCTCTTAGGGGCATTAACTCAGTACAAAAAAGATGTCACATATTTAGTACTATAGCTGGACCTACTCCTGGGAAGCCATCAGCAATACACGGTGACGAAGTGTAGCATACGTAGAGGTCAAAAACATAAGAAGATTTCCAATCAGTGCAAGCTCCAACTGTTTAAGGATTAGAATAATTGGCTCAATGGTGTAGGCTCAGATAATGAGCAGCCTGAACACAGATGGGAAAGGATCGATCTCAAGCTTCTGATATGGGTTTCATTTAAGTTACAAGATGATTTTTAGATGGTGTTTTACTACCTGCTGGAATGGGGCATGTTACCACTTGGGTGTGGAACTTTTCCACCCCACTTCAGCTCTTAGCTCTCCAATCACAAAAGCGGTTTAGGAATAAAACATGTTTTCTCAACCAGACTGGCAAGGTTAACCCCCAGAGCCCTCATAAGGAACAGCGCAGTATAAGCAAATAGAACACTTTGTGTTCCCACACCGACTGTGACCAGTACTTCTCTATCTTTTAGATAAAATTTGGCTCTGGTGTTTCAGACTGTCTCTCTGACCAGTTGTGAACTGTGCAGAAACGTGCAAGATACAGCAGTTCAAAGTTTGGCAGGCCTTTGAAAGGCTGGAGGGGGAAGACATGGAAAGGCTGTTTCCAATAGTGGGAGACTTTTGGACCTGAGGGTAAAACCACAAACTAGAAGTATGTCTCTTTAAACTAGAGGTGAGGAATTTCGTTAACCAGAGTGTGACAGAGATGAAGACAAGTTTGTTCACCCAGAAGGTGATGACTCCAAAGACATGGTGCAGACTTGGTGGTTAGTACAGGACAGTGGCCTTGAGGTACAACGTGAGGCACAATCTCCTTGGGGGGCAGAGAACTCAGAACATGTAGAACCAATTTGAACAATGTCACCATTCCTAGAGACACATGGCTGGATGTCAAATTTATCCAGTGATTTCAATTAGATTGCACATTAAAATATATATATTGGGTAATGTTGTTCATTTAAGCCCATTTGGCCTGGCGCAAGGATAATATTTCACAGGTATATTCAGTGGGTGGCCGGTTAGCAATATATCTCTGCCAAAGGAGGTGTAAGACACTCCTTCCCTCCACTAGCCTGCAGGTTACCCTTAAGCAAAGTGTAGCACTTGCTTAGCCCCCCACAAAAAAAAAATCAGGGCCATGTGAAGCCATGGGAGCAGGTGGTGGATGGCCATATGAGTAGCTAGTACATATCACAAGTCTTGGTCATGCGACCTCTGATGCCAGGCAGACAATCTCTGAAGAGTATTGATAATGGCTGAGGTCACTGTCTTGTAAAGAAGAGGCAATGGCAAACCACTTCTGCAGATAAACTTGCCAAGAATAATCATGGTCACCTATGTCATACAACAGGGCACATAATGATGATGATGATGCACTGTCACTATCTGTGGAAAAAGTATCCCAAGTCTTCTCACAGAGAGAGGTACCAAGTGTGAGGGAGAAACAGGATCAGAAAGGTGAATTCACATTAAAGGAGGGCTGAAATGTGCCCAGGTGGAGGAGATTTAGGGAGGGATGTTTAGGGTATGTCCTGGATAGCTGAAGGCATGGCCACCTTTGGTTGAGAATGAAGCATGGAATGGAGGAGATAAAGACTATCAGATGAATGGATTGAGCTCAGGTTGTTTCAGTAACTGAGGTAATTGCCTTCAGTCCTGTCGCTTCAGCTATTCCTTCCATCCCTGCCAGGGTTTACAGATTGCAGTGATACATGTGATGGTAGCGGTAATTGGACATGCAGTGATACATGTGATGGTAGCGGTAATTGGACATGCAGTGATACATGTGATGGTAGCGGTAATTGGACATGCAGTGATACATGTGATGGTAGCGGTAATTGGACATGCAGTGATACATGTGATGGTAGCGGTAATTGGACATGCAGTGATACATGTGATGGTAGCGGTAATTGGACATGCAGTGATACATGTGATGGTAGCGGTAATTGGACATGCAGTGATACATGTGATAGTAGCGGTAATTGGACATGCAGTGAAGCCATCTCATTTCACATTTTTGTGGAGAAAGTTCACTGGAGACACTAATAAACTTGTAATACTTAAAATTAATGACTTAAACCAGAACTCACATGTTGCAAAGGTATAACCATATTGCAGGCTGGGCTTGAATTATTTTCTTTCATTGATTTCTCAATGAATATTAATAGTGCCTATGAATATCAGTCTTTTATTTTGATGAAGATTATCTTTTTCATTTTGTTGATTGATTTGCAGTTTACGTGATGTGATTGCCACTGTTTGCTCTGGTTTACTTCAATGCATTTTGGACTTGTTCACTGCATCCTACACCAAGCTGATCTCCACTAAGTGGCTTAGTGTGATGGAGGAAGATTTGCCATGGGGATAACTTGTTGAGGGACCAATGTGTGTGCCTTGGTGCTGTATTTCCAGGGCCTTGGCAGCTGAAGACAGAACTGACAAAGGTTTTGGAGGCAGAGCGATTAAATTTGGGAATGAAGAGTTGAAGGACAGATGTCCCAGAGAGTCTGTGTGGTTCATGAGGATTATTCCGGCAATGAAGGGGTTAACATATGAGGAGCATTTGGCAGCTTTGGGCCTGTACTCACTGGAATTCAGAAGAATGCGGGGGGGATCTCATTGAAACCTACTGAATGTTGAAAGGACTAGATAGAGTGGATATGGAGAGGATGTTT
This sequence comes from Mobula birostris, assembly GCF_030028105.1. Lineage (NCBI taxonomy): Eukaryota > Metazoa > Chordata > Chondrichthyes > Myliobatiformes > Myliobatidae > Mobula > Mobula birostris. The sequence continues at coordinate 132,047,457 of NC_092379.1, read as the reverse complement.
CCTATAGTGGAGGTACCCAGACCTAGAGGGCACAGCCTCAAAATTGAGGGGAAACTTTTTAGATCAGAGATAAGGAGGAATTTTTTATCTTGAGAGTAGTGAATCTGCCACAGACTGAAGCGTCTGGGGTATATTTAAAGCGGAAGTTGATAGTTTCCTGATTGATCAGGACATCAAAGGATATGGTGAGAAGCCAGGTGTATGAAGTTGAGTGGGATCTGAGATCAGCCATTGTGAAATGGCAGAGCAGACTCAATGGGCTGAATGGCCTAATTCTGCTCCTATATCTTATGGTCTTATGGTTATAAGAGATTGTAGCACTTTTGAGGGCCATGGCCTGAAGTTGGTCACTTTTCAGTCCTCTGAATTGAGGGACCATGTTATCCAAAGTCATTTTGTCACTGCTTTACCATCTAAAGAAAAGGTCATGAAGAAAGTGACCAATTCTTTGGCGGTTTTGGTGGGTTTGGATGACCTTGTGGATTTATGAGGAGATTTAGTAGTTTGAGGTAGATCATCTGTAGAAAGAAAGGTCAGTTCAGAACTGACCAGATCAGATTCATTTATTTATCTCATGTATATTTACACATAAAGTGGATTGTATCATTTGTGCTAACAGTCAACACAGTTTACCGATGTATTGGGACAGGCCACAAGTGTTGCCACACATTCCTGAGCCAACATAGAACGTCCACAAAACAACAACAGCAAAACAAGTTCTGTTCCTCCCTCCTACCACCCCCACACCCACACACAGTCCTCTGACCCCAGGACAGGCCGTTGTCGGCCTCCAACCTCCAGTGGACTTCGGCTCACAGACTTTGGGCCTTTGACTTCCATAGTGGACTCACAGACCCAGGACTCTGGCCACCAGGCCTCGACTTCCAGACTTCCAGTTGACCTTTGGGCTTCGATTGGAAAACAGCTTGTTCAGGATAACTACAGTTGTTACCAAGATTGCTCAACATTGAAACTTGGGAATTAAAGGTACACTTTCAAGAAAATGACAATTAACTTACTAACCATTACATCTTTGGAATGTAGGAGGAAACTGGAGCACCCAAAGGAAACTCATGCACTCATGGGAAGAACATACAGAGGATGTTGGAATTGAACTCCAAACCCCAAAGCCCCGAGCTGTCATAGCATCGCTCCTAATTTCTTGAATGTAATTCCTCGAATTATATAACCAACTGAATACTTTTGGAGAGTTGGCTTTAGTGCCGTAGATATGGATTTAACTCCAAATTATCGAGGGACTCATATCTCACTTCCACTCTAAGATTGAGTACATCTATAAAATTCTACCTTTTGCTCAGCACATACTTAGCTAAGCCTGCAATGTTACTTTAACTGTTCCACTGCTGGAACAGTCAAGCCTAAAAGAACATGAACAAAGTTATCAAAAATTACAGGGGGGATCTTGGTCAGCTAAGTAAGGAGGTCGGGATTGACAAATCGCTTTCAGTCGAGAGAAGAGCCAGTTGTTTGACTAGCATAGGACTTGTACAGTAAGTGGTAAAGCCACAAGGAATAGAAACACGGCAACATAGAAAACCTACAGCACAATACAGGCCCTTCAGCCCACGATGCCAAACCGAACATGTACTTATTTTAGAAATTGCCTAGGGTTACCCAAATTCATCAATTTTTCTAAGCTTCATGTACCTATCCAGGAGTCTGTTAAAAGACCCTATCGTATCCGGCTCCACCACCATCGCCAGCAGCCCATTCCACACACTCACCACTCTCTGTGTAAAAAACGTACCCTGACGTCTCCTCTGTATTTACTTCCAAGCACCTTAAAACTGTGCCCTCTCTTGTTAACCATTTCAACCCTGGGAAAAAGCCCCTGACTCTCCACATGATCAATGCCTCTCATCATCTTATACACCTCTGTCAGGTCACCTCTCACCCTCCGTCGTTCCAAGGAGAAAAGGCCGAGTTCACTCAACCTATTCTCATAAGGCATGCTCCCCAATCCAGGCAACATCTTTGTAAATCTCCTCTGCACCCTTTCTATAGTTTCCACATCCTTCCTGTAGTGAGGTGACCAGAACTGAGCACATTACTCCAAGTGGGGTCTGACCAAGGTCCTATATAGCTGTAACATTACCTCTTGGCTCTTAAACTCAATCCCACGATTGATGAAGGCCAATGCACCGTATGCCTTCTTAACCACAGAGTCAATCTGCGCAGCAGCTTTGAGTGTCCTATGGACTCAGACCCCAAGATCCCTCTGATCCTCCACACTGCCAAGAGTCTTACCATTAATGCTATCTCCTGCCATTATATTTGACCTACCAAAATGATCCACCTCACACTTATCTGGGTTGAACTCCATCTGCCACTTCTCAGCCCAGTATTGCATCCTATCAATGTCCCGCTGGCACCTCCACACTATCTACAACACCACCAACCTTTGTGTCATCAGTAAATTTACTAACCCATCCCTCCACTTCCTCATCCAGGTCATTTATAAAAGTCACGAAGAGAAGGGGTCCTACAACAGAACTCTGAGGCACACTGCTGGTCACCAACCTCCATGCAGAATATGACCTGTCTACAACCACTCTTTGCCTTCTGTGGGCAAGCCAGTTCTGGATCCACAAAGCAAGGTCCCCTTGGATCCCATACCTCCTTACTTTCTCAATAAGCCTTGCATGGGGTACCTTATCAAATGCTTTGCTGAAATCCATATACACTACATCTACTGCTCTACATTCATCAATGTGTTTAGTCACATCCTCAAAAAAGTTCAAACAGGCTTGGAAGGCACGACTTGCCTTTGACAAAGCCATGCTGACTATTCCTAATCATATTATGCCTCTCCAAATATTCATAAATCCTGCCTCTCAGGATCTTTTCCATTAACCTACCAACCACTGAAGTAAGACTCACTGGTCTAAAATTTCCTGGGCTATCTTTACTCCCTTTCTTAAATAAGGGAATAACATCTGCAAACGTCCAATCTTCCAGAACCTCTCCTGTCCCCATTGATGATGCAAAGATCATTGCCAGAGGCTCAGCAATCTCCTCCCTCACCTCCAACAGTAGCCTGGGGTACATCTGCAACTTATCCAACTTGATGCTTTCCAAAAGCTCCAGCACATCCTCCTTCTTAATGTCTATATGCTCAAGCTTTTCAATCCGCGGTAAGTCATCCCTACAATCGCCAAGATCCTTTTCCGTAGTGAATGCTGAAACAAAGTATTCATTAAGTACCTCTGTTATCTCCTCCGATTCCATACACACTTTTCCACTGTCACACTTGATTGATCTTATTCTCTCACATCTTATCCTCTTGCTCTTCACATACTTATAGAATGCCTTAAGGTTTTCCTTAATCCTGCCCACCACGGCCTTCTCATGGTCCCTTCTGGCTCTCCTAATTTCATTCTTAAGCTCCTTCCTGCTAACCTTATAATCTTCTAGATCTCTATCATTACCTAGTTTTTTGAAGCTTTTGTGAGCTTTTCTTTCCTTCTTGACTAGATTTTCAAGAGCCTTTGTACACCATGGTTCCTGTACCCTACCATCCATTCCCCTGTCTCACTGGAATGTACTTATGCAGAATGCCATGCAAATATCCCCTGAACATTTGCCACATTTCTGCCATACATTTCCCTGAGAACATCTGTTCCCAATTTATGCTTCCAAGTTCTTGACTAATAGCGTCATATTTCCCTTTACTCAAATTAAACACTTTCCTAACTTGTCTGTTCCTATTTCTCTCCAATGCTGTGGTAAAGGAGATAGAATTGTGATCACTATCTCCAAAATGCTGTCCCACTGAGAGACCTGACACCTGACCAGGTTCATTTCCCAATACCAAATCAAGTACAGCTTCTCCTCTTGTAGGCTTAGAAACATAGAAAACCTACAGCACAATACAGGCCCTTCGGCCCACAAAGCTGTGCTGAACATGGGGAAAAGCCCCTGACTATCCCCGTGATCAATGCCTCTCATCATCTTATCTACATATTGTGTCAGGAAACCTTCCTGAATACACCTAACAAACATTGGAGAGAGATAGGAACAGACAAGTTAGGAAAGTGTTTAACTGGAGTAAAGGGAAATATGAGGCTATCAGACAAGAACTTGGAAGCATAAATTGGGAACAGATGTTCTCAGGGAAATGTATGGCAGAAATGTGGTAAATGTTCAGGGGATATTTGCGTGGCGTTCTGCATAAGTACATTCCAATGAGACGGAAAGGATGGTAGGGTACAGGAACCGTGGTGCACAAAGGCTGTTGAAAATCTAGTCAAGAAGAGAAGAAAAGCTTACAAAACCCCTTGCTTTAGGGAAATGCCAATCGATATTTGGGAAATTAAAATCTTCCACCACGACAACCCTGTTATTATTACTGACCATATATTTACAATCTTCACTAATTTAGCTAATTTGAACAATAATCAATCATTTCGCTATTTCACTAATTTAGTTTTGTTGTTTTGTTACCACTATAAGATTATCTGTCTTTGCTGATTTCATAATAAAGGACCAAACATACTACTTTTCTCATTTTTGTTTGCAATTGTCTCTCTGATCTGGCTCCTCTCTAATATTTTTGTGGCCTTTGAATTCCTGTGTAAGGTCACCTTTATATAAATCAACCTCATTTTTTGTTTGATAATGCTGACAAGAACTACATGGATATATTCTGTGAAATCCGGTCATAAATAATTTCCAGACTACGTTTCAGAAATCCATCATGAGACCATAAGATATAGGAGCAGAATTAGGCCATTTGGCCCATCATGGCTGATCCATTTTCCTCTCAACCCCAATCTCCTGCCTTCTCCCTGTATCCCTTCATGCCCTGACTAACTTAAGAGTCTATCCACCTCTGCCTTTAAAATACCCAATGACTTGGCCTCCACAGTTGCCTGTGACAGCAAACTTCTCAGATTCACCATTCGTGGCTAAAGAAATTCCTCCTTATCTGCATTCTAAAAGGATACATCCATTGATGTATTCCTAATATGTTTGACTTGTGAGAACATTCTTTTCCCACTGTTCTAGTTTAATTGTTGACTTACATATATTTTCTTCCAGGGGATTTTGATCTCAAAGATCTGTTGGACTTTGACACCCCTACAGACAAGCAAACAACAACTAAACCTCCCAGGAGCATGACAACTACCAAAGCACCAAAGAAAGGAGGGGACAATGGTAAGTCAGTCAGATTGACTTAAACTTGAAAGGATTGGGGCAACAAGCAAAGTGATGGAGGAGCTCAACAGGTCAGATGCTCCACGTCTCAATGAGTTCCAGATTCCAGTATTTGAGTCTCTCGTGTCTCCATCTTGAATGTAATGGACTGAGCTTCTAAAATTTTCCTGGTAAAGAAAAATAATGTGGGCCGGTTGTCTGCTTCTCCACCCCCCTCATCTTTCCAACTTGTTTATGTAAGAGTGTTAATATAGTAAAATGTTCCAGAAGCACCATCAAATAAAATCTGACACTCCACCATGTAATGAGATATTGACATGGGTTGTGGGTTTTCACAAATAAGACAGTGGAGGCGGTTTATGTTTAGAAATAAATGAAGCAATTCACTAACTGAACTCCAAAAAAACTGAACACAAAGTGCAGTACAAGTCCTTTACGTAATTAGCTCATCATGTCAGACCAGCCTCTTAATATGAACCCCAACCCAATGCCAGTGGTTTTGATCGTTACCTGACAGGGTGACCAAAGTCTTTCAGAGATGTAGCTTTAAGGAGCATCATTAAAGTAGGAAAGGGAGTATGGGAACAGTATGCCTGGTAATTACAGAGTCCTTCCTGTAGAAGATGTGGCTGCAAGGTGAAATATGCAAACTGTTCTGAGTACTACATGTATTTCAGGCAACGTTCCCACTAAGCTACGTGGGTGTACGGCAGCTGGAATTTTCTTTTAGTATAATTTTTAAATCTATGTAAATATAATTGTGAAATACCCCATAATTAATTATATGTTAATGAATATAATCCATAAATTTTCTAAATAATAAATGTACCACAACCTTTATTTTGAAACATTTGAGAGCTTCAACGTATTTACATTGTCAGTGTCTCAAGTTACAACACTGTTACAAATTATAACATTAAACCCAGAATGGAAGTTGGGAGCTCATTTTTAACAAACCGTTAGCCTGCTGAATGCAGACGCCATCTAGTCAAAACATTTTACTTTTACCTTTGTGCCTGTCAGTTGTTTTGACTGCCTGACATCATTTACTTCTGTTGTGAGCTGTGATTTGTGTTTGTGTCTAAGTTCTAAGTTCAGGTTTAATTATCTTTCAACCATACATGAATAGGTTCAATAGGTACATTTAATGTCAGAGAAATGTATACAATATACATCATGAATACCCATGAATACAGCTAATGAAACACCATTATTCCAGGGCCAAGGTGAAAACACAGTACCAATAGTCATACACAGCACAAAGCACATAGAGCACACATAAGATAGCAAGCATATATAAGATATCAGTAAAATACAGTAAAATCCTGAGTCCATGAACGTTGCAGCAATCTGCAATCGAACACAATACAGCTTGTCTTCTGCTGAGCGAACACTGGGGGGCAACATCGACTCCAGTTTGGATGCCATGCAACACCACCTTCAGTGGAGCGCACCGACTCCCACACCATCTGGCTTCATCTATCACCTTTGAGCTTGTACTCATTCCCTCCCCCTCCCCACAACTTCTTCTGGCTTCTTCACCCTTCCTTTCCAGTCCTCTCAAAGGATTTCAGCCCAAAACATCGACTGTTTATTCCTTTCCGTTGATGCTGCCTGATCTGCTGAGCTCCTCCAGCATTTTGTATGTGCTACTCTGGATTTCCAGCATCTGCAGGATCTCTTGTGCATATAAGTTCCTCGTTGGGCATAACAGGATAGATGTTCACTTATAAGACTCAAATGTGTCAACATAGTTACAGGATAAGGGAGCAGTCATTTAAAACAAAAGATGTGCTTTAGAATTTCTTCCCACAAACAGTGGTGAATATCTGGACTTCTCTGCCCCTGACCGTTCAGCAGACTAGATCAGGTATTTAAGGAGGATGTTTGTAGTTTTTTTCAAAAAATTGGGGAATTGAAATCTGCATTCAGTGATCACTTCATAAGGTACACCTGCAAATTAATGCAATTATCTAGTCGGTCAAACATGTGGCAGCAACTCAATGCATAAAAGCATGCAGACATAGTCAAGAGGTTCGTTGTTCTTCGGACTAAACATCAGAATGGGGAGCAAATGTGATCTAAGTAACTTTGACCATAGAATCACAAACGAGAAAATCCGTAGATGCCGGAAATCCAAGCAACACACACAAAATGCTGGAGGAACTCAGCATCTATGGAAAAGAGTACAGTACACTTGATGTTCAATCCAAGGCCCTTCATCAGGACCATGGAATGATTGTTGGTGCCATATGGGGTGCTTTGAGTATCTCAGAAACTGCTGATCTCCTGAGATTTTCATGCACAACCGTCTCTAGAGTTTACAGAGAATGGTGTGAAAAAATTTTTAAAAAGCATCCAGTGAGCGGCAGTTCTGTGGGCAGAAACACTTTGTTAATGAGAGAGGTCAGAGGAGAATGGCCAGATTGGTTCAAGCTGACAGAAAGGTGACAGTGACTCAAATAACCCCCATGTTACAACAGTGATGTGCAGCTGAGCATCTCTGAACGTACAACATGTTGAACCTCGAAGTGGATGGTCTACATCAGCAGAAGACGAGGAACATGGACAGTGGCCACTTTATTAGCTACTGAGGCCCAGATAATTTATCCTTTTCCCATTGCTTCCTGTACAGACAATCAGAAGCTTTCTGGGTACAGTCAGTATTATAAGGCAGGGAAACCAAGTAGCCATTCAGATACAGCAAGACCCAGAAGGACAGTATGACAATTAACTAGTTCGGTCCATCTTGTTGAATTGGAAAGAGATCAACCCTCCTACAGTATTTCATTGGTTTTCACAAACTATGGTGTGTCTGAATTTGGAGAAAATTAGAAGTGCAGTTTATGACCCTTGTATTAAGTTTGAAAAAATTTGGAGGCCATTTATTCAGCATTTTCATTTGATGTAATTTGATCATTTCCAAACTGGTTTTATTTCTCTGTACTGTTGTTGGAGGGGAATGGAGGCGTCGACGCTGAGGTTTTCTTCTTTTCCATTTTTAAGTTGTTAGTTTTGCCCAAGTCTTTTAGTTTAGTTTAGTTTTTTTTTCTTTTGGGATGGGTTTTTTTTTTCTTTTTTTTGTCTTTTTTCTTTTTTTTTGCTTTATATTATCCGTGATCAGTTCTACATGTATGGGAGTTTTGGTAATTTCCACTATTTGGTTTTGCAATTACTCTTTTTTTAAATGTAACAATACATCTCATATTATCTGTATTATTGCTATGTTTTGTTTCTATATTTTGAAATTAATAAAAAGATTGAAAAAGAAAGACAATTAACTAGTTCATTTATCTTAATGATGCTAATTGAAAGAGAGACTCTCCTGTTCCTCTTTGTATATTGCCATTAAATATTCACTTGAGATAGTAGTGTGGCAAAGTTTAACATTGTGCCTGAAAGGTTGCAGCTGCTATGCTCTGTCTTGCCTTCCACTGACTCCAGCCAATACTGTGTCTTACATTCGGGCTTAAACCCATGACCGAGCCTGAAACAGTTAGTCTGAATCAGAATCAGAATCAGGTTTAATATCATTGACATGTGTCATGAAATTTGTTATTTTACAGCATCAGTACAATGTAATACATTAAAAGGCTATAAATTATGATGATAAATATATTTTAAAAATCAAATTAGTGCAAAAAGAGAGCAAAAATAGTGAGGTTGTTTGTGTCCATTCAGAAATCTGATGGCAGAGGGGAAGAAGCTGTTTCTAATACATTGAGACTTGTCAAAACTTTGAGGTTTTTGAAGTCTCGTGGGGATTGGCCAGTACAGCAGACAGTTAAAATAGGCGAGTAAATTCCACCTAATCAGATTAGCAAGTCAATACCAAAGTCAGGTTTGAGTCATGGAAGTTAGTGATATGATGGAAATGAAACTCTTAACTTCTTTCTTTCCAATCCTGATGAAGGGTCTCAGTCCAAAACATTGTCTGTTTATTCACTTCCATGGATGCTGCCTGATCTGCTGAGTTCCTCCTGCATTTTGTGTGTGCTTGCCTTGGACTTTTCCAGCATCTGCAGGTTTTCTCTGTTTGTGTGTGTTTGCCTCTTCTCTTGAACAAGCTTCAGCAATTTTGAATCAAGTTCATCTCTAAGGAACTAAAGCACCTACCCCATTCACCCTGACCATGGACTGTTCAGCCTACTCTCATCAGGGAAGAGGCTACAGAGCGTCCACAGCAGGACCACCAACTTAGAAACATACTTCCCCCAAGCCATCAGGCTGAACAACACCTCCACCCATTAACCCATCCCACCTGCCACTACATTCACATCAGCTACACCTCTCCACAGCTCCTCATCTCCCTTTATTCTCCCCTAGTGCATTGCCACTTTACACTTACACTCCACACCTCATATCTATGCTGACACAGTCACTAACCTACAGCCACATGCATTACATTGTGTTTATAAATCCTTTTATATTTATATTTATTGTGTTCTGTATGCTTATTTTGTTTTTTTTTGTGCTGCATCAGATCCAGAGTAACAATCATTTTGTTCTTCTTTACACTTGTGTGCTGAAGAATGACAGTAAAATATCTTAAATCTTGATAAAGGTATTAATTTTGTTGGCTGTGAAATTAAAGGAGACACCCTTCTGTATAGTGCAATCCCGCAACTCGAGTCTGATGCTCTTGTAAGAGGTTGGGTATTGGTGGGTCCTCAGGTGCCTGTAGAGGCTGATCCGGGATCCAGTGTGGCCAGGAGTAAGCGGTGGCCATGTTTGGGTCTTTTTGCTTGTTCAGTCTCTCCTTTCACAGCTGCCACTTCTTCTGTGCAGCACGGCAGAGGTCGCTCTTATGTAGCACAGCTCCCTCTTGAACAGATTTCCTCCACATGTGTCTACTGAGTGCAATATCTTCCCAGTTTTTAGATGTAATGATGAATTTCCTCAGGCTGATTTTCATGTTACCTTTGAAGTGTTTCCTTTGCCCACCAGGGGCTCCCTGACCTTCCTTCATCTGGGAGTAAAGGATCTGTTTGGGGAGGCGTGAGTTGGGCCTGATCTGTCCATCGGAGTTGGTGTTGTTTTATCGTGATGGAGATGCTGTTCATGTTGGCCTCCTCCAGTACACTAATGTTACTGTGTCAGTCCTTCCAGTTGAAGCTCAAAATCTATGAGAGACAAAAAACAAATAGACTAACCTGCTGGGTTCAAATCCCCTTTTCCTAGCACTCTCACATCATCGTTTCTTTATCTTGAAAATGTCTCCGTGAACCTTTAATGCCAAAGCTTTTATTTTTGTGTGATTTCAATAACAATTGTAGTTATCCTACACAAATCTCTTTCCCTCTGTTTCTGTAGATGATCTTGGCTGGTTGGATTTGCTTCAAACTACCAAATCACCTCATAAAACCACAAAGGCACCCAAAACCACCAAAAAAACACCAAAGAAGGGTAAGTCACTTTCCTCAATGCCTTATCTTTAGATGGTAAAGCAGTGAAAAGGAGTCTGGTGAAACGTGGTTCCTCATTCAGAGGACTGCAAGGTGAATGTTGACAGTAAACTTCCAGCCCACGATGTTGTGCTGACCTTTTAGCCTGCTCTAAGCACAATCCGACCCGTCCCTCCTACGTAGCCCTCCATCTTTCTATCATCCATATGCCTAAAAAGTTCTTAGATGTCCCAAATGTATTTGCCTCTACCACTACTCCTGGCAGCGCATTCCACACACCCACCACTCTGTGTAAAAAAAAACTTACTTCTGACATCCCTTTTATGCTTTCCTTCAATCACCTTAAAATGAAGCCCCTCATATTAGCAACTGATGCCATTAGCTATGACCCTCAGTATCTCCACCATCTTGTACAGCCACACAGACGCTCTGAGATATCTGTGCTTCTCCTAGCTCCTTCATATACGTCCCCAAATTTAATTGTCATTTGGCAGCCCTGCCTTCAGCTGCTAAGGCCAGGAAGTTCTTAAAACTTAACAAACCACACCATATGTTCTGAAATAGTAAAAAAAAAAACAGAATGTGATAATCCCTAAAATTTAATCCTGTGAGTCCATCTATCATGTAATGGTAGTCCTCAGGACTGAATTAAGTCTTCTTGATGGACCTTTTATGAGATCCATCGAGAAGAGCAAAGGGCTTATTTGACTGCATGTAATACTCTCCCTTTGTACTTCAACCTCTAGGTAAGGAGTTTCCAATCTTTTGTTATGCCATGGACCCCTACCATTAATTCAAAGGTCCGTGGATCCCAAGTTGGGAACCCTTGTTCTAGATCTAAGTCCCACTTTCCTTTTAACTTTTATGATTGCTTTTTGTGCCTACAACATGCTAAGCTTTTCCGAATCTTCACTTTTTCCTACCTTTCCATAATCCAGAAAATACTTGGATCTATCCTTTATAAATCTAAGTATCTTACATTTGCCTCACTGAAATCCGTTTGCTGTAGCTTTGCTCATTTATGTAATCCAGCAACATCATAGAGTCATAAAGCACTATAGCAGAGAAGCAGGCCTTTTGGCCCATCTAGTATGTGCCAAACTATTATCCTGTCGAGTCACAACCTTGTAACCTATTCCATGATCAATCTAGCCCTTCCCTCCTACATAGCCCATAACCCTCCATTTTTCTTTCAATCCATGTGCCTATCTAAGAGTATTTTAAATATCTCCAGTGTATCTGCCTCTACCACCACACCTGCCAGTGTATTCCACACACCCATCCCTGTGTAAAATACCTACCTCTGGCATCTCCCTCAGACCTTCCTCTACTCACCTTAACAAGTATGTCCTCTGGTATTAGCCATCAGCACCCTGGGGAAAAGGAACTGACTCTCCACTCCACATACGCCTCTAAGAGACATAGAGTACTACATGCCAAACTATTATTCCCATTGACCTGCACCTGGACCATAGCCCTCCATGCACATCCCATCCACGTACTTATCCAAACTTCTCTCAAATGTTGAAAGCAACCCTGCATCCAGCACTTTCACTGTCAGCACCCTGGAGTTCCCCCTCAGAATTCCAATAGACATTAGACATTTCACCTTTCACCCTTAACCCATGACCTTGAGTTCTAGTCTCATCCATTCTCAGTGGAAAATTACTCCATCTCTACATATTATTTTAATCACTTATAACTTTTTACTTGCCTCTAGAGACATCACATTTTTCTACTTAAAATGCATTATTACCATCTTCAGCCAACTTCCTGCCCAAGTATCTATTTCCTTCCTTTATCTAACAGTCTCAAATGGGGCGCTTTCTGACATGCTTCCTAGAAGTTTACAAGATAATTGTAGTAAAATAAAGGCATCTGTTAGTCTTATGAGACCATGGATCTGGAAAGTCTTCACTCTCCAGGGCACAGGCCTGGGCAAGGTTGTATGGAAGACCAGCAGTTGCCCATGCTGCAAGTCTCCCCTCTCCACGACACCAATGTTGTCCAAGGGAAGGGCATTAGGACTCATACAGTGTTGTCGCAGAGCACTGTGTGATTAAGTGCCTTGCTCAAGGACACAACACGTTGCCTCGGCTGGGGCTGGAACTCACGACCTTCAGGTAGCTAGTCCAATGCCTTAACCACTTGGCCACGTGCCCACACTAATTGTAATAACACACACAAATAACTGGTTCTCCATACAAGTCACATCCTTAAACCTTTCTCTGTCCACTAGTTCAGTCAGCTCCTCAAAAAATCTTAATAGGTTCATCCGGTAATTTGGGACCATCTTCTCTGATCAGCTGAAAGTTTTCAAGAAGTTTGGTGTCTCTAGCCTTAATTATAAACTCAACTAATATCATGATAGCAGGTGTCGGACTAATTGTGTTAATAACTTCCTGGCACCATCCCATACCTACCATTAAGAAATGGCAGAGTGAAATGTGATTCACATTCAGATGCAGATTTATTTATCACATGTGTATCGAAGCATACAGTGAAATGTGTCATTTCTGTAAATAACCAGCACACCCTAAGAACGTGCTGGGGGCAGCCCTCAAATGTCACCAACATTCCGCCGCCAACTTAGCATGCCCTCAGTGTTAGATAGCACAACACAGAACGCAAACAAACCAAAACACTCCAAGCAGTAAAGCAACAGCAGCAAAACTACCCTGTTCCTCCCCTCCCAATACCCCGCACTCACCCACCAACCCACACACACTGTCCTGTAACCCCAGGACAGTCCGTCTTCAGCCTCCAGCTGACTCGTGGATTCATAGACACTGGTCGACTTTCGGTAATGTTGCCAATTTGCTCCTCTATTGAGAGAATGTACAAGGTTATAACTTGAGCAATCCTCTGTGTTCTCACCTGCTTCGTTCAAAATCCCCAGCATAAGAACACTGTGCTGTTGCTGGACTTTAGGTGCCATTGTTTTCTGAATTGCCTTCATTTTGCTGGTGTTAATTTTCATGAGCCCCTGTGATCATTTAAAATTGAAATGCCCAACATGGTGCTCTCATTCTTTAAGTTGCCAACCACATTGTACTTTTAGTTGAATTGTTGTCTGCATTTATTTCCCCTTATACTTTGTGCATTTGTATAAATAATTTTTATTTGGGAACACACACCATATTCTAATCTTATTCTTACATTTCTTGTTTCTCTCTACTGGTTTAATTACATTTGGTTACCCACAAACAGTTCTCACTTTTGGGCGACACAGTAGCTTAGCGGTTAGCGTGGCATGATTACAGCTCGGGGCTTCAGAGTTCAGGTCCAGCGCCGTCTGTAAGTAGTCTGTACATTCCTCCCGTGCGTGCGTGGGTTTCCTGCGGGTGCTCTGGTTTCCTCCCACATGCCAAAGACATACTGGTTAGTAGACTAATTTGTCATTGTAAATTGTCTTGTGATGGGGTTAGGGTTAAATAGCTGGGTTGCTGGGTGGTGCAGCTCGCTGGGCTACAAGGGCCTGTTCCACGATGTATCTCTAAATAAAATAAATAAAGAAAGCACAATTACCTTCATTTCACCTTCATCTCTTAAGTTTCTTACGGATTATTGAAGGCTACGGAATAGGAAAGTCTGGGTACATACGGATAAGACATTGGCTAAGTAACACGTAATGGAGTGAAGGGTGTTTTCAGCTGGAGGGAAGTAGACAGTGGGGATCCTCTGCGCTATTCTTGATATATATTACTGATTTAGAGTAGTGTGTACAGATGACTCAACACTTGGAACAATGAGAAGAAATTGGCAGTAGAATAGGCAAGTAGATGAAATTAATGCTGAGAAATATTTATTTACAATGCCTATAAAATGCATTCACCCTCCCCCCTCCCCCGGAAGTTTTCATGTTTTATTGTTTTACAACACAGAGGATTTAATTTGGCTTTTTTGACAGAAATCAAAAGCAAAGAATCTTTCGTATCAAAGTGAAAATAAACTTCTACAAATTGGTCTAAATTTATTACAATTATTAAACACAAAATAATTTATGCATTATTACTCACCCCCTTTAAGTCAGTATTTAGTAGATGCACCTTTGACAGCAATTACAGCCTTGAGTCTGTGTGGATAGGTCTCTATCGGCTTTGTACATCTAGACACTGCAATTTTTCCCCATTTTTCTTTATAAAAGTGCTCAAGCTCTATCAGATTGCATGGGGATTGTGAGTGAACAGTCCTTCTCAAGTCCAGCCACAAATTCTCGATTCGATTGAGGACTGGACTCTAACTTGGCTGCTCCAGGACATTAACTTTGTTGATTTTAAGCCATTCCAGTGCAGCTTTGGCTTTATGCTTGCAGTCATTGTCTTGCTGGAAAACAAATGTTCTCCCAAGTTGCAGTTCTCTTGCAGACTGCTTCAGGTTTTCCTCCAGGATTTCCCTGTATTTTGTTGCATTCATTTTACCCTCTAACTTCACAAGCCTTCCAGGTCCTGCTGCAGTGAAGCATCCCCACAGCATGATGCAGCCACCACCATGCTTCACAGTAGGGATTGTGAGTTTTTGATGTGCGGTGTTTGGCTTATGCCAAACATAGCATTTAATCTCTGATGGCCAAAGAGTTCAATTTTGGTTTCATCAGACCAAAGACCTTCCAGCTAACTTCAGAGCCTCCCACATGCCTTCTGGGAAACTCTAGCCAAGATGTTGCGAGTTTTTTCAACAGTGGCTTTCTCTTTGCCCTCTCTATAAAGGTGAAGCATCCAGGCAACAGTCGTTGTACGTGTAGTCTCTCCCATCTCAGCCACTGAAGCTTGTAGCTCCTTCAGACTTGTCACAGGTCTCTTGGTTGCCTCCCTCACTAGTTCCCTTCTTACACTGTCACTCAGTTTTTGAAGATAGTCAACTCTAGGCAGATTTACATCTGTGCCATATTCTATCCATTTCTTGATGATTGACTTAACTGTACTCCAAGAGATATTCAGTGACTTGGAAATTTTCTTGGACCCATCTCCTGACTTGTGCTTTTCAATAACCTTTTCGCAGAGTTGCATGGAGTGTTCTTTTGTCTTCATGGTGTAGTTTTTGCCAGGATACTGACTCACCAACAGTTTAGACCTTACAGATACAGGTAAATTTTTACTACAATTAATTGAAACACCTTGACTGCATACAGGTCTCCAGAAACAGATCTCCATTTAACTAATTTTGTGACTACTATGAACAATAGGCTGTACCAGTGATGATTTGGTGTGTCATATTAAGGGTGGGGGGGGATGAATACTTTTGCAATCAATTATTTTGTGTTTTATATTTGTAATTAATTTAGATCACTTTGTAATGATCTGTTTTCACTTTGACACGAAAGAGTCATTTTCTGTTGATCAGTGTCAAAAAACAAATTAATCCACTGTGATTCAATGTTGTAAAACAATAAAACATGAAACTTCCAAGGGCAGTGAATATTTTTATAGGTACATGTAATGTATTTAGGGATACAGCATATTAACAAACCCTTTCTGCCCATCTACACCCATGTGACCAATTAACCTATTAACCCATATGTCTTTGAAATATGGGAGAAAACTAGAGCACCCAGAGGAAACTCAGGTGGTCCGTAAGGTCATAAGGCATGGGTACAGAATTAGGCCATTCGGCCCATTGAGTCTGCTCCACCACTTGATCACATCTGCTTTATTTTCCCTTCCAATCCCATTCTCCTGCCTTCTCGCCATAACCTTTGATGCCTTGACTAATTAAAAACTTAACAACCTCCACTTTAAATAAACCCTTGGCTTCGACAACCATCTGTGGCAATGAATTCCACAGATTCACCTCCCTCTGGCTAAAGAAATTCCTCTTCATATCTATCCTAAAAGGACGTCCTTCTTTTCTGAGTCTGTGCCCTCTGGTTCTACACTCCCCCACTACAGCATGGCACATGTATACAACGCTCCTTCAGTTGACATCTTCTGGATAGATCACGAAACTATATATTTTACTTCTTTTATCTCTTTTACATTTGTTTTTCGACTTGGCCGTGATTCTGGAACTTTTGGAGCCTGTGATTTGCTGTTTGGAGGTCATTTGGGTGTTCCAGCGCTCTGCAGTCTCCAAGGGGATTCTGGGAAACAGAGCCAGCGTGTGCGAACCTTGCGGCAGGCAGACAGCAGGATGGGGCACCGGCTGATGTTCAACTCCATTTCGCCGATTGAAGTGATGAGGGAGATTGAAAGATTGGGGCAAATGCGGAAGTTTGGACATCTACTGGGTGCTTCAGCACCCTGCAGTCCCTGAGAGGATTCCGGGTGGCAGGGGCAGTGTGCACATACCTCATGGTGGGCAGGCTGCAGGATGGCGTGTGGGTCAATGTTTGACTCCATTTTGCCAATTAGATCTTCCGTTGTACGCTGATTAAAGCGACGAAGGAGATTGAAACATCGAGGCAAGTGCGGAGAGCAAGCGCCAGCTGCCTGTCTTTTGATCTCTCTGCTACTGGAGAGGGGAGCCTGTGTGACCTGTTGCCCAGGTTTTCTGTTTTGGATGTGCACATGGACTATAAACTTTTTATTAGTCTTATAGTTTTTTATATTCTGTGTTTTTCACCCGATCTTTCTTTTTTTTGCAGGGAGGGGATTTGGGAGTCGATGTGCCTGTTCCATTTTTATACTTTTTTGTGCAGGAGGAGGGGTTTGGGGGTTGATGTGCCCATTTTTATTTGTTTTTTTGTCAGGGAGGGGTTATTGGGGGGTTAATGATCGTGCTGCCTTTCTTTTCTTTCTTGGTTTCCTGGCTATCTGCAGAAGAAGAATTTCAGAGTTGTATACTTTGATAATAAATGAACTTTTGAAATTTTATTAGTTCGTGAGGTGAATATATAAACTCCTTACAGACAGCTGTGGATTTGAACTATGGTCACTAGCATTACGCAAATTACTATACTAGTATTACATTTTAGTAAGAAGAATGAGACCAATGTAACCCAGGGGCATGCTTTTCGGAGCAGGTAAATATGTAGACTTTGTTGAAATTAGGAGGACAGGTTGAGAAAATGTTTAAAAAGCTGAGGTCATACTGGGCTTTATAAATAGAAGTACAAGAGTGAAAAACTCGTGGAGAACTTTTGTAAAACACTGATTGGGTCACAGGTGGAGTACTGTGTACAGTGAGAATGTGGAGAGAATAGAACTGGCCAGTCATGGTCAGGGTAAATGAGTGTCCGACTCATGACATGGACTTTGTGGCCGAAAGTCCTGTTTCTTTTCTCTATGACATTAAGAGGGGACAATATGTTTACAGAATGAAAGTTGGAATGCACTGGGCAGGATAGCTAGAGGATAGATTCAACTCCAGTGTTCTGGAAGGAACTTGAAAAGTATCTTTAAGAAGAGATTTTGCAGGGCTATGGAGTGAGAGCAGGGGAATGGGTCTCATTGTACTTCTCTTAGATCCACTGGGTTGAATAGCCTCTTTCTGTGGTGTAGTTATTCACAAATGGCTCAGATTTTGTTGGTAAATGCTAATATGGGACTTCCAGCCTTCCTTCCTCATATCTCTGTCTGCTATGTCACTCCATCCCATCGTTCATCTTCCCTTTTGCTCTAGTAATGCTACATATTCAAGCATAGAACATTACTGCACAGTGCAGATCTTCCAGCACACGATGTTGTGCCAACCTTTTAATCTATTCCATCCCATCGTTGATCTTCCCTTTCACTCCAATAACGCTACATATTCAGACACAGAACAGAGAACAGTACAACGCAGTACTGGCCTCTTGCCCCATGATGTTGTGTCAACTTTTTAACCTACTCCAAGATCAGTTTAACCCTTCTTTCACATATAGCCCTCCGTTTTCCTTTCATTCACGTGCCTGTCTAACAGCTTCTTAAATGTCCCTAATGTATCTGTCTCCACCACCAGCCCTGGCAGGGCGTTCCAATGACCTACCACCACTCTCTGTGTCAAAAACTACCTCTGACATCACCCTATACTTTCCCCAATCACCTTAAAATTATGTCCCTTCTACTATCCATTTCCACCCTGGGGGAGAAGGTCTCTGGCTGGCCACTCAACCCAGGCCTCTTATGCTGTACCATCTTTTGTACTTGGGAGAACAGACAGGTTGTTCATTTAACATATCGGGCGGAAGGTGGTGCTGCTGTCTCCCAGTGACTTGCACTTTCAGCATCCCACCTCGGAGGCTGCTCGGGTAGGCTCTCAACTACCACACAGATGGTGAGGCAAATGGGTGTCTTCAAAAGCAAAATAGAAAAGAGAAAAAGGGATAGAAATGATGGAAAGTGGGGATGAGACAGCTGGGACAGGAGGAAACTGTGGAATACCTGGCACTTGGCTTCATTGCCCTTTATCCTATGTGATTTTTATGCCCTCTCATTTCCTCACTGGGAAAATGTCTCTGCCTATCCATTCTATCAATGCCTCTTTTCATCTTGTTACACCTCTATCAGGTTGCCTCTCAATGTCCTTTGTTCTAGTTTCTTGACCATGCCCATAGCAAACCACAGCTCTCTCTCTCATGATACCTAATACCGTCACCCTTCCCTTCATGTAAAATTTCTTCACTTTACCTTTACCATGTCACACATCATCAGAGCATTCTTATCCCTAAGACATTCGCTCTGCTTGTGTTTTCTCTTTGTCTTTGGAACTCTTAAACTTATTCTCTTACTCTACAATTTCATTTATTTCTCCCATTTTGTTTGAATTGTGCTTGAATGGATTTCCTTTGCAACCTTAGACACAAGTGACCCTGGCCTTGATTTTGACCTGGCTGATGCCCTTGATGACAACAATGACCACGGCAAAAAAGGTCAAGGTAACTCAGGTAAGGTCAAAAGGTAGAAAGGATTTACAAGTTTCTGAGATCAAAGATGATTTGGGAGCAAGTACCTGGTATTTTTAGGTTTAAAACAAAGATTGGAAAGACACATAAAATTAAACTTATTGCATCAAATCTCTGTTTATAATGTAACCAGCCTCAATTTTTTTTCAATGAAGTTCACTGTTGGCTTTTCACTATTTTTAAAATAATTACTATACAATATGACAAACAATTTAACTTGATTCTATTGAAATCATTATTGAAAATCTAATTGAAAGGAGCCTTCTAGCTTTAGAAAAACAACAATATTATAGTCCGTCCAATATCCTATTGGTCATTTAATTAAGATGTCTGAAGCTAGAAAATGTTTTCCTTTAAACAAAACCATCCACTCACTACTAAACAGTGGGAATATGTGAACTTCCAAATGAGGAACGGGTGGTGTTTTACTGAGATAAAGACGGAAAGATTTGCAGGTGGACCTGTTGATGCTGGAGTTATCGGAGAGTCCAGAGAGGTTGGGGAGCTCGTTTTCAGCTAAAAGGTTTTTGTCTGTCCAACAGATCACCCTCGCAATCCACGCCCTAAAGGAAACAAACCAAAACCAGGTAAAATGAGTCTGTTGAAGTGGCTGTCAGGAGTTGGGCTATCAGGTGTATTCAAATCATGCTTAACGCAGAGCAAAGGTCTCTGATGTGCCAACCTGAATCAGAGTTTTGACATCAGCAGTACAGCTTTTTCTGAGGCTAAGATATCTCCCTGCCAGCAGTGGAACCAGACAAGGCCACAGAGGTTGAGGTTATTCCTTGGATACTTATATCAGGGATTGGACGTGCCTGTCTGGCATCGATCATCCTGCGCTTTCGGGATTTGGCCCCATTTATCTGAATAGGAACACAAGAGATTCTGCAGATGCTGGAAATCCAGAGCGACCGACACACACGCACGCACGCACACACACTCACACTCACATACACTCACACTCACATACACGCACACACGCACGCGCGCGCGCACACACACACACACACGCACCTGGAGGAAATTAGCAGGTCAGGCAGCATCTATGGAGAGGAATAAAGAGTTGACGCTTCGGCCCGAGACCCTTCATCAAACCTGGAAGAAAGGGGAAGAAGCCAGAGTAAGAAGAGTGGAGGGAAAGCTGGACAGTGAAAGGTGAAGCCAGGGGGAGGGTAGGTGGGTGGGGGAAGGGGGGATGAAGTGAGAAGCTGGGAGGTGATAGATTGCAAAGGTGAAGGGCTAAAGAAGGAATCTGAAAGGAGAGGAGAGCGGACCATGGGGGAAAAGGAAGAGGGAGCAGCACTACAGGGTGGGGTTGAAAAACGATGAGGCAAAAGATGATGAGAAGTGACTTGATGGAGGTGTACAAGACAGTAAGAGCATAGATTGAGTGGATAGCCGGAGATTATTTCCCAGGGTGGAAATGGCTGATACTAGGGGGCACAATTTTAAACTGACTGAAGGAAACTATAGGCTGGATGTCAGAGCCAAGTCCTCTACACAGAGATTGGAAGGTGCATGGGCACACTGCCAAAGTTGGTAGTAAAATCAGATACATTCGGGGCATTTAAGAAACTCTTGGTTAGGCAAATCAGTGAAAGCAAAATGGAGGGCTACATAGGAGGCAAACAACAGGAATTCTGCAGATGCTGGAAATCCAAGCAACACACATCAAAGTTGCTGGTGAACGCAGCAGGCCAGGCAGCATCTCTAGGAAGAGGTACAGTCGACGTTTCAGGCCGAGACCCTTTGTCAGGACTAACTGAAGGAAGAGTGAGTAAGGGATTTGAAAGTTGGAGGGGGAGGGGAGATCCAAAATGGTAGGAGAAGACAGGAGGGGGAGGGATGGAGCCAAGAGCTGGACAGGTGATTGGCAAAGGGGATACGAGAGGATCATGGGACAGGAGGTCCGGGAAGAAAGACGGGGGGGGGGGGACCCAGAGGATGGGCAAGAGGTATATTCAGAGGGACAGAGGGAGAAAAAGGAGAGTGAGAGAAAGAATGTGTGTATAAAAATAGGTAACAGATGGGGTACGAGGGGGAGGTGGGGCATTAGCGGAAGTTAGAGAAGTTAACGTTCATGCCATCAGGTTGGAGGCTACCCAGACGGAATATAAGGTGTTGTTCCTCCAACCTGAGTGTGGCTTCATCTTTACAGTAGAGGAGGCCGTGGATAGACATGTCAGAATGGGAATGGGATGTGGAATTAAAATGTGTGGCCACTGGGAGATCCAGCTTTCTCTGGCGGACAGAGCGTAGATGTTCAGCAAAGCGGTCTCCCAGTCTGCGTCGGGTCTCGCCAATATATAAGAGGCCACATCGGGAGCACCGGACGCAGTATATCACCCCAGTCGACTCACAGGTGAAGCGTTGCCTCACCTGGAAGGACTGTTTGGGGCCCTGAATGGTGGTAAGGGAGGCGGTGTAAGGGCATATGTAGCACTTGTTCCGCTTACACGGATAAGTGCCAGGAGGGAGATCAGTGGGGAGGGATGGGGGGGACGAATGGACAAGGGAGTTGCGTAGGGAGCGATCCCTGCGGAATGCAGAGAGAGGAGGGGAGGGAAAGATGTGCTTAGTGGTGGGATCCTGTTGGAGGTGGCGGAAGTTACGGAGAATAATATGTTGGACCCGGAGGCTGGTGGGGTGGTAGGTGAGGACCAAGGGGACCCTATTCCTAGTGGGGTAGTGGGAGGATGGAGTGAGAGCAGATGTTACGTGAAATGGGGGAGATGCGTTTAAGAGCAGAGTTGATAGTGGAGGAAGGGAAGCCCCTTTCTTTAAAAAAGGAGGACATCTCCCTCGTCCTAGAATGAAAAGCCTCATCCTGAGAGCAGATACGGCGGAGACGGAGGAATTGCGAGAAGGGGATGGCGTTTTTGCAAGAGACAGGGTGAGAAGAGGAATAGTCCAGATAGCTGTGAGAGTCAGTAGGCTTATAGTAGACATCAGTGGATAAGCTGTCTCCAGAGACAGAGACAGAAAGATCTAGAAAGGGGAGGGAGGTGTCGGAAATGGACCAGGTAAACTTGAGGGCAGGGTGAAAGTTGGAGGCAAAGTTAATAAAGTCAACGAGTTCTGCATGCGTGCAGGAAGGAGCGCCAATGCAGTCGTCGATGTAGCAAAGGAAAAGTGGGGGACAGATACCAGAATAGGCATGGAACATAGATTGTTCCACAAAGCCAACAAAAAGGCAGGCATAGCTAGGACCCATACGGGTGCCCATAGGAGGGAAGGGTTAGATTGACCTTAGAGTAGTTTAATAGGCAGGCACATCATTATGGACCAAAGATCCTGTACTCTTTTGTAGTTCTCTGTGTCATATATGTTCAACATGCTCACCAATTAGACCAAGGGTCCCCAACCTGGGGCCCAAAGACAACTCAGTTAATGGTAGGCATTCATGGCATTAAAAAAAGGGTTGGGACTCCTGACCTGGACAGATGGTAGCTACTTCAAATCAATCAATCCACATTCAATCTAGAAAGTAGTGGGTCCAGTTAAGGTACAGCATCAGATATTTGTGTCAGTGAGACTTGAGGTTTATGTTTCATTGATAGTAACATGCATTCAGGTAGTTCTGATGTGTTTAAATTCATTTATTTTTGAAGATTCTATGTGAAGTTTTTAATTCAGGGCATACCTTCTTGGTCACTCCAAAATACAAGTTCGATAAATGACACAAACTAATACCTATAGAGTGCTTAACAAATACTATTATCCCAACACATCCAGATGTGCGCTCAAAATAACAAATTGCTGGAGGGACTCGGTGGGTCAAGCAGGGTCTGTGGGGCAGTGAGAGGAGATGTCAGTGTTTTGGTTGAAACCCTGCATCAGGCCTGAGGCTAATCTGAAACGTCAGATTCAAATTTTTTGTGACACGTACATTGAAGCTTACAAATCCAGGACCGTCTTCTCTGATTGACTGAAAGTTTGGTCTCCCTATCCTTAATTATAAACTCTGCTGGTATCATGACAGTAGGTGCAGGTACTGGACTAATTGGGCTAATAGCTCCCTATCACCATCCCACCTCTTGCCAGCACCCCACGCCTACCTTTATGAAACAGAGTGAAATGTGCTTCAGATACAGATTTATTTTCGTCGAAGCGTACAGAAATTTGTCATTCGCATTAACAGCCATCACCACTAAGGATGTGCTGGAGGCAGCCCGCAAGTGTCACCACACATTCTGGTGCCAATGTAGCGTGCCCACAAGGTTCAGTAGAACAACAGGAGCAGCAAAAAGCTCAACAGCAGGACGAAACTAGACAACACCTGCAAAACGACCCCCTTCCCCCCCCCCATCCACTGACAAGACTCCAACCCCAGGGCAGTCTGACTCCAGGCCTCCAGTCCTTGGCCCCGGACTCTCAGACTCATAGACATTGGGCCTCCAAATTCCAGTCCCTGGCCTGGACTCACAGACTCGACCTTCAGGCCAACATCTTGACAATTCCTCTTCCCAACACCCTGCCTCCATGTAGACAGTTTAACCCTTTGAGTTCCTCCAGCAGACTGATTCTAGCATCTGCAGTGCCTCATTGCCTCCAGCTGTGTGCCTGACCTAGTTCTGATTCAGGTTTATTCAGTCTCCTGATGTTAGCCCGAGTCCATGTTCTCGGGATTCCCTGGATTGACCCAGTTTTCCTCACAGCCAGCCACAGTCTCCTTTGCATTCTGACTTTGCAACGACCTCCACAGCTCTGCTTTAACCTCCTCAGCCAGCCTGTGACTATTAAAAAGCATTCTTCTTTCTTTTTCTACAATTACTCTGTGTTTCTTCCTGCAGCATTTACAAAAAAAATGTATTTAGAAGCATGACAATGCAGTTCTTTCAGAATCTGCCTTCGGCAGTTTTCCCTTATGTGGATGTATTTTGTAAACGTAATGGAGTCTGGTGCATGGCTACTGTATTCTTTCTCGAAGTAATAATTACCCCTTTCCCAGCTCCAGTACACTTCCACAAATGTTCATTATATGATGTTTCTTTTTAAATTGTTTGCACAATCTTCAATGTTTAACAATTGTGAAAAGCTATGAAATATTTAACAATTTTTTTAAAATTCTCAAAGAATGAAGCAATGACAGGTTTGTAAGTTGACATGTTTTTTTACTACTTCATTAAAATCGACTTTCCTCTGAAACAATCCTTGTTCACAAATATCACTCCACACTTAAACTCAGTGACCACATTATTACATAGCTCCTGTACCTAATGAAGTTGCAACTGAGTGTATGATCGTGGACTTCTGCTGCCGTAGCCAATCCACTTCAAGGTTTGATGTGCTGTGCTTTCAGAGATGCTCCTCTGCCACCACTGTTGCAACACGTGGATATGTGAGCTACTGTCATCTTCTTGGCAGCTTGAACCAGTCTGGCTACCTCCTCTGACCTCTCTCATTAACAAGGCATTTTTGCCGACAGAACTGCTGCTCACTGGACATTTTTTGTTTTTCGCTGTAAACTCTAGAGACTGTTGTGTGTGAAAATCCCAGGAGATCAGCAGTTTCTAAGATACTCAAACCACCCTGTCTGGCACCAACAATCAATCTATGATCAAAGTCACTTAGATCACATTTCTTCCCCATTCCAATGTTTGGTCAGAACAACAACTGAACCTCTTGATCATGTCTGCATGCTTTTATGCATTGAGCTGCTGCCATATGATTGGCTGATTAGATGTTTGCATTAACGAGCAGGTGTACCTAATAAAGTGGCCACTGAGTGCATTGTCACAGTGGCACATGCCGGATTTATTCAGGGGGTCATGGAGGTGACTGCGGAGAAAGATTGTCATGACCGGTAGTCTGGTACTGATTTTAACTCCCAAAATCAAGTGGATCTGAGCCAGTTTAAAAAAAACATAAAGAAGCAGATTAATTATTCATCTTTTGTAGTGAGCTTGCATTTCTTAGTTTCAACCTATCTTCATTTCCTGGTATCTCGAGCCTCGGGGAATCATATTTTGTGGAACAGGCAAGAACCTCTCCAGGACTTCTTTGGAATTAAGAGGATATTCCCATCACCAACACAAGGAAATCGGCAGATGCTGGAAATCCAAGCAACACACAGAAAATGCTGGAGGAACTCAGCAGGCCAGGCAGCATCTATGGAAAAACGTACAGTCGACGTTTCAGGCCAAGACCCTTCAAAGGGTCCTACCGAGGGGACTCAGCCCGAAACGTGGACTGTACTTTTTTTCACAGATGCTGCCTGGCCTGCTGAGTTCCTCCAGTATTGTGTGTGTGTGTTGAGAAGAAATTCTGCTACACCCAGCTGCTTCCCTTTCTGCTGTTAGCTTCCCTCCCGTAGGCCAAACTGTAGATTTGAAGATCAGGCAGGCCTCATTCTGCACTGCTGTTGAAGTTACATTCCCAGAATACTCAGGTATAGAAATGTGCTTGTTAAAATCCGTAAACTAGCTGGTTTTGTATAACGTTTTATTGTTAATACCAGGCTCTTTTCTGATGTACCCCTTGAAAAATCCAATTGCGATTTGGCATTGTCTCCAGAACTTTGACAGAGTTCTATAGATGCACAGTGAGGAGTATCCTGACTGGTTATATCGTGGCCTGGGAGGGAATCACTAATGCCCCAGAACAGAAAGTTCTCCAGAAAGTGTTGCTGATGATAAATTTGCTGACGATACAACTGTTGTTGGTAGAATCTCAGGTGGTGACGAGAGGGCGTACAGGAGTGAGATATGCCAACTAGTGGAGTGGTGCCACAGCAACAACCTGGCACTCAACGTCAGTAAGACAAAAGAGCTGATTGTGGACTTCAGGAAGGGTAAGACGAAGGAACACATACCAATCCTCATAGAGGGAACAGAAGTGGAGAGAGTGAGCAGTTTCAAGTTCCTAGTGTCAAGATCTCTGAGGATCTAACCTGGTCCCAACATAGCAATGCAGTTATAAAGAAGGCAAGACAGTGGCTATGCTTTATTAGGAGTTTGAAGAGATTTGGCATGCTAACAAATACACTCAAAAACTTCTTTAGTTGTACCATGGAGAGCATTCTGACAGGCTGCATCACTGTCTGATATGGAGGGGCTACTGCACAGGACCGAAAGAAGCTGCAGAAGGTTGTAAGTCTAGTCAGCTCTATCTTGGGTACTAGCCTACAAAGTACCCAAGATATCTTCAGGGAGCAGTGTCTCAGAAAGGCAGCATCCATTACTAAGGACCTCCAACACCCAAGGCATGCCCTTTTCTCACTGTTAACATCAGACAGGAGGTACAGAAGCCTGAAGGCACACACTCAGCGATTCAGAAACAGCTTCTTCCCCTCTTCCATACCAGACAGTGATGCAGCCTGTCAGAATGCTCTCCACAGTACATCTATAGAAGTTTTTGAGTATTTGTTGACATACCAAATCTCTTCAAACTCCTAATGAAGTCGTTGTCTTGCCTTCTTTATAACTGCACTGATAAGTTGGGACCAGGTTAGATCCTCAGAGATCTTGATACCCAGGAACTTGAAACTGCTCACTCTCTCCACTTCTGATCCCTCTATGAGGATTGGTATGTGTTCCTTCGTCTTACCCTTCCTGAAGTCCACAATCAGCTACTTTATCTAACTGAGTGCCAGGTTGTTGCCGTGGCACCACTCCACTAGTTGGCATATCTCACTCCTGTACGCCCTCTCGTCATCACCTAAGATTCTACCAACACTGGATATATCATCAGCAAGTTTATAGATGGCATTTGAGCTATGCCTAGCCCCACAGTCATGGGTATAGAGAGAGTAGAGCAGTGGGCTTAGCACACACCCCTAAGGTGCACCAGTGTTGATCATTAGCGAGGAGGATAGGTTATCACCAATCCGCACAGATTGTGGTCTTCCGGTTAGGAAGCTGAGGATCCAGTTGTAGAGGGAGGTACAGAGGCCCAGGTTCTGTAACTTCTCAATCAGGATTGTGGGAATGATGGTATTAAATGCTGAGCTATAGTCGATGAGCAGCATCCTGACGTAGGTGTTTGTGTTGTTCAGGTGGTCTAAAGCCATGTGAAGAGCTATTGAGTTTGCATCTGCCGTTGACCTATTGTGGTGATAGGCAAATTGCAATGGGTCCAGGTCATTGCTGAGGCAGGAGTTCAGTCTTGTCACGAACAACCTCTCAAATTATTTCATCACTGTCGATGTGAGTGCTACCGGGCGATAGTCATTAAGGCAGCTCACATTATTCTTCTCAGGCACTGGTATAATTGTTGCCTTTTTGAAGCAAGTGGGAACTTCCGCCCATAGCAGTGAGAGGTTGAAAACTCCTTGAATACTCCTGCCATTTAGTTGGCACAGGTTTTCAGAGCCTTACCAGGTACTCCATTGGGACTTTCCACTTTGCGAGGGTTCACTCTCTTTAAAGACAGCCTAACATCGGCCTCTGAGACAGAGATCACAGGGTCATCAGGTGCAGCCGGGATCTTCACAGCTGTGGTTATATTCTCCCTTTCAAAGCGGGCATAGAAGGCATTGAGAGTGTTGTGGGTACCTCTATTTCTGTTTGCTTTCCTGGCACCGAGTCCTTCTCCAAGTCCAGACTGCAACGAGTGGTCTACACAGCAGAGAAGATCATTGGCTGTCAGCTACCAACATTAAAAGACCCATTCACCGCCAGAGTAAAGAAAAAGGCTGAAAAAAATTACCCCTAACTCCCCCAGCAGGTCAGCTATTCCTCAAATGACCATCAAGGAGATACTACAACTCCATCACCACCAGGACTACACGCCTCCTCTGAAGCTTCTTTCCTGTAGCTATCCAGCTTCTCAACAAAACTCACTCGGGTCTGATACCCTAACTGTCCCTGCACGACATCCGTTCAATGGTCTTTCCTGCTGTCCTTGTTCTGTTGATAATTATTGAGTCTGTTCATATGTTCAGTTTTATTGAAGTCTGGTTATTGAGGTTTGCACGCGTGACCATTCTGCTAATTGTGGTTTGCTTGTGGCTGTTTACACTTTTGTAGATTGTTGATTGCTGTTGTGTAGCCTGTTATGGTATTGTGCTGTGTTTTATGCTTGGCACTGAACCACAGTCAGTTCTGGTATGTTTCACATACTGGCAATAAAGTGATTCTGAATCCGATTCTGATTTCTTTAATATCCTGTAAGCACCCGCAAGAAAATAAACCTCACGATCGTACATGGTCACATATACATAGTTAGATAATAAGTTTACATTGACTTTGACTTAAAACTGGAGAACAGTATTTTCTGTTCATTCTCAATGGTTCCAGGACAATTGATTCACTCCTACGTCTATGTTGCCCTCGTTCTGGTTGGGTTCTCTATTCCCACCGTGCTCTCAATCCTGTTGCCTCCTTTCTGACGTCACATCAGAGTGTGTTTTGAGTTGTTTCCATGTCTACGGTCTGAAATTTGGGTCTAGCTAAGGCTCAAATGAACTGCCAAGCTCCAAAGTAAACAGCCAGACTGAGAGATGCCAGAAACTCTATTTGTTTCCAGACTTGGGGTGGAGTTGGGGGATATCCTCTGAGCAATTAGTTTAAGCAGTTACTGGGCAGGAATTTCTCCACGTGAAGAACCCTTCACAGTGAAGTGTGGGTGCCTGCCGTGTGCTGAATGTTTTCTAGAATGGGTTAACTGTTTGCATCAACTTGAAACGACTGGTGAGACGAGTGTCAAGCTTCCTGCCACGAGGTAATTCTGCGAGTGTTGTGAAACTATTGAGTTACTTCAGCCAAACATTGATCTGGGAATCATTAAACCGTCTTTCAGTAAAAGTCACATCATTTATTTTCCCCCAAAGGTTGTTTTTATGTTGACGTTCTTTGTCAGTTCAGCAGTAGCCAAGATTGTCCCAAATTGCATCATGTCAGATTGCATGTAGGATTTCATTGCATTGTTGGGGAATTATCCAACGATTCCAATCATATCCAAAGCATTAACCTGTCAGACGACTTGACGTGAAAAAGACATTGACAGCTCGTGCGTATGATGAGGACTGTGGCATATAAATAAGGCCTGTTTCGAAATGCTGTCTGCATTTCCAACACCATTATCCCTCCCCCTTAATGAGCACAAATATAGAATATGCTCTTGATTGCCTCTCACATGTCAGCATTTTCTCCCTGGGCGGAAAAGTCTGTAATAATATTTGGAATAAACAGAATATATTGTGGGACATTTCTCAAATATCTAATGAGAACTGGGTCCTGATAATGTAAAAGGTATGATGTAAAACAAAATCAGACAGTGAGATGGTACAAATCCCACTTGCTTTTGGCAGGTGACAGTGAATTCCTGTAGTGTTGAAGAACACAGGGAGACTTTCAAATCCAGGAAGGGTACTTTCATTTAAATTGGTTAGACGCTGACTGATTCCTCCTCTGCCTTGTGTACAGGTTCGTCTGACATTTCAAATCAAGACCTGGAGGACTTGGTGAATGACGGTGACTACAGCCCTGATAAGAAGAGGTCAGGTAAACTTCACAGAGGTGTATGTTTTTCAGACGTTGAACAGGTGTGTTGATTCGCCAGTCGGCTGTTCCTTTTGATGTCAGAGGTCATGCAATGTTAATAATACGGCTGTGTACCCAATTTCCTCCCACTTTCCTAAGGCGT
This sequence comes from Mobula birostris, assembly GCF_030028105.1. Lineage (NCBI taxonomy): Eukaryota > Metazoa > Chordata > Chondrichthyes > Myliobatiformes > Myliobatidae > Mobula > Mobula birostris. Next base: position 132,017,466 of record NC_092379.1, on the reverse strand, counting down.
ATGGGCTAGGGTTAGTGAGTTCTGGGCGTGCTATGTAGATGCTGGAAGAATGGCCACATTTGCAGGTTTCCTCCAGCACCACTGTGGATTGTGTTGGTCGCTGGCACAAAAAAAGGCACACTTTACCTTATGCTTTGATGTACATGTGAAGCTAAGCTTTGTCTTTATCCAGATCTGAAGCAGCAATCCACATGCTGGAGGGACTCAGCAGGTCGAGCAGCATCTGTGGGGTTAGGACTTGTTGATGAGTGGTCTTCCACTCTGTTGGGAGGGAGTTCCAGAACTTTGATCCGACTACTTTGAGGAAATGCCAACGTATTTCAAAGTCAGCTTGAACAGGGGCTGGAATGGGAGCCCTCGGGAGGTGTTCCCATGCACCCAGTTGTCCTAGATGGTAGAGGTCATGGGGTGTGCAATCCTTCCTCAGCAACCAAAGCATTTTGTGGGTGTACATGCCGTAGTCACAGTACGTTCGTGAGATGGGCTGCTGATCAAACAGATTGCTTTGTCCTAGATTACGGATTTGTAGCACCATACAGCACAGAAACACACCCTTTGGTCCTCTGCATTGTTGCCAGCCAACAAATATCTTTGATGGTCGAGGATCTCCACTCCATCCACCAAAAGCAGAACTTCCAGTGGCCAAACACGTTAATTCCGATTCCCTTTCCAGTTACAACATATCTGTCCCTGGCCTCCTCTTGTGCCACGATGACACCACCCTCAGGGTGAAGGAGCCACACTTTATATTCCGTCTGGGTAGTCTCCAACGATAGCATGAATATTGATTTTTCCTTCTGGTAAACTTTTTCCCCTCCCCCTTCCTCTTCTTCCATTCCACACTCTGACTTCTTACCTCTTCTCACCTGCCTATCATCTCCCCCTGGGTCCCCTCCTCCTCCCCTTTCTCCTCTGGTCCACTCTCCTCTCCTATCAGATTCCTTCCTCTCCAGCCCTTTACCAAAACTGCAAGAGATTCAGCAGATGTTGGAAATCCAGAGCAACACACACAAAATGCTGGAGGAACTCAGCAGGTCAGGCTGCAAGAGTGGAGGGGAATGGACGGTAGATGGTTCAGGCTTAGACCTTTCTTCAGTAAAGTTCCAATACCATGCCTCAAATGCAACAGAAATTTGCCAATAGTGTAGACTGCTCCTCATTTTCATGTCCCATCCAGCACCTCTGACAATCCAGTACTTACTTAGCTCTGCATTGGGGAGTCAGCCTGGATTTGTGAAGACTATATTGAGTAATGTTGAGAGGATGGTTCCTGTTGTTGGGGGAGTCTAAGACCAGAGGACATCCTTTTAGAACAGAGATGAGGAGGAATTTTTTTGGCGAGTGGAAGGTGAATCTGTGGAACTCATTGTCACAGACAGCCATGGAGGCCAAGTCATTGGTTATATTTAATGAGGAGGATGATAGGTTCTTGATTTGTAAGGGCATCAAAAGTTACGGGGAGAAGGCAGGAGAATGGGGTTGAGAGGGAAGGTAAATCAGCCATAATTGAATAGCTGAGCAAACCCAATGGACTAAATGGCCTGATTATGCCCCAAAGTTTTATGGTCTTATTTCTGCACCCATGAGCGAGCTGCTCCTGGATCCACAGTGGGGACAGGGATGCCTATAGACAACTACAGTTTCTAGCCCTATTCTTTCCCTGAAGGTAAAATACAGTAATTTCTTGTCTTGTGTTCCAGATGGCCCATCGCCTTCCAATGACGAGAATCAAGGTAAGAATTCCCTTTCTGACACTGAACCTGTGTGTCACCTAGTTGTCTTCCCTGCCATCTTGCAGTGAGGTGAACCTCTGAACATTCACATACAGTACTGTATTTGTCAACGTGGAGTGGGAACAAGTTTGTAAATCTGGTGGTAGCAAAGGATGCTGGGAGTGGTGAGGGTGGAGCACCGTGGGAGAGGTGTGGGACAGGTGGCAGAGAAGGAGTGCCAGGGTGGGAGTGGCACCAGTGCAGACACACCTAGCCCTCAGACACCAGGGAAGGTCATTTGATTACATACAACTAGTTTATTGATCATTACAGAATGTCTCTCTGGTGCGTCCCTCTCCCTTCCCACTCCATCCTCTCTCCCTTCTCCTTTTCCCAACCATGATTTCCCTCTCCCTCCTCCCTTCCCACTCTCAATCCATAATAGAGACCCATATCAGAATCAGGTTTATCATCACCCATATATGTCATGAAATTAGGTTTTTTTCGTGGGAGCACTACAGTGCAAAACGTAAGATTACTACAGTACTGTGTAAAAGTTCTTGGGCCTCCTGGCAATGTACTGTGTATGTGCACAGTACTCTATGTTATCAAAAAGAGTTGATTAGTATAGTCTTATGATGGCCATGTCTTTGTTTCGGGAATGTATGAAGGTTTTGTTGTTGTGTGGTGAATATAGAAAGCTGTCAGGCCGTGAGTCCGTTCTGTCTTTCAGCTGATCCCTACACTCCCTCCGTCCAATCAACTTCAGTGCCAGTGCCGTACGGGAGGCCAACAGGCTGTTCAGCCCATCAGTCCCGCATCCACCATCAACCATCCAGTCATACTAGAGTCATGGGGAACTACAGCACCAAAAATAACCCTTCGGCCCATCTAGTGAATGCTGAACTATTGTTCTGCCTCGTCTCATTGATCTGCACCTGTAGCATAGCCTCGCATCCATGTACCTATCCAAATTTCTCTTAAATGTTGCAATCAAACCCACATGCACCACTTCCACTGGCAGCTCATCCCACACTCTCACCACCCTCTGAGTGAAGAAGCTTCCCCTCATGTTCCCCTTAAACATTTCACTTTTCCCCAGTGTATTTTCCCTACACCCCCTCCAAGTACACCCCCTCCCACTCTCCTAGCTACTAGGGCGAGGTTAATCATAGTAACTAACCTACCACTTTGCACATCTTGGGGATGTGGGAGAAACTGGAGCACTGGGCGGTCACCACGTGGTCACAAGGAGGAAACAAATAGACAACAGCACATGTCTTGGTTAAAATTGGTTTATTGGGCAAAAGATGTTGGAAATCCAGAGCAACACACACACACAGAATGCTGGAGGAACTCAGCAGGTCAGGCAGCATCTATGGAGAGGTATAAACAGTCGATGTTTCGGGCCAGTGAAGGGTCTTGGCCCGAGATGTCAGTCCTGATGAAGGATCTCAGCCTAAGACAAAACAGTAACGATGTGTGTGTCGCCCTGGTTCACTGGAATTTCTTTGCAGCAGCTTGACAAGTTGTGACACTGTACTGCACTTCATTCTTTAACACTCTTACTGATGAGTAATATATTCTCCATTCTGAGCCTTGCAGTTGACCTGACTGCCCGTTGTCAGTCCAATTTACATCCCCGTCCCAGTTAGCAACACATCACAGAAACCAGCCTCCCCTCCATGGACTCTGTCTGTACTTCTCACTGCCTCTGTAAAGCAGCCAGCAGAATCAAAGACCCCACCTACCCTGGGCGTTCTCTCTTCTCCCATCTCCCATCGGACAAAAGATAGAACAACCTGAAACCACATATCACCGGGCTCAAGGACAGCTTCTGTCCTGCTGTGATCAGACTCTTGAACAGACCTCTTGTGCAATAAAATGGCCTCACACTCTACCTCGTTATCACTTGCCTGTATTGTACTCCTTCAGCAGATTTTACACTCTATTCTGCATTGTTAGTGTTTTTCCTTATCCCATTACAATGCACTGTGTAATGATCTGATCTGTATAAACAGTATGCAAGACAAGCTTCTCACTGTACCTTCATGCCTGTATTACTGTGTGCATCTCAGAATAATTTTAAAAAAACCAATACCAATAGTAGTTGAGCAAAAGCAGTGATTAGCAATGGCTGATTTCTCAGCTATGTACAGAATACAACTGATACTCTGTGAGAGCAGTACATAGATCAGCTGTCACAGAAGGTTAAAATGCAGGTGAAAGTCCTGTGCATTTATCATTGCTGCATTATACCATCTTGGTACAGCTGTGGCTTCAACATCTCACAGCAATAGCAGCTGGGCAGTTCAGGAAGAAACATTCAGAAATGATTGTTGAGTGGATATCGAAGTAGACCATGAGTAATGGAACTGATCTGACTTAACACGGATTTAAATCTAAGAGTTGGACCCAACTTCAGTGGCAGTTTGTGGGGTAGATTCCACACCATGCCAGCTAGTCTTTGTCTCATCACGAGACGAATTACAATTTGTTACTTGTGCTGTTCATCACAGGAAGGAAGTGGCAGCTTTAGAGAGGGTGCAGAGGAGACCAGCAAGGATGCTGCCTGGATTAGAGAGCTTGTTTTATGAGGACATGCTGAGTGAGCAAGGGATTTTCTCTTTGGAGCAAGGGAGGATGAGAGGTGACTCGACAGAGGTGTACAAGATAAGAAGCATAGATCGAGTAGACAGACAGCACCTTTCTCCCCAGAGCAAAAATAGCTCATCCAAGATGGTATAATTTTAAGGTGATTGGAGGAAAGTATTTGTGATGTCAGAGGTAGGTATTTTACACAGAGAGTGGTGGGTGCATGGAATACTCTGCCGGGGTGGTGGTAGAGGCGGGTACGTTAGGGTCATTTAAGAGAGTTTTAGATTGGCACATGGATGAAAGAAAAGAGGAGGGCTATGTAGAAGGGAAGGGATCGATTGAAATTGGAGTAGGATAAAAGTTCAGCACAACATTGTGGGCCCAACGTATTGTTCAAAGTTCAAAGTAAATTTATAATCTAAGTATGTCCATGTCACCGTATACAACCCTGAGATTCAATTTCTTTCAGGCATTTACAGTAAATACAAAGAAACACAATAGAATCAGTGAGAAACTGCACATGACAAAATGGACAAAGTACCAATGTGCAAAAGATGACAAAGTGCAAATACAAAAAGAAAAAAAAGAAAAATAATAAATAATAAGCAATACATGTTGTGAACATGAGATGAAAAGACTGAAAGTGAGGCCATTTGTTGTAAGAACAGCCCAGTGATGAGGTGAGTGAAGTTAACCCCTCTGGTTCAAGAGCCTGTTGGCTGAGGGGTAACAACTGTTGGTAAACCTGTACCGTTACCTGCTCTTTGCTCTAACCCCTTGCAGACTTTCACATTTCACTCTTGCTTTGTTACGCAGACGTTGTCAGCTTGTCAGTACCTTACAGAGGTTCTGATCCACTGCAACTGGCTTTTATCTGGAAAATACATGAAGTCAGCATTGTTACTTGTGCTGTTGCTGATTCTCGCTCTTTGTTTTCCTTTCTCTCGCAGTCGCCCTGCCTGAAACAACAATCGCTGGGATCGCCAGTGCTGTGGCAGCCGCATTGTTGGGGGCCGTGTCCAGCTACATTGCCTACCAAAAGAAGAAGTTGTGCTTTAAGATGCAAGGTATCATACGTTCAAAGTTTTCCTTCCGACAGATGCACAGTGGAAAGGACCCTGGCACATTGGTACTTTGTCCATTACAGCAGACAGGGAGTCTCTACAACAGTCCTCTAAAACTGCCCAACACACCAGCCTACCCGCCATACAGAAAGGTGCTGGAAAAAGACCATAAGACAAAGGAGCAGAAGTAGGCCATTCGGCCCATCGAGTCTGCTCCGCCATTTTATCATGAGCTGATCCATTCTCCTATTTAGTCCCACTCCCCCGCCTTCTCACCATAACCTTTGATGCCCTGGCTACTCAGATACCTATCAATCTCTGCCTTAAATACACCCAATAACTTGGCCTCCACTGCTGCCCATGGCAACAAATTCCATAGATTCACCACCCTCTGACTAAAAAAATTTCTTCACATTTCTGTTCTGAATGGGCGCCCTTCAATCCTGAAGTCATGCCCTCTCGTACTAGACTCCCCCATCATGGGAAACAACTTTGCCACATCCACTCTGTCCATGCCTTTTAACATTTGAAATGTTTCTATGAGGTCTCCCCTCATTCTTCTAATCTCCAAGGAATACAGTCCAACAGCGGACAAACTTTCCTCATATGTTAACCCTCTCATTCCTGGAATCATTCTAGTGAATCTTCTCTGTACTCTCTCCAACGTCAGCACATCCTTTCTTAAATAAGGAGACCAAAATTGTCCACAGTACTCCAAGTGAGGTCTCACCAGCGCCTTATAGAGTCTCAACATCACATCCCTGCTCCTATACTCTATTCCTCTAGAAATGAATGCCAACATTGCATTCGCCTTCTTCACTACTGACTCAACCTGGAGGTTAACTTTAAGGGTATCCTGTACGAGGTCTCCCAAGTCCCGTTGCATCTCAGAACTTTGAATCCTTTCCCCATTTAAATAATAGTCTGCCCGTTTATTTTTTCTGCCAAAGTGCATAACCATACACTTTCCAACATTGTACTTCATTTGCCACTCTCTGCCCATTCTTCCAATCTATCCAAGTCTCTCTGAAGACCATGAAGAATCCCACCCATCCTGCTCATGGATTATTTGTCCCACGCTGATCAGGGAAAAGGCTACGCAGCATCCACACCAGGACCACTAGACTCAAAAACAGTTAGTTCCCCAGGCTGATCTACACCTCCACCCGTTAACCCACCCCACCGTCCCCCATCACCACTACACACACGTCACCTAGCATCACCGTACATGCTTACAGTCAATCAATGTTTATTTGTACACTGCTTTTTGTAGGATGCTTTTATATTTATTGTGTTTTTATTGTGTTCTTTATGCTTATTGTGTGTGTCTTTTATATCAGACACACAATAAGCATAAAGAACACAAGATGTAATCTGCAGTAACAATCATTTTGTTCTCCTTTACACTCGTACACTGAAGAATGACAATAAGTATCTTGAATCTTACTTTGTTTTGTGCTGAGGAAAGGTCACTTGGCTCACCTGGTCTATGCTGGTGTCTTAGCTGCTCGAGAGCCTTCTCCTCACCTACATCCGAAGACTAGCTCTAGTTTTATTTATCACATATACATCGAAGCATATAGTGAAATGTGTCACTTACATCAGATCAAATCAGTGAATGTTGTGTTGGGCAGGTTTCAAAATCAGAATCCGGTTTATTATCACCGGCATGTGTCATGAAATTTGTTAACTTAGCAGCAGCAGTTCAATGCAATACATAATATACGAGAAAAAATAATAATAATAAATAAGTAAATTAATTACAGGATATGTATATTGAATAGATTTCAAAACGTACAAAAACAGAAATACTGTATATTTTTTTAAAAATGAGGTGGTGTCCAAGGGTTTAATGTCCATTCAGGAATCGGATGGCAGAGGGGAAGAAGCTGTTCCTGAATCACTGAGTGTGTGCCTTCAGGCTTCTGTATCTCCTACCTGATGGTAACAGTGAGAAAGGGGCATGCCCTGGGTACTGGAGATTCTTAATAATGGACTCTCCTTTCTGAGACACTGCTCCCCGAAGATGTCCTGGGTACTTTGTAGGCTAGTGCCCAAGATGGAGCATACTAGAGTTACAACTTTCTGCAGCTTCTTTCGGTCCTGTGCAGTAGCCCCTCCATATCAGACAGTGATGCAGCCTGTCAGAATGTTCTGCACGGTACAACTATAGAAGTTTTTTAGCGTATTACTTCCAGCACCAACATAGCATGCCCACAACTTACTAATCATAACCAATACATCTTTGGACTGTGGGAGGAAACTGGAGCACCTGGAGGAAACCCACATGGTCGCAGGGAGAACATACAAACTCCTTACGGAGAGCGGAGGGTGCTGTAAAAGTTTTATGCCAACCGCTACACCACTGTGCCATCCTGTTTAAATTTAAAAACTCATCATTCTGTCCCTTTGCCATATTTCTCTTCCGTTAATCTCTTACATTTGTCTAAACCACCCCTAGCAGTGCTAGGTTCTCTTGGAGTTTACAACAAAATTCTGCTGACTGATTTATCAGCTATGTTGTTTGATGTTGTGTTTGTGACCACCTGTTTGTTGCCTTGCTGCTCTCTGCTGGCTATAAGTGGCACTGCGATTATCTTCAAAAAAAAAAGTCCGTAAGGTAAAGGTGTTCCAGAATTCAGATCCTGCGAGAGTCATGGGGTAATAGAGTCATAGAACACACAGCACCAAAACAGGCCCTTTTTTACTGAACGTCAGTAAGACCTAAGAACTGATTGTGGATTTCAGAAAGGGTAAGATGAGAGAACACACACCAGTTCTCATAGAGAGATCAGAAGTGGAAAGAGTGAGCAATTTCAAGTTCTTGGGTGTCAATATCTCTGAGGATCTGTCCTGGGCCCAATATGTCAACGCAGCTACAAAGGTACAACAGCAGCTATATTTCTTTAGAGTTTGAGGAGATTTGGTATGTCATCAAAGACACTTGCAAATTTCTATAGATATATTGTGGAGAGCATTCTAACTACATCACCATCTGGTATGGGATGGGGGTTCTATGCAAAGTCAAAATAAGCTGCAGAACATTGTAAACTTAGTCAGCTCCATCATAGGCACTAGCCTCCATAGTATCCAGGACATCTTCAAGGAGCGATGCCTCAAAAAGGCAGCATCCACCATTAAGGATCCTCAACAGCTAGGTCATAACTTCTTCTCATTGTTACCATTGGGAAGGAGGTACAGAAGCCTGAAGGGACACACACAATGATTTAGCAACAGCTTCTTCCCCTCTGCCACCTGATTTCTGAATGGACATTGAACCCATTAACACTACCTCACTACTTTTTTATTTCTATTTTTGCACTACTTACTTAATTTAACTATTTAATATGTACATATCTACTATAATTCATGCTTTTTTCCATTATTATGTATTACATTGTACTGCTGCTGCAAAGACAATAAATTTCACAACATAGTTCAGTGATATTGAACCTGAATTGGATTCTGATTCTGAATGATGCTGAAGGAAGGGAGATATATTCCCAGTTTGGGATAGTATGGGACTTGGAGGAGAATATTCAGCTGGAGGTGTTCCTGTAGACAATAGACAATAGGTGCAGGAGTAGGCCATTCGGCCCTTTGAGCCAGCATCACCATTCACTGTAATCATGGCTGATCATCCACAATCAGTACCCTGTTCCTGCCTTCTCCCCATATCCCTCGACCACGCTATCTTTAAGAGGTCTATCTAACTCTTTCTTGAAAGAATCCAGAGAATTGGCCTCCACTGCCTTCTGAGGCAGAGCATTCCACAGATCCACAACTCTCTGGGTGAAAAAGTTTTTCCCCAACTCCGTTCTAAATGGCCTTCCCCTTATTCTCAAATTGTGGCCTCTGGTTCTGGACTCCCCCAACATCGGGAACATGTTTCCTGCCTCTAGCGTGTCCAATCCCTTAATAATCTTATGTTTCAATCAGATTCCCTCTCATCCTTCTAAATTCCAGTGTATACAAGCCCAGTCGCTCCAATCTTTCAACATATGACATTCCTGCCATCTCTGGAATTAACCCAGTGAACCTACGCTGCACTCCCTCCATAGCAAGAATATCCTTCCTCAAATTTGGAGACCAGAACTGCACACAATACTCCAGGTGGGGCCTCACCAGGGCCCTGTACAACTGCAGAAGGACCTCTTTGCTCCTATACTCAACTCCCCTTGTTATGAAGGCCAACATGCCATTAGTTTCTTCACTGCCTGCTGTACCTGTATGCTTACTTTCAGTGACTGATGAACAAGGACACCCAGATCTCGTTGTACTTCCCCTTTTCCTAACTTGACACCATTCAGATAGTAATCTACCTTCCTGTTCTTGCCACCAAAGTGAATAACCTCACACTTATCCACATTAAACTGCATCTGCTATGCATCTGCCCACTCACCCAACCTGTCCAAGTCACCCTGCATTCTCATAACATCCTCCTTACATTTCACACTGCCACCCAGCTTTGTGTCATCTGCAAATTTGCTGATGTTACTTTTAATCCCTTCAACTAAATCATTAATGTATATTGTAAATAGCTGTGGTCCCAACACCGAACCTTGCGGTACCCAACTAGTTACTGCCTGCCATTCTGAAAAGGACCTGTTAATCCCTACTCTTTGTTTTCTGTCAGCCAGCCAATTTTCTATCCATGTCAGTACTCTGCCCCCAATACCATTTGCTCTAATTTTGCCCACTATCCTCCTATGTGGGACCTTATCAAAGGCTTTCTGAAAGTCTAGGTACACTACATCTGGCTTTCCCATGTCCATTTTCATAGTTACATCCTCAAAAAATTCCAGAAGATTAGTCAAGCATGATTTCCCCTTCGTAAATCCATGCTGACTCTGACCTATCCTGCCACTGCTATCCAAATATGCCGCTATTTCATCTTTTATAATTGACTTCAGCGTCTTTCCCACCACTGGTGTCAGGCCAACCGGTCTATAATTCCCTATGTTCTTTCTTCCTCCTTTCTTAAAAAGTAGGATAACATTAGTTACCCTCCAATCCACAGGAACTGATCCTGAATCTATAGAACATTGGAAAATAATTACCAATGCATCCACGATTTCCAGAGCCACCTCCTTAAGTACCCTGGGATGCAGACCATCAGGCCCTGGGGATTTATCAGCCTTCAGTCCCATCAGTTTACCCAACACCATTTTCTGCCTGATGTGAATTTCCTTCAGTTCCTCTGTTACCCTAGGTCCTCTGGCCACTATTACACCTGGGAGATTGTTTGTGTCTTCCCTAGTGAAGATAGATCCAAAGTACCTGTTCAGCTCAACATGGTCCTTCAGGAGCTGAACCTGGACACACTTTCCACATTTGTAGCAGCCAGAGACACCATCAATGTCCCTGACCTCCCACATCATGCAACATCACAGTGAATCAGTTGACCTGCCACTTCACCACTTCTCACCCTCTCCAACTGTGGCATAGTCTCCTCCCTCAGCCTCCTCGCTGAAGACTCTCGAGGCAAAGACTCACACTTTTCTCACAAGGCACTTCCCTCGACAAGGCCGCTCTCCTAGAGCAAACCTTGATTGTATTGGCTGATATTTTGACTAATTCGTTTCACTTGTCGCACCTCGGCCAACCTTGAGCGTTTGTGTTGCAGGCTGGTTCCGACAGAAGGAAGGGAGATATATTCCCAGTTTGGGATAGTATGGGACTTGGGGGGGAACATTCAGATGGAAGTGTTCCTGTGGAGCTGGAGCATTTAGTTTATTCATTTTTAATTTATTTAGAGATACAGTGTGGAACAGACCCTTCCAGCCCAGCGACCCACCTGTTTAACGCTCGTCTAATCACTGTACAATTTACAATCACCAACTAACCTACCAACCTGTACGTCTTTGGACTGTGGGAGGAAACCCGTGGGAAGTGCGTGCAAACACCTTACAGGCGGTACTGGAATTGAACCCTGGAACGGCCCAAGCTGTAATAGCATCACACTAACCGCTATCTACTATAGCGCCCCAAGGCTGCATTACGCTGTGACCCTTTGGTTGCATAGAGTAATGCAGCAGTGACACCGGCCACTCGGCCTGACACATCCATGCTCATCCCATTTGGCCCATATTCCTCTAAGCCCCTCCTATCCGTGTACCTGTCCAAAAGTCTGCTCAGTGTTGTCATGGTACCTGCCGAGGGTTACAGCCTCAGCCAGCTCCGTCACGAGCGCTAACCTCCCCAACATCGTGGACGTCTACAACCTTGCACTCAACGTCAGCAAGACCAAGGAATTGTTCGTGGACTTCAAGAAGTGGAGGTCTGGAGAAAGCACACCAGTTCTAATTGAGGGGCCAGCAATGGAAAGGGTGAGCAGCTCCAAGTTCCCGTCAACTTCTCAGAGGATCGTCCATGACAGGTGTCAATGACACTGAAGCTGATTCTGATGTGGAATCCTTGTGTAGTCTTCTTTGTTTACGCAATGCTAGCAGACCTCTCTACACAATGGACATGGGTCCAAAGCAGTACAACCTCTGCACCCATGTGGGTCAGCAGGGTACAATATCAAGGACTATTAATAGACTCATCAATCCATAAAGCTTAGATATGCAAGCAGAAGAGATTTAGTCTAATTGAGCATCATGTCCAGCAAAGACATTGTGGGCCGAAGGGCCTGTTCCTGTGTTGTACTGTTCTGTGTTCAATGTTCTATAGCAATCCAGCATTAGCTACGGACCAGAATGAGGACAAACCAGAGACCTTCCTTCTCCTTTAGCAGCGGTAATTATTTGGGGGATGGAAGGGGGAGAGATGGGCTGATATTATGCTGATAGGAGGAAAGTATAGGGGGATGTCAGAGTTTTTTTTAACACAGAGAGTGGTGGTGTGTAGAACACCCTGGGCAAATACATTAGGGACATTTAAGAAACCCTTTGATAGGCACATGGATGACAGAAAAATGGAAGGCTATGTAGGAGGGAAGGATTAGATTGATCTTAGAGTAGGTTAAAATGGTGGTACAATATTGTGGGCAGAAGGAACTTACTGTTCTGTACCTTTCCATGTTGTGTGTTCTATGACGTATGAGGAGCATCTGATGGCTCTAGACCTGTATTCACTGGGGTTATAAGAATGAGGGGAAAATCTCATTGCAACCTATTGATATTGAAAGATTTGGATAGTGTGGATATGGAGAGGATATTGCCAATAATGGGGAAGTCTTAAGAGCAGGGGGCTCTTAAGGGAGTCAAGGGATGTCCATTTAGAACGGTGATGAGGAAAAATTTCTTTAACCAGAGGGTGGTGAATCTGTGGAATGCTTTGCCACAGAAGGCCGTGCAGACCAAGTCATTGAGTATACTTAGAGGCGTCAAAGGTTATAGGGAGATGGCAGGAGAATGGGGTTGAGAGAGATAGTAAATCAGCCATGATGGAATGGCGGAGCAGACTTGATGGGCTGAATGGCCTCATTCTGCTCCCATGTCTTATGGTGCTATAAGAGAGCCAGGTGTGATCGATTTCCTGACTGGCTGCTGCTTTTGCAATGCCTGGGCCCACTGCTCAGATCATCAAGTCATTCAAATCACTGAATTTCAAAGCTGAGATTTTATTCTTGCGTCCTCCTTAGGGAGCCTGAATCAGCCCTACGTGAAGGGGGAAAGTGCAGGAGCTGGGACAATGTCTGAGCCACAAGGTGAGTAACTGTCCATTCCTCCAACATTATTTATGTATTTATTCAGCATGGTTAACAGACCCTTCCAGCCCAACGAGCCCACGGCACCCAATTACACCCATGTGACTAATTAACCTATTAACTGCCCATCTTTGGGATGTGGATGAAACCGGAGGACTTGGAGGAAGCCCACACACTCACAGGGAGAACATACAAATTCCTGACAGACAGTGGCAGAATTGAACACAGTTCACTGGAGTTGTGATATCGTGATGCTACTTGCTGTCCCTGTAAAGTATCATTCAGAATTCCCAAACAACAGAGAATATTCATTTTTCCCACTTTTAGTTCCATTCATTCCCATGTTTCTTTAGTTTCGTGCACATGGACCATCTCCCAAATCCTGCCTTCAGCTTTTGAGTTAACTGAATCTCTCTTCCTTGCTGCTGATCACCACTGGCTGACATCATCACATCAGTCCATCACCATGGCTGACATCAGATCATCAACATGGCTGACATCAGCACATCAGACCATCACCGTGGCTGACATTAGATCATCACCATGGCTGACATCAGCACATCAGTCCATCACCATGGCTGACATCAATAGACAATAGGTGCAGTAGGCCATTCGGCCCTTCAAGCCAACACTGCCATTCATTGTGATCATGGCTGATCATCCACAATCAGTACCCCGTTCCTGCCTTCTCCCCATATCCCTTGACTCCACTATCATTAAGAGCTCTATCTAACTCTTCCTTGAAAGCATCCAGAGAATTGGCCTCCACTGCCTTCTGAGGCAGAGCATTCCACAGATCCACAACTCTCTGGGTGAAAAAGTTTTTCCTCAACTCCATTCTAAATGGCCTACCCCTTATTCGCAAATTGTGGCCTCTGGTTCTGGACTCCCCCAACACCGGTTAGCCTGACGTCGACGGTGGGAAAGATGCTGGAGCACGTCATCAGACCACCACCATGGCTGACATCATCACATCAGACCACCACCACCATGGCTGACATCAACACATCAGTCCATCACCATGGCTGACATCATCACATCAGACCACCACCATGGCTGACATCATCACATCAGACCACCACCATGGCTGACATCATCACATCAGACCACCACCACCATGGCTAACATCAACACATCAGACCACCACCATGGCTGACAACATCACATCAGTCCACCACCATGGCTGACATCATCACATCAGACCACCACCATGGCTGACATCATCACATCAGACCACCACCATGGCTGACATCTCAGCACACTACAGCAGAAGCAGGCCTTTTGGTTACAGCTGATTGCTTTTCCCTCTCAACCCCATTCTACTATCTTTTCCCCATAACCTTTGACTACCTTACTAATTAAGTACCCACCAAACTCCACTTTATACAGTCTATAAAATGTATAGACACCCCCCCCAAGGAAGTTTTCATGTTTTACAACATTAAATCATAGTGGATTTAATTTGGCTTTTTTGACACTGATTGACAGAAAAAAGCTTTTCTGTCAAAGTGAAAACAGACCTCTACTAAGTGATCTAAATTACTTACAAATATAAAACACAAAATAATTGATTGCCTAAGTATTCACCACCCCCTGCCCCACTTTAATATGACACAACAAATCATTACTGGTGCAGACAATTGGTTTAAGAAGTCACATAATTAGTTAAATGGAGGTCTGTTTTTGGAGACCTGTGTACAGTCAAGGTGTTTCAACTGATTGTAGTGAAAATACACCTATACCTGGAAGGTCCAACTGCTGGTGAGTCAGTATCCTGGCAAAAACTACACCATGACAACAAAAGAACACTCCAAGCAACTCTGTGTAAAGGTTATTAAAAACCACAAGTCAGGAGATGGATACAAGAAAATTTCCAAATCGTTGAATATCCCTTGGAGTACAGTGAAGTCAATCATCAAGAAATGGAAAGAATGTGGCACAGCTGTACATCTGCCTACAGCAGGCTGTCCTCAAAAACTGATTGACCATGCAAGAAGGGGACAAGTGTGGGAGGCCACTAAAAGACTGATGATAACTCTGGAGGAGTTACAAGCTTCAGTGTCTGAGATGGGAGAGACTGCGCATACAACAACTGTTGCCCAGGTGCTTCACCAGTCGCAGCTTTATGGAGAGTGGCAAAGAAAAAGCCACTGTTGAAAAAAAAACTCATAAAATCTCAGCTAGAGTTTGCCAGAAGGCACGTGGGAGATTCTGAAGTTAGCTGGAAGAAGGTTCTATGGTCTGATGAAACCAAAACTGAGCTTTTTGGCCATCAGACTAAATGCATAAGCCAAACACCGCACATCATCAAAAACACACCATCCCTACCATGATGCATGGTGGTGGCTGCATCATGCTGTGGGGATGCTTCACTGCAGCAGGCCCTGGAAGACTTCTGAAGGTAGAGGGTAAAATGAATGCAGCAAAACACAGGGGAATCCTGGAGGAAAACCTGATGCAGTCTGCAAGAGAACTGCAACTTGGGAGATTTGTTTTCCAGCAAGACAATGACCGCAAGTATAAAGCCAAAGCTAAACTGGAATGGCTTAAAAACAACAAAGTTAATGTCTGGAACTGGCCAGGTCAGAGTCTAGACCTCAATCCAATTGAGAATTTGTGGCTGGGCTTGTAAAGATGAAAGGGGAAAATTGCAGTGTCCAGATGTGCAAAGCTGATAGAGACCTATCCACACAACAGTGGCTTTCTCTTTGCCATCTCAGCACTGAAGCTTGTAACTCCTTCAGATTTGTCACAGGTCTCTTGGCTGTTCCCTCACTAGTTCCCTTCTTGCACTGTCACTCCATTTTTTTGAGGACAGCCTGCTGTAGGCAGATTTACAGCTGTGCCATATTCTTTCCATTTCTTGATGATTGACTTATCTGTATTTCAAGAGATATTCAGTGACTTGGAAATTTTCTTGTATCATCTCCTGACTTGTGCTTTTCAATAACCTTTTCGCAGAGTTGCATGGAGTGTTCTTTTGTCTTCATGGTGTAGTTTTTGCCAGGATACTGACTCACCAGCAGTTTAGAGCTTACAGATACAGGTCACCTTGACTGCACACAGGTCTCCAGAAACAGATCTCCATTTAACTAATTTTGTGACTTCTATGAACAATAGGCTGCACCAGTGATGATTTCGTGGTGTTAAAGGAGGGGCGGGGTGGATACTTTTGCAATCAATTATTTTGAGTTTTATATTTGCAATTAATTTAGATCAGTTCGTAGAGATCTGTTTCCATTTGGACACAAAAGAGCCTTTTTCTGTTGATCAAAGTCAAAATAGGCCAGATTAAATCCACAGTGATTCAATGTTGTAAAACAATAAAACATGAAAAATTCCCCGGGAGGGGGGTGGCGTGTGAATACTTTTTATAAGCACTGTATACGGCAAATGACTTGGCCTCCACTGCCATCTATGGCAATGAATTGCACAGATTCACCCCCCTCTGGTTTGAAGGTCCTGTTTTGCAGTGTTAAAACATAGTGGAGCACAGTTTAGGGCCAGTTTTACAGAAGTGACAGAAACCTATTGAAGAAGGTTCCCCTTTCATTTGCCTTCACTTCCAATGAAGTAGGGGGAAAGAAGAATGCATGTAAAAGAGTTTTGAATTTACTTTGAAAAAATAAAAACAGTGGCTCAACTCGCCTAGACAATTTGATTCTCTCGCTGACCCACAAGTTCTCATTGATCATTAGAAAGTCCATTGGCCGTATTTGCCCAGTGAAACTTCAGTCAGTACTTTGTTTTGAATTTGGCAAGAGATTTAGAAGAGCAAAATGCTTAAGATGTGCAACTTGTCTTTCTAATTCCATACACACGTGTTTATAAACATAACTTTCAGTTATTTCCTGACAATTGACCCACATAGTTCCAGTGTATCTGTGTTCATAGAAAACAGAACTCTACAGCACAGTACAAGCCCTTCAGCCCATGATATTGTGCCAACCTTTTAATCTACTCCAGATCAATCTAACCCTTCCCTCCTACATAGCATCCATTTTCCTTTCACCCATGTTCCTAATGAAGAGTCTCTTGTGTCCCTGTTGTATCTGCCTCTACCACCACCTCGGCAGAGCATTTCACGGACCCATCACTCTCTGTGTAAAAAAAACTTACTTCGGACATCCCTCTCCAATACTTTCCTCCAATCACCTTAAAATATGCCCTCTCGTATTAGCCATTTTCACCCTGGAGGAAAAACAGTGCTGGCTGTCCATTCTATCTATTGCTTCTTCTCGGCTTACATAACTCTACATCTCATCCTCATTTGCTCCAAAGAGAAAAGCCTTAGCTTGCTCAACCTTTCTTTATAAGACATGTTCCTCTAATCCGGGCAGTATCCTGGTAAATCTCCTCTGCACCCTCCCTAAAGCTTCCACATCCTTCCCACAATGATGCAACCAAAACTGATCGCTGGTTCATACTGTAATATTTCTTGTGTCCCTTATTATCTAACATCTAATTAAATGAATGTTACAACTATTGTAATGGAATTACTACCTGCTTACAGGAAACATCTGAACACCTCATTCAGCCAATGAAGAGTTTCATCATTTTTTGGACTTTTCCTTCTCCTTCTGGTCATCTGCAGGTTCTGGATCTTTCCTTGCATGTCCATTTTTTTTTATTTTTAAGCTCATCTTCATCAATACTTAATGTTTTATTTTTCTGATTGAATCTTGGTTGGTTTGACTTTACGTTCTAAATATTTGTAACCTGAGATATCCACAGCTGTTATTCTGTACACATTGAAATGCTGTGGTCTTCTCTGTTCCTCCTCAGACCTATTCTTCAATGAGTGAAAACCTTCCTCAGGTGGGAACTGGTGACTTGGTTTCTTTATAAATAGTTCACAGTCCTCTAGCCCAGTAATCCAATAACTCTAAAGTACTTGCCTCCCTTACTTTTACCAAATTTACTTGTGTCTGTTCAGTCAAAACAATTGGTGAACAGACTGAGAAACCAAGACCTAAGTTCTCTAAATTTTGCTCACAACTCTCTGTCCTGGCGATCTTCCCTCTACACTCTCAGTCCTGACGCAAGGTCTCAACCTGGAACGTTGAACATTTCTTCACCTCCACAAATGCTACCTGAGCTGCTGAGTTGCTCCATCGATGCTCCAAGTTCTGCTTAGTTTGCCTGGAAAGACAAAAGTCTACACTGATGGGTCTAAGTACGTTTGAATGTAAGGATTGTTATAAAGCCAAGCAGCCTGAAAACAAGTTGTCCAACCCACTATCTCCATACTGGCCATCAACCACCCATTTTACACTAATCCTACATTGGTGGTGATTGCCCATCATGTCCAACGATGACAGGAAACCTGTGCGGGGGAGTTTTTAAACATGGAAAAGCTATTGCATTGGGGCAGTTTCACTTTCTCAACGTCAGAAGTCCGGGTCCAGTGGTACGAATGGTCGTCACAACTGGGGTCTTCCTTGGTTGCAGTCGGTGACCACGACTTCTTCTGTGCCTTATCATTCCTTTCACTCTCCATGAAACGTTGCAGGACCCCCTTCCTGGCCGTTGGATCTCACTGTTAGTCTCTTGCACCCGGTCTGCCAGAGCTAACCTGCATGCTAGGACAGGCATGTCCCTATCTCACTGGGGTATCAGGCCCTCCACCTCCCCTCACCTGGCCCACCAGTTGAAGTATTGTACCAGGGTGTGGCTGCTGTCCCATGCAAGCGGCTACTTGGAGCCACAGGTGAGAGCTGAGTGGTGGGGACCAAAAGGGAGTGAGCTGTTCTAGATTGGACACGACAAGGCCCTTCACCAGAGGTGCTACCCCTGCATGGATGTCCCATAAGCCCCAACCCTACATGAATCCCATTTTATTCTCCCTACTTTCTCATCAACTCCCCCTCCACCAGCTTCCACATCCCTCCTATGAAGAGACCACAACTGAGCACAATACTCCTAAATGTAGTCTAACCACAGCTTTATAAAACTACATTACCTCACTGGTCTTGAACTCAATCCCCGGACTAATGAAGGCCAACACACCATATGCCTTCTTAACCTCTATCAACTTCTGCTGCAACGTCGAGGGATCTATGGACTTGGACGCAAAGATCCCTCTGTTCCTCAACAGTGCTGAGAATCCTGCCATTAATCCTGTACTCATTTTTCCAGATTGAACCCCATCTGCCACCTCTCAGCCCAATTCTGAATCCTGTCAAATTCCTGTTGTAACCTATGACAGCTTCTACACGATCCACAACGCCACCATCCTCCGTGACCAATGATTTGGCAAAGTGAAGAGCCTCAGTGGCTATTTGTCTATGGTAGCGATGAACAATAAATGTGGGGTTCTGAAGATCAGCCAAGGATTTCACACCAGCAACACAGGATGAAGAGTAGTCGCATTGCAAAACTGAGTGTGCACACAGTTTAAAATTCATGGTAGATTCCTTTTTAGGAGCATGGAAAAGTACAGCTCAGAAACAGGCCCTTTGGCCCAACTAGTTTGTGCTGAACCATTTAAACTGCCTAGTCCCAGACCATAGCCCTCTGTATTCCTCTCATCTGTGTACCTACCCAAACTCCTCTTAAACGTGGAAATTGGGCACCACTTGCGCTGGGAGCTCATTCCACACTCTCACGACCCTTAGAGTGAAGTAGTACCTTTTCATGTTCTCCTTTCACCCTTAACCCATGACCTCCAGCCCCTTAACCCATGACCTCCAGCTGTAGTCCCACCCAACCTCAGTGAGATTTCCTATGGAGGAAAAGATTCAAACAGGACCACCAACCTAAAAAAAACTTAAGCAAAACATTCCAGAATACTTAAACAGAAAATACTGCAACTATTCAGCAGGTCAGGTAGCATCCGTGTAGAATGAAACAGTTAATATTTCAGATCAGTGACCTATCATCACTCAAGTCTACCAATTGATTTTAAGACAAGTGATTTGACTGAAAATTAATTAAAGTAACCCTGGGCCAGCAGAGGTTTACAAGGCTCATCCAAATTGGCTAGCAGTCTCAGTAGGCTTGACTGTGTATCTGGGGGAAGTAGATGGAAGAAGTCAAGGTTACAGACGGTGATCTCTGATTCTAGTATGCTGTTGCAATAAACCACAGTAATCTCAGCAACTACAATAAGATACAAGCATACGTGGACTATAAGCAGCAATTCCGCATGCAGATTACAGACTCGAACAAGGTAGCAGATGGTTTAATCAGAATGGGTTGACCCCAGTTACAATGTACAATGGGCTCATTATGAAAAAAGCGGGTAAGGAGGCGCAAGGGTGTGGGATACAATTAGGCTTTGTTTCTCCGGACGTGCCTGCCCTGTTCACCGTGATCTATGTGCTCTGTTTTGGTTGAACTTTGCTGCAGCTGAGAGGAGCCTCCTGGAGTCACAGCCAGAGAAGCCGGCAGCAGATAATGCAAATCCGGTCTAGATCACCGTGTTGAAAGCAACAGCCTTTACCTGGAGACCAACCTCTGTTTAAAATGTGTCTTTTCTTAATTTATTTAAAGTAAATTGGAACGTTGTTACTTAAAGTCATTTACATCTGTGTTAGACTAGGTATGAAAATAGTGGGTAGACTATGTACAATGTTGGTGTAGGTTCCACGTTAGAAGTAATGGACAATGGGAAAGTGGTTTGGATTGGAGAAACTCAGCAAGATCTGCAGCTCGCTTAAAGCATGTAGTTTCAAGATTTCTTTCTGATGTTTTATAAAATACTAGCATTAACTGATGCAGTAGCAGGGAAGAGGGTGAATGTGAAGGGATGCCATTCAAATGAACATTTTGCATTGGTTTACGTAGATCAGAGATGGTGACTGAAATAAACTAACGATGGCATTGGCCTGTCCTTCAAACCATTTTACAACTCTTCGTATATGCAAAAGTATGCCTGTCTAAAAGAGCCTCTAAGAGGCCACTGTTGTATGTGCCTCCACCATCATGCCTGGCACCCACCACTCTCTGTGTAAAAATAACTTATCCCGCACATCTTTGAACTTGCCCCTTCTCACCTTAAACACATGCCTTCTAGAACATAGAATGTTACAGCACAGAACAAGCCTCTTGGTCTAGACTGTTGTGCTGGCCTTATTACCTACCTTAAGGTCAAGCTAGCCCTTCCCTCCCCCTGTAGCCCTCCATTTTTCTATTATCCATGTGCCTATCTAAGAGTCTGTTAAATGCCTCTAATGTCTCTGCCTCTACCACCACCCCGGTAGCATGTTCCACACACACACCATTCTCTGTGTAAAATAACATAATAGTATTACACATTTTGAGCTCAGGTTCTGGGGGAAAGCAGCTGAAAGTAATCAGTGACAGAAGAACTCAGTGAACAAGATCTATGAAACGTTCCATGTGTAAAACCCCCGAGTCCTTCCCTCATCTCAGATATTGAGATCAAGCCATCGAAAGCTGAACTTTACAAGCAATAGTCAGGAGCTGCCATGGATTACAAACTGCACACTAAATACCAACAGATAGTGCAAACGTTGCATCTGCCTGCTAAATCCTGCAATAATAACCTCGCCTGAATTATTGCTTCAAATTTTACATGACTGATAGGGTGCACCTTCAGAAGAGCAGCGTAGAAAGCAGTTTCCTTGTGTATATATTTTCCAAAAGACTGTGTTCAGCACTTACTCTATGAGTGGTTGGGCAATTAGCTTGGATCAGAGCCTGCTGCATTCGATGTGAATATCAATCAGTTCCCACCACCAAAGGACATAAACCACCACACCGTGCAAATACTAGCACACAATTTATCATGTGTAAAGACTTGAACCTGCTGCTATGTGTTCCCCTTGAGTTTTGTTAGAGAGACAATCTACATTAATTCTGATTTCTCCTACACTTTCTGCAGCTATCATATTTACATTTTTTATTGGGGGGGAATGTTTGCCAATTTAAAGGAAAGGACTTAAGGGCACGTGCAAAGTTGTAGCTAAAAGGCACTGCTGTGCTAACGATCCCTCAGAGTACAAATCAGGAACACAGCGTGAGAATAGGCCGCTTATTCCCTCATCTCTTGCTCATTCAATGAGACGATGCCTCATTTGTGACTGATCCCGGCGTACCTGTCTTTGTCCTCCATACCTTTGCTTAGCAATAAAATAGCAATCTCAGATTTAGAGATAACAGTAAGACCATAAGGATTAGGCCATTCGTCCTATCAAGTCTGTTCTGCCTCTGCATTACAGCTGACTCCAGAAGCAGGTTTATTATCACTGACGTGCTGTGAAATTTGTTATTTTGCTGCAACAGGGAGGGCAGTACAATAAATTAAAAAAAATAGTAAATCAGAATAAGAAATACAGTGCAACTGGTTAACTGGGACACATCAAGACCAGTACATTTTAGTCCATTCAAGCGGTTGCCCCAATTAGCTGACGTTTCATGGAAATTTAGTTAAAAAGTTATTAAAAAAAAGACAAACTGAGTAACAAATTATGAATTTAAATGAAGTAAAAACAAGTTTGAACTCTACCGATAGTACTACAGTACTATAAAATTGTGCATTAGTTCCTAATAGTTATCAAGGGAGGAATTCATCCAGTGTACGCAATGAACAAAATCAGCGCAGGCACCCAGTGCAGATAATGGACTACCTTCATAAAATGCTTTAGATGATTGCATCCTCTGAATCTTCATTTTCATTGTCGATACCTTCCAATTCTTCTTACTTCCTAACTTGTTGAAGTAGTGAAATCGTTTCATTTTGCCCAGCCATTTCTGGCATCTCCGAGCCTGAATACTTGAAACCACAGTGAGCAAAATGGTTAATTGTCTTACTGCTTATTTCCCACTGAGTGTCAATGACAGAAATCACTGATTTTTGAACACAACACATGTAGCTGACGCTATAAGCATGATGTAGTCTAACGGCCACACGAGTGCACGCGACTGATACTAGTTAGAACCTGTTCAGTAAGAGTCTCCTGCCCCAATTAAGTGGTGTGGTGTCCTAAACAAATGAAGGGAATCCCCTCAGTTTTCTTCTTCAGTTTTTGTCCCTTAAGAGCTGTCCCAAATAAATGATTGTCTGATTAACCTTTGGCCCGATTAACCAGAATCCAGTGCCTATATTTTTAAAATTGAATTCAATAAGTAGTGCAAGGAGAGAGCAAAAATAGTGAGGCAGTGTTCATGGGTTCACTGTCCGTTCAGAAATCTGATAGTGGATAGGAAGAAGCTGTTCCTAAACGTAGTGTTGAATATATATTATCCTTCTCAACCCCATTCACCTGCCTTCTCCCCATAACCTTCGATGCCCTGACTAATCAAGAACCTGCTTTAAATATACCCAGTGACTTGGTCTCCACAGCAGTGTGTGACAGTGAATTCGGAATACCAATCAAGATGGCATCCATGGCCTTCGGTGGCCAGCAGTTTGAGACCTTTGTCACTTTCAGCCCATCTAGCCCATGCCGAACCTAGAGAACAAATTAACAACATTGCTGGGTGCATTTCAAATAGAGAAAGCAGACGGTAAATGATTGAAGTTTTTGCACCCAGACCATAATTGGGCGGTACAGTAGCGTGGTGGTTAGCACAACGTCTTGCGCTACAGATGACCCAGGTTCAATCGCCGCCTGTAAGGAGTTTGTATGTTCTACCCATGACCATCTAGGTTTCTTCCCACAGTCCAAAGATATACCGGTTGGTAGGTTAATTGGTCTTTGTAAATTGTCCCATGATTAGGCTCGTGTTAAATCGAGGGTTGGGCGGTGAGGCTCGAAGGCCTGGAAAGGCCCTATTCCATGCTGTATCTCAATAAAAATTTTAAAAAATAACTAAGTAAGCCCTCCGTGCCTCTCCCATCCATGTACTTACCCAAATTTCCCTTAAGTGTTGAAATCGAGCCCACGTCCACGGCTTCAAATGGCAGCTTGTTCCACACTCTCACCACCCTGTGTGAAGAAGTTCCCCTTAAATATGTCACCTTTAACCCACGACATGAGCAGCCTAATTCATACAGTGCCCAGCCTGACAGGAATCATTATAGATGACTTTTGTTTGTATTGTCTACCCTTATATAAACATTGTCCTTTACCTTACCAGCAAGTCGATATCAGATCCTGTAAGCTTCGGTGTTTTAGTAAAACTCTAACTCCTCAAAAACATGATTGCCTTTGCATTTCGGCCTTAAAGTTAATTTCCGAACACCGCCCCTCCCATCCTGCCACCCCAGAATGACACTCACTTTGGGTGCCCCAGTCAGAACAAAGCAAATGCTTGAAAACCGTACTGCCCATGCTGAGCTGTTTGCTGACTTCGCGAACGGCAGCAGCAAGCAATAGAGGATTGGGAACGTCCACAGAGCCTCCCCATCTCATTTGTAGCACCATGGAGCCAGTAACTCTTGCTGGTGCACTGCATATTGTAGGCAGCAGAGTTGTGGGATGAATATCAAATGGCCAAGTTCCCTGCATTGACAGCAACACTTCAATTGTTTACCATCTGTTTTCTCTGAAACATAAAAACATGCACTACAGCAAGGCTTTTAACTTGTAGGGTTGTCATTAAGTTTACTATTTAGAACAAGGTTGCTTATTTAGAGCTGGACCTCCATGTGATCAGAGTTTTGGCTAAAACGACAGTCAAGGTACAGAATTTAACCCTTGGAAATAACTGAAGGCTCCTATGCACCAACTAAGTTCTAGATAAGACTGTAAGATATAGGAGCAGAACTAGAAGAATCTTCATTTTGGAAAAAGTCCAGACCTTTCAAGAATGTTGCTGGGACTTGAGAATCTGAATAACAGGGAAAAGTTGAACAGGTTAGGACTTTGTTCCCCGGAGTGTAGGAGAATGGTGGGAGATTTGATAGAGGTATACAAAATTATGAGGGGTCTAGCTGGGGTAAATGCAAGCAGGTTTTTTCTACTGAGATTGGGTGTGACTGGAAGTAGAAGTCATAGGTTAAGGAGGAAAGTTTAAATATTTAAGGGGAACCTGGCGGGGTGAAACTTATTCATTCAGAGGCTGGGAAAAGAAAGCAAATAGCCTGAGGAACTCAGAGGGCCAGGCTGCATCTGTGGCGGGAAATGGACAATCATCTAAAGACCTTAGCACAAAACTTTTGCTGTCCATTCCCCTCCTTAGATGATTCCTGAATTACTGAGTTCCTCCGGCAGTTTTGTTTTGTTTAAGCTTGGTCTTGGATGTGTATAACTTTAATAAAGCAGCCAGCAGTAAAGTATGCACCCTTCTCCTAAGAGCAATTGGCCGCACACAATATCTCCATGTCACATTTGAAGCAGGGGTCACCAGATAACTGTCAGGGCCAAGAACCCTGCCTGACTTCCCCACACCTCAACTAGGGTCACCTGGTGATTGAACACCAACACATCCTCATGGGGGTTCCTCAGAAGATTGGCTGAAGCCACCAGGAACACGTGAGTGGCCTTCACTGCCATCGCTTCTGGAGAATTGCATTAGATCTCCCATCTGTTGGGAAACCTGCCTTAACTATGGACGCTTACCAACAGCAAATCACACAAGACTGAGTTGTTAACTTTAATGCGACAACTGAAGATTCTGAGTTGTACTTTCAACCGTATTATCGACTAACAAGTGTGCCTTTTTATTGTTAGTTTTCCATAAATTCCATTGTACTTCTTTAACACAAGAGATCCTGCAAGTGCTGGAAAGCCAGAGTAACGCATACAAAATGCTGGAGGAACTCAGCAGGTTAGGCAGCATCTATGAAAAGGAATAAACAGTCGATATTCTTCGGGACTCCCGAAATGTCAACTTTCCTAATCTACTGAATTCCTCCAGCATTTTGTATGTTGCATAGTATTTTATTATTTTCCTGTAGATGCCTGCAAGAAAATGCATCTCAAGCTATGGTGACATATACGTACTTTGAAAATAAACTTACTTTGACTAAACCATTTGTTTTAAAAAAAAAACACTGTTGTAAAGCACATTCCAGAAGAGAGCCATTAAACAGCCTCTCAAACAACATTAATACAGGCAAAAGGCAGGCAACTCAGTTGACGCAAGAAGACCGTGGGTTAATTTAGACCTTTCCATATGGAGTGCAGCAGATTCTGAGCTGGAACGGTAGCGCAGCACCTCAGTTTATTATGTATTCTTCCCTCTGCTTCATGATGGTGAAGATTTATCAGTGCCTGCAACACTGCAGTAAAGCTGGAGAAACTGGTAATCAATCAATAGTTGTGTGATAGAAGTTGGAAGCTTAAGGCTTTAAAGAGTGTAAGAGTAGATAGAACATATTCCTCAAGGCTGGGGAAAGTGAGAGCAAGGGCAGTCTAAAAATAAAAGACAGGCCTTTCACGAGTTATAAGAAGCTCTGCTACACAACAGGGAGTGGTAGTAATTTCAGTGAATCATGAGAGGGTTACAGCGGCGAAGTTTAGTCTATCTAGCTCACATTGGCTCTTTATGGTCCCATTAATCCCACTCCCCCAACCTCTTTCCATTGTAAACCCTGTAATCCATTCTTCTTTTAAGTACTCACCCCTTCTGTAAATGCCACAATTGGATCTGTCTCTGTTCTCCAAATTAATGGTAGGTCACGTGTTAACTTTCTACCCAAGTTTGATAGGTTTCTGTTAACCAAATATAATATCAGTATGCTACCTTGAGATGCATTTTCTTGCAGGTATTTACAGGAGGATAAAGAAATACAACAGAATTTATGAAAAATTATGCATTGAAAGCTCTCCTGTTCACTCACATAGTAGAAATCAGAATCTTTAAGTTGTCACATTAAAGAAGGTAACAGCTCCCAAACAAGAGAAAATCTGCAGAGGGGACGCTGGAAATCCAGGCAACACACACAAAATGCGGGAGGGACTCAGCAGGCCAGGCAGCATCTCTGCACAAGAGTGAACAGTCGACTTTTCATAGATGCTGCCTGGCCTGCTGAGTTCCTCCAGCATTGTGTGTGTGTTGACAGCTTAGAATCAGGATCAGGCTTAGGGGCATATGTCATGAAAGTTGTTGTCTTTGCAGCAGCTGTAGAATGCAGTACAGGATAATAGAGGAGAGAAAAAAAAGTCAATTACAGTAAGTATGTACATATATATATTAAATAATTTAAATAAGTAGTGCAAAAATCGAAATTTTTAAAAAGTAGTGATGTAGAATGTCCATTCAGAAACCGGATGGCATAGAAGAAGCTGTTCCTGAATCACTGAGTGTGTGCCTTCAGGTTCCTGTACCTCCTTCCTGCTGGTAGCAATGAGAACAGGGCATGCCTCACGTGATTTATCATGTGGAATAAATAGAGGAACATTTTCCATCACAAATGGGCCACGGTCTCATCCTGTATGCTTCTTAACCACCTTTTCAATTCCCGTTAGCTTCCACAAACTATGAATATTTACTCTATTACTTCAAAATCTCTAGGGGAATAAAATCATCTATAACTTTAATGGAACCAATGCAGAGAGGTGAGCAGCACAATTCCCAGTGTTTGGCATTGACAACGAATGACAAATTTTCCCCCAACTTAAAGTATCCTTTGGTAAGACCAAATTTATCTCTGCGGTTGTATTTTCGATTGCAGTCTTAATATAGCACAATCTGATCATTTTGTAATTCAAAGGGTTTGATTAAATCCAAAAACCTGGGCAAGACTTGCTGTATTAAAAATAGGCTTAAAGTTTATATAAGGCATTGAATTTAGCCACATCATAAGCCCTTGAACCAGGCTTTATAAAAGGGCTTTAGACAACATTACAACCCTACTATATGTAAGATACAATTGAGTGATGTATGATATGAGCAAATGGTAGTTCCACATTCATAGAATTTAATTATTCTTAAAACTCTTAAGGAACACTTACTAGATTGTGTATATTTTGTCATATTGATTACGAATCTTTGTTAGTAGAAGTTCTTGATTAGTTGATAGCTTGGGTCTTCCAGGAAAAAAATACCAGTGTTTCACGTGGCTGACATAGATCACACCTTCAAACATCTTTTTTTCTTTTCAACTCACACTTCTAAAAAGGATAAAGAATGGTTAAGAAAACAATTTTTGGGTTGGACATTACAATGTAACTGTATTAGTGTGGATTTGATGTTACTGTGGGCTTGATTGTTTGCATTGAATTGTATCCATTTTGAATTCTGGAGTCCAGTGAGACTGCAGATGTACAAACATAGCTACAGCATATGGGGACAGTTTGGAGCAAATTGTGTACTATGACCAGTGAAGAGACTTAAGGCACATCCCCATGTTGAAATGTGTGGATGTAAGCAGCAGTCTTTAATCATGTCTCACCTCAGTCTCTGTGCTCCTCCAGCTGTGAACTTTTACCAACCACCGTTTTCCATAAGACAGAAGACATTGACCATCAAAGGAGCAGAATTAGGCCATTCAACCCATTGAGTCTGCTCTTGGTCCCATTCCAACTCTGAACAGCCGGCCTTTGCTCTGTCTAGGGCCCAGAACTCTGGAATACCCTCCTTTCTGCTTCTTCTTCCACATTTTAGGATGATTCTTAAAACCTACCTGGAGTCACAGAGCAGCACGGCACAGAAACAGGCCCTTTGGCCCGTCTAGCCTGTGCCAAACTATTCTGCCTTGCCCCATTGCTCTGCAGCTGGGCCATAGACCTCCATATCCCTCACATCCATGTACCTATACAAACCTCTTAAATATTGAAATCAAATCTGTATTCACTTCTGCTGGCAGCTCGTTCCCACACTCATCACCGTGTGAATCAAGAAGATCCCCCCCTCGTGTTTCCCTCAAATATTTCACCCTTCACCCATGGGTGAGACTAGAACTCTAATTCTAGTCTCACCCTACCTCTTTGAACACTTCTAAGAGTAACCTATGGCTCGGTGTTATCAATAACACTCCATCGTAGGGATGTTTTACAAGTCAGAAGTGCCACTGAAATGTTATTTGTTGTACTACTGATCAACAATGAACACAGGGAAGCTGCTACTAACCCCAAGGCAAGCACTTTGGCAGTAGAAATTGGGATCTTTTCAGAACTTCTGAGGCAGGGAGCAGTATTGATGGCAAACACACCCATGATGGCTCAGACCGGATGGTTAACGTGAACCACCAGATGATAATATGAATGCCATGAGAAGTGCTGCAACTGGTTTAACCTTTTTTATGTCATGAACCCCTACCATTAACTGAGGGGTCTTTGGACCCCAGGTTGGGAATCCTTGGTTTAAAGGGCAATTTCCTATCACACCTGTGAATGGGCCACGTTTAATTTCAAAGTCTTCAACGGGGCTTTCAGAAAACACATTGCCTTACAATGAAATGGGCATGGTTTGATGTTCTGTTACTTTGAAATGCACAGGGTGTTTTTCTGAGTCACTTAGATGTCTCCAGCCCAATTCATTTCATGCTCTTGTTAACTGACTCTGAAGTCATGGACAACAAGGCAAAGGAAGACACACAAGATAGCTAGATGGAACGATGGAGATTTAAGCAGTATCAGAAGTATCATAAGCAGTATTAAGAAGTTCCAGAACTTCTTACATGGCTAATGATTTGCCACTTGTCCACCAAGATAATTAAGGGGCAGGGAGGTTTGCCATTGGGATGGTTGTACTAGGATGGAAGAAGAAGATGAGCAAAAACTCATACAAATCATGTACAAAGTTTCAGCTTGGAGGCACAGTTGATGTTTAGCAATCCTGTGAAATAAATGGGTATTCAAATACTTTAAACCATTCTACTCTTTTAAAGAAAATGGAAACATTGTATAAATACATGGGGAAGTTTATTGAATTTTTCCACAGGCTAATGCAGTAGAGTCAAGAAGTTTAACAAACCAGGTTGAGATCTGTCTCTCAAAGTCTGACTGTTCTAACAGATGCTTACTTTATGGTTAGAGTACAGCTGTCTTATGTGTCTTTGGCTGTATAGAATCACCACACTTGCTGTAACTTTGTGCCATGGTGGCTCTTAATGATTGAACTGTAACCAAACTTAAAACTACTCAATAAACTTGTAGATAAATATCATTTCCAATTGCTCTTAATTTCAAATAATTTGGTCATTTGTAGTAAAAGGAGTCATGTTATTTTTTTTTAAGACATTGCACAATTGCTGGAAGTATATATTGCTGTATAAATCACTCCAATGATTTGTCGCCTTTAAATCATTTGAAATATGTATCTCAGAGCATGTTCACACCAAGTGAATACTCAATGATTTGTGGGCACAGGGAAATATTTGTAAGGAGCATAATCCCACAAACAGCACTGAACAGATCAGCATTCGAGATGTGGATATATATGGACCTGGGTACCAGTGAGAACTTTGCAACTCCTCACAACAGTGCAGTGCTTATTTTCAAAATATCTGCCTCCGGGAACAACCCACACACACAAGGGACTCAGCAGGTCAGGCAGAATCGACGGAGGGAAATGAACCATCAACGTTTTGGGCTGAGACCCTTCATCAGGATTGAAATATTGACTGTTCCTTTCCCCCCACCACCATAGGTGCTGCCTGACCTGCTGAGTTCCTCCAGCAATTTGTGTGTGTTATTCAGGATTTCCAGCATCTGCAGAATCCCTTATACCTCAGAGAGCAGATACTGCTTGGACCATTTAACATGCATTAATAGCAAATACTTTTAGTATTTTTATTTATCTAACATTCTCTACTGAAGGAACTCATCATCAGTAAAGGTTACATGAATTTGTAACAAAACATTCTGGCTGTTAAACTGCTCAAAATCTAATTGATTTTTCAAACCTTCATATTCATGATTTTAAAAACTACATAGAGCATAGAATGTTACAGCACAACACAGGCCCTTCAACCCACAATATTATGCAGACCCTTTAACCTTCCCCAAAATCAAGCTAACTCTTTCCTCCCGCATAGCTCTCATCCATGTACCCACCGAAGAGACCCTTAAATATCCCTAATGTGTTTGCCTTTAGCATCTCCCCGGCAGGGCTTTTCACACACCCACCACACTCTCTGTAAAAACCTACCCCTGACATCCCCTATACTTTCCTCCAGTCATCTTAAAATTAGCCATTCCCCCCCTGGGATAAATGCGCTAGCTGTCCACTCTATCTTGTACACCTCTCATCCTCCCAGACTCCAAGGAGAAAAGATCATAATCCAATCCTGGTAAACCTTCTCTGCACCCTCTCCAAAGCTTCCAAATTCTTCCGATAATGAAGCAACCAGAAATGAAAACAGCTTATTTATCCAACTCAAAAAAATATACAGTTATAGTAATATTAGACCACAGATCATATGATATAGGAGCAGAATTAGGCCATTTGGCCCACCGATTGGCAGTGAGATTGTGAGTTTTCTTTGACAACAAGATGCAGACAACTAAAGTGCAAAAACGTATCACCACAAGAATGTAAAAATGAGCAAATGTTTGTCCAATGTTACAAAGAAGACTCTACTAATCCAATGGCAACAGCTTTTGTGTAGCCTTTACCAATCTGTGGTCATCTAGACACGAGTGGACCATATGAAGGACAAAAATAGATTACTAGTTATTGAAATATCTGGCTCATTTATCTAATATTGGTTAAAATGATTTGGAAAGTGTGACAGCTTTGGATGTGTGATTAAAACAATCAATTATTATTGGCCTCTGGTTAAATTATTGAAAGGCAATTAGCAATCAATCATAAAAATATTGTGAAAACGGAATTGACCAGATTTACTGAGACAATGCAATTATTTACCAAATCAAATAATGAAAAATGCTTTTTACATCAATTATAAATTGAAGACTTTTTACTGGTTTCAATCAAACCTGCGATTTTTTGCAAACCATTTTGTACGAAATTGCTGAAAACATCAAGTTTAAATAGTTCATCTCCAATGATGTGTCAGTCTTGTCAAACCTCAGCATCCGAATTTTAGTTCTATTACCCCAAAAGAGTTAAGCAGTAAATGGCACATACCTATTTAGAAAAAAAACAAATCCGTAAGACCATAAGACATAGGAGCAGAATTAGGCCATTCAGACCATCAAGTCCGCTCTGCCATTCCATCATGGCTGATCTATTATCCCCCTGAACTCCATTCTCTCGCTTTCTGCCTGTAACCTTTAACACCCTTACTAATCAAAAACCTGTCAACTTCTGCTTTAAATCTACCCAATGACTTGGCCTCATTGTCTGCGGCAATGAATTCCACAGATTTACCACTCTCTGCCTAAATCCTCACTTAAATAATGGACAATGATGCTCTGGCAAATTGACTTAAACCTGTCTTAACCACATTTTAGTCATGGGTGAGAGACAGAGTATTACAAAGAGTACATCTTACATATTGAATGCACTGTCTTCATTAACACTTGAAAAGTGTTTGAATTTATTTGCAATAATGAGATTAATCTATGGGCACTATATAAAAATATATACACTTTATTAAGATCAATAAAATATTAATAGTAACGTTACCTATCCAACAAACAAAAGTGGAACTCTTTTGTGAATTGCGCTTCAATTCGTGAGTCGGGTTTCATGTCAGGAAACCAATGTTGGAAACGTGTTGTTGGGGAGTTTAAAAGACACAGTTGTGACTGGTGAAGAAGCTTGGCACTGTGGTCCCTTCAGCAGATGTACTCTCCCACCCCAAGCAGCTCTGAGACTTTACTGGCCAAAATTTGCCAAGGGTTGAGGCTGGACTGTACAGTAGCACTTACATTTCCTCTGTGGGGAAGGTCTTGGCTTCAGAGTAACGAAGTGGTAATGTACCAGGGCCATCCACACAGAGGCTTACAGGACATAAACACAGGCAGCAAAGTATTGCACACACAAATACACTTGTACAAAAACAGAAACTGTATTTACAGCTTTCAAGTAAATATTACAGTCTTGCTAGTGGTTTACACGAATGACCGAGTACCAGCTGATCACGGTGGTGCCACGGCAGGTGCGTTAGACAGTCGTCTGCACAGGAGACACGGAGTGTGTGGGAGATGCTCTCTCAGAGGACGACGAGATTGCCAAATTGCTGACCTCACGCTGAAGCTCCTCAACCTTCTTCTGGAGTTCGGCCCGGATGCCCAGAAGCTCCTTACAATTCTGGTGAATGGGAACCTGTCGCAAGGAAACAGAGTGGGACCATCACTCAAACCGGTGCAACCAAACCCAGCCACTGCTCTGGAGGGTTCAGCGTTATACAGAGACAGGGGTTTGTGTTTTACCAGAGAGAGTGTCTGGGTCTGAGTATCAAATACTGGTCATTCAAGTCTGGAATTCGAGTTCAAGGTTATTGTCGTAGGCAGCCATACACGGTGTGCCACGAGGATGAGCTATTTGCAGCCACAGCCAGTACAGGACAGGGGCAAACATTTTTTTAATATTTGCATCCATTAGTCTCGTGAGACAATGGATTTGCGTCTTGGAGGGTTTCCGGGGCGCAGGCCTGAGCAAGGTTGTATGGAAGACCAGCAGTTGCCCATGCTGCAAGTCTCCCCTCTCCACGACACCAATATTGTCCAAGGGAAGGGCATTAGGACCCATACAGCTTTGCACCAGTGTCGTCGCAGAGCAATGTGTGGTTAAGTGCCTTGCTCAAGGACACACACGCTGCCTCAGCCAAGGCCGAACTAGCGACCTTCAGATCACTAGACGAACACCTTAACCACTTGGCCACGTGCCAACAGGACAGGGGCAAACATAAGTTACACAAATTTAACATAAACTTAAATTAATAAAAATTATACATTATGTGCACATGTGCAAAACACTAGAGACAAAGAAAATATACAGCATAGAACATTACAGCACAGGACAGGCCCTTTGGCCCACAATGTTGTGCTGACCTTTTAACCTACTCTATGATCAATCTAACCTTTCCCTCCCACAGAGCCCTCCATTTTTCGATCATCCATGTGCCTAAGAGAGTTTTAAATGTCCCTGATATATCTGCCTCTATCAGCACCCTTGGCAGCACTTTCCACACACCCACCACCCTCTGTGTAAAATACCTATCTCTTGTACACCTCCATCAAGTAACCTCTCATCCTCCTTTGCTCCAAAGAGAAAAGCCCTACTTTCAAAAAACATGCTTTCTAATCCAGGCAGCATCCTGGTAAATCTCCTCTGCACCCTCTTTAAACCTTCCACATCCTTCCTATAATGAGACCAGAACTGAACACAATACTCCAAGTAGGTTCTAACCCACTTTTACAGACATGAACAACAACATGGAGTTGGTATCAGCCCCACCAAGCAATTCGTGTTTCCCCCCAGTCCCAGCTTAGAAATTGCATTCATCTCACTACAGGGAGGATGTGGATACTGCAGAGAGAGTGCAGAGGCGATTTACAAGGATGTTGCCTGAATTGGAGAGTGTGCCTTATGAAAATAGATTGAGTGAACTTGGCCTTTTCTCCTTGGAGCGACAGAGGATGAGAGGTGACTTAATAGAGATGTACAAGAGATAGTGAGAGGCATTGATTGTGTGGATAGCCAGAGGCTTTTTCCCAGGGCTGTAATGGCTAACACGAGGGGACATAGTTTTGAAGTGCTTGGAAGTAGGTACAGAGGGGATGTCAGGGGTAGGTTTTTCACATAGAGAGTGGTGAGTGCGTTGAATACACTGCTGGCGACTGTGGTAGAGGCGGATACAATAGGGTCTTTGAAGAGACTCTTAGATAGGCTCATGGAGCTTAGAAAGTTAGAGGGCTATGCGGTAGGGAAATTCGAGGCAGTTAGAATTCTTAACACCCTGCTGCCCCCCCCAGCACACACTGTCTGAATGCCCTGCTACCCGCGCCCACCCCCCCGCACTCCCTAACTCACAGACACGATCTTATCCTGCTCTGGTCACCTTTCATCTTTCATTGCTGCCGTTTCACAAATTTATAGAACTATATTAATATAATAGTGTCAGTAACATTATGAACAACACACAAATTGCCGGAGGAACTCAACAGGTCAGGCAGCATCTGTGAAAAAAAGTACAGTTGCCGTTTCAGGCCGAAACCCTTCCACAGGACTGGAGAGAAAAAGCTGAAGAGTAGATTTGAAAGGTAGGAGGAGGGGACAGAGAAACGCCAGGAGACAGGTGGAACTTTGAAGGGGAGGGATGAAGCGAAGAGCTGGGAAGTTGATTGGTGAGAGAGACAGAAGGCCTTGGAAAAAAGAAGAAAGGAGGGAGGAGCACCAGATGGAGGCGACGGGCGGGCAAGAAGATAACATGAGAGAGGGACAAGGGGATGAGAAATGGTGAAGGGTGGGGGGGTGGCTGGAAGCATTACTGGAAGTTTGAGAAATTGCTGTTCATGCCATCAGGTTCGAGGCTACCCAAACGGAATATAAGGTAACACACATCAAAGTTGCTGGTGAGCACAGCAGGCCAAGCAGCATCTGTAGGAAGAGGTGCAGTCGACGTTTCAGGCCGAGACCCTTCGTCAGGACTAACTGAAGGAAGAGTTAGTAAGAGATTTGAAAGTTGGAGGGGGAGGGGGAGATCCAAAATGATAGGAGAAGACAGGAGGGGGAGGGATAGAGGCAAGAGCTGGACAGGTGATAGGCAAAAGGGGATACGAGAGGATCATGGGACAGGAGGTCCAAGAAGAAAGACAAGGGGGGGGACCCAGAGGATGGGCAAGAGGTATATTCAGAGGGACAGAGGGAGAAAAAGGAGAGTGAGAGAAAGAATGTGTGCATAAAAATGAGTAACAGATGGGGTACGAGGGGGAGGTGGGCCTTAGCAGAAGTTAGAGAAGTCAATGTTCATGCCATCAGGTTGGAGGCTACCCAGACGGAATATAAGGTGTTGTTCATCCAACCTGAGTGTGGCTTCATCTTTACAGTAGAGGAGGCCGTGGATAGACATGTCAGAATGGGAATGGGATGTGGAATTAAAATGTGTGGCCACTGGGAGATCCTGCTTTCTCTGGCGGACAGAGCGTAGATGTTCAGCAAAGTGGTTTCCCAGTCTGCGTCGGGTCTCGCCAATATATAAAAGGCCACATCGGGAGCACCGGATGCAGTATATCACCCCAGTCGACTCACAGGTGAAGTGTTGCCTTATATTCCGTCTGGGTAGCCTCCAACCTGATGGCATGAACATCGACTTCTCTAACTTCCGCTAAGGCCCCACCTCCCCCTCGTACCCCATTTGTTACTCATTTTTATGCACACATTCTTCCTCTCACTCTCCTTTTTCTCCCTCTGAATATACCTCTTGCCCATTCTCTGGGCCCCCCCCCCGGTCTTTCTTCCCGGACTTCCTGTCCCATGATCCTCTTGTATCCCCTTTTGCCTATCACCTGTCCAGCTCTTGGCTCTATCCCTCCCCCTCCTGTCTTCTCCTATCATTTTGGATCTCCCCCTCCCCCTCCAACTTTCAAATCCTTTACTCACTCTTCCTTCAGTTAGTCCTGACAAAGGGTCTCCGCCTGAAACATCGACTGCACCTCTTCCTACAGGTGCTGCTTGGCCTGCTGCGTTCACCAGCAACTTTGATGTGTGTTGCTTGAATTTCCAGCATCTGCAGAATTCCTGTTGTTTGCAGAATATAAGGTGTTGTTTCTCCAACCTAAGTTAACCGAATAGTAAAGCAGGACTTATAGGTATGGGAATGGGAAGTGGAATTAAAATGGGTGGTCACTGGGAGATCCCGTATGTTCTGGCGGATGGAGTGTAGATGCTTGGCGAAGCAGTCTCCCAATCTACGTCGGGTCTCACCGATGCACAAGAGGCCACACCAGGAGCACCGAACCCACCATATGACCCCAACAGACTCACAGGTGAAGCATCACCTCACCTAGAAGAACTGTTTGGGGCCCTGAATGATAGTGAGGGAGGAGGTTTAGGGGCAGGTGAAGCACATGTTCTGCACATCTGTCCCTCACCCCCCCCCCACTTTCTGCTTTCTACAGGGGTACGTGACTCCCTTGTTCATTCATTCCTCCCCACTGATCTCTCTCCCAGCACTTATCCTTGTATCCCACCACCAAAAACATCTTTGCCTCCCTCCCATTTTCTGCTTTCCGCAACGTCAGCAGTATTTTTTTCCATAGATGCTGCTTGGCCTGCTGAGTTCCTCCAGCATTTTGTGTGCGTTCCACCATTTCATCATGGCTGATCCATTTCCTTCTCGGCCCGAATCTCCTGCCTTCTCTCCATAACCCTTCATGTCCCGACCTATCAAGAATCTATCAACCTCGGATAATGTCTGTAAAACTAATTTGGTTTGCAAATATCTCGCAGAGAAGGAAATCTGTTACATTGACCAGATTCTGGTTACTTTGGCCCACAAAGCAGTATTGTTGAGTGTGCAATGAAACAAGTCCCTCAGCCTCATGAAGCTGCTGAACTTAATTCATCTGCGGTTCAAAGCAGCGGCTCACCACCACCTCCTCGACAGTAATTGGGGGGTAGAGTCTTGTCACTGGTAAACATCTTTCTGTTATTCTTTCATGAGATAAACATGAAACACTGAGTTGAAGAGATGGAGTTTTTCACCAAAATAGAGATTTGCTTTATTTGTCACAAGTACATTGAATCATACTGTGAAATGCGTCATTTGCGTCATCGTTTGCGATGAGCTGGGGGCAGCCCGCAAATGTCGCCATGCTTCCTGGCACCAACATAGCATGACCACAACTCACTAAACCTAATGTGTATGTCTCTGAGATGTGGGACAAAACCGATGATCACAGGGATAACATATAGACTCCTTACAGACACCACCCCAATCAGTGATCGGTGGCGGTGTAAAATGATCAGAATCAGGTTTATTATCGTGAAATTTGTTAACTTAGCAGCAGCAGTTCAATGCAACACATGCCAATATAGAAAGAAAAAAATAGATAAATATTTATATATATTAAATAGATTAAAAATAATGCAAAAGCAGAAATAATATACATTAAGAAAAAGTGATTGCGCTAACCATGGTGGAACACACATTAATTGCTGGAGGAACTCATCAGGCCAGGCAGCAAGTATCCTAATTTTTGGAAACACTAATGATGATCGGAACGCAATTCAAAGTAAGTTTATTATCAAAGTACCTAAACGGCATGAGATCATACCTTGAGATTCAATTTTTTGCAGGCATTTACAGGAAAATAAAGAAATACAGCAGAAGTGTGAGCACTGAAGACTTGGAAGCAATCCTACAGAGGTGTATAAAATCATGAGGGGCATAGATAGGGTGAATGTACTCAACTTTGTTCCCAGATCTGGGCTATCAAGAACTAAAGCACATAGGTTTAAGTTGAGAGGGGAAAAATCTAAGGGGAACTTGGGGACAATCTTATATATTTTTTAATTGAGATATAGAGTCCTTCTGGCTCTTCTTTAGTCATGGAGGGCTGATCGAGTTACTGCTCATTTACCTATGCCAGAGAACGTGGTTAAGACAGATACAATAACAACCTTTAAAACACAGTTGGACAGGTACGAGGATTGGGAAGGTTTAGAAGGTTATGGGCATAACACTGGCCAATGGGACTGGTTTGGAAGGGCATGTTGGTCAGCATGGACCAGTTGGGCAAAGAGGTTGTTTCGATGACTCTATGACTCAATTTTAAAAGAACACACAGATATTTATTTATTCATTTATTACTTGTTTTTTTTTGTATTTGCATAATTGTTTTCTTTTGGACAATGGCTATTTTGTCAGTCTTTGTATGTAGTTTTCCATTAAATGTATTGCATTTCTTTGATCTACTGAGCAAGAATATGAATCTCAGGGTTGTATATGGTGGCATACATGTACTTTGATAATAAATTTACTTTGAGATCCTGTACAACTTATTTGCCTTTTAATCTTAAGTATATATTTTATTGAAATGATATCAGCCACCAATAATCCTACGGCCTCTGACTAACTTACTGTCTTAAAACAAAAGTGACTTGGAGCATTGTCAAAGGATCTGCCTGGTCCTGGTACAACCAGTTGAACTCCAAGTAGTAACTCGATCAGCCCTCCATGACTAAAGAAGGTTCTATGCTTGTCAGAAAAGAAATCTTACAATAGCAGTATTAATCACAAACAATCACCACTATCCTTACATCAAAACTCATGGAACTCCCACACAGATTTGGGCCACATATACTCCATTGTCTCAATTTTCTAAGCCTGTCAACCAGCTCCATTTCCTCTTTATTCTGCTTTATGTCAAACACCCATCCAAAATTACTTCAGCTTTAATAACTAAATTTATTTTAACACAGTCTCTGAGCACTTCACATGGAAAAATGTTCCCCTCACTCCCATGTACTATCACCAACTCTATTCAGTAATAAACAGTTTTATGCGTTTGTTATACCTGTTCATTTATTCAGATTTGGCATGTCATCTGAAACCCTGACAAACTTCACGGGGGTGGGGGGGAAATCCTGACCAGTTGCATCATGGCCTGGTATGGAAACACCAACGCCCAGGAATGGAAATGTCTATGCAGCCCAGTCCATCACAGGCAAAGCCCTCCCCACCATTAACATAGAACATAGAATAGTACAGCACAGTACAGGCCCTTCAGCCCACAATATTGTGCCGACCCTCAAACCCTGCCTCCCATATAAGCCCCCACCTTAGATTCCTCCATATACCTGTCTAGTAGTCTCTTAAACTTCACTAGTGTATCTGCCTCCACCACTGACTCAGGCAGTGCATTCCACACACCAACCACTCTCTGAGTAAAAAACCTTCCTCTAAAATCCCCCTTGAACTTCCCACCCCTTACCTTAAAGCCATGTCCTCTTGTATTGAGCAGTGGTGCCCTGGGGAAGAGGTGCTGGCTATCCACTCTATCTATTCCTCTTATTATCTTGTACACCTCTATCATGTCTCCTCTCATCCTCCTTCTCTCCAAAGAGAAAAGCCCTAGCTCCCTTACTCTCTGATCATAATGCATACTTTCTAAACCAGGCAGCATCCTGGTAAATCTCCTCTGTACCCTTTCCAATGCTTCCACATCCTTCCTATAGTGAGGTGACCAGAACTGGATACAATACTCCAAGTGTGGCCTAACCAGAGTTTTATAGAGCTGCATCATTACATCGCGACTCTTAAACTCTATGCCTCGACTTATGAAAGCTAACACCCCATAAGCTTTCTTAACTACCCTATCCACCTGTGAGGCAACTTTCAGGGATCTGTGGACATGTACCCCGAGATCCCTCTGCTCCTCCACACTACCAAGTATCCTGCCATTTACTTTGTACTCTGCCTTGGAGTTTGTCCTTCCAAAGTGTACCACCTCACACTTCTCCAGGTTGAATTCCATCTGCCACTTCTCAGCCCACTTCTGCATCCTATCAATGTCTCTCTGCAATCTTTGACAATCCTCTACACTATCTACAACACCACCAACCTTTGTGTCATCTGCAAACTTGCCAACCCACCCTTCTACCCCCACATCCAGGTCGTTAATAAAAATCACGAAAAGTAGAGGTCCCAGAACAGATCCTTGTGGGACACCACTAGTCACAATCCTCCAATCTGAATGTACTCCCTCCACCACCACCCTCTGCCTTCTGCAGGCAAGCCAATTCTGAATCCACCTGGCCAAACTTTCCTGGATCCCATGCCTTCTAACTTTCTGAATAAGCCTACCATGTGGAACCTTGTCAAATGCCTTACTAAAATCCATATAGATCACATCCACTACACTACCCTCATCTATATGCCTGGTCACCTCCTCAAAGAACTCTATCAGGCTTGTTAGACACGATCTGCCCTTCACAAAGCCATGCTGACTGTCCCTGATCAGACCATGATTCTCTAAATGCCTACAGATCCTATCTCTAAGAATCTTTTCCAACAGCTTTCCCACCACAGACATAAGGCTCACTGGTCTATAATTACCCGGACTATCCCTACTACCTCTTTTGAACAAGGGAACAACATTCGCCTCCCTCCAATCTTCCGGTACCATTCCTGTGGACAACGAGGACATAAAGATCCTAGCCAGAGGCTCAGCAATCTCTTCTGTCGCCTCGTGGAGCAGCCTGGGGAATATTCCGTCAGGCCCCGGGGACTTACCTGTCCTAATGTATTTTAACAACTCCAACACCTCCTCTCCCTTAATATCAGCATGCTCTAGAACATCAACCTCACTCATATTGTCCTCACCATCATCAAGTTCCCTCTCATTGGTGAATACCGAAGAGAAGTATTCATTGAGGACCTCGCTCACTTCCACAGCCTCCAGGCACATCTTCCCACCTTTATCTCTAATCGATCCTACCTTCACTCCTGTCATCCTTTTTTTCTTCACATAATTGAAGAATGCCTTGGGGTTTTCCTTTACCCTACTTGCCAAGGCCTTCTCATGCCCCCTTCTTGCTCTTTTAAGCTCCTTTCTTGCTTCCCTATATTCCTCAATAGACCCATCTGATCCTTGCTTCCTAAACCTCATGTATGCTGCCTTCTTCCACCTGACTAGATTTTCCACCTCACTTGTCACCCATGGTTCCTTCACCCTACCATTCTTTATCTTCCTCACCGGGACAAATTTATCCCTTACATCCCGCAAGAGATCTCTAAACATCGACCACATGTCCATAGTACATTTCCCTGCAAAAACATCATCCCAATTCACACCCGCAAGTTCTAGCCTTATAGCCTCATAATTTGCCTTTCCCTAATTAAAAATTTTCCTGTCCTCTTTGATTCTATCCTTTTCCGTGATAATTATAAAGGCCAGGGAGCAGTGGTCACTGTCCCCCAGATGCTCACCCACTGAGAGATCTGTGACCTGACCCGGTTCATTACCTAGTTCTAGATCTAGTGTGGGATTCCCCCTGGTCGGCCTGTCCACATACTGTGACAGGAATCCATCCTGGACACACTTAACAAATTCTGCCCCATCTAAACCCTTGGAACTAATCAGGTGCCAATCAATATTAGGGAACTTAAAGTCACCCATGATAACAACCCTGTTATTTTTGCACCTTTCCAAAAAATTAAGCACACCTACAAGGAGCACTGACAACATCCATCACCAAGAACCCCCTCCAACCAGACCGTACTCTCTTCTCACTACTACCATCGATGGGCACAGAGGTACGGGAGCCGTAAGTCACACACCACCAGGTTCAGGAAGTTATTACCCTTCAACCATCCAGCTCCCGAGGCAGCGTGGATAACTTCACTCTGAACTGATAGGCTCACACTCAATGACTCTACAACTCATGTTCTCAGTATTAATTATTTACTTACAGAATTGTGCAAAAGTCTTCAGCACACATATATAGCCAGGGTGTCTAAAATTTTTGCACAGTACTGTAACTTCAATTTATTGCTTGCAATTTACAATTTACATTAAGAACTGAAAACTGGTTCATGCTTGAATTAATATCTGCTATATTCACATAACTCCAGAATACTCCCCAGCAGCAAGCACAAAAGGCATTGAGCTTATCAGGGAGCAAACCTAATTGAAGTTACAGTACTGTGCAAAAGGCTTAGGCACCCCAGCTCTATATGTGTGTGCCTAAGACGTTTGAACAGTACTGTACTTTTTTATTTGCATAACTTGTCTTCTTTTGCACATTGGTTGTCAGTTTTTGTGTGAAGTTTTTCATTGATTCTATTGTATTTCTCTGTTCTACTGTGATTGTCTACAAGAAACGAATCTCAGGGTAGTTTATAGTGACCTATGCATACTTCGATAACCTATTTACTTTGAACTTTGAATGTCCCTCCTATATGAAGAATGTGTTTCTATTTACCCTGCTCCAGCCCTTCATCATTGTATATTCCACTTTCAAATTATCTGATTATTTTGTCTGTTCTAACAAAGACAAGCACGATTTTCTAATCATTCTTCGAATGAAGATTTGGTCCTACCAGCCACTATCCTGGTGAACTTGCACAATCATAAACATAAGAGATTCTGCAGATGCTGGAAATTCAGAGCAACAAACATAAAATCCTGGAGGAACTCAGCAGCTTCTATGGAGAGGAATAAATATTTTTGTGCCAAGACCTTTCATCAGGCCTGATGAAGGAATGCATCTTCTACTAGGGGACCATTCAATAGTATAATGTCAGTGGGATAGAAGCTGTCCTTGACTCTGGTAGAACATGCTTTCAGGCTTTTGTATCTTCTGCTCAATGGGAGGAAGGAGAGGAGAGAATGCCCAGGTTAAGTGGGGTCTCGATACCCTGATGGAGAATCTCACCAAAACGTCGACTGTTTATTCTTCCCCATAGATGCTGCCTGACATGCTGAGTACCTCCAGCATTTAGGATTTGTAAAATACCTCCGTCATCTATGTTAATCTTTGAAACTAGTGTCCCCTTGTGCTCCTCACATCACACAGCTTTTCCACTTTGTTCTCCTGATGTTTGCAAGTATAATGATTTAACATTGAATCCTCTGCAGAGGTATATAATCATTCAGTCTATGTTTCTCATAATTACATAAAACTCATTTTAACCTCCCCTTTGCTCCAAGGAAGAGATTAGCTTTATTTGCCACATATACATTGAAACATCAAAACTTACAGTGAAATGTGCCGTGTGCGTCAACTACCAACACAGTCTGAGGTTTGTGTTTGGGGCAGCCCAGAAGTGTCACCATGTTTCCGGCACCAACATAGGATGTCCATAATTCACTAACCCTAACAGGTACGCCTTTGAAATATGGGAGGAAACCAGAGCACCCGGAGCAAATCCATGGGGTCCATGCTGAGAACAAACCCCACGGGGTCATGGGGAGAACAAACACACAAACTCCCCATGGGGTCATGGGGAGAACAAACACACAAACTCCCAACGAGGTCATGGGAAGAATGCACAAACTCCTCTATCCCACTGTAATAAGACTACTAAATCATTCCCTAGTATACGACAGACTCTTAACAGAGT
This sequence comes from Mobula birostris, assembly GCF_030028105.1. NCBI lineage: Eukaryota > Metazoa > Chordata > Chondrichthyes > Myliobatiformes > Myliobatidae > Mobula > Mobula birostris. Next base: position 131,973,660 of record NC_092379.1, on the reverse strand, counting down.
TCAACCCATTACAATCTTTATTGTGTTTTCTCAGTAGCTGTTACACTTTATTCTGCACTGTTATTGTTTTCCCTTACTCTAGCTCAATGCACTGTGTAATGATCTGTAGGAGCAGTATGCAAGACAAGCTTTTCACTATCTCGGTATGTGTGACAATAGTAAACCAATTCCAATGCCAAGAAGCTGAAAAGTAATAAAAAGATCTACAGCAGAGATGGAACAGAAGTGAGCCGAGAGTAATCAAGGGCTGAGGAATAAAATCCCTCCCTAAGCTTCTTCAACAAATTGGAAAGAGAACACTCATTACATTAATACTCCACGTTTCCCCTTATTCATTATCACCTTACCTGAGGTCTCATCCTTGGGTTCCACCTGACATAATAGTTCACCCACAACTCCAAATGCCGTAAACTGGTCACTGGGTAAAGCACGTGATTTTCGTAATTCACATAAAAAGGGTTGGTGAACTCCTCCAGTTGACTATTAATGTAGGACCAAAGGGAGACTGTCTTTGTCTGCACTTCCTGTAAAAACAGACGTTACACAAGCATTGTTAGACTGGAACAGTGGCACTATTAGTGAATACACAGTGCACAATCCACATATTGCACTTACAAATCACCAACCACCATTCCTGTATTTCAGCCATCATTGATGGGAAGGCACGGAATGCAAAATTCTTTTCTGTGGTGAATTCTAAGTGCAAAATTACAAGATTGTCATAAAACCCCAATTGGTTCACTGCTGTCCTTTCTGGATAAAAATCAGCCACCCTATCTCACATCTCACACCAGCAGTGAACTCCAAAATGCCCAAACAAGCCAATCAGTTTCAGATTTATTTATCACATGAACACTGGAACAAACAGTGAAATGTCTTACTTGTATTAACAACCAACACGCCCAAAGATGTGTTGGGGGAGGCAGACTGCAAAAAGCAGAGGAGGATAGGTTCTTGATTAATAAGGGGGTCAAAGGTTATGGGGAGAAGGCAGGAGAATGGGGTTGAGAGAGAGATACTAAATCAGCCATGATGGAATGGGAGAGCAGACACAATGGACCGAATGGCCCAATTCTGCTCCTATATCTTATGGTCTTCAGTGTCGCCACATATTTCACGCCCATAATGCTTGGTTGAGCTACACAAAACACAGAACACACCAAGCAGCAAAGCATCGATAGCAAAACAAGCCAATTCGTCCTTCCCACCTACCTGGGACATTGTTACTAATGTATTAACCCTTCAGAGGTGTTTTGTTTTAAGGTGGAAACATAAGTGGTGTTAAAGCATTATAGAAGAATGCAATGAATTGTTGGTACAATAAATGTAGAGCAGTTGTGCCAACTATATTTACTGTATACAGTATATTGCAAATAAACTATATTTTGAAATAAAATAACGTACTGAAGTGACGTGTCAAACCTGCTTCGATGGCACTGCCCAAGCCCATAACCTCCACTGCCAAGTTCAAGGGCAGTTAGTGATACCATCACCCTCAGGTTTCTCACTACTCACACGCCATGCTGACTTGGAAATACACTCTGTGTCCTCTTTATTAGGGACATCTATATATTAATGCAAATATCTACTCAGCCAATGCATAAAAGCAAGCAGACATGGTCCAAGAGGTTCAGTTGTTGTTCAGACCAAACATCAGAACGGGGAAGAAATGTGATCTAAGTGACTTTGACCGTGGAATGATTGTTGGTGCCAGACAGGGTGGTGTGAGTATCTCAGAAACGGCTGATCTCCTGGGATTTTCACACACAATAGAGTTTACAGAGAATGGTGTGAAAGACAAAAAAACGCCCAGTAAGCGGCAGTTCTGCGAGCGTAAACACCTTGTTAATGACAGGGGTGAGAGGAGAGTGGCCAGAATGGTTCAAGTTGACAGGAACTCAAGTTACTACACGTTACAACAGTGGTGTGCAGAAAAGCATCTCTGAATGCACAACACGTCAAACCTTGAAGTGGAAGGGCTGCAGCAACAGAAGATCACACCGGGTTCCACTCCCGTACCTAATAAAGAGGCTGCTGAATGTATATTTCTGTTCCTTCATCATTACTGGAATGAATCCTGCAACTTCCTCCTTGACCAATGGCACTGAGGTAATACTTTAGCAGAGGGACTATAATTGGGAATGGGCTTTAGATGTTGGCCATTTCAGTGACACTCACACCCCACAAAATGAACGTTTGAAATTTAGGACTAATTGGAATGTTGTTGCGTTAACAATACAATGACATGGTTGCGTAGCAGTTAGAAGCACCGGTGATTGGAAGACCGGGGCTGAATTCCTGCTACTGTCTGTAAGGAGTTTGCACGTTCTCACCATGACCGTGTGGGTTTCCTCCAGGTGCTCCAGTTTCCTCCCAAATTCCAAGGACAGACAGAAAGATCAGCTTTATTTATCAAATACACATCTAAACATACAGTGAAATGCGTCACTTACGTCAAATCAAATCTGCGAGGATTGTGCTGGGATTGTCTATGGCGCATGGTTAGGGTGAGTGAGTTGTGAGCAAGCTACGTTGGCGCTGGATGCATGGTGACACCTGCCAGCTGCCCAGCATACCCACCCACCAGTCCACCTGGATGAAGCCCACCAGTGGTGGTCAATGACACAAATGATGCATTTCACTGTTCGTTTCGATGTACACATGACAAATAAAGCTAAAGTGGTTAAGGCATTGGACTAGCAACCTGAAGGTCGTGAGTTCGAGCCCCAGCCGAGGCAACATGTGTTCTGTCCTTGAGCAAGGCAATTAACCACACATTGCTCTGCAACGACACTGGTGCCAAGCTGTATGTGTCCTAATGCCCTTCCCTTGGACAACATCGGTGTCGTGGAGAGGGGAGACTTGCAGCATGGGCAACTGCTGGTCTTCCATACAACCTTGCCCAGGCCTGCGTCCTGGACAGTGAAGACTTTCCAGGCGCAGGTCCATGGTCTCGCAAGACTAACAGATGCCCTAATAATGCTGATGGAAATGTGACTCCTCAACATTTGCTGTGATTGAAATATCTATGGGTTTTCAGCAAGGAGTTTTACATGACATAAGCCTCCTGTCATAATGCACACGGTCTGAGAGGGAGAACCTGGTTCTAGCTGTCCCCTCCAGCATCATGCTCATCACCTACCTCTTTCACTCTCTGTTGCTCACAGTTGTACAAGAATGTCCCAAACAGGCAGCTGTACAGATGGTCCAGGATGGTTAGCAGGAAGAGCTCATTAAATTCAAATGCTGCCGGGAACTAAATCAGGAGAAATACAATATGTAACTGCAGAGAGCAAACAATCACAATTACTCACAAGCAGAAGGTGAAAGAAATCTGAAACATAAGAATTCCAATTACAGTGGTTCTCAGCTTTATCTAGGAGTTAAGGTATGTGGAATAGGGGAGAGCATATGATGTTGTGCCAACCTTACACCCTACTCTCCTTTCCCTCCTACGTCATAATAATTATGTGCTGTGTCGTATGACATGGGCGATCATGGTCTTATCATTCCAGGGAGAAAAGTCCTAGCTCACTCAACCTTTCCTCATAAGACATGCTCTCTAATCCAGGCAGCATCTTGGCAAATCTCCTCTGCTCCCTCTCTAAATCTTACAAATCCTTTCTATAATGAGGCAACCAAAACGGAACACTATGTTCCAAGTGTAGTCCAACCGGAGTTCTACAGAGCTGCAACATTACCTCATGGCTTTTGAACTCAATCCCCAGACTGATGAAAGCCAACACACCAGACATCTTCTTAACCATCCTATCAACTTGCACGGCAGCTTTAAGAGATCTATGGCCATGGATCCCAAGATCCCTCAGAGTTCTTCCACACTGCCAATAACCTTGCACTCTGCCTTCAAATTTGACCTTCCAAAGTAAATCACTTCATACTTTTCCAAGTTGAACTCTGTCTGAGAGGAGAACGGCAGAGTTGAGCAGAAGTGTGGCAGACAAACACAGAGGCAACAACAGAGGTGGGACACAGAGGGAGCAAAGTCACTGACACAGCGGACCAATATGGAGATGTACATTCCAGGGTGCAGCAGTAACAATGATAACAAAGTCACTGATTAGTCTACAGTCCAATTGAAGTTAGTGTACTGCAAGAGGGATAATTTGATCCACGTCCTTGTCATTCATCAGAGATTATCCTGAAGGTGAGGAAGTACAGTTTTATCACCAAATCCAGGCTGGTCATCAACCACTCATGCACACTAATCCCCCAGAAACACAAAAGATTCTGCAGATCCTGAAAATCCAGGTAACACACACAAAATTCAGCAGGTCAGGCAGCAAGTATGGAGAAGAGTGACGTTTCAGGTCGAGACCTTTCGTCTGGACTGGAAAGGAAAGGAGACAATGAAACTAGAATAAGCAGGTGGGAAGAGAGGGGAAAGAGCCGAAGCTAGTAGATGAGAGGTGAGACGAGGTGAGGAGAAGGTAGGTGGGTGAGGGAAGGTGGGATGACATGAGAAGCCGGGAGGGGATAGGTGGAAAAGGTAAGAGGTAAAGGCTGAAGAAAGAATCTGAAAGGAGAGTGGACTCTCCCTTGGGAGAAAAGGAAGGAGGAGGAGCACCAGAGGAAGGTGATAGGCGGATGAGGAGAAGAGAAAGGAACACCAGAATGGGGAATGGAAAAAGAGTGAAAGGGACAGCGGAGAAATCCTCCATTAATCCCACATTCTCATCAACCCTCCCAAGACTCTATCACTAACCTCTGGACACTTACAGTGGTCAATTAATCAACCAACCCACAAGTAAAGATCTGAATGATTCGTAATAGGAAGAACACTGAAACCCTGGACATAGGTGGCCTTACCTACAGTGTGACGTTACAGGTGAGGTACTCTACAGTTACCAAGCAGCAACCTACAATAACAGAAATGGTGGTAGTGCTGTCTGAGAAGTGGTGGTGAAGCCCCATTAGTGGCAGCTCACCTGTGGAGGAGGTGTCAATGAAAGGAAATGAATAAGAACAGAGGAGACTTTGGAGAATTCATGCAGGAACTATGAGATACAAAACACTGCAGCTGCAAGAGATGTGTGAAATACAAGAGAATGCTGGAAATACTCAGCAGGTCAGGCAGCATCTGTGGAGAGGTAAAAGCTACCTTTCATCAGAACAGTTCAAGGCTGATTATCAGTGGAATTTAATATTTAAGTCAGAAAACCTACTGCAAACCACACCAGATGCCCAGATGATCTGTTCCGGTGAATGTTGGTTTAAGGGGTGCAAGTGAAGTCAACCCAAGTAAAGAGTCACCCAGCGTACCAACAAGGACTAAAAATGCCCCCCTACTTTGGACTCTACTTCTCACTGCCTCAGTAAAGCAGCCAGCATAATTAAAGATCCAACCACCGCAGACATTCTCTCTTCTCCCCTCTCTCATAGAGCAGAAGATACAAAAGCCTGAAAGTACACACCACCAGGCTCATGGACAGCTTCTATCCCACTGTTACCAGACTCTTCAACAAACCTCTGCCACAATAAGATAAGACTCTTGGCCTCATGATATACCTCATTACAATCCTGCACTGCACTTCCTCAGTAGCTTTTACACTTCATTCTGCATTGCTATTGTTTTATCTTATTCAACCCTAATTTGATAATTTGTGTAATAATTTGATCTGTATAAACGGTATGAAAGACAATCGTTTCACTGTACCTTGGTGCAAGTGACAGTAATGAACCAACAAACCAACACCAACACACCTCGCAATCAGGTTTTAACATCACTGACACATCATGAAATTTGTTGTTTTATGGCAGCAGTATAGTCCAATACAAACAAAAACAAAAAATGACAGGAAGAAATAAATATAGAAAACACATTAAATAAGTAGTGCAAAATGAGAACAAAAATAGTGAGGTGTTGTTCATGGGTTGGTTCATTGTCCGATCAGAAACCTGATGGTGCAGGGGAAGAAGCTGTCCCTGAAATGTTACATTCACATACCTGTCTTGTCATCTGCCACACACAGTCAATGAACTGAAGGAAGATGGGCGAGCGGTCAGCAGCTGCGTGGTTCTCATCCCCATGTCCTACTCTCTGAAAGGGAGAGAGAGGTTCGCATTTATACAAGAATCTGCCTGAACTTGGGACGTCACAAAGCACATTACATCTAATGAATATAACCAACCTTACATCTATGAAGTTTGATTCCAACCCTCCATTCCCATTCCAACATGTCGGTCCATGGCTATCTCTACTGTCAGATGAGGCCACTCTCAGGTTGGAGGAGCAACACCTCATATTCCTACTGGATAGCCTTCATCCTGACAGCATGAATATCCATTTCCCCAACTTCCAATCATTTCCACCCTCCCCCTTCTCTCCTTTCATTTCCTCATTCGGGCTCCTCTCTTACCACTTCTCCTCACCTGTCCATCACCTCCCTCTGGTGTCCCACCTCCTTCACTTTCTTCCAAGGTCCACACTCCTTTCCTATCAGATTCCTTCTTCATCAGACATTTACCTTTCTTACCTTCTCCCAGTTTCTCACTTCGTCTCCCCTTCCCCCACACCCAGCTTCCCCTCACCTGGCTTCACCTATCACATTCTAGCTTATACTCTTTCCCCTCCTCCCACTATCTTATTCTGGCTTCTTCCCTATTCCCTTCCAGTCCTATTGAAGGATCTCAGCCCAAAACATTGACTCTTTTTCATCTCCATAGATACCACCTGACCTGCTAAGTTCCTCCAGCATTTTGTGTGTTGCTCTGGAAATTTCCAGCGTCTGCAGAATCTCATGTTGATAACCAAGTACAACCAAGTTTACACCTTGAGGAACACAGTTGTTGCTTTCTGAATAGCAAGAAACCAGGAACAACACTGACTAGCTTCAATGTCTACTAAAAGATAAATATTTGCCAAGAGAATGAAAGATCTCTCCTAGTGCTATAGAGCCCAGAATCAGGCCCTTTGGCCAACTGGTCCATGCTGAGCAAGACTCTCATCTAATCATTCCTCCATTTGCCCATATTTGGCCCATTTCCCTCTAAATCAGGAGCTCCCACCTTTTTTAAGCCATTAACAAAGGGTCCATGAAACCCAGGTTGGGAATTCCTGCTCTAAACCTTCCGATCCATTTGCCCATCCAATCTTGTTAATGTACCAACCTGAACCACTTCCTCAGGCAGCTCATTCCAAAGACTGTCCACTCCCTGCGTGAAAATTTTGCCCCTTGGTTTTCCATTAAATGTTTCCACTCTCACCTTAAACCTACGCCCGCTGCTTCTGGATTCCCCAGTCCTTAGAAAAAGACTACTTAACTGAGCTTCCCTATGCTGGTAATGATTTTAATTACCTTATAAGGTCACTATGCAACCTCCTTCACTCCAGGGATAAATAGTCCCAGCCTATCATTCTCCTAGACTCCACAGAATAAAGCCCTTGACTCTCAACTTCTAACTGAGTCTGCTTAGTTAAGTAATGCTGCCAGATCTCCTAGAGGACAGGAATGGATTTATTTTAATGCTCCTTCTCAAGGTGGTTCTGGGAAGAACACTGAACTCCTCATGCATTGCTGTGACTTGGTTTGTGTGCTCAATCTTTAGAAGGGAAGCTTAAACCTGCCCCAACTTTAGTGAAATCCATGCTCAATTTCCCCCTCAGATTGGGCCACTAGAACTAGAAGTTGTAGGGTTGGGGTGAAATACTTAAGGGGAACCTGAGGGGGAGTTTCTTCACTCGGTGGGTGGCACGAGTGTGGTACAAGCTGCCAGAGGATGCAAGTTCAATCGGTTTCCTCTGGCTGCTCTGATACCGAAGCAATTAGCGTGACACTATTACAGCTCAGGGTTCAATTACTGCGCCCTCTGTAAGAAAGTTTGCACATTCTTCCTGCGTGCGTGGGGGTTTCCTTCGGGTGCTCCGGTTTCCTCCCACAGTCCCATGACGAACCGGTTAGGTTAATTGGTCGCTGTGAGTTGTCCCGTGGTTAGGCTAGGTTTAAATGGATGGGTTGCTGGGTGACATGGCTCAGTACGCCAGAAGGGCCTGTCCGCACTGAAACTCTGATAAGTTTGAGAAGTTTGGATAGGTACCTGGATGAGATGGGTATGGAGGGCTCTGGTTCAGGTACAGGTAGATCTGGCTGGCATGGACTAGATGGGCTGAAGGGCCTGTTTCTGCGCTGTAGTGCTCTACGACTTCATTAGACGCCGTACCAACCAAAGTGATTCCAATCTGCTCACTCCTGACCGTGCTGCTCTCTTGGTTTACTTACAACTGCAAATCTGTGTCCAAAACTCAGCCATTCCTTCTCCAGCAGGACTTCAAACCCCTTGATGGTTCGGTAGTAGCTGTCAAGGATTAGCATACTGAGGGATGTGAGCTGTGAAGTCCGATCCCAGCCATCGCTGCAGTGGACAACAACTGAGGTCTTCGCAGATTCAACCTTGTCGGCAATGCGGACTGCTCCGGCCAACAGGATCTGAGAGAGAAGGGAAGAGCCAGTTCAGATTCAGATATTTATCACAGGTACATCAAAACATACAGTGAAATACGTCGCGAACTAGAGAAAATCTGCAGACGCTGGAAATCCAAGCAACACACATAAAATGTTGGAGGAACTCAGCAAGCCAGACAGCATCTATGGAAAATAATATAGTGACATTTTGGATTGAAACTCTTCAGTCCTACTGAGTTCCTCCAGCGTTTTATGAGTGTTGAGTGAAATACGTATGTCATTTGCTTTAACAACTAACACAATCTGAGGATGAGCTGCAGGTAGCCCACAGGTTTCACCACACATTCTGGTGCCAAAATACCACGCCCAATATGTTCAGCAGGACAATACAAGAAACAACAGCAGCAGCAAAACAAAAACGGCAAAGCAAGCCCCTCTCCACCCATCCACACACAGGCCGCATCCAGGCCTCCAGGCCTCCAGTCCTTGTCCCCGGACTCTCAGACTTACAGACGTTGGGCTTCCAACTTCAGACCTTGTCCCAGTACTCCACAGCACGGTTCCGGGCTCGCACAAACCCCCAGGTCTGGTGATCCAGATCCATGTGGCGCCCCCGTGACTACATGGGTTGCTTCCCACACTCCCAAGATGTAGGGGGTAGGTTAATTGGTCACCCGGGCTTAACTGGCAGCATGAGCTCACTGGGCCGGAAGGGCAAGATACCGTGCTGTTACTCAAAGGAATACATGCTCCTGCCAACAACCGTCTCCTCCAAGAAGACCACAACCTTGTCGTAGGGTTTGGAGGCTTGTGTGCCTCAATGACCCAGAGAGCTACGTTGGCTCGAGTCAGGGCTTTATGCTTTCGCTCTTAGTAGGGTCACCCATGCCAAACCGGTCAAAGGTTAGAGGCCAGACTAAGACTGGTCCACCGGTCCTCCAGGTTCAGGGGTTCAGCTCAGAGCTAACAACCCTGACTGGTAAAACAAAACTGTTACGGAAACAGCAATGAAGAATCCTTCTACATCCGGGTGTGACGGTATTCCTGAGTCTCCACCTGGGACTTGCACGGCTGAATGAAGACCGAGAGGAAGCTGCTGACATGATGAAAGAAGCCCTGAACACTGCTAGAGATGGAGAACCATCATTGCTGCCCTAATCGTCAATGATGTAGCAGGCAGAAGTAAATAAGTAACAATTGTGCCAATGAATAGATACAGTTTAGAGGGGGACACAAAATCAGTACAGGAAATAAAGTCTCACCCGTATGTACTCTAGCCAATGAGTCGAATCGATATTTGACAGCCACTTGGATTCATCAATGACTGGGTAAACAAAGTCCTTCAGTTTCCTCAGAGACTCCCTCATGACATGGATATTATGAATCTCCAAGAAAACAAGCTCGGCGTTTGAGTAGGCACTTTCACTCTCAAAGCCTCCTCCCTTGGCCTGAACAATGGCAACAAGAACGCATGCATCAATGGAAGTCTGAAGCGAGCAATCATTAAGCATTTTTAAACACATAGAAAGTGATGTCCCACTGCATAAATGCAGTGGCTGAGTTTACTAAACAAACACAACAGAGGGGAATCTGCAAATCAGTCAGCTGAAGACACAAGAGACTGACTGTACTGTCAATGTAAATATCTAATCAGCCAATCATATGGCAGCAGATTAGAAGCATGCAGACTTATCAAGAAGTTCAGTTGTTGTTCAGAACAAACATCAGAATGGGGAAGAAATGTGCTTGAAGTGACTTTGATTGTTGATGCCAGACCAGGTGGTTTGAGTATCTGAGAAACTGATCTGCTGGGATTTTCGCGCACAACAGTCTCTGGAGTTTACAGAGAATGGCGTGAAAAACAAAAAAAAACATCCAGTGAGTAGCAGCTGTGTGGGTGAAAAGGCCTTTTAATGAGAGAGGTCAGAGGAGAACGGCCAGACTGATTCAAGCTGACAGTAACTCAAATAACCACATGTTACAACAGTGGTGTGCTGAAGAGCATCTCTGAAAACACAACATGTCGAACCTCAAAGTGGATGGGTCACAATGTAGAAGACCATGAACACCATGAACTTAAACTCAGGGGCACTTAATTACATCCAGGAGGCACCTAATAAAGTGACCACTAAATGCACGTACTTTGATAAAAAAATACCTTGAACCTTTTGAAAGGACTGGACGGGGGCGGGGGGGGTAGACAGGATAGAGTCGAGGTATGGGGAGATAAGTTCAGTGGGGCGAGAGCAGACAGAAATACTGGTCCTCCTAGAATGCCCTACTTGTGGATATTGGGCAAGAGCTAGCAGAGGGGAATGCTGGGTTGGGAACCATCGGGTTCGAAGCTGCGGAAGGGAAACCTCCTGATGTGACTTTGGTGACCTGATGAAGGCTTTCAACCCAAAACATCAACAGTTCTTTTCCCTGCAAAGATGCTGACTGACCCTCTGATTTGCTGCTGCGGGTACTTTGCTGCTTGTAAAGCAGTCATTTTGCCTACAGAAGTGTTAGATGATTGTAAACAAATCAAGTGCAATGGTTCATGGGCTTAGGTTCCAGCATCCACTTTACCCCCTAAACAACATCCACAGTTGGCACCTTATTGGCATCTGCAACACTGTTCTGTCGAGCGTCGAAGATAGTTAACTTGTGAGACTGAGCATTAGCATCCATGATGGTCTGTAAGTACTTCTCATCTTCCTTGCATCGCTTGTCATTGGGTCCAACCATTGGCTGGCTGCATCTGATAATCGTCGCTTGGGTCTCTGGATGGATCCATGACAAAACCTGGGGCAAAACGGGAAGGAGTTCCAGGCATCATTCATATTCAATGGCTCACAAGCATTTGAATCAGCAACAGAGCACTCACTGAGTCGTACAGCGTGGAACTAGGCCATTCAGCCCATCTACACCAGGGCAAACTGTTGTCCCATCGACCTGCACCTGGACCATAGCCCTCCACACTCCTCCCCTCCGTGTACTCAGCCAAACTTCTCCTAAATGTTGCAACTGAACCCACATCCACTATTTCCGTCAGCAGCACATCCCACACTCTGAGTGAAGAAGTTCCCCCTCATGTTCCTGTTAAATATTTCACCTTTTATGCGTAACCCACGACCTCAAGTTCTAGTTTCACCCAGCCTCCGTAGGAAAAGCCAGCTTGCACTTAACTTACGGGAGGCAGACAAGTGGGTCACGGTTAGGAGGGGGAAGGGGAAGAGTCAGGTAATAGAGAGTACCCCGGTGGCTGTGCCCCTTAACAATAGGTACTCCTGTTTGAGTACTGTTGGGGGGGACAGCTTACCTGGGGGAAGCGACAGTGGCCGTGCCTCCAGCACAGAGTCCTGCCCTGTAGCTCAGAAGGGTAGGGCAAGGAAGAGGAGGGCAGTTGTGATAGGGGACTCGATAGCAAGGGGGTCAGATAGGCGATTCTGTGGACACAGTCCAGAGACCCGGATGGTAGTTTGCCTCCCTGGTGCCAGGGTCCGGGATATTTCTGATCGTGTTCAAGATATCCTGAAGTGGGAGGGTGAGGAGCCAGAGGTCGTGGTACATATAGGTACCAATGACATAGGTAGGAAAAGGGAAGAGGTCCTGAAAGGAGAATATAGGGAGCTAGGAAGGGAGTTGAGAAAAAGGACCGCAAAGGTAGTAATCTCGGGATTACTGCCTGTGCCACGCGACAGTGAGAGAAGGAATGCGATGAGGTGGAGGGTAAATGCGTGGCTGAGGGATTGGAGCAGGAGGCAGGGATTCAAGTTTTTGGATCATTGGGACCTCTTTTGGCGCAGGCGTGACCTGTACAAAAAGGACGGGTTACACTTGAATCCTAGGGGGACCAGTATCCTGGCAGGGAGATTAGTGAGGGCTACTGAGGTGACTTTAAACTAGAATGGTTGGGGAGTGGGAATCAAATTAAAGAGGCTAGGCGAGAGGAGGTTAGTTCACAACAGGGGGATGGGAACCAGTGCAGAGAGACAGAGGGGTGTAAAGTGAGGGTAGAAGCAAAAAGTAGTAAGGAGAAAAGTAGAAGTGGCAGGCCAACAAATCCAGGGCAAGCATCAAAAAGGGCCACTTTTCAACATAACTGTATAAGGGCTAAGAGAGTTGTAAAAGAGTGCCTGAAGGCTTTGTGTGTCAATGCAAGGAGCATTCGTAACAAGGTGGATGAATTGAAAGTGCAGATTGTTATTAATGATTATGATATAGTTGGGATCACAGAGACATGGCTCCAGGGTGACCAAGGATGGGAGCTCAACATTCAGGGATATACAATATTCAGGAGGGATAGACATGAAAGAAAAGGAGGTGGGGTGGCGTTGCTGGTTAAAGAGGAGATTAACACAATAGGAAGGAAGGACATAAGCCGGGAAGATGTGGAATCGATATGGGTAGAGCTGCATAACACTAAGGGGCAGAAAACGCTGGTGGGAGTTGTGTACAGGCCACCTAACAGTAGTAGTGAGGTCGGGGATGGTATTAAACAGGAAATTAGAAATGTGTGCAATAAAGGAACAGCAGTTATAATGGGTGACTTCAATCTACATGTAGATTGGGTGAACCAAATTGGTAAAGGTGCTGAGGAAGAGGATTTCTTGGAATGTATGCGGGATGGTTTTTTGAACCAACGTGTCGAGGAACCAACAAGAGAGCAGGCTATTCTAGACTGGGTTTTGAGCAATGAGGAAGGGTGAATTTGCAATCTTGTTGTGAGAGGCCCCTTGGGTAACAGTGACCATAATATGGTGGAATTCTTCATTAAGATGGAGAGTGACATAGTTAATTCAGAAACAAAGGTTCTGAACTTAAAGAGGGGTAACTTTGAAGGTATGAGACGTGAATTAGCTAAGATAGACTGGCAAATGACACTTAAAGGATTGACGATGGATATGCAATGGTAAGCATTTAAAGATTGCATGGATGAACTACAACAATTGTTCATCCCAGTTTGGCAAAAGAATAAATCAAGGAAGGTAGTGCACCCGTGGCTGACAAGAGAAATTAGGGATAGTATCAATTCCAAAGAAGAAGCATACAAATTAGCCAGAAAAAGTGGCTCACCTGAGGACTGGGAGAAATTCAGAGTTCAGCAGAGGAGGACAAAGGGCTTAATTAGGAAGGGGAAAAAAGATTATGAGAGAAAACTGGCAGGGAACATAAAAACTGACTGTAAAAGCTTTTATAGATACGTAAAAAGGAAAAGACTGGTAAAGACAAATGTTGGTCCCCTACAGACAGAATCAGGTGAATTGATTATGGGGAGCAAGGACATGGCAGACCAATTGAATAATTACTTTGGTTCTGTCTTCACTAAGGAGGACATAAATAATCTTCCAGAAATAGTAGGGGACAGAGGGTCCAGTGAGATGGAGGAACTGAGAGAAATACATGTTAGTAGGGAAGTGGTGTTAGGTAAATTGAAGGGATTAAAGGCAGATAAATCCCCAGGGCCAGATGGTCTGCATCCCAGAGTGCTTAAGGAAGTAGCCCAAGAAATAGTGGATGCATTAGTGATAATTTTTCAAAACTCGTTAGATTCTGGACTAGTTCCTGAGGATTGGAGGGTGGCTAACGTAACCCCACTTTTTAAAAAAGGAGTGAGAGAGAAACCAGGGAATTATAGACCGGTTAGCCTAACGTCGGTGGTGGGGAAACTGCTGGAGTCAGTTATCAAGGATGTGTTAACAGCACATTTGGAAAGCGGTAAAATCATCGGACAAAGTCAGCATGGATTTGTGAAAGGAAAATCATGTCTGACGAATCTCATAGAATTTTTTGAGGATGTAACTAGTAGAGTGGATAGGGGAGAACCAGTGGATGTGGTATATTTGGATTTTCAAAAGGTTTTTGACAAGGTCCCACACAGGAGATTAGTGTGCAAACTTAAAGCACACGGCATTGGGGGTAAGGTATTGATGTGGATAGAGAATTGGTTAGCAGACAGGAAGCAAAGAGTGGGAATAAACGGGACCTTTTCAGAATGGCAGGTGGTGACTAGTGGGGTACTGCAAGGCTCAGTGCTGGGACCCCAGTTGTTTACAATATATATTAATGACTTGGATGAGGGAATTAAATGCAGCATCTCCAAGTTTGCGGATGACACAAAGCTAGGCGGCAGTGTTAGCTGTGAGGAGGATGCTAAGAGGATGCAGGGTGACTTGGATAGGTTGGGTGAGTGGGCAAATTCATGGCAGATGCAATTTAATGTGGATAAATGTGAAGTTATCCACTTTGGTGGCAAAAATAGGAAAACAGATTATTATCTGAATTGTGGCCGATTAGGAAAAGGGGAGGTGCAACGAGACCTGGGTGTCATTATACACCAGTCATTGAAAGTGGGCATGCAGGTACAGCAGGCAGTGAAAAAGGCAAATGGTATGCTGGCATTTATAGCGAGAGGATTCGAGTACAGGAGCAGGGAGGTACTACTGCAGTTTTACAAGGCCTTGGTGAGACCACACCTGGAGTATTGTGTGCAGTTTTGGTCCCCTAATCTGAGGAAAGACATCCTTGCCATAGAGGGAGTACAAAGAAGGTTCACCAGATTGATTCCTGGGATGGCAGGACTTTCATATGAAGAAAGACTGGATGAACTAGGCTTGTACTCGTTGGAATTTAGAAGATTGAGGGGGGATCTGATTGAAACGTATAAAATCCTAAAGGGATTGGACAGGCTAGATGCAGGAAGATTGTTCCCGATGTTGGGGGAAGTCCAGAACGAGGGGTCACAGTTTGAGGATAAGGGGGAAGCCTTTTAGGACTGAGATTAGGAAAAACTTCTTCACACAGAGAGTGGTGAATCTGTGGAATTCTCTGCCACAGGAAACAGTTGAGGCCAGTTCATTGGCTATATTTAAGAGGGAGTTAGATATGGCCCTTGTGGCTACGGGGAGCAGGGGGTATGGAGGGAAGGCTGGGGTGGGGTTCTGAGTTGGATGATCAGCCATGATCATAATAAATGGCGGTGCAGGCTCGAAGGGCTGAATGGCCTACTCCTGCACCTATTTTCTATGTTTCTATGTTTACCTACATCCCTCACAATTTTGTTACCTCTATCAAACCTCCCCTTATTCTCTTATGCTCTAGGGATAAATTCAATCTTTCCCTTTAGCTCAGGCCCTCAGCAACAACTCTGCACTCTTTCAATATTATTGATATATTTGCTGCAGACAGGTGACCAGAACTGCACACAATACTCTAAATTTAGCTCCACTAATGCCTTATACAACTAACATGATATCCCAACTCCTGTCAATTCTTTAATTTATGAAGGCTAATGTGCCAAGAACTGCCTTTATGAGCCTATTTAGCTTTGACGCCAATTTCAAGGAATTATGGATCTGTACTCCCATTATCTTTCTGTTCCACCACACTCCACAATGCCCTACCACTCACCATGTCAACTATCCTGGTTTGTCCTCCCAAAGTGTAATGCCTCATACTTGTCTGCATTAAATTCCATCTGCCATTTTTCAGCCCATTTTTCCAGCTGGTCCAGATCCTGCTGCAAAATTTGATAGCCTTGCTCGCTGTCCTCTACGCTTGACACCTCCAATCTTGGTGTCATCCGCAAATTTGCTGAAAGATGATATTTCATCCAAGATATGCCACTAAAAGTTTCTTATCCATGTACCTGTCCAAATGCCTTTCGAAAGTTGCTATTGTACCTGCCTCAGCCCCTTTCTGACAGCCCATTGTATATGCATACTGCCCTCTGTGTAAAAACTGCGGTTCACAAGTTGCTATTAAATCTCTCCCCTCTCAACTTAGAAAGTGTGTCCTCTAGTTCTTGATTTCCCACCCTTGTGAAAAACACTTCATTCACTCACCCTAAGACCTTCAAGACTCTATACACCTCTACAGCATCATTGTGATTCTCGCATGTCTAATTCTCCCCATAACTCAGTCACCCAAGTCCTAGCAACATCCTAAACAAATTTCATGTCATATGTCAGCGATAATAAAATTGATCAACCTCTGTTCTGATGCCTCTGCATTCGAGGTCTCTTCCTCGAGGCTGTCGGAAGAAGTTACCGAAGTTCTGCGATTCCTAGATTGGACTGGACTCTTCTCAGTTTTATGTTTTATATTGTGTGTTTTCGCCCATTTAATTTTCAGCAATTTAATTGTAGCATGATTTGTCACTATTTTTGTGCAGGAGGGTGTTGGGGTTTGATATTCTCGCAGTTTGCCAATTTGTTTTTCTGTGTGGAGGAGAGGGATTGATGCTCTTGTTGCCAATTTGTAAGTTTTTTTTTGTGTGTGGGGGGGGAGTGATCGATGTTTCTTTTTGAATGACCTCCAAGGTTTTCTTTGTTGCGTGGCTACCTGGAGAAGACAAATCTCAGAATTGTATACTGCACACATGCCTTGATAATAAATGAACCTTTGAACCTTATAAACCTTTGATTTGGACTCAACAATCCTCCTGTGGCCTCACCTATGTCTCGTACAACTACAGGCCTTGAGGATGAAACAAGTGTAATCGTTTGGCCTCTCTCACTTTGATAAGATCTTTGATAACTTCAGCATTGCTTTCCTGCACTGACACCATATCCCCGGATTCCATTAATAAACAAAACCTGCTATCCTGCACTCAAACTCAGAGCCTCCTCAGCCCTCTTCTATGGAGAATTCCGAATGACTGAAGACATTCCTTTTTGCCTCTATCACAATAGTTGGTTTATCATTCTCAGACTGTCAAGCGAGGGAAAGAACATTCATGCAACTACCTTGTTTGGGCTCTATTTGAGGGGACGCTGTGTGCCGTGTGACACTGGCAGAGACGGTGAAGGATGAGGCTGATTTTGCTGCCACATCGGAGTTGTGAGGGAATATAACATACAGTTGGAATCAAAAACTTTCCAGCTGTGGGAATGAGTAGGGGTAACCACAGAGCTGAGAGATTAGCTGCTTCAGTTTCAGTGCAGTGTCCCGGACAACTCTCATGTTCCAGCTACTTTAGCCCACCAGAGCCTGTGAAGCTACAATGTGGGTGGGCCAACTCCTGTAAACAAAACTCTGAAAGTCACTGGTACTTAAGTTATTCACCCTTCGAGACAGCCAGTAAAGGGAGGTCTGTTTCTAAACTCTGTTTGCTTGTCTCAGCTGGTGTGTGTGCGTGGTGTGTGTGTATACGTGCACACACTTACTGGCCACTTTTGGGACACCTGCATACCTAATCATGAATGGAAATATCTAATCAGCTAATCATGTGGCAGAGACTCAATGCAAGAAAAAAACATGCAGACGTGGTCATGGAGTTCAGTTGTTGTTCAGACCAAATATCAGAATGGGGAAGAAATGTGATCTAAGTGAATTTAACCATGGAATGATGGTTGGTACTACATGGGGTGGTTTAAGTACCTAAGAAACTCTGATCTCCTGGGATTTTCACTTACAACAGTCTCAAGAGTTTACAGAGAATGGTGCAAAAAACAAAAAAAACATTCAGTGAGTGGCAGTTCTGTGGGTGAAAACACCTTGTTAATGAGAGAGGTCAGAGGAGAATGGCCAGACCGGTTCAAGCTGACAGGAAGGTGACAGTAACTCAAATAACCACGTGTTACCACATGGTGTGTAGCAGACCACCGCTGAATGCACAACACATTAAACATTGGAGTGGATGGGCTACAGTAGCAGACGACCATGAACACACACTCAGTGGCCACTTTATTAGGCACCAGGACGTCTCCTGCTGATGTCACTAGAGGCAGCTTTTAGCTCTGCTTTGCAAAACTATTGTGGTTACCACCGGGAAGGCACAGTGGCGCAGCGGTCAGCGTAATGCTTTTACAGCACCAGTGACTCGGATTCAATTCCCACCGTTATCTGTACGCAGTCTCTGTGTTCGGTTTTCTCTCACATTCCCAAGACATACAGGAGGTAGATTAATTGGTCACATGGGTGTAATGGCGTTCATGGGACAGAAAGGCCTGTTACCCTGCTGCATCTCTACACAATAAATAAATATCATTGGGACAAATATTTAGTAGGCAGTCACACTTTTACGACAATGGAAATACTTATGCAATAACTTACTAATAAATTAAACAAAATGGGGAAAACAAACACTTAACAAATGAAAACTTGGTCAATATTTTCCCTCCCAACTCCAACCACTATCGTTCTCAAAGAAAATGTGTAACAAGCCCTCTATCACGTGTACACATGGTTTACTGGAGGAGCTCGTGTCAGTCCCAGGTGACCCAAGATCACATACAGTCATAGAAAAGTACAGCATGGGAAAGGGCCCTTCAGCCCATCTAGTCCATGCCAAACTATTTTAAACTGACTACTCCCATCAACCTGCGCCTGGACCATAGCTCTCCTTACCGCCACCATACATGTACTTATCCAAACTTCCCTTAAACGTTGAGATCAAGCTTGCGTGCACCACTTGCACTGGCAGCTCATTCCACACTCTCACATGAAGAAGTTTCCCCTCATGTTCCCCTTAATCTTTTCACCTTTCACTCTTAACCCACGACCTCTTATTGTAGTCCCACCCTACCTCAGTGGAAAAAGCCTGCTTACGTTTAGCCTAGCTATACCCCTCATAATTTTATACACTTCCATCAAATCTCCCCTCAGTCTTCTATGCTCTAAGGAATAAAGTCCTAACCTATTTAAGCTTTCCTTATAACTCAAGTCCTAAAGTCTCAGCAATATCCTTGTAAAGTTTCTCTGTACTCTTTTCAACCTTATTTACATCTTTCCTGCAGGTAGGTGACCAGAACTGTATACATCAGTGAGATATGAACCATAAGACCATAACAGGTCAGTGAGCCCATTGAGTTTAATCTACCATTCGATCATGGCTGACTTATTATCCTCCTTAACCCCATTTTCCACACTTACTAATCAGGAACCTATCAGCCTCAGCTTTAAGTGGTGCACAACAAACAACAACTTACCGGGAATCGGCCACTGGCCCGAAAAGCTGCCACTTTGCAAAGGTCATCATCCTTGACGCTGGTTGGTACGACCACAATTGCCGGGTACGTGTCACAGAGTTCATAGTTACTGTTGACTTTAGATATTGTCCAGCTTTCATTTGGCAGGCCCTATGACAACATTGTTTAGAAGTCAAAGTAAATTTATTGCCAAAGTACACATATGTCACTATATATTACTTTGCGATTCATTTTCCTGCGGGCATTTATGGGAAAATAAAGAAATACAATGGATCTTATGATAAAAAATGCATAAACAAAGACAGACAAACAACCAATATGCAAAGGAAGGCAAATTCCACAAATAAAAATTAAATAATACTTAGAGCATGAGTTGAGCATCCCTGAATGTGAGTCTGTAGGCTGTCGAATCAGTTCAGAGTTGAGGTGAGTGAAGTTATCCACATTAGTTCAGGAGCCTGATGGTTGAAGGGTAATAACTGTTGCAGAACCTGGTGGTGTAGGAACTAAGGCTCCTCTACTTCCTGACTGACGTAGTAACGAGAAGAGAGCATGAACTGGATGGTAGGGGTTCTTGTGACAGCAGAGTAAATATGCTCAATGGTGGGCAGTGCTTTTCCTGTGACACACTGAGCTGTATCCACCACTTTCTGTAGCCCTTTTTTTTTGTTTTGGAAAGGAAAATAAAAGTTTAAAAAAATGCCAAAACAAAATTCTGCTGAACTTTGAGCAGAAAACAAACCACTGGAGGAACTCAGCATGTCGAGCAGCATCTGTGTCAGTGAAAGAAATTGTCAATGTTTCAGGTCAACCCTATCCCTTAGATTTCAGCATCTGCAGTCCCTTGTGTCTCCATTTCACTGCTGAACATTTAACCTTCAACCGAATCAGACAGCTGCAGAGCTTTTCTGGGTCCGTGACCTGAGTGGTATACGTTTTCAGCTTTGTATCTTCTGCCCGATGGGAGAGGAGAGAAGAGAGAATGCCTGGTGTAGATTCATTTGTTTGTTATGTACCATGTCATATGGCATGGGCGATCACGGTCTTTCCATGACCATGACTGTTTTTGGCAAAGTTTTCTACAGAAGTGGTTTGCGGTTGCCTTCTTCTGGGCAGTGTCTTTACAAGACGGGTCACCCCAGCCATTTTCAATATTCTGCCTGGCATCAGTGGTCGCATAACCAGGACTTGTGATATGTACCAGCTCCTTATACGACCATCTCCAATGACTTCACGTGACCCTGATCGGGGGTGGCTACCTTTGCCGCAGGGTGACCTGCAGGCTAGCAGAGGGAAGGAGTGCCTTACACATCCTTTGGTAGAGCCGTATCTCCACCCCATCACCCTCAGGGGTAAGTAGGGCTTTTAACTGCACTGGCTGCTTTACTGAGGCAATGAGGAGTATAGGCAGAGTCCACAGTGGGCAGGAGGTTTCTGTGACGTGCTGAGCCGTGTCCACAGCTCTGTGGTTGTGTTCCATTGCTATGGTGAGGTCAGGACTATGAAGGTTGGTCTGTGAACCTGTGGCATGACAGAGACACTGAACCAACACACCTCAACATTACAGTCGTTACCGACCCCAGCTCAGGAGCTAGACGAGAAAACTTGTGCTGGCTGTCAACACAGATGACACAATTCAGTGTATGCTGCAATGGAAATGGTCCAACCAAGCAGAGTTCACTACCAAGAAGGCCCACCAGTGCCTTTACTTCCTGAGAAAACGAAGGAAATTTGGCCTGTCCCCTAAAACCCTCACTAATTTTTATAGATGCACCGTAGAAAGCATTCTTCTAGGGTGCATCACAACCTGGTATGGAAGTTGTCCTGTCCAAGACCGAAAGAAGCTGCAGAAGATCGTGAACACGGCGCAGCACATCACACAAACCAATCTTCCGTCCGTGGACTCACTTTACACCGCACGCTGTCAGAGCAGTGCTGCCAGGATTATCACAGACACGACCCACACAGCCAACACACTTTTCGTCCCTCTTCCCTCCGGGAGGAGGCTCAGGAGCTTGAAGACTCGTACGGCCAGATTTGGGAACAACTTCCTTCCAACTGTGATAAGATTGCTGAACAGATTCTGACCTGGATCTGGGCCGTACCCTCCAAATATCCGGACCTGCCTCTCAGTTTTTTGGCACTACCTTACTTCCGATTTTTCTATTTTCTATGTATGATTTATAATTTAAATTTTTAATATTTACTAATTTTAACTATTTTTAATATTTAATATTTGTAATCCAGGGAGTGTGAAGCGCAGAATCAAATATCGCTGTGATGATTGTACGTTCTAGTACCAATTGTTTGGTGACAATACAGTATAAAGTATAAGTATAAATGTGATAAATAAGTACATTGAATAAAGCACACATTGTTTAAAAAAAGATCATCCCTGCACAAGAGTCTGTGGAGACCAAAAGAAACAGAATTGACCGACCTGTCTTTTATATTCTGCAACAGGGTCGTACACCTTCCAACCCTGCACCGGGAAGTCCTCTTTGTACTTCATTGCGAAAAGTGACTACACGGGGGCAAAGAACATAGCAGTTCACTAAGACAGCATTTCATTATTGAATACATATATGCTACTTGGGACAGCGGTCTCAAGACCACAGCAAAATGCTGTTGAACTCTGTTTCTCTCTAATGCTGCCTGTCTTCCTACAACTACCAGCATGTTCTTTTACTTATTTAAAAACACAAGAAATCCCCATGTACTGTAGTGACTGACGCAGCACCAAATGATGATGATGATAATAGTCCAACACATTCGCTACATGCCTAATGAGGCTGACTGAATATCTGGAGTATGCTGAGTGTACCTCTGATCACTAAATGAGTACACAGCTCCGTCTGCTGTCAGCAGGTGCATGCCCTGGGTATACTAACACGTTGCGCCGTGGGTCAGGACAGGGGCGGAGGGGCTGGGGGGAGAAGGTGCTTAGGAGGCAAAGGTGTCCTTGGAAAACAGAGAGAGAGGAGAGGAGAGAGAGGAAGAGAGAGAAAAGAAGGGAGGTAGGGAAGGGTGGGAGACAGGGGGAGAGAGAGAGAGAGAGAGAGAGAGAGAGAGAGAGAGAGAGAGAGAGAGAGAGAGAGAGAGAGAGAGAGAGGGGGGGAGAGGTAGGAGCGGGAGTGAGAAGCGGGGGAAAGGGAGGGAGAGGAAGGGAGGAGGAGGAGGGAGAGGGAGTGAGAGGGAGAGGAAGGCAGAAGGAAGGAGAGGGAGAGGAAGCGGAAGGGAGATAGAGTGGGAGAGGGAGAAGGGGTGACAGGAAAGGAGATGGAGGGAGATAGAGAGGGAGGGAGAGGGATAGGGAGAGAGATGGAGGTATAAGTGGGTGCCTGGGAGGAGCTTGTTTTGTTGTTGTTCTGCTGACAACAGTAGCCATGCGATGCAGCCGCCAGAATATGAGGCATTTACCAGCTGCCCTGAGTACATCCTTGGGTGTATTGGGTATTAATGCAAAAGACCCATTTCACTGTATTTTCAGTGTACATGTGATAAAAACTAAATCTAAATCTGAATCATAAGATCAGAAGAGGGGATGACAGCACAATGATCAGTTCCATTTGCAACCTTTCAGCAAATGGTGCAATCTAGACCCAGACCTCATTCAGACCTGGGACTGGCCAACAACCACATCCAACAAGCAAAAGTCTAAGCAACTTTAAGTTCTTGTCGCTATGTCTGAAAACAATGCCATTCCTGCTGATTGGAGAACGTGGTTTTACTGGATCATAAAAGTTATTTTCTTCCTTTTTCTTTACAGTTCTAAATACAGTGGATTCCGGTTAATTGGGCTATTGCTTAATCGGGGCAGTAGCATTCTAGACTATAAAACC
Source organism: Mobula birostris (assembly GCF_030028105.1). Lineage (NCBI taxonomy): Eukaryota > Metazoa > Chordata > Chondrichthyes > Myliobatiformes > Myliobatidae > Mobula > Mobula birostris. Next base: position 131,950,482 of record NC_092379.1, on the reverse strand, counting down.
ATGAGACATATGATCAAATTTAGGCCATTGGCCCAACAATTCAGCTCTGCCATTCAATCATGCCTGATTTATTTTCCTCTTTCAACCTCATCCTCCTGCGTTCTCCTTGTAACCTTTGACACTGACTAATCAGGAACCTATCAACCTTCACTTTAAATGTACCCAATTACTTGACTGCCACAGCCAACTGTGGCAACAAATTCTGCAGACTCACCAGCCCTGGGTACAGAAATTCCTCCTCATCTCTGTTCTAAAAGGACACCCTTGTATTCTGAGACTGTGTGCGCCCCGAGTCCAAGACTCCCTCACTATGAGAAACATCCTCTCCACACCCAGTCTAGGCCTTTCAATGTCTGACAGATTTCAATGAGATCACCCCTTAAACTGAGTACAGGCCCAGAGCCATCAAATGCTCCTCATACATTAACCCGTTAATTCCTGGGACTATTTTCATAAACCATCTCCAATGCCAGCATAACTTTTCTTCGATTTGGGTCCCAAAACTGCTCACAATACTCCAGATGTGGTCTGACCAGTGCCTTATAAAGCCTCAGGATTACATCCTTGCTTTCACATTCTAGTCCTCTCAAAATAATTTTTTAAATTATTTATTTATTGGGATACAGTGCGGAATAGGTCCTTCTGGCCCTTAGCACCTAGCAACCCCCAATTTAATCCTAGGAATTAACCCCCGATTTAATAACAGGAAACGTTATCATGACGAATTAGCCTAACAAACAGTACATCTTTGGACTGTGGGAGGAAACTGGATCACCCAGGGGAAACCCACGTGGTCATGGAGAGAACACACAAGGCAGCGGCAGGAAATGAACCCAGGTCACTGGTACTGTAAAGCGTTGTGCTAACCACTATGTTACCTTGCCATAAACAAGAGAAAGTCTACAGATGCTAGGAATCAAAGTAATACACACAAAATGCTGGGGGAGCTCAGCAGGCCTGGCAGCATCTATGGAAAAGAGTAAACAAGTCAACATTTCAGCCTGAGACCCTTCTTCAGGACTGCTGAGTTCCTCCAGCATTTTGTGTGTCACCCACTAATACTGCATTTGCCTTTCCTACTCGCCCTTCAGGGAAAGTCATTGTTTGAGCATTCTAAAATGAGTTCCAACACATCGCACTAGCAGGCAAACTTACCAAGTTCTTTGAGACAGGAAAGGCATACAGGGTAAGATTCTCAAAGATCTCCAGTTTGGCATGTTCTTCCTGCTTGTAAGCAAACCGTAGGTTTCTCATATCCTGTTGAAAAAGTTGGGCAACACCATGTCTGAACACTTCCAGAAATAATGAAAAACACAGGACATTTGGAGAATTTAAATCCATGTAATTAAATAAATGTTGACCTTGCTTTAAAAAAACATATCTGGATGGAAGGGAGGAAAGAAGCTTGTTTTGCTGTTGTTGTTTTGTTGCTTGTTGTGTTCTATGTTGTTCTGCCCAGCATTATGGGCATGTTACGTTGGCATCAGAATGGTGGTGACACTTACTCCACCTGTGGCACACCTTCTGTTGTGTTGGTTGTTATCACAATGAACCCACTTCACTGAATGTTTCAATGTACACGTAACAAATAAACTTGAATCTTAAAAATACCAGACTGTTAGAGCACAGAAAGTACAGAACAGCGACAGCCCTCCAGCCCACGATGTTGTGTCAAACTAATTTAAATAGAAATTGAATGCTGAACGAAACTAATCCCTTCTGCCTCCATATCCCACCATTTAACAGCCTCTAAAACACAACTACCGTATTTGTCTCCACTACCACCCCAGGCAGTGTGCTCCAGATACCTACCACTCTCGAGTATGTGTTACAACGTACATGATACACATGATAAATAAATTTCAATCTGGATCTGAAACTGTCTGTGTACAAAAACATACCCCACACATTGCCTTTGAAGTTACCCATTCTCCCCTTAAATTTATGCCCTGCTATGTTAGCCATTTCACCCAGAGAGAAAGGTACCGCCTGTCTTCTCCACTCCTTGCCTCTCAAAATCTATCGGACCTTCACTCGGCCTTCGCCGCTCCAGAGAAAACAACCTAAATTTATCCAACCTCTCCTTTACTGTAAAACTAACCTGGCTCACAGCTGCCATTCAGAGAAGAAAACCTGCCTTCAGTACCTGATGCGGCCTACACATGGTCAACCTGAAATTACCTCTGCAATTCAGGGGCATTTGGGGTGGGCGATAAATCAAAGTCAAAGTAAATTTATTATCGAAGTATGTACAGTGGCATGCAAAAGTTTGGGCACCCCGATCAAAATTTTTGTTACTGTGAATAGTTAAGTGAGTAGAAGATGAACTGATCTCCAAAAGTCATAAAGTTAAAGATGAAACATTCTTTTCAACATTTCAAGCAAGATTAGTGTATTATTTTTGTTTTGTACAATTTTAGAGTGGAAAAAAAGAAAGGAGCACCATGCAAAAGTTTGGGCACCCCAAGAGATTTGAGCTCTCAGATAACTTTTACCAAGGTCTCAGACCTTAATTAGCTTGTTAGGGCTATGGCTTGTTCACAGTCATTGTTAGGAAAGGCCAGGTGTTGCAAATTTCAAAGCTTTATAAATACCCTGACTCCTCAAACTTTGTCCCAACAATCAGCAGCCATGGGCTCCTCTATGCAGCTGTATAGCACTCTGAAAATTAAAATAAATGATGCCCACAAAGCAGGAGAAGGCTATAAGAAGATAGTGAAGCGTTTTCAGGTAGCCATTTCCTCAGTTTGTAATGTAATTAAGAAATGGCAGTTAACAGGAACGGTGGAGGTCAAGCTGAGGTCTGGAAGACCAAGAAAACTTTCCAAGAGAACTGCTCGTAGGATTGCTAGAAAGGCAAATCAAATCCCACCCACCCACCCCTCACCTTTGACTGCAAAAGATCTTCAGGAAGATTTAGCAGACTCTGGAGTGGTGGTGCACTGTTCTACCCTGCAGCGACACCCGCACAAATATGACCTTCATGGAAGAGTCATCAGAAGAAAACCTTTCCTGCGGCCTCACCACAAAATTCAGCGTCAGATGTTTGCAAAGGAATATCTAAACAAGCCTGATGCATTTTGGAAACAAGTCCTGTGGACTGATGAAGTTAAAATAGAACTTTTTGGCCCAGTGAGCAAAGGTATGTTTGGCCAAAAAAGGGTGCAGAATTTCATGAAAAGAACATCTCTCCAACTGTTAAGCACGGGGGTGGATCGATCATGCTTTGGGCTTGTGTTGCAGCCAGTGGCATGGGGAACATTTCACTGGTAGAGGGGAGAATGAATTCAATTAAATACCAGCAAATTCTGGAAGCAAACATCACACCGTTTGTAAAAAAGCTGAAGATGAAAAGAGGATGGCTCTACAACAGGATAATGATCCTAAACACACCTCAAAATCCCCAATGGACTACCTCAAGAGGCGCAAGCTGAAGGTTTTGCCATGGCCCTTACAGTCCCCCGACCTAAACATCATCAAGAATCTGTGGATAGATGTCAAAAGAGCAGTGTATGCAAGACGGCCCAAGAATCTCACAGAACTAGAAGCCTTTTGCAAGGAAGAATGGGTGAAAATCCCCCAAACAAGAATTGAAAGACTCTTAGCTGGCTACAGAAAGCGTTTACAAGCTGTGATACTTGCCAAAGGGGGTGCTACTAAATACTGACCATGCAGGGTGCCCAAACTTTTGCTTCAGGCCCTTTTCATTTTCTGTTATTTTTGAAACTGTAAAAGATGGAAATAAAGAAGTCATCTTGCTTAAAATATTAAAGAAATGTGTCATCTTTAACTTCATGCCTTTTGGAAATCAGTTCATCTTTTACTCGCTTAGCTATTCACAGTAACAGGAATTTTGACCGGGGTGCCCAAACTTTTGCATGCCACTGTATATGTCACCATATGCTACCTCGAGATTCAATTTCATGCAGACCTTTTCATGAAACTAAAGACGTGCAATAGAATTTATTTTTAAAAAACTTATACATAGACAAAGACTGACCATGAACCAATGTGCAAAAGACAAATTCCCAGCTCCTGCTCAGGAAGTTCTGTATTCTACAACCGTCAGGCTGCTGAACCAGCATAGACAACTTCACTCACCACAACACCAAACTGATCACTGAACACCACCTATAGACTGAGTTTCAAAGATTCCACAATTCATGTTCTCAGAATTTATTTATTTATTTGTTTGTTTGTTTTTGCAGTCTGTCTTCTCTTGCACATTTGTTGCTTGTCAGTTTTTATGTGTAGTTTTTTATTGATTCTACTGTATTTCTTTGTTCTACTGTGAAGGCCCACAAGAAAATGAATCTCAAGGTAGTATATGATGGCATATACATACGTTGACAATTGTGCGATAAACAGCTGGCTAAAAATAGAGATCATGAATTGTTGAGTCTTTGAAAGTGCGTCCATAGATTGTGGAATCAGTTCAGTGTTGAGGTGAGTGAAGTTATCCATGCTGTTTCAGGAGCCTGAAGGTTGTAGGGGAATAACTCTTCCTGAATAGATGCTGCAATTGCATTTCACATTCTGCAACGAATATATAAAGACCAGCTATGCCAGGGAATGCTAAAGTACACCAGCTCTGGACTGTAAGGTGGCGCAGCCTAGCAGAGACTCGGCTACCCTCCCAACCTCAGTCTGTGAGTGTGGAGTTTGCATGCTCGCCTTGTGACCATGCAGGTTCCCACTGGGGCTCTGCTTTCCTCCCACATCCCAAAAAATATTGGTAGAAGTTGATGGAGAGATGATGGGGAGAATAGGCTAAAGTAAGATTAGTGTAAACTAGATGATGATGGTCAGCTCGGATTTGGTGGGCTGAAGGGCTGAGGTCCAGGACCTTCACTAACTCTATAGATCAGTTGGAGCAAAATAAAATACAAACTGCTATACATGTTAAGTGCACCAGCAAATTAAAATGTGCCTTCGACATTACTGCAAAGTACAGAGGAAGGCAGCAACTCAGAGGGTCACTTCATATTCTGGAAGGGGTCGACAGAAAGGTACAAACATAGACTCCACTCACAATACTACTCCCTAACCTGCACACTCTGGCAGGACTTGCTGATTTTGAACCGTGACACAAAGTTTGGACATTTTACCTTACACACAATCTCCAGGCCGCAGGAACTTGCACCGTGACCTTGAACACCAGCAATTTTTTCAACACGGCTCACAACCCCAAGTGGAACATCAAGTGTGAAAGGGGGATCCTGGAATAGAATCCGAATCAGTTCTATTATTACTGACCTATGTCGTGAAATTTGTTTTGCAGCAGCAGCACGGTACAATACGTAAAATTTACTATAAAGTGTAACACATAAAAATCTATAAATTACAATATAAATATGTATATAGTTAACTAAGTATTGCAAAAAGTGCGCAAAAATATAGTGAGGTAGTATTCGTGGTCCATTCAGAAATCTGATGGTGGAGGGGAAGAAGCTGTTCCTGTAATGTTGAGTGAGTGTCTTCAGGTTCCTGTACCACCTCCCTGATGGTAGCAATGAGAAAAGAGGGCATGTCCTGGGTGGTGGGTGTCTTTCATGTTGGATGCCACCTTCTATCATTAAGATTAATGACGGAAGATGGATTAATGATGGTAGATTAATTAACCATAGTAAATTGCCCTAGTGTGCAGGAGAGTCGTAGAATATGGGAGGAGTGAATTAGAAAGAGGGAATCTTTTGAAGATGTCTTCGATGATTGCAAAGTTGTAAATGAGGATATTGTTTTTTTTATTAAGCCAACCCGCAAATCATAGAAACACACAGCTCAGAATTTTATTTATTTTAAATATAGCAATGACATCCACCTTGACTTCTGGCTAGATAATTAATAATTACAAGAACTAATGGCCTTGATTTTAAGAGTCCATTGAAATCCATGGACTCAGCACGAGACCTGTTGAACTTACACGCTCCACGCTTTTGAAGTACAGTTTGTAGTCAGTCAAAGTAAGTGTCCCACTGATGGCTCCAATAAAAGGGCAAATGTATGTGACGTCTTTGGCTATGGAGAAAACACACAAATTTCAAAACTCTATTTGTCTACCTTATTTCACCAGTTTGCATACCCAGCAATAAAATACCTCAACCCCTCATTGAGCACTTTCACTCCATCCACCACAAAAGGCAGGATCTCCTGGCGGCCACTCATTTCAATTCAACTTCCCATTCCCACTGGAATGCCTGTGGTATGCCTGTGGAATGCCACAGGTATGCCTGTGTCCACGGCCTCCTCTACTGCCACAGTCAGACCAAACTCGGGTTCAAGGGGCAGCGTCTCATATTCCATCTGGGTAGCGTCCAACCTGACGACATGAAAATTGATTTCTCCAACTTCCACTGTCCCTCCTTCTGTCTTTTTCCATTCCTCCATACCCTCTCACCCCTTCTCTTCTCCACCTGCCCATCACCTCCCTGGTCCCCCTCCCTCCTTCCCTTTCTCCAATGATTCACTCTGCTCTCCTATCAGATTTCTTCTTCTTCAGCCCCTCACCTTTCCACCTCCCAACTTCTTACTTCACCTCCCCACACAGCGTGGTCTTCCCCATCACCTGCCAGCTTGTCGTCCTTCCCCCTCGCCCCATCTTCTTATTCTGGCTTCTGCCCCCTTCTTTTCCAGTCCTGATGAAGGGCCCCAGCGTGAAACATTGACTGTTTGTTCCCCTCATAGAGGCAGGTGGGTGGCTTGCAGAGTTCCTGCAGCATTCTGTGTGTTGATCTACAGAATCCACAGGTTTGACATCTGCTCTGTCACAGTTTATGTTTATAACTTGCTCATTAAATCACAGATGAGAGGACATAAGGAACTGAGAAGAGACGGGGCAGCGCTGTGGTACAGCAGAGAGCACCGCAACCCCACAACTCCAGAGACCCAGTTTCAATCCCGACCTCCAGATCTCTACCTTCTCCCCCTGCCCATAAGCATCTTCCCTTAATGCTCACATTTCCAAAGATGGGCCGGCTTTATTAGCTGGTCATTCACTGAAATTTGCCCGGATCATTGCAGGTTGTCGACTTGCTGTGAAAGTGGGGATGACGGGTTACAGGAAGGGGAAACTAGTGGGAAAACGTGATTGCTCTGTGACCCACCATAGTCTTGAGGAGTCCTTCTATGCCACGATGAAATATGGAAAGGATTTTGCAGGGAAAAGAGTACAATCACATATTAAAGAAAACAAGTTTGCACGAGGATTTGAAGATGGGGAAAGTGGAGGCAAAGATCAGAGGAAGGCTGGATTCACCCTGGTAGAACAGCCTCCTCTCCATGGACCTCGTCCACACTCCTCAATCCCTCGGTAAAACAGCTAGTATAATCAAAGACCCCAAGCACCCTGGACCTTCTCTCTTTGTCCCTCCCATCAGAGAGTAGATATAAGAAGCCTGAGAACACCCACCTCTGCTCAATACAGGTTGTCTATCCCACTGCTATAAGACTATTGAACTGTTTCCTGATACAATAAAATGGACTCTTCACCTCATAATCTACCTCATTATGACCTTGTCTGGCAGCACTGCACTTCCTCTGTAACTGCTACACTCTATTATGCATTCAGTTATTGTTTTGCCTGCAATGGTTTAGCACAGGCTAGATAGGCCAAAGGGCCTGTTTCTGTGCTGTACTTTCTATGGCTCCATTGTAATGAAATTATCTGTATAAGTGGCATGCAACACAGTGTTTTTCCTCATACCTGAGACAATAAAAAAGTCAATTTACATCAGAAAACAGTAAATGTGTAAAAATCTGTGGAAGGGAAGAAGGGAAGTCAGGAATCACTCAATAACAGGAGATTCTGCACATGCTAGAATTCTACAGCAACACACACAAAATGCTGGAGGAACTTTCCACAGGGGCACAATTGAGAGCAACCTGACTGGCTGCATCACTGCCTGGTATGGGAACCGTACTTCCCTTGATCGCAGAACTCTGCAGAGAGTGGTGCAGACAGCCCAGCGCATCTGCAGATATGAACTTCCCACTATTCAGAACATTTACAAAGACGGGTGTGTGAAAAGGGCCCAAAGGATCATTGAGGACCCAAGTCACCCCAACCACAAACTGTTCCAGCTGCTACCATCCGGGAAACAGTACCACAGCATAAAAGCCAGGACCAACAGGCTCCAGGACAGCTTCTTCCACCAGGCCATCAGACCGATTAACTCATGCTGACACACCTGTATTTCTATGTTATAAGGACTATCCTGTTATACCAACTATTTATTATAAATTACTATAACTTGCACGTTGCACATTTAGACGGAGACGTTACGTAAAATTTTTACTCCTCATGTATATGAAGGACGTAAGTCATAAAGTCAATTCAATTCAACTCAGCAGGTCAGGCAGCATTTATGGCAAGAAATAAACATTTGGTGTTTCAGGCTGAGTCCCAATGAAGGGTCTTGCCCTAAAGCATTGACTCTTTATTCGTCTTCATATATGCTGCCTGACCTGCTGTGTTCCTCCAGTACTTTGTGTGTGATCATTTAATGCCCAGACCAATTTGAAAATATTACAGCTGTGCTTCGTACCAAAGGAAGAAACAAAGAGGAGGCTATTCAGCTCCTCAATCCTGATCTCCAATTAAATTCCATCTCTGATCTTTACAGTTATGTCCCTTTTATTCCAACTTTTTTAACATCATGAGCAGAAAACGGGACCAAACACATGGAGAAATAGGAAAGTGGGGTTGTCAGTGCAGGGAAGAGTGGGTCTTCATTCTTGATAAGAGCAGCAAAGCTGTAATGCTGAGGCTTTATAAGACATTGGACAGACCACACTTGGGATATTGAAAGTGCCCATAGTCTAAGAAAGGATATGCTAGCACCAGAGAGGGTTCAGAGAAAGTTCACAAGAATGATTCTGGGAATGAAAGAGTTGACATATGAAGAGTGTCTGATAGCTCTGGGCCTGTACTCGCTGAAGTTTAGAAGAATGGGGGGGTGGGGGGGGGAGGATCTCATTGAAACCTATCAAATATTGAAACGTCTAAATAAAGTGGAATTGGAGATGAAGTTTCCTATAGTGCGGGCGTCTAGGACCAGAGGGCACAGCCTCAGAATAGAAAGGTGTCCCTTTAGAACAAAGATAAGGAAAATTTCTTTAGCAAGAGGGTGGTGAATCTGTGGAATTCATTGCCATAGATGGCTGTGGAGGCCAAGTAATTGGGTATATTTAAAACAGAGGATGATAGGTTCTTGATTTGTAAGGGTGTCAAAGGTTACGGGTAAAGGCTGGAGAATGGGGTTGAGAGGGATAATAAATCAGCCATGATGGAATGGGAGAGCAGACTGAATGGGCTGAATGGCCTAATTTGCTCCTATGTTTTATGGTCTCATAATACATGAATAACACCCCATAATACAACATCAATGAAAAAATCGTTTCCATACCACAGTGCTGTAATAAACTAGAAGATGGCATTTTCTAATATACACATTATATATACATGGGGCCCTTTACAAACCAAGAAAGATGCAGGAGTATTCTAAAGTGGGCTCTCAGTGGCACTATTTTGTTTTAAATTGGTAGTACTGTACATGGTATGTTAAAGCTTTCAGAATCAACGGTGATTATTTTCATAAAGTTTTATTAAAATTGAAGCAAAATGTGATAAAAGAGTGCAACACTTACCAATTGCTTTGATAGCTTCTCCTGGAAAGAGTGGTGCCTCCTCCATCTGAGCCAACTTATTTCCATCCCTTAGGACCTGACGATCAATCAAACCCAGTTAAAGGCATGGCCCACCCATTTTCTTCACCTTGCCCATCTATCCTCTGAAGCCTCCTTCTCTCCTAATATCCTAACTCCACTGTATGACCTGGGTCTCCAAGCAAAGAAACCTTGCCACCTGAATCAGTGTGGGTAACTTCACTGAGCTCAACACCAAACTGACTGCACAACCTATGGACTCACTTTCAAACTCTACAATTCATATTCTCAGTATCATTCATGTATAGTTTACTTTATTTGCATAATGTGTCTCCTTTTACAAATTGTTTGTTAGCCTTTGTTTGTGTGTAGTTTTTCATAGATTTTGTTTATAGTTTTGTGTTATCCCAGCAGAGAGCCCAGTCCACCACAGGCAAACTCTCCCCACCACTGAGCATATCTACAAGGAAGCAGCATCCGTCATCAATAACCCTCATCATTCAGACCATGTTCTCCTCTCACTGCTGCCATTGGGAAGAAGGTACAGGAGCCTAACTCCCCACATCACCAAGTTCCGTAACAGTTATTACCCCTCAACCATCAAGCTCCTGAACGAGTGAAGATAACTCGCTCACTTCAACTCTCAACTGATTCCACAACTATCAACTCACTTTCAAGAACTCTACAACTCATGTTCTCAGTATTATTTCTTTACTCACTTATTTATTATTATCTGTCTTTATTTGCATTCACACAGTTTGTCTTCTTTTGCATATTGGTTGTTTGCCAGTCTTTGTGTGTATCTTTTCATTGATTCTATTGTATTTCTTTGTTTTACTGTGAATGCCTGCAAGGAAATTAATCTCAGGGTCGAATATGGTGACATACACATACTGTGAAAATAAATTTACTTTGAACCTTGAATTCTCTACTAACAACAGCAATGACATTTCACAAGTTCTTAAGTTGCACTGAGTCCTCATTTTTGAGGCCAAGGTGTTAACTGGAGCTGCCAAGGATGGAAACACCTCCTTTGGAGGTTGGTTCCCCTCCAATTCACACACCATCCCGATCCAGAACTATTCTCCATCTCTTCATGGGTCTAAACTCTGGAATTCCCTCCCCAGTAGCAATATGAGAGCTGCCTGCACCAGAAGGCCTGCAGTGGTTCAAGAAGGTTAAACATGTCTCTAGAACAATAAACGCCAGGTTTCCCTGTGATGCCACCATCCCAGAAAAGTAATTAATATTAAAATAAGGGGGCTCTCATTGAAACCTATTGAAAGGGTTACTGAATGAGAAGCTTTCATGACCCTGGGCCTGTACTCGCAAAAATTTAGAAGGATGGGGAGGAGGGAGGGCTGAAACTCATTGAAATCTATTGAATGTCGAAAGGCCTGGACAGAGTGGATGTGGAGAGGGTGTTTCTTATGGTGAGGGGGTCTAGGATAAGAGGGCACAGCCTCAGAATAGAAGGATGTCCTTTTAACAGAGATGAGGAGGAACTGCTTTAGGCAGAGGGTGGTGAATCTGTGGAATTCATCGCCACAGACAGCTGTGAAGGCCAAGTCATCAGGGATATTTAAAGCAGAGGATAGCAGGTTCTTGATTGGTCAGGACATCAAAGTTCTACAAGGAGAGAGCAGGCGAATCCGGTGAAGAGGGATAATAAACCTGCCATGATGAAATGGCAGAGCAGACTTGATGGGTTGAATGGCCTAATTCTGCTCCTATGTCCTGTGGTCTAAGTGCATTACAAAATAATTAAGTTGAAACAAGCAACTTGTAAGAGGCTACAAAAAACTAAAATCTGCACTCTCATTGCCTTGAAAAACTAAAAATCTGTACAGTCATTGCCCTGGTCAGGACATTTTCTTGGCTTCATCTTAAGCCCATCACAAAGAAGTTTCTGAACAAGAAGAGTTAACTTTGACTTATTAGAAGATCATTTATCTGTGGCAGTTTTAATGCATAGATCTTTCACTCTGACAGTCCATTCACAGAATATAGTAACATTTCTGCCAATTAACCTCACTGTACTGATGATGAAGGACTGTAAAGTGTTCTGTGGATAAGGTACTGAATACTAAAACAATGTGAGTTTACATTTTGCCTGCAGTCATTTATCACGACTGGATTAACGTTAAACATGCTCTTTCTTGCATGCCGTGAATACAGGCGGACAGAACCCATGGAACTAGCCTCTTCAACTGTGCAAAACCCCCCAACAATCGAACTGCTCCACTGGATCAAACCAGTGAGTCACCTGAACCATTCTGTATTTGCATTCTGTTTCACAAACACACATATAACATAATGCAGTGATAGAAGGCACTGCGTGGTTAATAACATGTCAGTGACACTGTGGAATGCAGCTAGTCTGAACACCAACAGAGCTGAAGGGGAGCTGCTTTGCAAAGGGTACCATCTCAGAATAGGACACAGACTTGGATACATTTTTCTCACGTTAAAGCAGAGCATGATTTTTTTTTTAAATTTTGTAACTATCGATCCAAAGGTCCTACAGTGCACTCCAGTGCGCTGAATGCCAATGAGATGATCTGGGCTGTTTTTGGTTTCAGATTAGCAGATCCCACAGGAAGCAGAAAGGAGAACGAAGCATGCAATGCAAACCTGTTATTTTGACACAGCAGTTTGCTTCCATAGCCTTTTTATTTGGCATTTTGGAAAAAAAAACATTTGACCAACATGCAACTCATTCCTTAGTAAGTGCCGGGTAACTGAAGACTGAAATCTCAGCTACCGATCCGATGGGGGGAAAAGAATATCGCACGTTCCAAATAAATAGAATTATCACTTGCCAAGGGGAGTACACTCGGGTCAGGGTCAGAATGACAGGACCCACTGCGTCCATCCTGAATCTCCTGTACATCAGGGTCAGCAGTAGAGGGAACAGAGGGTGGGTGGGACGGAGAGAGGGATGGGGGGGGAAGGAGAAGGGGTTGGGGTGGGGGGGGGGAACCATGCACAATGTGAGAGACAATGTATGTTGCACTTTATCCCCATGCAGAACTACACCAGAGGGAGGAGCAAGCTCGCGACGCCTGGTCTGAACGCAGAAATTGCTATTTTAGCAATACATTTCAATTTAAAACAATAAAAATGTACACCTTCTATCCAGAATCAGAAGAAAAAAGGCATTAGGAAATGGCAGAAACTGCACTGAATGGGTATCCTGTGTTTCAATATGAAGATATTTCCTTCGTGATAACTATTCATTTCAATCATCAGACTCCTTAACCAGCCAGGATAATTTCACTCACCTCAACTCTGAAGATTCCACAACCTACGACTCACTTTCAAAGGATTCTATTTATTTGCTTATTTTTGTTATTTGCAGTTTGTCTGTCTTTTGATGTGTAGTTTTTAATTGACTCTATTGTTCTACAGTAAATGCCTGTAAGAAAATGAATCTCAAGGTAGTAATGCATATGGTGACATACATGTACAAGGATTGATTGATAAGTTCGTGGCCTACAGTAGAAGGAGTCAATTTTAGAAACCTAGCACATTTATTTTTCAACATAGTCCCCACCTACATGTACACACTTAGTCTAGCGGTCGTGGAGTATACGGATCTCTTCTTTGTAGAAGTGGTCCACAAGGTGCAAGTAATGACAGCGTCTTGGACCTCCAGGTAGACAACAGCAGGGGTGATTGATAAGTTGGTGGCCTAAGGTAGAAGGAGGTGAGTTATACAGCTCTCGTTACATGCACATGCAGTTCAACTCTTTGAGTGAAAATGAAGTTTGAAGTTAATAACTCAACTCCTTCTACCTTAGGCCACCAACTTATCAATCACGCCTGCTGAGGACCACTACTGGTCTACAAAGAAAGGATCCGTATGCTCCATGACCGCTGGACTAAGTGTTTAAATGTAGGAAAAATAAATGTGCTATGTTTTCTAAAGTTGACGCCGTCTACCATAGGCCATGAACTTATCAATCACCCCTCGTACCTTGATAATAAACTTACTTCGAACTTTGAACTGTGACTGACTTCAAATGTGAAGGGTTTGCTTTGGTTGGGATGCACTTTGATGTCTTCTGACAGGAGCATGAAAAGGAATAGAGCTACAAAAGCATTGGATTCAGGGTGGCATACGTCTGTGTACTGTGCTGGGTCTTGCTCAGATTCCAATACTGCCTCAAAGTTTCAGACCTGCCCTGCTGCTTGACCCTTCACCATGTACAGTCTGAGCGGGACTACAGCTTCAAAGGTTCCCGGCCGTGGGCTTCGCTACGGGCCAGCTCAAAAACACGTAGCGTGACTCCAGATTCCAAGGCTTGCTGACCCCTTGGAGAATGCAGACAAAACATCCACTTCATGCAAGATACAATGCTTGGCTCAGAAATCTCACAGGATCAGCCTGGGGTGAGACGTCTCTCAATCTGTGACTGTCATCCCAAAGAGTACGTTACTGAGGGGAGGAAGAAGTACAAGGTGGTAGGTGAAACCAGGAAGGGGGAGGAGTGAAGTAAAGAGCTGAGGAAGGGGCTGGAGAAGGGGGAATCTGATAGGAGAGGACAGAAGGCCATGGAAGAAAGAGAAGGGGGAGGATCATCAGAGGGAGGTGGTGGGCAGGAATGGAGGTAAAGGGAGAGGGTGACATGAGAATGGCGAATGGCAAAAGAGGGGGTCAATTACCCAAGTTCGAGAAATTAATGCTCATTCCATCAGGTTGGAGGCTACCCATACAGAATACAAGGTGTTGCTCCTCCAACCTGAGTGTGGCCTCATCACAGCAGTATAGGTCTTGGACTGGGATTGGGAAGTGGAATTAAAATGGGTGGCCACCAGGAGATCCCGTTTCCTCTGGCAGAGCAGTCTCCCAATCTACGTTGGGTCTCACTGATATACAGGAGGCCACATTGGGGGCACCGGACACAGTTCATGACCCCAACAGACTCGCAGATGAAGTGTTGCCTCACCTGGAAAGACCGTTTGGGGCCCTGAATGGTAGTGAGGGAGGAGGTGTAGGGGCAGGTGTGGCACTTGTTTTGCTTGCAAGAATAAGTACCAGGAGGGAGGTTAGTGGGGAGGGACGAATGGACAAGGGAGGCGCACAGGGAGCGATCCCTGCGGAAAGTAGCAAGTGGGGAGAGGGAAAGATGTGCTTGGCAATGGGATCCTGTTGGAGATGGTGGAGCTTACGGAGAATTATGTGCTGGACACGGAGGCTGGTGGAACAGTAGGCAATGACAAGAGAAACCCTACCCCTGGTGGGGGGGCAGGTGGATGGGGTGAGGACAGATGTGCGTGAAATGGAAGAGATGTGGGTAAAGGCAGCCTTGATGGTGGAGAAATGAAGAAGAAGGATATTTCATCAGTTCTGGAATGAAAAGCCTCATCCTGAGAGCAGATGTAGTGGAGACGGAGGAATTGAGAGAAGGGGACTGACAGGGTGGGAAGAGTTGCACTCCAGGTAGCTGTGAGAATCAGTGGGTTTATAAGAGATATCGGTAGATAATATGTTTCTAGAGTTTCAATGGTGCTCATGAACTAATTGGCACCCACAAAAAAATTGACTGCTTCCCAGAGCATAATACAAGGCAGCATCATTTTCAGGTGACTGGCACAAGTATAGAGGGAATGCCCGAGGCAGGAATTTTACACAGTGGGTGGTGGTAGAGGCAGATACATTAGGGACATTTAATAAACTTAGATAGGCAAATGGATGATAGAAAAATGGAGGGATATGTAGGAGGGCATGGTTAGATTGACCTTAGAGTGGGCTAAAACATTCTAGGCCAAAGGCTCTACTGCACTATAATGTTCTATGTTAAAATAGATGGAACACTGCTCCAGAATTATCAACTGTACTAACAGTCTGGCCAGCAATGAGGCAATGGGCTGAATGGACTCTCCTGAGTCACAAATTTGCTATAAGAAGATGGTTGGGAATCCTTAACTATTTTATCTATTTGCTGCTTACCAAAACAAAAATAATTTCCTATGGGGATAATTCTTTACTACATAGCAGACCAACCAAGCGACTAGCTTAGCGATCGTAAAGCCTGTGTGAGTGACCCTGAGACACAGTTTAAATCTCTGCAAGACAGATAGGGAATCTAAACCCGACTGATTAGATATACACAGTGGCCACTTTATTAGGTACCTTCTGCTCCTTAAGCCCAACCACTTCAGAGTTGTTCTGCTACACCCCGCTGTTGTAACGCATGGTTATTTGAGTTACTGTCGTCCTCCTGTTAGCTTGAGTCGGTCAGGCCATTCTCCTCTGACCTCTCTCATTAACAAGGTGTTTTCACCCACAGAACTGCTGCTGACTGTATGATATTTTTAAAATTTGTTTTTAGCACCATTCCCTGTAAACTCAAGGCTGTTAGTAAATGTCCCCAATCAGCTGTTTCTGGGATACTCAAACCACTCTGTCTGACACCAACAAAGATTCTACAGTCAGTCATTTCTTCCCCATTCTGATGTTTCATCTGAACAACAACTGGACCTCCTGACCGTGTCTGCATGCTTTTATGCATTGAGTTACAGCCATATGATTGGCTGATTAGATATTAGCAATAAAAAGCAAGTGTGCAGGTGTACCTAATAAAGTGACCACTGAGTGTACAACTGTAATTACAAAGGAGTATTATTGATCAGAACTCTGATGAACGGTGTAAAAACCTATCTAGTCCATTAGCATCTTTCAGAATGACCAACTGGCCACCCTGCCCCAGACTGCCCTAGTGTGTCTCCAGACTCACAGTGATGCCGATAATTCTCAAATGTCTTTCGACACAAGCCAGGGGAATTTGAGTGATACATACTGACGTTGCAGCAACACCCATATTCCCTTAAATCATTTCCTTTTCAAAAAAAAAAAGCCTACAGAAGTGGCTACATCCTCAGAGGTTTGCCATGAGGTGATCCTGGAGCCTGGACTTCAGGGCATGCTGTTACTCTGAATGTCTGGTGTGATTTGTACAACTACCAGAGCCTGGAAGAAACACCCTCAGGAGTGTGCAGGCACTTTCGTTCTGGTTTCCACGACATCGCCAACATTTGCAGAACATTTACACGGAACGACAGCACAGAAATAGGCCATTTGGCCCAACTGGTTTGAACTAGACAACACTAAAATAGGTGATGCAGCTGACAGTGAAGATGGTTATCAGGATTTACAGAGCGATCTTGATCACATAATCAGCCAGGTATGTGGGCCGAGGAGTTTAACTTGGATAGTGCGAGGTGTTGCATTTTGGTAAGATAAATGGAAATAGAAGTAAATAGGACGCCCTTGGCGAGTGTTGTAGAACAGAGAAACCTAGGAGTACAAATACAAGTAGCAACACAGATAGTGAAGAAGGTTGTTGGCACGCTGGCTTTCATCAGTCAGGGCATTAGGTATCAAAGCTGCTATGTTACATTCAGATGTACAAGATGTGAGGCGGTGAGGCTGCATTTGGAATATTGCATTCAGTTGTAGGTCACCCTGCTAAAGGAAAGGTGTTATTAAGCTGGAAAGAGCACAGAGGAGATGTATGGGGATTCTGCCAGGAGGGACTGAGTAATGGAAAGAGGTTGAGCAGCTTGGGACTTTTTTTTATTGCAGTGCAGGAGAATGAGCACTTTACAGAGATGCATAAAATCATGAGACATGGTGAATGCCTTTTACCCGGGGCTGGGGAATCAAGAACCAGAGGGCATAAATTTAAGGTAAAACGGTCTGTTTACTGTAAACACAAAATACTCTGCAGATGCTGGGGTCAAAGCAACACTCACAACACGCTGGAGGAACTCAGCAGGTCGGGCAGCATCCGTGGAAACGATCAGTCAACGTTTCGGGCCGGAACCTTTCGTCAGGACTGAAGAGGGAGGGGGCAGAGGCCCTATAAAGAAGGTGGGGGGAAGGTGGGAAGGAGAAGGCTGGTAGGTTCCAGGTGAAAAACCAGTAAGGGGAAAGATAAAGGGGTGGGAGAGGGGAGGCGGGGAGGTGATAGGCAGGAAAGGTGAAGAAGGAATAGGGAAAAACACAATGGGTAGTAGAAGGAGGCGGAACCATGAGGGAGGTGATAGGCAGCTGGGGGAGGGGGCAGAGTGATATAGGGATAGAGGAAGGGAGGGGGAGGGAATTACCGGAAGTTGGAGAATTCAATGTTCATACCAAGAGGCTGGAGACTACCTAGATGGTATATGAGGTGTTGCTCCTCCAACCTGAGTTTAGCCTCATCATGGCAGTAGAGGAGGCCATGTATGGACATATTCAAATGGGAGTGTGAAGCAGAGTTGAAGTGGGTGGCAAGCAGAAGATCCTGTCTGTTGTGGCAGACGGAGCGGAGGTGCTCGACGAAGCGGTCCCCCAATCTGCGTCGGGTTTCGCCGATGTAGAGGAGGCCGCACCAGGAGCACCGGATGCAATAGATGACTCCAACAGACTCACAAGTGAAGTGTTGCCTCACTTGGAAGGACTGTTTGGGGCCCTGAATGGTGACAAGAGAGGAGGTGTAGGGACAGGTGTAGCACTTGCGCTTACAGGGGTAAGTGCCAGGTGGGAGATCCATGGGGAGGGTCATGTGGACCAGGGAGTCACGGAGGGATCGATCCCTGTGGAAAGCAGAGAGGGGTGGAGAGGGAAAGATGTGCTTAGTGGTGGGGTCCTGTTGAAGGTGGCGGAAGTTGCGGAGGATAATGTGCTGGATCCGGAGGCCGGTGGGGTGGTAGGTGAGGACATGGGGAACTCTGTCCCTGTTGTGGTGGCAGGAGGATGGGGTGAGGGCCGAAGCGTGGGAAACGGAGGAGATGCGGGTGAGGGCATCATTGATGACGGTAGAAGGGAAACCACGATCCTTAAAGAAAGAGGACATTTGAGATGTCCTGGAACAGAAAGCCTTATCCTGGGAGCAGATGCAGCACAGACGGAGGAACTGGGAATAGGGAATGGCATTTTTGCATGTGGCAGGGTGGGAAGAGGTATAGTCGAGGTAGTTATGAAAGTCAGTGGGCTTGTAGAAGATGTCAGTGGACAGTCTGACTCCAGAGATGGAGACCGAGAGATTAAGAAAGGGGAGAGAAGTGTCCGTGATAGACCAAGTGAATTTGAGGACTGGGTGGAAGTTTGAAGTAAAGTCGATGAAATTGACGAGCTCAGCATGGCAGCACCAACGTAGTCGTCAATGTAGTGAAGGAAAAGTTGGGGAGCAGTACCAGAATAGGTTTGGAACACAGACTGTTCCACATAACCAACAAAGAGGCAGGCATAACTGGGGCCCATGCGAGTGCCCATAGCTACACCCTTGGTCTGAAGAAAGTGGGAAGAGCCAAAAGAGAAGTTATTAAGTGTGAGTACCAGTTCCGCCAACCGGAGGAGGGTAGTGGTGGTGGGGAACTGGTGAGGTCTATTGTCCAGAAAGTAGCAGAGGGCTTTGAGGCCGTCTTGATGGGAAATGGAGGTGTATAAGGATTGGACATCCATAGTGATCTGTTCAGTGTATTTTACTTGGTGGGGGGAGGGGGGAAGGGGTGAATAATCAGAAAACAAGCAAACTACCAGGCAAGCAGGAGGTGTTGCACATTGAGAGACCAAACGTAAAGGGAAAGTAAATTGCAGGACCCATTACACTGCGGTGATTTGTCAGTCTTTGTTTATGTACAGCTTTTTATCAATTCTATTGTATTTCCTTATTTTCCTGTAAATGCTGACAAGAAAATAAACCTCAAGGTTGTACATGGTAGCATATATTTATTTTGATACCACATTTTACTTTGACTTTACAGCATTAGAGGTCCTGGGGCACAAGTCCACAGCCCCCTATAAAAATTGGCTGCACAAGTTATTATGCTTGCACTTATTAATCTACAGTTGAGTTGAAGAGTCAATAAGTTACGTTACAGCTTTTTAAAACTTTGGAGTATAATGGTCATCCCAATTTAAGAAGAATGTCAAGGGTTTGTATAGTGGGTGCAGGTTTGCAGAGATTTACCAAGATGCTGCCTGGATTCGATTGAGGTTGCACAAACTTTTTTCTCTGGAGCGACAGAGGCTCAGGGGAGACTTGATAGGAGTTTGTATAATGCATAGATAATCAGACTGCATCTATTTCCCAAGGTTGGGCTGGAAGCCATGCTGTTAAGGTGAAGGGGGAAAGTTCAAAGGAGATGTGCAGGGCAAGTTATTTTTTTTATACAGTGACGGAAATGCGGTCCCAGGGATGGTGATGGAGGCAGACTTTAAAAGGGCACTTAAGATGGGCACATGAATGAAAAGAATGGAGAGATATGGACCATATGCAGGCAGGAAGGGATTTGTTTAATTAGGCATCATTTAGTTTAATAAGTTCTAGATAACATTGCAGGCCAAAGGGCCTGTTCCTGTTCTGTTCTGTTCTGTTCTATGCCCCATTGCAAATAGGCACAGGGAGTTAGGATCCCAAAGTGTCCTCAGTGGAGATCAGGGAACAGCTAAACTCTGTCCTGGTGATACAATATTTGTTACAGGATTGACATCTGTCACGACGTGCGCTGGCAATATTACAATCCATGTGTGGAGAAAAGACAGACTCTAGTGTACAGACAGCAAAAAGAGTTTATTCATAATCATTCCAAAAGAACATCAGTGGCTCGGTTGAGTGACACCGCGATTAGCTCTAATCGGGCATCCGCTTAAATAATACAAGCAACATGGAATCCCAAGCCTATCAAAATAAATTTAACAAGTTTAAACGGAAGGCATCAGGAGACCACATTACAAAGAACGAGTCACTCGAGGGAAACACAAGGGACTCCAAAGGATTAACAACTCTCATTAAACAACCATTAACCAATTCAGGTACTCTGAAAACCTTGGCACCAAACACTCTCTGGCACCCTGCACAGGCCCAAAGAGCTCATTACACCCTCACATGAAAACAAATCCCCTCAGCCACCCCACGCATCAACTTGGGAAACCGCATGTCTTTAATAAGCCTTGTGCAAGTCAAAAAAAAGAATTCCAGATCAGTTCAAAGACCATTAAAGCATAAACAATAACTGTACTCAGACTACAAACAGGAAACAAGAGACCAAACACACACATACACACACGCTGCAAGCTCTGCGTCAGAGTTTGAGGAACAAACAGGAAAGAAGGAAGCCTGCTGCATTCCTGATTGATTTTATCCTTACCCGTAGATCAGGTCTCCTGAACACCTGTTAGTTAAAATACATCAATAGAAGAAATCAATAGAAGGTGCAGGATAAGCCCCCACCCTCAGCACCGAACTCTGTCGATCCTAGTTGGCCAGCACTGGAAATGGAATTACTGCAGTAAGACCTATTGCAGTTATATCCCTAATTCTACAGCATTCATGCTGCGCGTATAAAGATTAGTTTTATTTGTCACACGTACAGTACATCAAAGCATTAAAACATACAGCAAAATGCACTGTTTTGCATCAAGGACCAACGCAGTCTGAGATGCGCACAGCCTGCAAATGTCACCGTGTTTCAGGTGACAACACAGCATTCCCACAATTTACTAATCCGTTGGAATGTGGGAGAAAACCCACACGGCCACGTGGGCGGGCATACACACTCCTTACAGACAGCAACAGGAAGTGAACCCGGATCTTACGGCCGGCATTGTAAAGCATTACACTAACCGCTGTGCAACGTGGCCGCCCACACTTTACACTAGCACTCACATTAAATGAGTATCCTCTGCAAGAGCAGGCAGGGTGTCCATGCCTGCTTCAGATCTGTGCGGGGAATCCTGCAATGTGCTGTGATCAAACAGGCTTCGCACGGTATTCAAGGCAGGCAGCATGCAGCTCCTACGCTACCCGACTCTAATGACACAAGTGGGTGAGAGGCAGGGAGTGGCTCTCCCCTGCGCAGTGTTTGAACTGCGTCGGTTGTCGACACAAACGAGGCATTTCACTGTATGTTTCGATGTACAAGTGACATACCAAAGCTAAAGCTAATCTTTGATCGTCAAGCACAAGAAAGGAAAATTTTCGGAAAGACTGAACTGCTGTAATCCCTCGTTCATTGCATGAGCTCCGTGTGGATCTAAGCGCTCACCCACAGCCCAGGCTCAGCTGACAAGCTGCACTGCAGTCAAATACCGTTCCCCATTCTCCTCGCAGAACGGTGGAGGTATGTATCCTCACCTGCGCTAAACACACACAAATTAACCGCTTCCAGTCCCCAGCATTCAGCATGTTGGCAGATAGAGAAAATGGCTATGTAAATGGGAAGGGTTGGATTGACCTTAGAGTAGATTAAAAGGTCAGCACAAAAGAAGGGCCTGTATTGTGTTGTGATGTTCTGTGTGACAGAGGGAAAATTTAAAGGAGATTTATGATGCAAGTTTTTCCCTCCTTTACATAGAGAGTGGAATGTGCCTGGAACACACAAACCCACTGAATATTGAAAGGCCTAGATAGAGTGGATATGGAGAGGATGGTTCCAATAATGGGACAGTCTAGGCCAGAGGGCACAGCCTCGGAATACAAAGATACCCCTTTAGAAAAGAATGAGGAATTTCCTTAGCCAGGGGTGGTGAATCCTTTGCCACGAACAGCCATGGAGGCCAGGTCACTAGGTATATTTAAAGCTGAGGTTGATGGGATCTTGACAGGCCAAATGGCCTGAATTCTGCTCCTATGTTTTATAATCCTATGGCCTCTCAGGAAAGTGACAGATGCAGATATGATGGCAATGTTTAAAAGGGAATTTAGACAGACACTTGAACAGGCAGGCAGTGAATGGGGGGTGCAGGCAGCTGTGCGGTTTAAATTGGTCAACACAGACTTTGTGGGATGAGTGGTCTGTTCCAGTGCTACGCTGGTCTATGTAACTCAGACGAGAAGGAAGAAAGCAGAGGAGACTGACCGCTTTGGGAAAAACGAGTTTGAAATAATACCACTCACCCGATAATCCTTGGAGATGGCTTCAGGCACCGCAGCAGCTGAATGCTGGGTTGAGATGGTCGCAGCTATAAGCTGTTTGCACCACTCAACGTGAGACCCTGCAGGGCTGGACAGACATGGAGAAGCGTCAGGCTGGATCAGCGACCGTCACTAAGGAACACACAGTGTTCACTGTCCACACTGATACTGATGTAACTACAGGGCTACCAAAACAAAATCTTCACACCACCTTAAAAGTTTCTTCCCCCAGGCAGTTAACCTGATCAACCTTTCTAGTTAGCTCTGCTTCCCCCCCCCCGCCCATCTATTACCCCAGCACTGTAAACACTTTAAACCGCTTTCTATAACACTGTTTACATTGTGAATATTGAGGCCTGAGGCCTCTGTTGGTCAGGGTCCACCATGTTCTAACTATCTAGATACGCGAGCCAGGGCAGTACGATATGGAGAACAAGCTGTTGCCCATGTTGCAAGCTCCCCCTCTCCACGCAGTTGATGAACCCAAAGGAACGGTACAGACCGATACAGTTTGGTACCAGCAGCATCGCAGGAGTTGCCAGTCAGCACTGAACTCAATGTAGGACCGCCTCATGAACGCCTGCTCTGGATTTTTCCCTCGGGATTTCTTCCCAAAGGCCCCCCCCACCCCCCGTGAGTGGGAACAGCCACAAGGCATGGCGGTTTAAAATCAACAGTTTTCCTTCTCTCAGATTAACTGTCAATCACAGCTAACGAGCCCCTCTGTCTGAAGCCATCGGTTTTCAGGCGCCAATAACCCACCCTTGCCCTTCTCCTGTCAGTAGAAATGGTTCTACCGGGCTTAGTAGCTAAGCCACATGTGAAGGCCAGGAGCTGAACTTGTTACAGGCTATTTGAGATGCACGCCATTGGGAGCATTTAATAGGTAGTGGGAATACAAGGTAGTATTTCTGCATTTATAAACATTTTATTCCATATCCATACTTCAACCTCAAACACAAGGAAATCTGCAGGTGCTGGAATTTCAAGCAACACACATAGAAGTTGCTGGTGAACGCAGCAGGCCAGGCCGCATCTCCAGGAAGAGATACAGTCGACATTTCGGGCCGAGACCCTTCGTCAGGAAGTTGATCCTTGATCCTTGTAATTTAACCGCTATTTGCAGAGGCCAATAAACCCAAGAGCAAAGAACTCAAAGTGCTTTCTAAACTGGAACCCATTACAGTACACAGAAACCATCCTTATTACTGGTGAGCAGTTACACACTTTCATTAAGGTGCTGACAACTGACTCATCACTCAACAGAACCTCAAAACCAAAACTCTGTAAGTCAGCTTAAACAAGGCAGCTATTTATTTAGTACAGTGAACAGCTCAAAATATAAACAATTCTTAAGCAGTCTTTTTTCTTTCTGTTCAGTTCTGGCCACCTCGTTCTAGGAAGGATGTGGAAGCTTTAGAGAGGGATGCAGAGGAGATTTACCAGGATGCTGCCTGGCCTAGAGAGCATGTCTTAGGAGGAAAGGTTGAGCGAGCTTGGACTTCTCTCTTTGGAGAGAAGGAGGATCAGAGCTGACTTGATAAAATGATAAAAAGCATCTTTTCCCCAAGCTAATACAAGAGGGCATAGTTTTACCAGATTGTCTTTGAAGAGGAAACCAGAGGTCACGGGGAGAACATACAAACTCCTTACAAACCGTAAGGGTAGTGAACTCTTGTTAGAGGCAGGCTTTTTATACAGAGTGGGCAGTGCATGGAGTGCACTGACAGGGTGGCTGTGGAAGCAGATGCGTTCAGGAGATTTAAGGCTCTTGGGCACATAGATGAAAGAAAAACAGAGGACACCAACCTGACCCACTGAAACTGCATAAGCAAACCACAGTTACCACCTGCCATCTTAAAAACCTGATCTGAAGTGAATTCTACTTCCACCGACCCTGCAGTCACAACAACTCACCACGTAATGCAAAAGGTCTGCACCTCTACTTCACTGAGGACTCAATTCTCTGCCCTCTGGTCATTCTGGGCAGCATGACAGCACCGTGGCTCGCGCAATCGCTTTAAAGTGCCAGCGATCACCAGTCGGGTTCAAGTCCCACCGCTGCCTGTAAGGAGTTTTCACGCTGTCCCTGTGGCCGGGTGGGTTTGCTCCGGGTGCTCCAATTTCCACCCACAGTCCAAAGACGCAAGGTTAAGGTTAGAAAGTTGTGGGTATGCCAAATCAGCACCGGAAGCGTGACAGTGCTTGTGGGCTGCCTCCAGCACAATCCCCACTGATCTGATTTGACACAAACAACACATTTCACTGTATCTTTGACATTCCAATGTGCACATGTCAAATAAAGCTAATCTCTTTTCTTTAAATCTCTCGATAGGTGGTAAAGAGAGAAACCCCACAGCAACCATCCTACCCTGACCTGTTTGTTCTCCCACACTCCTATCAACAACCCCAAGATTCTATACACTGGAGCGATTTACAGTGGCCAATTCACCACACCACCTGCACGTATTTGGATCGCAGTCAGGGAGAAGGTGAAAAAGCCAGAAGTCAGGATTGAATCTGGGTCGCTGGAACTATGAAAGATCAGACCTTCTAGCTGTGCCACTGTGCCAACTACACAGCTTCCCTAAATTTACTATTATCAAAACCCTATATGGTTCTGAACACATCAATTTTCACCTTAATGTTGAAAAGTCTCTCATCCTCAGGGCAGTCCTTTCAAAGGCTGAAAACCTATCGAATATTGAAAGGTCTAGATAGAGTGGACATGGAAAGAATGTTTCCTATAGTGGGAGTGCGGGAGTCTAGGACCACAGGGCACAGTCTTAAAACAGAAGGGTGTCCCTTTCGAACAGGGATGAGGATGAATTACTTTAGCTAGACAGTGGTGAATCTGTGGAATTCATTGCCACAGATGGCTGTGGAGGCCATGTCGTGGGTAGGCTCTTGATTAATAATGGCATCAAAGGTTAAGGGGAGAAGACAGGAGACTGGGGTTCAGAGGGATAATAAATCAGCCATGCTGGAATGACAGAGCAAACTCAATGGGCCAAATGGCCTAATTCTGCTCCTATGTCTTATGTATTATGTTCTAAGAATCAACTGAAGTTAAATTTCAATAAGTCTGTTTATCGTATCAGGAATTATGGCTAAGAAAAATGCAGAATTGAGGCAATTATCTCATATTTCCTGTAATACATCCAGGGACAATACCATCAAATGTTTGAACTCTGCAGGTTACAGTAGCTCGCTCGTTCAAACTGAGAAAGGAAGCTCTTCTTCAGTAACTGGGAAAATAGGTATTTCCTACGAACTGTCAAATGTCAAAGGTTTATTTGTTATTGAAGTGTACATCTCTGAAATTCTTCTCCAGATAGCCTCGAAACCAAGAAAGAAACGAACGGCAACACCATCATCAGCTTCCAAATCCCCCTCTATCCCTTTCAAACCCACTCACTCTCCTTTTCCCTTACTAAGCAAGAGCCTATCAATTTTCACTTTATGTGTACCCATGACGGCCTCCATAGCCGGCTCAAACAATGAATTGCACAGATTTACCACCATCTGGCTAAAGAAATCCCTTCTCATCTTTGTTCTCGCTGTCAGTCAACGCAGCACACCTGAAGGATTTGTGCTTAGTCCACTGCTCTACTCTGTCTGCACACGACTGTGGGGCTCGGCACAACTCAAAGACCATCTATAAGTTCACCAGTGACACAGCTGTTGTTGCAGAATTCACAAATGGTGCTGAGGTGGCATATAGGTGTGAGACAGATCAGCTGGTTGGGTGGTGTCACATCAACAACCTTGTAACTCAGTAAGACCAGGGGTCAGAAGTGGAAAGGACAAGCAACTTCAAGTTCCTAGGTGTCAACATCTGTGAAGATCTAACCTGAGCCCAACATGCCGATGTAATTATGAAGAAGGCCCACCAGCAGCTATATTTCTTTCGGAGTTTGAGGAGATTTGGTATGTCACCAAAATCACTAACAAATTTCTATAGGTGTACAGTGGAGGGCATTCTGACTGAGTGCATCACTGCCTGGTGTGGAGGCATCGGAGCACAGGATCAGAAAAAGCCGCAGCATTGTAAACTCAGCCAACTCCATCATGGGCACTAGCCTCCCCTCTATCGAGGACATCTTCAATAGGTGATGCCTCAAAAAGACAGAATCCATCATTAAGGACCCTCGCCATCCAGGATGTGCCCTCTCCTCATTGCTACCATCAGGGAGGAGGTACAGGGGTCTGAGGGCACACACTCAACACTTTAGGAACGGCTACTACCCCTCCGCCACCAGATTCCTGAACAGACCATGAACACCAGCTCACTTTTTGATCTCTGTTTGCACTTTTTATTTATATTTCTAATTGTAATTTATATAAGTTTTATGTATTGCACTGTTCTGCTGCCACAAAACAATAAATTTCATGACAATATATGTTAATAATAAACCTGATTCTCAAGTAGGTTTTAAATTGAAACTTTGCATAGATGTACTTGTCCATATGACAATAAACTCTGCCATCCACGTCATATGCTCTCTTCTACCACCATCAAGTAGGAGGTACAGGAGCCTCAGGTCACACGCCACCCGACTCATGATCAGTTATTATCGAACAACTATCAGGCTCCTGAACCGGCATGGACAACTTCACTCACCAGTACTCTGAAATGATTCTACGGCCTGCACACTCACTTTCAAGGACTCTACAATCTATGTTCTCTTCACTATTTTTAATTACACAATTTTATCAATCTTTCTTTGTTTATGTGTAGTTTTTTTCCATAAAATTCTACAGTACTTTTTTCTTGTAAATGCCTGCAAGAAAATTAATTTCAAGATAGTATATGGTAACATATATGTACTTTGATAATAAATTACTCTGAACCCTGACTGACTTCTTTGTTCCTCCAGACACTAAAATGTGACATCTCTCTCAGACGGTGCAATCCAAATTCCAACCACCCTCTGGGTGTAAACATCCAGGGCATTTCACCTGGACAACATCCCACGAACCATCAAACTGCAGGCCAAGACACTCAGGACGTGGGCTAGATTATCATCCTATTGTGACTGTATGTTCTCCTCTATCATAATCATATGTGCTATATGTGTCTTATGCTGGGTCTGACTATTGGTACTGTGTTTTTACATCTTGACCCCAGAAGAGTGCGGTTTCATTTGGCTGTGTTCATGTGTGTGGCTGAAGGACAATTAAACTTGAACTTGAAAACATTCTTCCTCAGATCCTCTCTAAATCTCTTATCCCTTACCTTCCTGTGCCTTTTACTTTTAGATACCTATCAAAGTTCAAAGTAAATATTTTGTCTCCATATGCTGTACAACCGAGGCTGATCAAGCATTCGCAGCAGAATACAGAAATACAATCCAATCAATAAAACACTTTACATGAAGACTGACAAACAACCAATGTGGAAAAGACGACAAACAGTGCAGATAAAATATAAACAAACAAATAGTAAAATAAATAGTACTGAGAACATGAGCCCTTCAAAGTGAGTCCATAGGTTTCATTCGTAAGGCCAGTGATGTTGTGGGGATGGAACTGGACTCTCTGACGGTGGTGTCTGAAAAGAGGATGCTGTTTAAGTTGCATGCCATCTTGGACAATGTCTCCCATCCACTACATAATGTACTGGGTGGACACAGGAGTACATTCAGCCAGAGACTCATTCCACCGAGATGCAGCACAGAGCGTCATAGGAAGTCATTCCTGCCTGTGGCCATCAAACTTTACAACTCCTCCCTTGGAGGGTCAGACACCCTGAGCCAATAGGCTGGTCCTGAACTTACTTCCTAGCATAATTTACATATTACTATTTAACTATTTATGGTTTTATTACTATTTATTTATTTAGGGTGCAACTGTAACGAAAACCAATTTCCCCCAGGATCAATAAAGTATGACTATGACTACGACATAAGTTCATTGATGAAAAGAATGAAGAGCTGGTTCAGGAGTCTGATAATCATAACTGTTCCTGATCCTGGTGGTGTGGGACCTAAAGGCTCCTGAACCTCCTTCCTGACGACGGCAACAGGAAGAAAGACCCAAGTGACCTGGGTGGTGGAGGCCCCTTTCTTGCGGCAGTGCTCCTTGTAAGTGTGCTTAATGGTGGGGAGAGCTTTGCCACTGATCGACTGGGCTGTATCCACCACTTTTTGCAGGGTTGCCCTCAGAGCTCTGCACAGCTGGAGCAGGCCTCAGATCAGCCTCCTCTGCTCCTCCGAAAACAAACCCAAACTATCCAGTCTGACCAGCTGGAACACAACCACCCTGTAACACCAGTGCTGTCTTTACCCTTTACAAGTCGTTTTCCCGTCATTTATCAGAAAGCGAACAACGTTAGTCAGTCTCAACTTATAAACAACATAAACTATATTAAAATGTAAAACAGTTGTAAAATAAAATAAAATAGATTTCTTCCGTATTACTGAATGTCTCAATGCTCGGCCAAGTTAGGGTTTCTGGTTAATTACAAAAGCAATGTTTTGAAAACTCCATTATCTCAATGGATGCATTCCAAAATCTTAACTGCTATATCGTAGGATCTGCGTTTTGCTCATAATTTCAGTAACTGGGCTTTGACAACCCGGGAACAATGCAACCGGAGCTGGGTCTCCTACAACCCTGCCCGCAAACCTATTGCAACAGACCGGGCTCCGAACACCCTGCACCCGGGTCCAATTACAACTAGAGTCCGGGGTCCGTAGACTCCTGTACACTGGCCCGCTGGAATCAAAGCCGGGATTCTCTCTCTGCAGTTGGCCGGGCTCTGAACGCCCTGTACCCGGACGAGATCAACCCAATCACCCTGCTCCCGATTCAAATCCGACCGAAGCCCGGGCTGGCCGCTCTCTGCACCCGCCCGGGCGGCTCCGTCGTCCTGCTAGCGGCCCTGTCCCTTACCTGTCCTGAGAATCCACGCTCGTCTGCCCGGAGCCAGGCGCCAAGCGTGGCGGCTTCTTGGCGGCCAAGCTCTCGGAACTGACCAGCCTTTCCATCGGCGCCGGGATTTGTACAGCTCCGATCAGATTTCCTCAGCGGGTCGGGACCGGCTCGGCCCAGTTCGGCTCGGCTCAGGCGCTTCCTCTTCCTGTGGCGGAGACGAGTCAGAGTTCAGCCGCTGCCGGAGACGGCGCCTGACACCCGTCAATCAGCCTGATTGACATCTGTCCGCAAGTTATCCCGGGCAGCAGAACGACTCTGAAATCGCACAGAAATGATGCATCTCTATACACTGAAAATCACCCGCGGACGGAAATGTCAAAGCCGTGCAGTAAATTATCTTCTGGTTGTATCTAAACTACCGGTAGGTGAAAAAGCAATTAAAAAAAAGCAGTGAATTCTAGAAGATTAAATTGCCTCATCTTATTTTGTGTTTATAAAGGAAATTCTAACTGATGATTTTCCATTAATATGCCTCATTTCTCTCTAATGCAGATCTTACACTTATCGTCGAAAAATACATGTTGTTTTATATCGCTTCTTCCCAAGACTAAGACAGAATAAGGCGATTAATATTTGGCAAATTAAAGAGGATGCGTCAGATAAAAGGAGACGATTGCTTACAAAAAATGCTGTTCAGGCAATATTGAAGTTTAATATTTGGGACTTTTTATCTCAACACAGACTGTAAAATTCTATGTAAAGTTCTGCTTGCGTTAGAAATTTGACAGCTACTAAGTCAATTGCATCCAAGGGAACTCTCATGCAGAAGGATTAATATTTATGTTATAAATAGACAATATTTTGGGTGTTTTGGGTGAATGAAGATCACTAGTGAGGGCCTCGATGGTTTTATTGCATTGAAATAATGCATTGCTTTTTTATATAATGAACCATTCATGCAGTCATAGGAAAAGTAATCAAAGTACAAAGTAAATTTATTACCAAAGTAAACATATGTCACCATATGCCACCTTGAGATTAGATTTATTTTCCAGGGACATTCACAGTAAATACAAAGGAACACAATAGAATCAATGAAAAAAAAACACATATACAAGATGGCCAAACAACCAATTTGCAGAAGAGAACAAACTGTGCAAACACCAAAAGAAAAAAAACACAAAATAATAATAATAATAAAAAATAAATAAGCAATAAATATCAAGAGCGTGAGATGAGGGCCTTGAAAATGAGTCCAGAGGTTGAGGGAACAGTTCAGTGACGGGGCAAGTGAGGCTGAGTGAAGTTATCCACTTTGGTTCAAGAGCCTGATGGTTGAGGAGTAATAACTGTTCCTGAACCTGGTGGTGTGAGTCCTGAGGCTCCTTCCTAATATTTATTAGTCTATGTATATTTGTTAGTCTGAATGGCTAATGATTTATTAGATTCAAGCACAAAGCATTATTCCATAAAATAGGAAAATAATCCTTTTTGGGGAGATTGTCCAGACCAATGATTTAGAATCCAGAGTCTTTGAATGGTCCATTTCTCCACGTGCTGAAGAAACAGTACTGTGCAGAAGTCTTAGTAACCCAAACAAGAGAAAGTCTGCAGATGCTAGAAAACAAAGTAATAGACACAAAATGCTGTAGGAACTCTGCAGTTCAGGCAGCATCAATGGAAAAGAGTAAACAGTCGACGCTTCTGATGAAGGGTCTCGGCTCAGAACGTCAACTGTTTACGCTTTTCCAAAGATGCTGCCTGACCTGCTGAGTTCTTTGGAACCCAAGATTTTTTCTCTAATTTCAGATGGTACGGCCTCCACAAACCCCTGATCTTAGCATCTGCAAGGTTCTCTGGGATTACCTGGAGAGACAGAAGCAAGCAAAACAGCCAAGGTCTGCAGAAGAACTGTGACGAGTTCCAAGATGCTTGGAACAGCCTACCAGCTGATTTTCTTATAAAACTGCAGAGACTTATAGTTAATGCAAAGGGTAGTCACAATAAATATTAATTTAATTTAGTTTTTTACTGTTTACTGTTATTTATAGAAATTTTTTAATATTTAGAAACTATTCATTTCATTAGTTTTGAAAGCGTCTTGGCTTTACAGATTTCTTTTACATGTGCCGAAGACTTTTGCATAGTACCGTAGTTCTCACAGTGCACAGGTATGCAAATGCAGTCTTCCCTATTTCACCATCCCCCTCCCTACCAACAGCCCTTTGGTTCTCACCTCTTGAAACTTAAAAGCCTCATCATTCCATCTAATTACATATTTTCCATCAAAACCTCCACAAAGAAAATCTTTAGACCTCATGTATATCAGCTACCATTGAGAGCCGTCTCATGACCTCACACATCTGAGTCCCGAATTCTCCCTCCAAAGCTTGTCTTTTGCCTGTTTGTTGTCTACACTCTCTCAGCCTTAGCGCCATGGGTCAAATAAAGGGAAATAGGACTAGCTCAAGTAAGTAACTGGCTGGCATGGTCCATTGGGCCAAATAGTCTGTTTCCATGCTATGACACAAATTAATTACTAATTCGGCCAAGAGCCAATTTCCCTTCCTCTTTATATAACCATAACAGATGTTGCATAACACTTGTTTACTATTCTTCATGCAGGAACTTAGATAGGGAGACTTGACAGATTAATCTGAAAGGGAATCTGAAGCAGAAATTAGAATCTCCATTGTTTTCCAAACTCTCTGGCTAGCTGCCAAGTCCCAATTGTTGATAATGTGCTGATTTAGGGCAGACTAAGTCATTGAGTGCATGGTCTGATAAGGCATGATAATAGTGAAAATGTTTGAATAAAATCACTAACAACAGGAATTCTGCAGATGCTGGAAATTCAAGCAATACACATCAAAGTTGCTGGTGAACGCAGCAGGCCAGACAGCATCTGTAGGAAGAGGTGCAGTCGACATTTCAGGCCGAGACCCTTCGTCAGGACTAACTGAAGGAAGAGTGAGTAAGAGATTTGAAAGTTGGAGGGGGAGGGGGAGATCCAAAATGATAGGAGAAGACAGGAGGGGGAGGGATGGAGCCAAGAGCTGGACAGGTGATAGGCAAAAGGGGATACGAGAGGATCATGGGACAGGAGGTCCGGGAAGAAAGACCGGGGGTGGGGGGGGGATCCAGAGGATGTGCAAGAGGTATATTCAGAGGGACAGAGGTAGAAAAAGGAGAGGGAGAGAAAGAATGTGTGCATAAAAATAAGTAACAGATGGGGTACGAGGGGGAGGTGGGGCCTAGCGGAAGTTAGAGAAGTCGATGTTCATGCCATCAGGTTAGAGGCTACCCAGACGGAATATAAGGTGTTGTTCCTCCAACCTGAGTGTGGCTTCATCTTTACAGTAGAGGAGGCCGTGGATAGACATGTCAGAATGGGAATGGGATGTGGAATTAAAATGTGTGGCCAGTGGGAGATCCTGCTTTCTCTGGTGGACAGAGCGTAGATGTTCAGCAAAACGGTCTCCCAGTCTGCGTCGGGTCTCGCCAATATATAAAAGGTCACATCGGGAGCACCGGACGCAGTATATCACCTCAGTCGACTCACAGGTGAAGTGTTGCCTCACCTGGAAGGACTGTTTGGGGCCGTGAATGGTGGTAAGGGAGGAAGTGTAAGGGCATGTGTAGCACTTGTTCCGCTTACACGGATAAGTGCCAGGAGGGAGATCAGTGGGGAGGGATGGGGGGGACGAATGGACAAGGGAGTTGTGTAGGGAGCGATCCCTGCGGAATGCAGAGAGAGGGGGGGAGGGAAAGATGTGCTTAGTGGTGGGATCCCGTTGGAGGTGGCGGAAGTTACGGAGAATAATATGTTGGACCCGGAGGCTGGTGGGGTGGTAAGTGAGGACCAGGGGAACCCTATTCCTAGTGGGGTGGCGGGAGGATGGAGTGAGAGCAGATGTACGTGAAATGGGGGAGATGCGTTTAAGAGCAGAGTTGATAGTGGAGGAAGGGAAGCCCCTTTCTTTAAAAAAGGAAGATCATAAAGGAAAATAAAATCACTATATGATTTCAAGTATATTCACTCCTGTTAGGTGTACTCGAGAAAAAAAATGCCTGTATATTCAGCTTTAACTGATATGCCAACCTTGCAACATTAGGCCATAAGAACAGAAGACATAAAAGCAGAATTAGGCCATTCGGCCCATCAAGTCTGTTCTATATTCCTATCCTGGTTGATTTACTCTCCCTCTCAACCTTATTCTCCTGCCCTCTCCCCACAATCTTTGAAACCCTTACGAAACAAGACCCTATCAACTTACAGTACTGACTTAAGCCCATCACCCCTGTTGGGGCATAGGCCGTCGACAGTAGCTTGCCAGAGTCTTCTGTCCTGGGACAGTCTTTCGAGATATCCCCAGGTGTAGCCCATCTTTGAAGATCCTTCCTCTCCCAGGGATGAGGTCTTTGGAGCTTCTGTTGGTGTGTCTGTAGCCCTGGCTTTTTACAGGATGGGGTCACTATCCCAGTGCCCAATCCTGCTGCTTTCACAGCTGGGCTTGGGACAGTCTATGGTGGAGTTAAGAACTTATCAACCTCAGCTTTAAATACACCCAGTGACTTGGCCTCCACAGCTGTGCACAGCAATGAATATCATGGCTGATGAAAAAAAATCCTCCTCATCTCTGTTCTAAAGGGATGTTGTTGTATTCTAAGGCTGTGCCATCTCACAAAGTTGTTTTTTTTCCTGTATATCTTTAAGGCTACCACTAAATTGATAAACTCAGCGATTCAGGAACAGCTGTCATCCGATTTCTAAATGGACACTGAACCTATGAACACTACACTACTACTTTTTTATTTCGCACTACTTATTTTTACCTTAACTACTTAATATACATACAGTATATAATTACTGTAATTCAGTATTTATCATGTACTGCAGCCACAAAGTTGACACGTTTCTCGACATATGCCAGTGATGTTAAACTGATTCTGAAATTTTATGATGTTGTTACTCCTGGCAAATTGCCTGATGGCTAGTTTTAAGGACAAGAGTAAAGCAGCATGTGTTAGTTAATTCACCGGGCAGAGGGGATATGTCAGGAAAGTACAGTCAGCGAGCCTCACACTTATTGTAAGGAATTTATTGGGGGAACAATTTGAAGGGACAGGATTTATGTCCACTTGGAAAGACTGGGTATGAATAAAGAAGTCAGTTTGTGCAGGGGAAATTCTGCCTCACAAATCCAACTGAGTTTTTATTTTGAGATAACTAAAGAAAATAAATAACGAAGAAAAAAGTAAGCGGGACCTGTTGGGACTTGCCTGTGGAGCAGGAGATCGCAGAGTGAGTTGGAGACAGTTCCTTGTGGACTTGAGCACTGGTTTTAAAAAGCGAGCGGAGCCTGTCAGGACTAAGCTGAGGAGCGTGATCTCACTTGGGTTTTTAGTAATTTAGCAAGGGCCAATAAAAAGAAGTGACGTTTCCGTGGAGTGGCCATTGTGGGAGTGGGTCAGGTTCGGAGTGGGAGGCTTTGGTTCAACAAGCTTCGGCAAGAACAGGCAGCGGCTAAAGGTGCTGAATGTTTTGGGAGTATTTAGATTATTGTAGAATTTAAGTTTAGGAAGTTAGAGCCAAAGGTACAGCAAGTGCAGGCGGGATGGTACTTCAG
Organism: Mobula birostris; assembly: GCF_030028105.1. Taxonomy (NCBI): domain Eukaryota; kingdom Metazoa; phylum Chordata; class Chondrichthyes; order Myliobatiformes; family Myliobatidae; genus Mobula; species Mobula birostris. The sequence goes on along the minus strand of NC_092379.1, from coordinate 131,915,405 downwards.
GCAGTGGACTGCTCCTCCTGTGAGATGTGGGATTTCAGTGTACCTAACTGTAGAGAGAGTGCAGAGGAGATTTACAACGATGTTGCCCGGATTGGAGAGTGTGCCTTATGAGACTAGGTTGAGTGAACCTGGCCTTTTCTCCTTGGAGCATCGGAGGATGAGAGGTGACCTGATAGAGCTGTACAAGATGATGAGAGGCACTGATCGTGTGAATAGCCAGAGGCTTTTTCCCCAGGGCTGAAATGGCTAACACGAGGGGGCATAGTTTTAAGGTGCTTGGAAGTAGGTACAGGGGAGATGTTAGGGGTCAGCTTTTCCTCACTGTGAGTGATGGGTGCATGGAATGCACTGCCGGCGAAGGTGATAGAGGTGGATACAATAGAGTCTTTTAAGAGACACTTAGATAGGTACATGGAGCTTAGAAAAATAGAGGGCTGTGTGGTAGGGTAATTCTAAGCAGTTTCTAGAGTAGGATACATGGTCAGCACAACATTGTGGGCCGAAGGGCGTGTAATGTGCTGTAGGTTTCTATGTTTCCTACAGTCTCCTAAGTGACTACATCTGCAGGAAATGCACCAAAGTTCAACTCCTGACTATCAAGGTCGAAGAACTGGAGCTGGAATTGAATGTACCTCAGACCATCCAGGAGGCTGAAAACCTCCCAGATGAAACTTCTCCTGAGGTGGTCACGCCCAGTGTGCAGGCTTCAGCTAGTAGATGGGCGACCACCAGACGTAAGGGGAGGCAGCAGTGAGTGCAGGCTTCCCCTGTAGCCATTCCCCTCAAGAATACCCCTTTGATACTGCTGGCGGAGGTGATCTACCAGAGCCCAGCAACAGCAGCCAGGCCAGTGGCACCGTGGTCAGCTCTGACACTCAGCAGGGAAGGGTAAAGTCAGGCAGGGCGATAGTGACAGGAGGCTCGATAGTTAGGGGGAAGGAAAAGAGATTCTGTAGCCACAAAAGAGAAGCCAGGATGGTGCTAGAGTCCAGGGTGTCTCAGAGCACTTGCAGAATATTCTCAAGAGGGAGAGTGCGCAGCCACAGGTCGTGGTGCACATTGGCACCAATGACAGAGGTAGAAAGTAGGAAGCGGTCCTGCACAGTGAGTATAGAGAGTTAGGGAAGAGGCTAAAGAACAGGTCCTCCAAGGTGGTAATCTGTGATTACTCCCAGTGCCACGTGCTAGGAACGGGATGATAGTACAGATGAATGAGTAGCTGAGGAACAGGTGCAGAGGGCAGAGTTCCAGGTTCTTGGGCAATCAGAACCTTTTCTGGGGCAGGGATGACCTGTTCAAGATGGACTTGCTGCACCTGGAAGAGAACCAATATCCAAGCCAGGAGGTTCGTGACGGCTATTTGGCAGGGGGATGGGAACCGAAGAACCAGGTCAGAAAATGGAGGGATGAATAGGAAGATAAATGTCAAGGCCAGTAAAAGAAAAGCGGGAGCAAAGTGATAGATACAGTAGTATGGGTAGTTTGAAGTGTGTGTATTTTAATGCTAGTATAATGGTTAAAGGTGATGAATTTAGAGCATGGATCAGTACATGGAACTATGATGTTGTGGTCGTTACAGATACTTTGTTGAGAGAGGCAGGAATGGGTGCTTGATATCCCAGCGTTTTGATATTTTGGAAAAGGTAGAAAGAGAGGTAAGGGGGGGGAATATGCACTACTAATCAGGGACAATATCATTGCTGCACTCAGAGGAGACAAAGTGGAGGCTCATCCACTGTCTATATGGGTAGAACTGAAAAATAGGAAGGGAGCAATCATTCTAAAGAGACTGTGTTACAATAGCCAGCAGGACATTGAGGAACAGAAATGCAGGCAGATTAAGGAAAGAGGTAAAAACAATAGAGGTTATGACATGGGGACTTCGACTTCTCTAATATAAACTGGGGCCTTCTTAGGATAAGTTGATTAGATGGGGCAGAATTTGTTAGGTACACCCAGGAGGGTTCCTTAAATCAATATGTGGATAACCCAAAAGGACCTGGTGTTGGATAATGAGCCAGGCCCAGTGACGAAGCAGTTGGGAACAATGACCACAACAACCTAAGTTTTAAGATGGGTATAGGTAAGGATAAATATGGAACTTGTAGGAGTGTATTAAATTGGAGCAGAACAAATTGCAAGAGCATTAGGCAGGATCTAGGGAGAGTTAATTGGAACCTGCTGTTTTTGGGCACGTCCGTATCTGATATGTGGAGGATGTTTAAAAACCAACTGCACAGGGTACAGGACAGGTGCAGTATGTTCCAGAAAGAAGGAAGGATGAGGATGGCAAGGTAAGAGGACCTTGGATGTTGAGACTTTAGTCAAGAGGAAGAACGAAAAGTATGTAAAGCTGAGGAAGCTAGAATCAATCAGAGCCCTTGAGGATTATAAAGAAACCAAAAAAGAATTAAAGAAGGGGATTAAGAAAGCCAGGAGGGGCCATGAAATATCTTTGGTAAGTAAAAGAGAATTCCAATGCATTCTAGACATATATCAAGAGCAACAAGGAAGAGGGTAGGACCACTCAAGGATAAAAGGATGGAACATCTGCTTGGATGCGGAGGATGTAGGTGAAGTCCTTAATGAGTACTTTACTTCAGTATTCACCAAGGAGAAGGACATGCATGATAGGAAAATCAGTGCTGAACATATTGATATAGTGGGCCATTTTGAGGTAAAGGAGGAGGTAGTGTAGAGTCTCTTAAAGCGCATTAAGGTGGGTAAGTGCTCAGGGCCTGAGACAGGCAAGGGATGAGATTGCCGGGGCCTTGAACAATATCTTCATTTCCTCTCTAGCTACAGGCGAGTTCCCAGATGAGTGGTAGGGAAGCTACTGGAGAGAATTCTTAGAGATAGGATTTATGAGCATTTGGAAAACCATGGCCTAATTAGGGAGAGCCAGCATGGCTTTGTGTGGTGCAAGTTGTGTCTTACTAACTTGTTTCAGTTTTTTGCTGAGGTGTCAAGGGTGATTGATGAAAGTTGAGCTGTGGATGTTGTCTGCATGGATTTTAGTAAGGTGTTTGACAAAGTCCCTCATGGGAGGCCCATCCAGACGATTAAGATGCTTGGGATCCATGGTGAATTGACTGTTTGAATTCAGAATTGGCTTACCCATAGAAGACAAGAGGATAGTGGTTTGAAGAGACTTATTCAAGATGCAGGTCTGTAACATTTGGTATTCTGCAGGGATCTGTGCTGGGACCTCTGCTGTTTGTGATGTATACAAGTGACCTAGATGAGACTGTATTAGGTGGGTTGGGGCATTTGCAGACAACATGAAGATTGGTGTTGATAGATAAGTTGCAGAGATGGGTGGAGAAATGGCAGATGGCATTTAACCTGGCCAGATGTGAAGTGTTGCACCTTTGTAAATCAAATGTAAACAGTATGCCATTATGGGCAAGATCCTTAACATGTTGATGTGCAGAGGGATTTTGGAGTCCAGGTTCGTAGCTCCTTGAAAATAACTGCACAGGTTGGTAGTATGGTTAAGAAGGCATATGGCATGCTTGCATTTATTACTTGAGGCACTTAATTTAAAAGTCAGGAAATTGTTACAAATGTATAAAACTATAATTAGGCCACATACCATTCTGGTCACCCCATTGTAGGACATTGAAGCTTTGGAGAGGGCGTGGAAGAGGTTTACCAGGATGTTTCCTGGATTAGAGGTCATATACAAGAGGTTGTACAAACTTAAGATTGTTTTATCTGGAGCAGCAGCAGCTGAGGGGAGATCTGGTGGAGGTTATAGAATTATGAGAGGCATAGATGGTGTAGAAAGACATCCTTCTCCCAGGGTTGAAATGTCTAATACCAGAGGTCATGCATTTAAGATGCGAGGGGCAGGTTTTTTCAGAGTGGTGGGTGCCTGGTCACACTGCCTGGTGTGGTGGTAGAGGCAGAAATATTAGGGACATTTAAGAGACTTTTTGATAGGCATATAAATGTGAAGAAAATGGGAGGCTATGGACATTGTGTAGGCAGAGAGAATAGTGAGCCGTTTATAAACACAAGAGGTTCCGCAGGTACTGGAAATCCAGAGTCACTCACACAAAATGCTGCAGGAACTCAGCAGGTCAGGCAACATTTTTAGAAATGAGTAAACTAGGGCCCTTCACCAGGACTGGGAAGGAAGGGGGAAGATGCCAGAATAAGATGGTGGGTGGCGGGGGAAGATCGACAGGTGAAGTGTTACTGGACACCTCACCTGGAAGGACTGCTTGGGGCCCTGAATGGAGGTGAGGGAGGATGTGGATGAGCAGGTGTAGCTTTCTGCTGCTTGCAGGGATAAGTGCCACGAGGGAGCTTAGTGGGGAGGAAAGAATAGACATGCCAATGACGGAGGAGTGATCCCTGTGGAAAGTGGAGAGTAGAGGAAGATAGTGTTTGGTGGTAGGGTGCTGTTGAGGATGGCAGAAGTTGCAGCGAATGATGAGTTGGATGCAGAGGCTTGTTGTTAGTAGATAAGGACAAGAGAAATTCTATCCCTGTTAAGGTGGTGGGCAGATGGGGTGAACGTGGATATCTGGGAAATGGAGATGTAGGCAAGGGCAATAAGCCATTTGATTACTAATTTACTTGGCTCAGCACAACATTGTGGGCCCTTTCCTGTACAAAGTGGTGTGCATTGACTTCAGCAAGGTTTTTGAGAAAGTCCTGCTCTATGAACAGTTCTGGTTGCTACATTACAATGAGGAGGGGATAGCATTAAAAAGTGTAGAGATTCCTCAAGATATTGCCTGGAATGGAGGACTTTTCTTTTAAAGAGATTGGATAGCCTAGGACCAGAGGGTGCAGCCTCGGAATACAAGGACAGTCCTTTAGAACAAAGAGGAGAAGGAATTTTAATCAGAGGGGGTGAATTTGTGGAATTCATTGTCACAGATGCTGTAGAGGCCAAGTCACTGGGTGTATTTCACGCGGAGGTTGATAGGTTCTTGATTAATAAGGTTGTCAAAAATTATGAGGAGAAGGCAGGGGAATGGATTTGAGAGGGATAATAAATTAACCATGATGGAATGGTGGAGCAGAGTCAATGAGCCAAATAGTCTAATTCTGCTCCTATATCTTACGGGTTTATTCTCACTGAAACATAGCAAGCTGAGGGATGAATCAACATAGGTTTATATAATTATGAGGGGCATAGATAGGATAGTTAGTCTTGTTCCGTGGCTGGAGAAATCTAAACTAGAGGGTATAGATACAAGATGAGAAAATTTGCTTAAAAGTGGGGTGGGGGGGCATGTTTTTGAATAGATGGTGAGGGTTATACAGAACAAGCTGCCAAAGCAGTAGAATCAAATACTGTACAAACTACAGCCTTTTAAAGGCAATAGGAAGGGCACTTGGATGGGCAAGTAGCCAAATACAGGTAAATGAGATTAGCAGAGTTGAGCTGAAGACCCCATTTCTGTGCTGTATAACTAACTTAATAGGTTCAAATTAGTTACTTGGAAAATAAAATTTAAATATGCAAAATCCCTTGTCAATCACCAAGTTTATTTTCAGAAACAAAAATAATTTTGGCTCCAACCACAGGCAAAGTCCGGTGTGCAACAGATATCTTCCAAATTCTTTATTTATATACGCTCGCAGGAAGTTAAGTATATTATACCATAATGAAGCACTGGGTCTGGACCCTAAACTATAAATCTCTGCCTCCAATGGCTACATCTTTCAATACAACACAAATAAATTTATACAACAGGTTAAAACTTAAACATGCCTTCATTTGTGGGTATGCATTCAAGAAGCCATAAATATTGTAAGCTCCAGTATACTTCATCCATTATTAAGGACCCCCGTTCACCTAGGACATGCCCTCTTCTCATTGCTACCATCAAGGTGGTACAGGAGCCTGATACACAATGTTTTAAGAACAACTTCCCCTCTGCCCTCAGATTTCTGAACAGATATTAAAGCTGATTCTGACTGACTCAAAACTGAATATTCTAAGAGCACTGGAACTATCTGCTTTAGCTTTTATATAATCTGCAAATAATACACCAATTAGTGAAATGGGATGGCCATTGATTGAGCATCCTTATTTACAACTGAGAAATGAGCATTCAACATAACGGTGAAATGTCAGAACACCTTCAGATATCTCAATTTTTATTTCTCAATAGTTAAACAGTAGCATATTTGACTGTACAAGGCAAACATAACATAAATCAATTTTGTATACTGTTTAATTATAAACATCAGTTTTTAATGCAATGTATACAAAGCATATGAAAAGATTAGTCCCTCATTCTATAGTCTCAAATTATTCCATTATTTTTAATGTTTCAACTTTGATAAACTGTATTATTGTCCCCTGTTAAATCATGCAGTTTTCAGAAACTGCAGATGTGGAAACAAAAAGCAGAATGCGAGATTGAAGGCAAATATCCTGAGAAAACAATAAATATACACAAAAAACAGACATTCAAGAAAACGCAACAAAACAATAAGGGTGAAATTTGTTGAATTTTTTTTAAGAAATGACCAAGAGATTTTAATAATGTTTTACGGTTTCAAGCTTAAGTCAATTTTCAGTAATGCCAATGAATCCAGGAATTCAACCATCTTGGAAAGTCGTTTCTGTCCATTTGGTAGTGGCAAAGCATTATTGTCAAGTAAATCTAAACAGGACATAAAAAGAACATGGATGCTACATCAAACTAGAATTAAACCACAAAGATAAAGTCTCAATATTCTGTTAAACCTAATAAATATTTGCAAGTGCTGTTATTTACCTATTGTATCATATTTAATTACATTCATTAACAGTTATAAAACTGATTTTAATGAACATTAAAATAATTTGTTAATTTGATGGAAAGATTTGGAAATCATACACTGTGTAAAAGAACACGCAAAAGTGATTAACAATGGGTTATAGCACACATACAAAATACCTCTAATTCAAGTGTTGAATCTTCTAACCCTGCGTAAAACACAGCATCTCAATCCCAGAGTACACTTCAGAATTTTTTTCATCTATTTACTTATGCTGCAGTCATATAAGCTCATTTTACATCCGACATATTTCAAAGCAAGTTGTTCTCTATGAGGGCAATATTAAAATTAATACAGTCAGTAGTCACAATGAAATATGTGCATCATATATGAACCTTTTAGTACTTTCTTGTGATCTTATACAAAAGCTTGGAGAACCAAAACAGTAAGAAATCAATAACAATAGTATTTAGCTACAAAATATAGTCTGATTATCAGTAGATTTTGAGAGCATCAGCCTTAAGTAACAGTTTAATCTGCTATAATCTGTTATAATTAATTATAAATGCTTCATAGCCCACAAAATAAAGGCCTTTGGCTACTACAGATAAAAAATTAAGTAGCTCAGTTACTGATTAACCAAAAGGAAAACAATTCAAGCAGCCTGGATTTCTGATGTTTAATAATATTCTTGTGGAGAAATGGAATGATTAATAATGTGCAATTTACGATTTGCAAAGACAACATGGGCATATTTATTACTAAGTAGATAAAAACAATTAAAGTTTCTAAGCCTTTAATTCAACTTAATTTAACACTGAGACTGAGACATTGTTAAACTGAGGTAATGAATGGCAGTACACCTAATTAATCCCCAAAAAAACCAACAGGAAATATGCCATCGCTACAATGAATGTACAGCAGAAAACTCCAGAAAGCAGCTGTACATTACAGCCTGACAGAATAGTGGGAACTTCAGATCTTCTTACATGGCGGTTATCCACACCAGATTCTATGTTTTGCTGCCTTAACAGCTACAGATAATTCCATCTACCAATTATGATGGATAGTCATAATTTAAAGTTGTCACACATTTCCCAATTGATCTCAGGTTCAGATTTACAATCTAGGAAGTATTTATACTGAAGACAGTATAATGACTTTTGGCCTACAAATGCCTGGGAATTCCAAAGGGATCAACAGCAACAAAGCAGACCTTGAAACAGCCACATTAAAAATAAAAACTTCACAAATTTTAGGAACTATAAATTTTAAGATCAAACCTATTTCTCAAAACTGCCTTTTCAGTTTCAGGAGAATAATGTATCAATGGCAAAGACTGGGAAGCACCTAAATTTAATGCCGACCTCCGGAACTTGAAGCAAACTTGCATCAAGAATAGGAGTTGGGTATTGTACCAACTTTGAAGTTAGGATTGCGTGTTCAATTTGAGACAAATTGGAAACGCCAAAAAGAAAACATCCATACACTATTCCAAACCACGAGTCTTTTTTTAAGTGCAAATATTGTTGGTATGCAGGTAAAGTTCTGGATTTTAGAAGGTGAACCCAAAAGCACAAGACTTATTAATGATAACTAATCAACATTGGCCAATATATCATAAGACCTCGTTTGCTACCATTAAGATCAACGCAAGATATTTTACATTGACTTGCACTGACAGGTGAAGCCTGCCACTCTTAACAATATAGTTCTTTCAGTCTAAAAAAAATTTAACGAAGTCTGTAATGGGATTTGAATCCACTCTGAAATTATTGAATGCTGCCAAATTAATTAAGCTCAATTTAATTTACTCTTAAAAATAAGTTACTTTTATGTTAGATACAAAAAGCAAAGCAGTTAGGGATTTCTGGGCCTTGCACAACAAACGGGAAATCCTAAACTAATTTTTACATTAAATTTGGCAGATATAAAATGTCCCAAAGCACAATCAAGGTACTACGCTACCCAGAACATCTCTGCAGCACTGGAGAATTGAGAACTAAAGCCTATGATCACTTTTGATATTTTTAACAGTCAAACATTTAACCTTTTTGTGGGCCATTTTCTTGACATCCATTTCTATGCGAATTTTCAGCTTTAAACCCATGTTATTTTCAGATCCATTGGTACAAGGGTGCTAAACAATGAAAGGTGAGGTAAATCAGTTACTAAAATGCAGCACAGTCCAACATCAGTCATTATGCTTTCTGGCCCACAAAAATAAAACTATTTCTAAAATTGAAACTGAATACAACCTTTAAGGGTCAAGTTATGTCAGCATTTCCATGAAACAATTATTTTGTTTAAATTATGTGTAATATTTTATGAGACAAACAACCCACTATTACGTACAGTAGGCAAATACACTGGTTATTTTCATGTAGCTGAGTTGCTCCGTCAGGAATGCAGGTCTTCCTGCACTACTGTTTTTTTTAATATAGGTATAAACCAATAGTTGTGTTCAAATGTAAGTTTTTATTTATAAAATGTGAGAAAGTCCAGACTGTAAAATACTGAAGTTCATCTTTTATTCAAACCCTGATGTTTGATAATTAAAAAAGCAACACTGTAAAATACAGAGCTTTGGAGAACATGACCATCTACAGTCACATACATGGAGGGTACGGAACTAAAAATGGGCAATGGTGCTAACAGGCAACAACTAGTTGGCAGCCTGTGAATAAAGCAGAATGCAAAATAAGTTGTCACCTTACTTTGCCCATTTTGTGCTATACCCCGAGATCAATTTCCTCTCAATGTGTTTCAAAGATCTTCCTAACCTAGTGCTTATAATGTTTGGCATTGGCTTTTGACTGTCTACTTAACACTATGGTAGGGAGCAGTGTAATTTACTGTGCAAGCCACAAATGCTATCGAATTAGTTTAACCCATAGAAGCTTGACAGCAGTAGGCCAGACTCCCGCTACTCATAGATTTGAGATGAGTAATTCCACAGTTTTCTTTATTCAGTGACTAAGAAAGTCAGCAATGCTACTGACTTAAACAGAAATAGCAGGACATTAACCCTATGTAAATGGCAGCCTGCTACCATTTAAACTAAGGCACAAGCGTAATTTAGAATAATATATTTATCAAAATAGTTTTAATTCATTTTTGTATAAAGAAGCATTATAGTATTAACATGCAAATAAATCAACACCCCTATCCAGCATTCTTTTAACATGCTGCAGGATAACATTTATAAACTTTTTACAGTTTCTAAAGTAATCCGAGCTACAATGATTCAGATTTCTATATCTCAAAGAGTTGTCTGTGACCGTGGAGATACGGGCATTGTAGAAGATGGAGTTGATGAATTAGAAACATGGGGAATCATTCCTGTTGAGGAGTCTGAAATCTGTAGTTCCTCTAGTTTCTTCAATAACTGCTCTCGTATCACCAACAATTCTCTGTATCGCTGTTGAACTGGATCTTGCTGTTCAGAGAGGAACAAGAACACCATTAATAAAAGATTAAGTATTTGGTTATGAGTCATAGAATAGTACAGGCCCTTCAGCCCACAATGTTGTGCCGACCCTTAAACCCTGCCTCCCATATAACCCCCCATCTTAAATTCCTCCATATACCTATCTAGCAGTCTCTTAAATTTCACTAGTGTATCTGCCTCTACCACTGACTCAGGTAGTGCGTTCCACGCACCAACCACTCTGAGTAAAAAAAAAACCTCCTCTAATATCCCCCTTGAACTTCCCACCCCTTACCTTAAAGCCATGTCCTCTTATATTGAGCAGTGGTGCCCTGGGGAAGAGGCGCTGGCTGTCCACTCTATCTATTCCTCTTAATATCTTGTATACCTCTATCATGTCTCCTCTCATCCTCCTTCTCTCCAGAGAGTAAAGCCCTAGCTCCCTTAATCTCATAACACATACTCTCTAAACCAGGCATCATCCTGGTAAATCTCCTCTGTACCCTTTCCAATGCTTCCACATCCTTCCTATAGTGAGGTGACCAGAACTGGATACAGTACTCCAAGTGTGGCCTCACCAGAGTTTTATAGAGCTGCATCATTACCCCGCGACTCTCAAACTCTATCCCTCGACTTATGAAAGTAACACTCCATAAGCTTTCTTAATTACCCTATCTACCTGTGAGGCAACTTTCAGGGATCTGTGGACATGTACCCCCAGATCCCTCTGCTCCTCCACACTACCAAGTATCCTGCCATTTACTTTGTACTCTGCCTTGGAGTTTGTCCTTCCAAAGTGTACCACCTCACACTTCTCTGGGTTGAACTCCATCTGCCACTTCTCAGCCCACTTCTGCATCCTATCAATGTCTCTCTGCAATCTTTGACAATCCTCTACACTATCCACAACACCACCAACCTTTGTGTCGTCTGCAAACTTGCCAACCCACCCTTCTACCCCCACATCCAGGTCATTAATAAAAGTCACGAAAGGTACAGATCCCAGAACCGATCCTTGTGGGACACCACTAGTCACAACCCTCCAATCTAAATGTACTCCCTCCACCATGACCCTCTGGTTTCTGCAGGCAAGCCAGTTCTGAATCCACCTGGCCAAACTTCCCTGGATCCCATGCCTTCTAACTTTCTGAATAAGCCTACTGTGTGGAACCTTGTCAAATGCCTTACTAAAATCCATATAGCTCACATCCACTGCACTACCCTCATCTATATGCCTGGTCACCTCCTCAAAGAACTCTACCAGGCCTGTTAGACACGATCTGCCATTCACAAAGCCATGCTGACTGTCCCTGATCAGACCATGATTCACTAAATGCGCATAGATCCTCTCTCTAAGAATCTTTTCCAACAGCTTTCCTACTACAGACGTAGGGCTCACTACTCTATAATTACCTGGACTATCCCTACTACCTTTTTTGAACAAGGGGGCAACATTCGCCTCCCTCTAATCCTCCAGTACCATTCCCGTGGACAACGAGGACATAAAGATCCTAGCCAGAGGCTCAGCAATCTCTTCCTTCGCCTCGTGGAGCAGCCTGGGGAATACTTCGTCAGACCCCAGGGACTTATCCGTCCTAATGTATTTTAACAGCTCCAACACCTCCTCTCTCTTAATATCAACATGCTCCAGAACTTCAACCTCACATATTGTCCTCACTGTCATCAAGTTCCCTCTCATTGGTGAATACCAAAGAGGTGTATTCATTGCGGACCTTGCTCACTTCCACAGCCTCCAGGCACATCTTCCCATCTTAATCTCCAATCGGTCCTACCTTCACTCCTGTCATCCTTTTGTTCTTCACATAATTGAAGAATGCCTTGGGGTTTTCCTTTACCCTACTCGCCAAGGCCTTCTCATGCCCCCTTCTTGCTCTCCTCAGCCCCTTCTTAAGCTTCTTTCTTGCTACCCTATATTCCTCAATAGACCCATCTGATCCTTGCTTCCTCAACCTCATGTATGCTGCCTTCTTCCACCTGACTAGATTTTCCACCTCACTTGTCACCCATGGTTCCTTCACCCTACCATTCTTTATCTTCCTCACCGGGACAAATTTATCCCCAACATCCTGCAAGAGATTCCTAAACATCGACCACATGTCCATAGTACATTTCCCTGCAGAAACATGATCCCAATTTACACCCGCAAGTTCTAGCCTTATAGCCTCATAATTTGCCCTTCCCCAATTAAAAATTTTCCTGTCTTCTCTGATTCTGTCCTTTTCCATGATAATGTTAAAGGCCAGGGAGCAGTGGTCACTGTCCCCCTGATGCTCACCCACTGAGAGATCTGTGACCTGACCCGGTTCATTACCTAGTACTAGATCTAGTATGGCATTCCCCCTAGTCGGCCTGTCCACATACTGTGACAGGAATCCGTCCTGGACACACTTAACAAACTCTGCACTGTCTAAACCATTGGAACTAACCAGGTGCCAATCAATATTAGGGAAGTTATTTGTGATAACATTATAGAAAAAATATTCTCCCACAAAGTTAAAAAGTTCTTTTTGTGATTTAAGTTCACAACCTCTTCCAACCCACTCAATCCTTCATGTTCTTGAGCAATGTTAAATATGGCAACTGATGCACAGAGCATTTCAATAATTACTTGCCTCACCATGAATAGTAAACTAAACCAATTCCATATATATTATGGCTACAAGAATAGGTGAGAGACTGGATGTTTGCAGTGTGTGATTTACCTTCTCACTCCTAACAACTCCAGTATCTGTAAGGCACAAAAGTGTGAGGGATTACTCCCCACTTCAGTACGGTTCCAACAGCATTCAATTAGCTGACTACCATTTCCAACAAAGCAGTCCACTTGAAGGGCATCCCATCCACTCCCTCTGCTATCAGTGTGTAGTGTGTTAGCTGCTGCCAAGTATACCAACTACAAGATGTATTGGAGCAACTTGACAAGGCTTCTGTGACACCAGCTGCAGGATCTTTGACCTTTGCTGTCTAGAAAAAAAATGTCAGCAGGTATACAGGAATGCCTCTTCCTGTAAGTTCATTTAAAATCACAAACTATCCCAAATGTGAAACCTTCACTGTCACAATGTCAAAAACCCCTGGAAGTTCCTGTGTAACAACACTTACCAAATGGACTCCAATGAGAAATAGGCTGAATACAGTAAACAGAAAGGTGAACAAAAAAAAAAACCAAGATGGCAAAGAAACCATGCGAAAACAGAATGGAAGCTAATTTAAAAAGGAATGCAAAATTACTCCACAGGCAATTAAATTATAAGTGGGCGGTAAGAGTAAGGATGAGATTGATTAGGCACTAAGGAAAGTGAACTTATATGCAGGGACAATGCACATGGCTGGGATACCTAGAAAGTACTTCATCCTTGTCAAGGAATAGGATGCTAATAAAATCTCAGTGGAACAAAAGGTTGTAGAAACAATAACTGGGATGTCAGGTGAAAAGGAGACATCAAAAAAGCAAGCAAAGCTTAAAATACGAACAGGTTTAAATGGTAGCATCTGAGATTGCCAAGGGATATCAGAAAGGACTTGGCATAATATTTCAAATACCTCTCGATACTGGGAAGGCATCAGAGGACTGAAAAATGAAAAAAGCAACACCAATGTTCAAAAATGATGACAAGGATACCTTCAACAGCAAGCTATCAGTTTAATCGCAGCCCATGGAAGCTTTTAAGACAAAAATTTGGGAAAACAGTATCAAGCATCCATAGAAATTTGAGTTAATTAAGTAAAGCAGCACAGACTAGTCAAAGGCAAACTGACTAAATATTAGATTCAGGATTAGCAAAACTGTACCACACAAATTAATGATTAGCTTTAAGAGATATGAGCATCAGTGAAAATCTAGAAGGTACGTTAGATTGATTTGGGATTTAAAACACATGAAAAAAAAATCAGAAGAAAAATTATCTTTAATCATCTAAAGGAAGTGATGGTTGACTGGCACATTCTGTAACAACAGCCTTTGTCATGGAGGAAGCAACAAAATCTCATGCAACAAATTCATTATCTGATAAGACCATAAGACACAGGAGCAGAATTAAACATTCTGCCCATTGAGTCTGCTCTGCCATTTCAATATGGATGATTTATTATCCCTCTCAACCCCATTACCTTTAATGCCCTTACCAATCAAGAACCTCCACATTAAACATACTCAATGACAGCCTCCAGAGCCATCTGTGACAATGAATTCTAGATCCACCACCCTCTGGCCAAAGAAATTTCTCATCCCTGTTCTAAAGGGACACCCTTCTATTCTGAGGTTGTGCCCTCTCGTCCTAAATTCCTCCTTATAGGAAACGTACTCTCCATGTCTACTCTATCTAGGCTTTGCAATATTTGATAGGTTTCAATAGCATACCCCCTCATTCTTCTAAACTTCAACAAGTACAGGCCCAGAGCCATTAATGTCACGAACCTTCTCTGGTCCTCTCCAATACTAGCACATCCTTTCTTAGATAAGGGGTCCCAAACTGCTCACAATACTCCAACTGAGGTCTGACCTATGCTTCATAAAACCTCAATAAAGCATTAATCATATTGATGGAAATATAACAGATTCAGTCTGATGTTATGATCGAGTTTTAGTAAAACTGCTCAATGTACACGTTTTAAGAGGAGAAATCAGGATCAGTGAAAATATTGTATTTAAATTGAGTTGGGATCATGAGCAGCACATACCATGTTAAAGAATAGCAAAACTAAACAGAAAACTGATCTTTAATCATTTAAAGGAAGAGGTGGTCAAATGGCTTAATTCTATAACAACACCCCTTTCTCATGGAGTAAGCAATAATTTCTCAAGAAATTCATCATCTCACATTGGTGTCTGACAAACCAAAGTGCATAACCACAAAAGGAACAACTTTCTGGCTATTTTGCACCTTCAAAACCTTACTTGCTCTTGCAGAAACACACAGTGCATGAAAGACAATTTGATCTTTCTCATCATCTCCATACCTGTTGTCTGAACCAAGGGTTCCAACGGATGTAATAGTTGACCCAGAGATCCAAATGCCGCATGCTGGCCACTGGGTATAATACACGGTGGTCTTTTGTATAGAAGGGATTGACGTATTTGTCCATATCACTATTTACAAAAGACCACAAGGATACAGTCCTTTTCCGCAATTCCTTCAATCAAGAAAGAAAATGAATGATAATAGATAATGTTGTACAAATACTACAATCTGATTGATGATTATATGGTATATTTTATCTTCAACCATTTCTTAAATGGTTAATATTGTACTCAACAATAGATCTGAACTGAATTATAAGTTTTCAGACAATTACATGGTTATGCTGATATCCAAGAGGAAAGCTGTAATTCAATACCCAAGAACCGACAGGATAATTTGTTTTTATCAGGTCAGAGTCTCAAGTCATATAAAATTTGAAAACATACAAAAGATAGAAATGATAAATTCAGTGAGATACAGAAAAAGACAAGGCAGAGGGAAAGAGAAGTACTGATACAAAGCACAGGCCATACAGAGACAGAAAGAGGAAAAAGAGACAGAAAAAGAATAAGGGAAGCAAGCAGAGAAGCAGTTCCAGGAAAAGAGACCCACAAAATTAGTGTTTCCTTACATTTATAAAGTGTCTTTAATGCAGTAAAATGTCCCAAGGCACATAACAACGACACAGCAAGTCAACTAGCATGAAAAAAATAATGGCAGCAGAGTTAAAATGGCATTATTGGCACAAAGATACATTCTTTCAATTAAGAGTATGCTGCAATTCTTCCCTTTCTTCAGGAATTTTGTATCTTGAGTTTTGGATTCCAAAATATGACACAAAAGATAATGGAAAATATGTTCTTTATGAGATTCAATTTCAGTTGCTTCCCCACCTCTTCCCTTCCATCTGCTTTCATTAATAGCTGCTGACTCCCCCAATAAAAGTCAAAAATAATGGAAAGTGCACTCAGTGGCCATTTTATTAGCCCATCCACTTCAAGGCCTGATGCATTGTGCATTCAGAATTGTTCTTCTGCACACCACTGTTGTAACGTGAGGTTATTTGAGTTACTGTCACCTTCCTGTCAGCTTGAACCAGTTTGACCATTCTCATTAACAAGGCACTTTTGTCCACAGAACTGCCACTCACTGAATTTTTTTTTTTTGTTTTCACATGATTGTCTGTAAACTCTTGAGACTGTTGCTGATCCCAGATCAGCAGCTTCTGAGATACTCGAACCATCCCGTCTGGCACAAACAATCATTCTATGGTCAAAGGCATTTAGATCACATTTCTTCCCCAATCTGAAGTTGGCCTGAAAAACAACTGAACCTCTTGACCATGTCTGCATGCTTTTGTGCAATGAGTTGCTGCCATACGATTATGTCCTTCTACAGACATGCAGTAGAGCAGGGGTCCCCAACCTTTTGTGCACTGCAAACTGGTTTAATATTGACAATATTCTTGCGGACTGGCCGACCCCGGGGGGGGGGGAGGGGTGTTCAAGTAGGGAAGTAGGGTTAAACTCACCTCAACATGTCTTTTACAGTTAGAGTTGCAAACTTTCTCACTTCCAAATAAGGGACAAAAGTAGCAGTCAAATCCCGGGACACTTTACCCCAGGAAAGACGACCATGACCATGAAGCCTTGCACGGGCACCTGTGTGCACGTGATGTGCGCATGCGCGTATGTGCCGATTTTTCTCCCCACCTTCCTGACTACACTGTACATACATTATTTGTACTTTATATAGGCTGTGTATTTATCATATCGTTCCTGCTTTTACTATATGTTAGTGTTATTTATTTTCAGTTTTATGTGTTATTTGGTATGATTTGGTTGGTTATTTTTTGGGTCTGGGAACGCTCAAAAATTTTTCCCATATAAATTAATGGTAATTCATTCTTCGCTTCACGCCATTTCGGCACGAAAGGTTTCATAGGAACCCTCTACCTTAGCGGGGGAAATACGGGACAAGGGCGGTCCCATATGGGACAAACCAATTTAGCCCAATATACGGGATGTCCCGGCAAATACAGGACAGTTGGCAACCCCATGTTCAAGTTCAACAGTGCATGACAGGGAATGAGGAAAGGTCCAGCTGACTCATATCGTTTCCTCATGGCCCGATAGCACATGCTTTGTGGCCCAGTACCAGTCCGCAGCCTGGTGGTTGGGGACAGGTTGCTGCAGTAGAGAGCATCCTTACACTGTATGATACCAAACCTGCACTCTGGTGGATAGGAAGGCTCTATAGTGGGTAGTCAGAACAGCCCAACACATCACTGTCACAGGCGTATCTGCCATCAAAGACGTGTATGTACAAAAAGATGCCAGAAAATGGCCAGTAACATCATGAGGGATCCCACCCACTCTGTTCATGGACAGTCTGTCCCATTCCCGTCAGGGAGAAAGCTACATAGCCAAGATCACCAGACTCTAAAAACAGTTACTTTCCCCAAAGAGTAAGGCTGATCAACACCTCCAACCGCTAACCCACCACCCCCATCCGCTAGCCCACCACCCCACCACTAGTTTATCATTTCCTAACAGTCACCTTATGTTCAGATACTCCTGTGCCTAGCGTCACTTTCTGGACATACAATCAATGTATGTAACCCATTTTATGTATTTATTTATTGTGTATTTTGTTATTATTGTGCTCTTTATCTTATTATGTTTCTTTTTGTGCTGCATTGGATCTGGAGTAACAATTACTTCATTCTCTTTTACACTTGTGTACTGGAAATGACATTACACAATCATCAATCTTAAATCTTGAATTAGATGTATGCATTAACAAGCAGTGTACTTCAGCGTTAATGAAGTGGCCACGGAGTGCAAATATGAAAGGAAAGGAGCCAAGGAGAAACTAAACCAGAATTGAGAGAGAAATAAGTGCAGTGAAATAAAAACAGCTGAAGAGAAAATAAGAGTGAAATAAAGGCAACCAGGATGAAAAGAATGCCTAGAATTTATAGCACACGCTTAGTTTAAAAAGGTGGGAAATACAAAATAATTTTTTAAATCCACGTACCTTCATTCTTATCCCACCTCCCTCCCTTATCCTTCCCATCTTCCAAACCAGTTTCAGTGCCTAACCACAGGTTTTAAGTAATTAAGCAGGTATACAGAATCCACCATGGTGATCACCACTAGATGTCTGGTAGGTGGTCTCCAAACTGTGCTTATACCAACCTCCTTTGTGCGCTGCTGTTCACAAGTGTAAAGGAAGGTTCCAAACCGACAGCTGTACAGATGATCCAGAACGGTAATCAAGAAAACTTCATTAAACTGGAAGGCAGTTGGAAACTAGAACCAAAAGAAAAAATATCCCTTTGAGCATATTTTAATAAATCTCCTCAAAGGTGAAAATGAAACTTTTACTTTACCTCACAATAAGATGGGGAGTTCTAGTTCAAATTAGTCTAATTTATATTTCATTTAATAATACCAAATAAAAGCTGACATTTTCTCACCAGAACGAGTCATTTGACTCAAATTGCCCAAGTTTCAGCCTCCCATACCCACAGACACTTCTTTTCTAATCTTCACTTCTGTATAAGAATGGTGGGAGATTTGATAGAGATATACAAAATTATGAGGGTTATTTACAGGGTAAATGCAAGCAGGCTTTTTCCACTGAGATTGGGTGAGACTAGAACTACAGGTTATAGGTTGAGGGTGAAAGGTGAAATACTTAAGGGGAACATGAGGGCAAACTCCTTCACTTAGACCAGGGGTTCCCAACCTGTGGTGCACGGACCCTTTGTTTAATGGTATTGGTCCATGGCATCAAAAACGTTTAAGAACACCTGACTTAGGAGGTGGTGAGAATGGGAACGAGCTGCCAGAGGTGGTGGATGCAGGTTTGATTGCTACATACAAGAGAAGTTTGGATAGGTACAAGGATGGGAGGGATATAGAAGGCTATGGTCCAGATTTGGGTTGAGAGCACTAGGCAGAATAACAGTTCAGCATGGACCAGTTCACACACTTGAATTTGAGGGGAGGCCTTGCAGACAGGTTTGCTGGAGCTGTTGGGAGTGGTTTAAACTAATATGGCAGGGGGAATGAGAACCTGTATGATAGAAATGAGGACAAGCCAGCAGGTTTACAAGTTCATTGTTGTTCAGTCGTTAAGTCTGACTCTTCGTAACCTCATGGACCACAGGGTTTTCATGGCAAGATATGGAAGTAGATTGCCAGGCCTTCAACTCAGGATGATCTGCCTTTAAGTCCAGTGCTGATGCCACTACGCCACCAGCCAACCTGGTTTACAAGTGGATGATGTAAGGAAGGACAAGCCAATGATTGGGTACAACTGCAAACACAGCAAAGAGTTAAATTGTACCACAGAGGCAAAATTCATGAGGTCAAAGAATGCAGGACTGAAGGTGCTGTATTTAAATGCACTTAGCATTTGCAATAAGGTGGATGAACTCGTGGCGCAATTAGAGATTGGTCACATGGGCATCCGAGTCATGGCTGAAAGAAGGTCATAGTTGGAACTTTAACATTAAAAGATATAAATTGTCTCAAAGGGACAGGCAGGAAGGCATAGGCAGTGGTGTGGCTCTATTGGTAAGAAGTGGAATTACATCTTTAGGAAGAGGTGACATTGGTTCAGAGAATGTCAAATCTTTGTGGGTGGAGTTAAGAAACTGAAAGAGTAAAAAAAATCATTATGGGAATCATATATAGGCCTCCAAATAGTAGCCAAGATGTGGGGTTGAGATTGCAAAGGGAGCTGGAAAGGGCAATCTCACAATTGTAATGGGGGACTTCAATATACAAGGGGACTGGGGAAAATCAGGTTGGTGTCAGATTCCAAGAGAGGGAATTTGTTGAATGCCTATGAGATGGGTTATTAGAGCAGCTTGTGCTCGAGCCTACTAGGGGAAATGCTATCTTAGATTGGGTGAGTGCAATGACCCAGATTTTATTAGTCAGCTTAACGTAAAGGAACCCTTAGGAGGCAGCGATCGTAATCTGATTGAATTCATACTACAACCTGAGAGGGAGAAGCCCAAGTCACATGTATCAGTATCGAAATGGAATAAAGGGAATTACAGAGGCATGAGAGAAGAGCTTGCTCAGGTGTTTGGGAGGGGAATACTGGTGGGGATAATGGCAGAACAGAGGTGGCTGAAGTTTCTGGGAATAGTTCAAAGGCGCAGGATAGATATGTACCACAGAAGTTGTTCTCAAATGGCAGGGCTAGGCAACCGTGACTGACAAGGGATGTTGAGGACTGCAGAAAAGCCAATGAAACAGCATATAAGGTAGCAAAAGTGAGTGGGAAGGTGGATGATTGGGAAGCTTTTAAAATCCAACAAAAGGCAACTAAAAAAGCTATAAGAAGGGAAAAGATGAAATACGAGGGCAAACTAACCAGTAATATATAGCACGATACTACAAGTTTTTCATGTATCTAAAAAAATAAAAGAGGTGAGAGTTGATATTGGACTACCGGAAAATGATGCTGGTAATGCTGAAATGGAGACAAGGAAATGGCAGATGAACTAAATAAGTACCTTGCTTCAGTCTTTACTGTGGAAGACACTGCTATATGCCAGAAGTCCATGAGTGTCAAGGAGCAGTAGTGAGTGCCATTGCTATTACAAAGGAAAAGTGGTTGGCAAACTGAAAGGTCTTAAGGGTGGATAAGTCACCTGGACCAGATGAACTACATCCTAGACACCCGAAAGATGTTGCTGAAGAGATAATGGATGCATTGCTCATGATTTTTCAAGAATCACCTGATTTTGACATGGTCCTGGAGGACTGGAAAATTGCAAATGTCATTCTACTCTTCAAGAAGGAAGGAAGACAAAACAGAGGAAATTATAGGCCAGTTAACCTAATCTCAGTGGTTGGTAAAGTGTTGGGAGTCCATTACTAAGGACGAGGTTTCAGGGTACTTGATAAAATAAGTCAAAATCAGCATAGTTTCTGTAAAGGGAAATCTTACCTAGCAAACCTGTTAAGAGTTCTTCGGAGAAGTAACAAGCAGGGTGAACAAAGGAGAGGCAGTGAATGTCATTTGCTTAGATTTTCAGAAGGTGTTTGATAAGGTGGCTTACATGAGGCTCCTTAATAAGATAAAATTCTATGGTGTTATAGGAAATATACTGCCATGGATAGAGAAATGGCTGACAGGCAAAAGGCAGCAAAGTGGGAATAAAGGGGGCCTTTTCTGGTTGGCTGCCAGTGACTAGTTGTGTTCTCAGGGGTCAGTATTAGGACTGCTACTTTTCACATTGTTTGTCAATGATTTAGATAGTGGAATTGATGGCTTTGAGGCAATGTTTACAGGTGATAAGCAGATAGGTGGTGAAGTAGGTGGTGCTGAAGAAGCAATGCGACTGCAGCAGGACTTAGACAAATTGGAAGAATGGGCAAAAAAGTGGCAGATGGTACAGTGTTGGGAAATGCATGATAATTCATTTTGGTAAAAGGAACAATAGTGCAGACAATAATCTAAATGGGAAGAAAATTCAAACATCAGAGGTGCAGAGGGACATAGGAGCCCTCATGCAAGACTCCCAGAAGGTTAATTTAGAGGTTGAATGTGGTAAAGAAGGCAAATGTAATATTGGCATTCATTTCAAGGGCAATAGAATACAAAAGCAAGGAGATAATGCTGAAGCTTTATAAGACACCAATGAGGCTGCACTTGGAGTATTGTCATCAGTTTGGGCCCCTTATCTCAGAAAGGATGCATTGTCATTGGAGACAGTCCAGAGGAGGTTCACGAGGATTATCCTGGGAATGAAGGGGTTAACACGAGGAGTGTTTGGCAGCTTTGGGCCTGTACTCACTGGAATTTAGAAGAATGCGTGGGGATCTCTTTGAAATCTACTGAATGTTGAAAGGACGAGATAAGGTGGATGCAGAGAGGATGCTTCCTGTAGTGGGGGTAACCAGAACTACAGGGCACAACCTCAAAATTGAACGATGAGCTTTTAAAAGAGGCAGAGGAATTTTTTTTTTTAGCCAAAGAGTGGTGAATCTGTGGAATGCTCTGCCACAGACTGTGGTGAAGGCCCAAGTCTGTGGGTATATTCAAAGTGGAAGTTGATAGATTCCTGATTGGCCAAGGCATCAAGGAATATGGCGAGAGGGCAGGTGTATGGAGTTGAATGGGATCCAGGATCAGCCATGATGAAATTGTGGAGCAGACTCAATGGGCTGAATGGCCTAAACTGCTCCTGTCTATGGTCTTTTGGGCCAAAGGCCTTGCTCCTGTGTTTTGGTGCTCTACAAATCTATAAGTGAATCTGCCATTGTCTGCACTTATGTCACTACCATGATCAGCCCAGTCAAGACATCTCCCCCTCCTCAGATCTGAAGCTACAATATTAACTTTCTATGACCTCAGCTGGCCTCAAAAGAGTAGAACTGTAAATAAACTATTGAATATTACTGGAACAATATTTTTCGTAATATCCAGGGCAATATTATTTTAAATGAAATTTTAAAAATATATATCCTATGAATGTACTTTTTCCAAATCTGATTTTATTGTATAAACAGCTTTCTGTAACACCAACATTCTCACTGTAGAAATTAATCAAAATATTCAGAAACATGAAGTTCAGTTTGAAACAAGTCATTAAGTGGGGCCTAGTATTAAAAGCACTCACCTGTTTTGTCATTTGCCACACACAGTCAATGAACTGCAAGAATATAGGAGATCGATCTGCATCTGCATGATTCTTGTCACCATGTCCAACTCTCTAAAATGGAAAACATAGTCAACAAGTGTTTCCCAATCCAACTAAAGATTACAGATAATCTTCATTTTAAAAACATATAATTGCCGACTGACAGCATCCCGATTTTAAATTGACGATGCTATCTTGCATAATGCTAAACACGTTGCAGCAGTTATAAAATTCTTAGCAGTACTGAAGGTCCTGTGACTGCAACCTGTTCAGATGTTGATAGAGTTTATGGCTTATATTTTAAGAATGATCAGAATTTTACTAGTTACCTATCATCAATTGGGGATGTCTATACATTCCTATAATCTAGAACATACGAAATCGGAGCAGGAGTAGGCCATCTGGCCCGTCGAGCCTGCTCCGCCATTCAATAAGATCATGGCTGATCTGGCCATGGACTCACTTCCACTTACCTGCCTTTTCCCCATAACCCTTAATTCCCCTTCTATGCAAAAATCTATCCAAACTTGTCTTAAATATATTTACTGAGGTAATCTCTACTGCTTCATTGGGCAGAGAATTCCACAGATTCACCACTCTCTGGGAAAAGCAGTTCCTTGTCATTTCCATCCTAAATCCCCCGAATCTTGTGGCTATCTCTTGCTCTCCTAGTCCTACTAAGTTTATATACCAGATTTATGAGGCAGATGGCCTAATAACTAAGCCTACAGCACTCATGCTGTGATTATCACAAATTTGTCTTTTACAATGACACGAGCTAGACCTCCAGTTCATCAGGAGCAGCTACCCATCTGCAGAAGTGAAAAACGGCTCTCCCACCAGCAGCTTAGAACATGTGAGCCAAGGTAGGATTCAGATTCAGCTCCAAATGCTATGCAAGTACATTTTAACATTCGGGAAATATCCGACAATCTGCAGTGTTTGCCTTCAGACAAAAATTACACTCTTCAGAATCATCCTTTTATAGCTAAATAGTATTCAATTCTTCATTTATTATCTGTGGTATGCGCATATTGCAGGCAAGCTAACATTTATTACCCATCCATAAATGTCCTCAAGAAGCTAGTGAAGAGGGCTGATATTAAGATATTAAGTGGGTTACTTATTATTTATTTAAAGGTATAGCATGGTAACCAGCCTCTCTGGCCCAACAAGCCCGCACCACCCAATTACACCTGTCACCAATTAATGTGGGAGGAAACTAGAGTACCCAGAGAAACCCATACCTCTACTTTCTTAGAAGCTTGCGCAGATATGGCATGTCCTCTTAAACTTCGGCAAGCTTCTATAAATGTGCAATGGAGACTATTGACTAGTTACATCACAGTCTGGTATGGAAACACCAATGTCCTTGAATGGAAAAGCCTGCAAAAATTAGTGAATACATCCCAGTCCATCACAGTTAAAGCCCTCCCCACCAATGAGCACTGTCGCAGGAAAGCAGCATCCATAATCGAAGACCACACCACTCAGGACATGCTCTCTTCTCAATGCAGCCAGCAGGAAGGAGGTAGTGGAGCCTCAGGTCTCACAACACGAGGTTCAGGAACAATTATTACCCCTCAACCATCAGGCTCTTGAACCAGAGGGACTAACTTCACTTACCCATCACTGAAATGTTCCCACAAACTATGGACTCATTTTCAAGCACTCATATTTTTGATATTCATTGTTTATCTGTTTCTTCTTTTTGTATTTGCAGTTCATCATCTTTTGCACATTATTTATTTGTCTACCTTTATTGTTTGCGGTTTTTCATTGATTCCATTGTGTTTCGGTGTACTTACTGTGAATGCCCACAAGAAAACGAATCTCAGGGTAGTATATGGCAACTTGATAATAAATTTACTTTGAACTTAAATCTATTTCTATAGCAGGACATTGCCTTTCAGCAAAAGAGGAAATTATATGCATTATAAAGAACTTTTGAATTTAGTATAGTAAATCACTTGGTTAATAACTAATTGAACAGTAATATCAGCTGTTCAAAATTCAGCAACATTTCAAGAAATCAGCCCTTCCATTAGCTGCATTTTAGTGGAAAACGTTTACTTCAGCTGGCAGGTTACTTCAGACAGCAGATTACATAGGTCGGCAGATCTTACTGGGTCCAAATGATGATCAACATCATGCAAATGTCACTAAAGACAATGTATTAACATTTGTCAACATACTTATAACTTCAGAACACCTATGGGCACACGCAGCACAGTAGCGTAGTGATTAGCGTAATGCTGTTACTCTGCCAGCAACTAAAGTTCAATTTCTGCTGCTGTTTGTTAAAATGATGTACATTCTCCCCATGCATGAAGATTTTCTCCAGGTGCTCTGGTTTCCTCCCATATTCCAAAGACGTATGGGTTAGTAGTTTAATTGATCACATAGGTATAACTGGGAACATAGACTCATTGGGCTAGAAGTGTCTGTTACCGAGTTTTATCTCTAAACTAAATTGTACCAGTTTCTGCAATACGCCTCTGTCTCCAGAGGTAATAATTTAATAATTAGAATTTAAGTTTGCAGCAATAAAATAGTAACTTAATTTCAAGAGGATTGCATGAGGGAAGGAGACAAAGCAGACATTTGTTCACCTTTATAATGCATCCAAATCATTACATTATGAATGAGTCTCAATATTAACATTCGCCAATAAGCAAGCTTTTCCATAATAAAACCCAAGCCATACCAAAAGTTACAATGTTCCAAAGGACCCTCTATTCAGAGGGATTTTGATTCTCTTCAGTGAGAGATACATGTATTATGTCACGCAATGAATACTGTTACTCTTATATTATCCACACTATGACTTATACATTACTCAGTGTACACAGCATCAGAGCAGTTGGGTAACATAAATTCACCCTTACAAAATTCACAAATTAGAGTCTGAATAGTGGTTTGAAATTCTTACCGTTGCAAATTTGTGCCCAAAGCTTATCCACTCCTTTTCAATAAGTACTTCAAACCCTTTGGTCGTTCGATAAAAGCTGTCAAGCATTAGTAAAGCTAGAGATGTTAATTGTGCAGTACGATCCCAGCCATCACTGCAGTGGATTAATGCTGAATTCTTTCCAGATGCGACTTTGTCTGCGACTTGGATGGCTCCTGCCAGAACAAACTAGATATAAAGATGTAAGTTGCAAAGATGTGTCCTTTTTAAAAAAAAGCTTACTCATTTTACAATATAAATCTTTATTGTTTCCAAGAAACTCAGTTAAAAGGATCTAAGAATTCATTTTGGTTCGGAATGTTGTTGCTTGCTTCTATTGTTTGCATGATTTGTGTTTTTGGTTTCCTTTCTCTGCACATTTGGTGCTGGTCTTTATTTATTTTTAATTGGGCTCTTTCGGGTTTTTTGCTCTGTGGCTGCCTGTAAGCAAACAAATCTCAAGGTTGTATAATTTATACATTCTTTAATAATAAATCTACTTTGAAATCCTTGAAAAGGTGGTACTGAATAAAAGTTACAAGCACAATTAAAAGTATTTTTGTGACAACTTGTTAATTCAGATTCATTTATTTATCACATCCACATTGAAACCTAGTGAAAAGTTTGAATTAACAACCAACATATTGTAGCACTTAAGTAAAAACAAAGTTTAAATTATTATCTCCATAATCAGGCTTGGAAAGGTGAGAAATTGTGCTGTCTACTTTGCTTACTTTCTTTAAATAAAATATGAAAGCAGCACATCATGTTTAGCTGCTCATCACCAGTCACTTTACACAACAGCAGTCAGAACCATCTCACCTTGATGTGTTCCAACCAGTGTGTAGACTCAAGACTTGACAGCCAATGGGACTCCTCCACAGTGGGGTACACTATATCCTTCAACTTCCTTAGAGACTCCCTCATCACATGGATATTATGAATGTCAAGGAAAATGAGTTCTGCTTTCTGATAGGCATCATCACCTTCATAGCCTCCACCAGTAGCCTGAAACATAAAAAGGGGACATTCTCAATTACCAACAAAAGACTTCGTGATTTATATAGGACTGGATAAGAGGAAGAGGTTTTTACAAGATACACACATAACAATTTCAAAGCAACTCAACCAGGTAATATTTTTTTTAAATCACATTATACAAGAAATACAAAAATAACATTTAAAACATTCAAGATATTATATGTAATTGACCTTTGAATAATGTAGCTTTTTATTGGAAACAGAAAAACATTAGTCAAATTACCTTAGAGTTTCAGTGTACCCAGCTTCAGAGCAGTTCAGGTAACAGAAATTCAACCTTACAAAATTCACAAATCACAATTTAAAAATCTAAGATTTCAGAATGCAACCCCACCATAATGCCAGGACATAAAGTATGTTGCAACTTTCAAAACTTAGGCATTATTAAACAGCTTCTGTACCTACAGTAAAAATACATACATGAAGAATTAAAGTGAGAAATGATTAGCTTTCATTTCATTCACATTTTAATAAATTTGATAATTTTTGAACATTTTATGAATCTCTAAACATAACTTACTTTTATTCTGCTACTTTTCACAGCTTTTTTTATTCTGTTGTTTCTTTCCATACCTTGTGGTGCATCGGGCAGCATTTTTGCTGTTTCCATAGCATTTTGACTGATTTTTTACAAGGCCAAGTTGTTAGCTTGATGCTCAACCCAGAATGGTTGGAAAGCGTGCAAGGGGCCGGCCAGATTCAAACTAGGGACCATTTGTCTCGAAGTCCAGTGCTGATGCCACTACACCACCAGCCGCTATTTTTTCACATCTTTTGAATCTGAGACTTTTTAAACGAATATCTATAATGTCAGATGGGAATATTAATTCTATCTCTTCCACTGTTATCACTTTAGTATTTCTCTTTCCAATACAGCTTTGCAGCTTTCAGCTGTTTGCACTCACTGCATTTGTTATTATCATCATGTTGTTCACTTGGTGAGCTTCACACAAGTAAAGAAATTTCACTCACCCTGATGTATGGATCAACTCTAAACTATTTCTGTGTTTCTGATCAATACTAGTGTAACAGTTGAAGCACAGGAATTGAAAGCATACAATAGGGTCATCCAATCATAAAACAAATGTTAATTTGATTTCAGTGAGAAGTCTGGTTGTAAGGGAAATGGTTTTGTAGATTTAGGAAATGATTAACAAGCTAAGAGGGAAATGGAATATATTTTCAAAAATGAGTACTAAACAACTAATACTATCTATTTAATTCTAGCAACTGTAGACTGAATCACAGAATTGTTAAGGTACTGGAGGGGGCTGTTCAACCGAACAAGTCAATATGTGGCTATAGTAAAGCAATCCTGTCAGTTCTATTACACTGCTTTTTCCCGAAAGCCCTGAAAAAAAGTCTTTCTTCAAATGCATAACCAACTGTTTTTAAAGGCACTGATTGATTCCACTTTCATCACACATACCCACTGCAAACTCCAAATCCTGAACCACTACCAGAGTAAAATATTTTTGTTTGCGGTCCTCATGTACATTTGGTGCAGAATTTTAAGTGTGCCTCTGTGGTCCTTGCACCATTCACAAATGGGAACAACTTCCTTTAAATAAACCTATCTAAACCCATGCCAACACAAGGAAATCTGCAGATGCTGGAAATTCAAGCAACACACACAAAAAATGCTGGTGAACGCAGCAGGCCAGGCATCATCTATAGGAAGAGGTACAGTCGACGTTTCGGGACGAGACCCTTCGTCAGGACTAACTGAAAGAAGAGATAGTAAGAGATTTGAAAGTGGGAGGGGGAAGGGCAGATCCGAAATGATGGGAGAAGACAGGAGGGGGAGGGATGGAGCTAAGAGCTGGAAAGTTGATTGGCAAAAAGGATACGAGGCTGAAGAAGGGAGAGGATCATGGGATGGGAGGCCTAGGGAGAAAGAAAGAGGGAGGGGAGCCCAGAGGATGGGCAAGGAGTTATAGTGAGAGGGACAGAGGGAGAAAAGAGAGAGAAAAAAAAAGGGAAAAAATAATAACTAGACAACGGGGTGACCTGTTGGGGCACCTTTGAGAGAAGGGTAGTGCAGTCTGATGTAACCAGAATGAACATTAAATTTTCCTGAATGCTATTGGTATCATTTTGCTTTGGAAACTGAAATAGAAAACCTCAGTTTATTAAAGAAGAACGACGCATAGCAAAGCAAATATAGCTCCTCCTCATTTAACGAAGGACACTTTTGATGGTCGACGTTTCAGGTCCTGACGGAGGGTCTCGGCCTGAAACATCGACTGCACCTCGTCCTAGAGATGCCGCCTGGCCTGCTGCAATCACCAGCAACTTTGATGTGTGTTGCTTGAATTTCCAGCATCTGCAGAATTCCTGTTGTTTACAATTTTGATGGCATCATTTCTGGTTCATCTGCCACCCTTGTGCCTCTTGTTGTCATTCTGAAGACATGCAGCCCTTTCATCCCCCATCTCTTCATCTCTTCTGCTGTTCGTTGTTTGTCTCTGATCCTGGAGACGTGCATGCCTCTCCTCCTCTGTTTCTTCTTCTCTCATCTTTTTTTGTCCTGACTCTTTGATCCTGGAGCC
This sequence comes from Mobula birostris, assembly GCF_030028105.1. Lineage (NCBI taxonomy): Eukaryota > Metazoa > Chordata > Chondrichthyes > Myliobatiformes > Myliobatidae > Mobula > Mobula birostris. The sequence continues at coordinate 131,886,046 of NC_092379.1, read as the reverse complement.
GTGCGGCCCTGGCCTCATCCGATTCTTGTTCTCGGTCTCTCTCCTTGCCGCTTCTCGACTACGTTTGGCGTCATCTCTTGACCATAATGTCCCCCTTCCCTCTCCACGCAGCAAAATTAGGCTGACATTTTTTTTTTACCCTAATGCTGGATAGAAGATACGAAGCAGTAACACCAAAGGATGCTGATTATTCTTGATGTGGTTGGCGCTCTCCTAAATGGATGTGACTGCAGCAAAGAGTTTTATGGGTGTCTCGAAGTACGTCATTACAGTAAGATTTAATTATCTCTTATCGATGGGTGGCAGTTAGATCTGTCCCAATCCTGCACATGCTGATGGTGATTCGCAGAATGTGATCCCTTGAAATAGAGCTGCCCTGCCCTTTTGCTCCGGTTGGTGTCACTGCTGAGGCTGGCCGTGCGCATGCGTCGGGCTGTCGCGTCCCGATTTCCATGATGGCGAATCGGCTCTTGGGTTAAAAGGGAGCCTGTTGATTTTTGCGAATGAGCGATTTTATGCGAATATATAACCCTGAACTTTGCCTGCATTCTGTAAGTTAGCGCATTTTAATTCAATTTAGCCAAAAAAAAGTGCTGCTGTAACACACCGTTTGCGCTAATTGGTGGTCACAAGCAGACAGACAGAGCATGAAAGTTTAAGGAGTATATAGATAAATAAATAAGGGATGGGGTACGAAGGGGAGGTGGGGCATTAACGGAAGGTAGAGAAGTCAATGTTCATGCCATCAGATTGGAGGCTACCCAAACGGAATATAAGGTGTTGTTCCTCTAACCTGAGTGTGGCTTCAGCTTGACAGTAGAGGAGGCCGTGGATAGACATATCAGAATGGGAATGGGACGTGGAATTAAAATGTGTGGCCACTGGGAGATACTGCTTTCTCTGGCGGACAGAGCGTAGGTGTTCAGCGAAACAGTCTCCCAGCCTGCGCTGGGTCTCGCCAATATATAGAAGGCTGCACCGGGAGCACCGGACGCAGTATATCACCCCAGCCGACTCACAGCTGAAGTATCGCCTCACCTGGAAGGTCTGTCTTGGGCCCTGAATGGTGGTGAGGGAGGAAGTGTAAGGGCATGTGTAGCACTTGTTCCACTTACATGGATAAGTGCCGGGAGGGAGATCGGTGGGAAGGGATGGCGGGGGGGAGAACGAATAGACAAGGGAGTTGCGTAGGGAGCAATCCCTGCAGAAAGCAGAAAGTGGGGGAGAGAACAACGTGCTTAGTGGTGGGATCCCGTTGGAGGTGGCGGAAGTTAGAGAAATACACATTGGACCCGAAGGCTGGTGGGGTAGTAGGTGAGGACAAGGGGAACCCTATTCCTAGTGGGGCGGCGGGAAGATGGGATGAGAGCAGATGTGTGTGAAATGGGAAAGATGCGTTTGAGAGCAGAGTTGATGGTGGAGGAAGGGAAGCCCCTTTCTTTAAAAAACATCTCCTTCGTCCTGGAATGAAAATCCAACATATAATACCATTTACAATGGTAAAGGATTCACTTGGAGTTTTGCAATCAGTAATGGTCAGTAAACATTTACAAGGATGTTGCTGCAACTCAAGAGATTGACTCATAGGCAAAGGTAGAACAAGCTATGACTTTTTTTCTTGATGTGTCAAGAGATCGAGAAGTAATCTTATAAAGTTATATAAAATCACAAGACGCAAAGATTGGGTGAATATGCATAGTGTTTTTCTCAGGATTGGTGAAACAAAGGGCCCAGGTTCAAGGTAAGCAGAGGAAGATTTAAGAGGAAACTGAAGGGAAACATTTTTAATATATAAACATAAGAGGGTGACCTATGCACAAAATCAGTTGCCAAAGGAAATGGTTGAGTCAAGTTACATTAACAACTTTTAAAAGACAACTGGACAAGTACATAGATAGGAAAGTTCAGAAGGATGTGGGACCAAACATGGTAACTGGGACTTGACTGAATGGAGCATGGACCAGCTGGACCAAAGGGCCTGTGTTTTGTGGGACTCTACAGTACAAACCTTGTTGGCAACTGCATTGACACTTGGCCTTGCATCAAAGATCGTTAACTTCTGGATCTGGCCATTGGACTCTCTAATAATATCAACATATTTTTCATCATCCTTGCTGCGTTTTCCACTCATCCCAACCAGAGGCTGACTACAACGAACAATCACAGCTTGATTGTCAGGATGTATCCAGGATAACACCTGAAACAGAAATGAATAGAGGTCATTATGAAAGTCAGTTGTCTAATTTTTAAAGTTAATGATAATAAATGCAAAATGAATGAGAACAAGTAACTCAATAAAATAATAAACAAGCTTTAACCCCCTACAATCCCCTATCTTTCCTCTGCCATTAAAACGAACCATCTAAACATCCATAAAACCATAAGAGATAGGTGCAGAGTAAGTCCATTCGGCCCATCAAGTCTGCTCCACCACTCCATCATGGCTGATTTATTTTCGCTCTCAAATCCATTCTTCTGCCTTCTCCACATAACCTTTCACACCCTTATGATTGAGAGCCCATTAAGCTCTGCTTAAAGTATAACCCAATGACTTGGCCTGCACAGCTATCTGTGGCAATGAATTCTGCAGATTCATCAGCCTCTGGCTCAAGAAATTCCTTTTCATCTGTGTTCTAAAGGGGTGTCCTTGCATTTTGATGTTACGCCCTATGGTCCTTGACCACCCCACTATAAGAAACATCCTTTCCAAGTCCACTCTATCTAGGACTCTCAATATTCAATAGGCCCCTATAAGAGCCACCTTACTTTTCTAAACTACAGGCCCGGAGCCTTCAGACATTCCTCATATATTAGCCCTTTCATTCCCAGGATCATTCTTATGAACCTCCTCTGGATCCTCTCCAATGTCAGCATATCCTTTCTCAGAGTCAAGAACTGCTCACAATACTCCAAGTGTGGTCTGCCCAATGCCTTATAAAGCCTCAGCATTACATCCTTGTTCTTATATTCTAGTTCTCTCAAAATGAACACTAACAATGCATTTGTTTTCTTTACTACCATCTCCACCTGCAAGTTGGCCTCTAGGGAATCCTACACGATGACTCCCATATTGGTTAACCAAATGCCAGAGGTTAACTTTGTAGGACTCTAGAACAGATCCAAGTGGCATCTTGGAAACATGAAGTGAATTACTTATCATAGAAGGCTTTTCCAATCCAAGTAACTTACTGCAGAGACTTAAAACATGGTATTCACATTTCAGTTTTATATGTATACAAAAGCAAAGTATGATTCTTGCTCTGGTGACTCAAAATCATCTTGATGCAAGAACAGGGCACCAAAAAATTTATTTTACCCTTAAAGGTGACACCATGTAGGGAATTTCAAAACTACTATTTTACAACTCTAGAAAAAGATGAGGGCACCCAACATGATGTCTGTAATATTCACACATGTTTGTGTTTCCTCCAAGAGGACCACAACCTTGTGATTTGGAGATCTGCCTGCCTCATTGACTGGAGAGCTACTTTAGCTGGAGTCAGGGTTTTATGCTTTTGCTCTTGGTAGGACTAGTGGACCACTCTTAGTCCAGCTTCTCCCCTTTGAACTGTTTGACAGGGAAGGCAGAATCCACACTAGGAGTGGACCACTGATCCTCCAAGTTCGGGGATTCAGCTCAGGGCTAACAACTCTGATTGGTAAAACACAACTGTTACCGAAACAGCAATGAAGAGTCCTTCTATATCTATGTGCAACGGTATTCCTGAGTCTCCATCTGGGTCTTGTATAGCTGACAGCAGTGAAAACCAAAAAGAAGCTACTATCATAATGAAAGAAGCCCTGAACACTACCTGAAATGAAGGACCTTCATCGCTGCCCTAAGTGCCAGCAGCATAATGGGCAGTAAGTATGTTTGTGTTTATCAAAATTGTGGCTAAAGGGCATGTTCCTGTGTTGCATTGTCCTCAAATAATTTACTTTCATGTTGGAACTACATAGATGAAAAATGGAATGGTCAATAGAACTTGCAAATTAAAAATGAATAAGCCCCTCATGTTATTAATTTTATTCTTCTAAGTTCTGTAGATTGCATGGATTATACTGTACATGCCTAATACTATGACATTTCTAAAGAACCATTAATCTATAAAACAGATATATAATATAGATATATCAATGTATAACCAAGAGGTGTAAAATAAAATAGAAAATTATATGACATATGGATTGCTTAGATTAAATCTGATCTATACAAAAATTTGAAAAACGTTTGTTTTTCATATTGTTACCGTTTAATATACAGTGACTCTACATTATCAACTATGGGCAGGTTCACATAAGAGACGTTAGCCCAAGCCAATCACCAAATCCTGATGATGTACAATAATAATTACAGCTTAAGGTCAATTGCTTTCCACAGTAAAAGTAACATATTCCACCTTCTTTCATTCACTGTGAATACAACCGAAGCTGTATTCCCTTTCCTCCCTAAAATTCCTTTCCTGAGTGTAAAATAATGTCTTCTAACATCTCTCAACAGTAAAGGAACCTCTCAAAACAATTCCTTAATTTGACAGGGATAATGAATTTTACCATAAAGATTCAATATGAACTTAAAAAGCAAAAAGGTAATTTTTCTGCATCTTGCATCAGAAGATGAATATTCATCAGAACATGTCTCTTAGAAATCTTTAATAATGGGAGGATAATTACTAAACATGTTTTAAAAATTGCATGAAAAGAAACTGGAATCACATCTTGTGTGAATACTATTAAATCCAAACACTTTCAGGACAGACTAAAACCTCAAAAGTAAAGTACAGTGACTGTCTTAGAAAACACAAGGTAACTTTTATTAGATTTATTTTTTTTTTTAATTTTATTTTTATTTGGATAAGGAATTCACAAATATCATGTACTTTTTTCACACATATAACCTTTTCCATTTTTTTATATATATAAAACTACAATTATTTATACATTCTTAAGTACACATTGAGATGATATAAAAGGAAAATAAACATTTAAATAGATAATTATGTACTGTGGTAAATCTAACCTATTAGGCTAAGTAATGGAATTAGTTGTTAAGAAAAATGGTAATAATAGTTTCCATATAACCCTTCTGGACCATTTCCACTTGTCCAAAATGTTGTATATAAGCCTATGTATCAACCATTGTAGGTGTTTATATCCTAATTTGTTCATGCTTGCTCCTGCCCGCAGACATAATTTTCCAATCCCTATGTACTTATTTACTTAATTTTTTCATTTTTATATCCCTTTCCCAAATCTTTCCCTTTACTTGTGTTAATTCTCTATTTTCCAAAAAAAAAACAAACATTTAGACTAGGGGTGCTTACGTTAGCAATATTACTGTGTTGATGAGAAGAGCAGTATAAATCATTAGGAGAGTCATCTAAAGTCTGCTCGCATTGGAGTTATATATTCAATCCATTTAATCCAGATTTGATAAAATTTTTCTTTTTGAGTTCTCAGGGAGTAAGTCAACTTTTCCATTTTAAATATTTCCAAGATAATTTCGTACCAATCTTCTAATGTAGGTGGTATTGGATTTAGCCATTTTCTAGTGATTGATTTCTTACTTGCCGCTAAGAGGGCCTGCAGCAACTTTATATCTTCCTTCTGTTCAAGAAACAATACATGCCCCAAATAGAGCGTCTCAAAGTTCAGAGGTATCTGGGACCTAAGTACCTTAACTAATGTTCTATGAATACCTTCCCAAAATAGACCTAATTTAGGGCAATCCCAAAAAATATGAAAATGATTTGCCTCCTTGGAGCCGCACCTTCTCCAACACATCACATTTGTATCTTTATATTTTTCCTGATATGGGGTCTTGAAGTATCTTATAATGTTTTTCCAACAATGTTCTCTCCAAGTCAAAGAATTAGTCGAGGACCATTGAAAGCTGCAGATTTTCTCCCAAGCCCCCTCTGAAAGTACCAACCCCGCTTCTTTCTCCCACTTCTCTTTAACATACAGTGTATTTACATTTTTAGCATGGGAGTGTGCATTATATAATCGAGAAACTGATTTACTAGGTATTGAACTGCAAGCCGAATTCAGAATCTTGAAAAATTCTAATTCTACTGTTGATAGGTCTGTATATCTACAACTCTGGTTAACATAGTTTCGTACTTGAAGGTACCTAAAAAAGTCATTATGTTCTAGGCCATGTTTGTCCTGCAGGATTTGGAAACTTTGTAATACTCTTTTATCTACAAATGAGAGGTAGGTTGTTAAGACCTTTCTTTATCCATAGCTCAAATCTTTTCTCCCCTCTGTTGGGAAGGAATTCGGTATCATATGCACACCATCTAAAGAGTTTTAACATGTTATTAATTCCACATGAATTAACCACCTTCTGCCATACCTTTAATGTAAGATTTATCCAAGCGTTTTTAAATTTTTCCAACTGGGCCATCAATCCTTTGTCAGCTATTGAGGCCTGAAGAGGAAAACTGTCAACTAATCCAAATTCTACTTCCTTCCATCTAGCCTTATATTCCCTATTACACCAATATAACAGAGGGGTTATCTGTGAGGCATAAAAATAATTTCTCAGGCAAGGAAGAACCATACCTCCTCCTTCCTTCCCTAACTGTAAGGTGTTATATCGAATTCTAGGTTTCTTTCCTTGCCAAATGAAGCGGGAAATCCATTTGTCCCATTCCCTGAATTGATTATCATCCACCTCCACCGGTAAAGTACGGAAAAGATACAATAACTGAGGAAGAATATTCATTTTTATAGTATTTATCCTTGAATTTAAACTTAAAAAGGGGATAAGATTCCATCTATGCATATCTGCTTTTATCTCTGAGATTAATGGCCCATAATTTACCTGTGACAGTGTTGAAAGATCCTTCGGCAGGGTTATTCCTAAATATTTTAATGATTTAGCTTCCCACTTAAGATCATATGTATCCTACAATTTTTTGGATGGTGTATAATTTAGGGACAAAACCTGCATTTTCTTTACATTTATTTTATAACCTGATATTTTCCCAAAGTCATCCAACAGTGTAAACAATCCTATAAATGATTTTTCTGGTTCACTCAGATAGACCAAAACATCATCTGCGAATAACGCCACTTTCTGTTCAATCCCTGCCACCTTGATACCTTTTACGATTTCGCTCTGTCTTATTAGTTGGGCAAGCGGTTCAATATATAGCGCAAAAAGGAGAGGAGAAATTGGGCATCCCTGTCTAGTGCCTCTCTCTAAGGTGAAGGAGTCAGAGAGGTCCCCATTTATCTTAATTCGGGCTGTAGGGCTGTCATATAGAGTCTGAATTACTTTAATAAACTTTTCTTGAAAGCCGAATCTTCCTAACACTCTGTATAGGAATGCCCAACTAACCGAATCAAAAGCTTTCTCAGCGTCCAATCCTACTACCATTGTCTCTGTCTCGTTCTTATTAACCTGTTCTAATATGTGCAGAGTTCTCCTTATGTTGTCCTGTGTTTGTCTTTGTTGAATAAATCCAGTCTGGTCTAAATGGATTAGGCCAGGTAAAAGCTTTTCCAATCTGCGCGCTAATATAGATGTAAATAGTTTGTAATCTAAATTAAGAACACTAATTGGCCGATAATTGCCACATTCTAGTTTATCTTTACCCTCTTTAGGAATAACTGAAATAATCGCTTCTCTCCAGGAAGGTGGAGTTTCTCCTCTCTGCAAGATCCAATTAAAGGTGTTAAGTAGTAATGGGGCTAACTGTGTCTTCAGGGACTTGTACCACTCTGAGGTAAACCCATCAGAACCCGGGGACTTTCCAGCCTTTAACCTAGAGATGGCCACGTTCAGTTCTTTGACAGTTACTGGTTCTAATAAACTTTCATTTTGTAAATCTGTAAGTTTAGGTAGATCTAAAAAATTCAATACACTGTCTATATAGGGCTCATTGGGGGCCCGGGGTTGGGAGTACAGCTCTCGATAATATGTTTCAAAACTCTCTTGAATTTTCCCTATTGTACTCTCCACAAGCTTTGTCTTTGGATTCTTTATTTTATGAATTGTATTGTCTGCTTGTTGTTTTCGTAATTTATATGCTAATAATCTAGCTGTTTTACCTCCTACTTCATAATTCTTTTGTCTCAGGTAAAGAAAATTTCTTTGAGTTTCCAACGTATAAATATCGTCAATTTCACTTTGCAATTTCCTAACTTCCTGTTTTCGATTTGAATTACTTTTGTTGCTATCTACAACTTGAAGTTGTTTTAATTTTCCTTGAAGGTCTGCTAATTTTTGTGCATTGATTTTTTTCATGTGAGTGGTAATGGAAATAATTTTCCCTCTCAGTACAGCTTTCAATGTATCCCATAAGATCACTGGTGATGTTTCTCCTGTGTCATTAAGGTCTAGATATTCTTTGATTTCTCCCCTTAATCTCTCCATTACTTTCGGGTTATTGAGTATATGTGAGTTTAGCCTCCATAGTGTTTTCCTCATTTTCCTTTCCAGGATTAGAGACATAGAGACTGGGCTATGATCCGACAGATCAATTGTTGCAATATTACAGTTTTTTATCCTGAGTCTATCTGTATTAAAGATAAAGAAATAGTCTATCCTTGAATAGGCTGAATGAGGGAAAGAGTAATATGTATAATCTTTACCAGTAGGGTGTAATTCCCTCCAGACATCTATAATTCCCAACTCCTCCATCAATGAATTCACTTTCCGAGTCAGAGGTTTATTCTGAGTAACTATTCTCGAAGAATCTAATATAGGATTTAATCTAATATTAAAATCCCCTCCACAAATTACTACCCTTTGAGAACTGACCATTAGGTCAAAAATGTGTCTATAAAATGACCATTCACAACCTGGAGGAGCATAAACATTCAGCAATGTTATTTCTGTACCTTCTATTCTTCCTGTGATTTTTACGAACCGTCCTTCTTTGTCTCTAGTCTCTGAAATATGTTCATAATTAAGAGTACTTGATATTAAAGTAGCTACCCCTCTTTTGTGACTCAATTTATATGATGAATAAAATACTTGCTTAAAGCCCATTCTTTTTAATTTTCCATGTTCAGATTGGCTCATATGTGTTTCCTGGAGGAAAGCTATTTGTGCCCTCTCTTTTTTCAATTTAGACATAATCTTATTTCTTTTAATTGGATTCAAACCCCATTAACATTATAGGAAATTATTTTTACCAATTCAGTTTGCATTTTTCTCTAGTAGAAAAAAAACTCTCCTTTTCTAACCAAACAGTAAGCAATCCCTTCTCAACAGTAAACCAAGACATATAACCACACCCTAGACATTTTTGAACGTGCAACATTTGAAAATTTCTCCCGACTTCCCACAGTGAGGCCTGAGCACCGACCCGCCTCAGTTCAGAGGGATAACCTCTATCTTCACCCTGTGTTAGAGGGCCCTCAGCAATTTGAATAATCATAGAGAATTTTCTCCTATTTATGTCTCGACCATATTGCTATCATTCAAGTTATTCCATCTAGTTTATTTTCAGTTACCAGTTTTCATTTCACCTTTAAGTCTGATTTACTCTTTTCAGTCATTTCTCTTAATTAATCTGTGTTCTCTGTACATTCGTGTCTGAATATTTGCAGCTTTTCCTTGTAGTTTGACACTCTGGTTCGTGTGGAGCGTCCTCGCCGCACTAACTGCCACGACTTCTGCCGAATCCTCTCCAGTAGCGACTCCGGTTGGGTGGTAACTTTAATAGGTAGTCCCCGGTCCGCCAGGTCCAATGTTGCCTCCTCCACCGTAGCGTAAGTTTTTGTCCCTTCGTCGTAAAAGACTCTCAGCCGAGCTGGATAGAGGGTTTGGAATCTGATGTTGTTTTCCTTCAGGACTCTCCGTGTTTCCGTATATTCCTTCCATCTGGCAAGAATCCCCGGTGCGTAGTCGTGGTCTAAACTGATTTTACAGTTGTTCCACATGAAACCTTTCTTTTGCCATGCCCTTTTAAGCACCTCTTCCTTCGTTCTGTAACTGAGAAATCTGACCAGAATCGATCTGGGCTGGGCGCCTGCTGGAGGCTGTGGTGCCAACGCGCGGTGAGCTCTTTCTAACTGTAGGTCTTTTGCGGCCGGTATATCAAGGTTCTCTCTAAGTAGCTTCTCCACGAAGGGAATCATCAATCCGGGTTTACCTTCAGTTCCTTCGGGAACTCCGTAAATCCTCACATTTTCCCTTCTCGAGCAGCCTTCTTGATCTATTAGTTTCCACTGGAGCTGGTCTTGCAGCTTCAGCATTTCTGCTATCACCTCCTCTGCGTTTTGTAGCTTCTCTTCAATTCCAACAATCCTCGCTTCAGCTTCATCTAGCCGCGAGTTAGTTTTTACTATTTCTCCTTTAATATCTTCCAGCTGTTTGCTGTTATCTTGTCGGAACTCGCGAATCTCTCCGAGAATCAAGGACAGAGTCACCGATTCCCCCTCATTATCTCCATCCTGGCTTGCCGTGGGGGAGCTAGGCCCGTCGCTTTGCTGCGTCTCTTTATGTTTATCAGCCTTCGGAGCGGACTTTTTAATCTTGTTCTTAGACATCATCCTTGCCCCTTTTATTAATATAGTTATGCAATATTAAGTATTTGTCTAAATTCGATTATGGGGCAATTTACCTTTTTTGTCGAGAGACATTTTCCTTATGCCGCCATTCCCTTGATGACCCCAACTTTTATTAGATTTAATAAGAAATGTGCAATACAGCATTTTAATCTTTTTTGCACAGGAACTAGAAGAAATGGCTAGGTGAGAAAGACCTTTTACAGTAGGGGCTCCCAACTCTTTTTATGCCAAGGACCAAAAGCATTATGGCACCCAGGTTGGGAAATCTTGATTTACAGTAACCTTTATGGACTCGATTGCAATCATCTGACAATCTCTCAACAGAACAGTGATACATTTCTGACAGGAAAGCCTGGTAGCCAGTTAGCATATGGAAATGAATATACTTTAGAACAGATGGTCATTACTATGACATAGAAAAATCAATTCAACCCATCAAATGCATACCTGTGTTCTTCTGAGCAATCAGTCCGTTCTATTCTCACACCCCTACTACTATTTGTTCCCCTTGAATGCCTATCCAATTTCCTTCTGAAATCAGTGATCATTTCCACCTTCAGTTTACAAGTTCTAGCTTGTTAATTATGTCTAAAGAAGTTTTTCCCTATGTGATGTGCTAACTCTATCCTTCCTGTATTCCCTGTCCAAAACCTTAATTCTGTCATCTTCTCTTCTGCTGATGGAAATACTTTTGTATACATTATCTAAACCCAATACACATCACGCCAAAGAAAACAACATTAGATTCAGCAACCAAACCTTGTGACTAATATCCCCCAACCCCCTGATATCTTGTGGAGCATTACTTCATTCTTAGCTAAATTATCGTGATCAGATCTGGGCTCAATCTAGCTTTGTCCTAACAAGGATTTTAAAAAATTTTAGCACAGCCCTCTGCTTTTGTATTCTATTTATAAAGCCCAAGATCCCAAATGCTTTGCAACATACTCAATATATCCCTCTAACTTCAAAGATCTTTGCAAAGGAATCTCCAAGTGAATACAACAAAATACTTGCCTGCAACTCAATTTGAATTTTATGAAATGTGGTTAGGTTGGAAAAAAGGAAATGAAATATAATTTTCAAAAAAACATCCATTACCTAAGGCAAATTTAATTTTAAATCGATTTTACAAACTATAATCTTCCTTTTCTTGGGTAACCCAGAGTACAGTTAGGGTAAGGGATAAGAGTGTTAAGTGAGATCAGCAATGGACCTGGAGAATGGTATGTATTTGGAATGCATTACTGGAGAGAATGGTGGAAGCAGAGTTGCTAATATTTAAGATGTATCTAGATGAGCACTTGAACCTTGTAGACATTAAACACTATGGGCCAGATGATGAAAGTTATGATTAATGCAGACAGGTGCCCAATAGTCAGTGCGTAAGTGATGTGCTGAATAGCCTGTTTCCATGTTGTATGACTCCATGAATGGACAATTATCGGCAGAATATTTACCATACATACCGGTAATCTACCCTTAGATCTGAAAGCTGCTACTTTTCGCAGATCATCATCACTAGCGCAGGCTGGGACTACTAAGATTGGTGGATAAGTTTCACATAGCTCATAATTTTGATTTATGGTAGTAATTCTCCATTTTCGCTTTTCATCAGGTATGCCCTGGAGGAAGATCACAACATAGTACAATCATAGAAGTGAAAGCGGTACTTATTTAAAAACTTGAAAGTAAACTTATTTTTGATAACTAGTTAAAAGTGAGACGACATATGCTTGAATCTGCATTTCAGTATGTTACACCACCTACCATACGAGGTAGCCTTCTTAACATCGTACTATATCCTAATGTTACCATCTCCTAGTCTCTACATCAGACTTAATTGCCAATAATAAAATTACAAATAAAGCCAAATTTGTAAGTAACAATTAAAACCCTGCTCACATCAAATAGTTATCCCTGACTTCATTCCCACTGCTCTTATAAGACCACAAACCTCTATTTGCATGTGAAATTTGAATGAATTTCAAATACTAATAAACAATGAATAACAGATAGACTAAATTATAAATCAAGCAAATCACTTGGAAATAAAAAAGCCAACTTACTAAAAGGGGCTGAATAAAGATCATATTTTCACCCTGCCTTCTCCAAAGTATTCACCATCTTGTATATAAAAAGATCTTTATCGGAAAACTGCTTAAATTTATGAGGAATTAAAACAGATGTTTCAATTCCATAGATTGAGCAATCAATATGTTTAAGAGAAAAAGTTCACAATTCTCCCTCAGCTAATACTTCCTTCTACAGAATGGGGCAGAACTTCAGACAAAATGAATTCTCCCCTTGACCAACACCCACTCTTTCTGATTAGATGTAGTTACTTCAGCTAGCCACATGAGAATGCTAAAGGACCAAAATTTGCATGTCCAGAAGTTATAATTACACCCTTCTAGAGCATTTAAAAGATGAAAAGGTATTAACTTCAATACAAAGAATATTTCTTACCACAATATTTCTAAGACATAAGAATTAAGACTAACTGTCCCCAGCTGATCTACCATCTCTCAGTTAAGTCTAAAAATAATCCCCTTACAAGCCACAACTTCCTAACAATGATGCATTGAGTAAGATATCAGGCAACCTAATGAAAACTAATTTAATTATTTAAAAAATTAGAAATTTCCAGAAATATTTAGGTCAGGCAGTAAGAAGACAAGGAAAAACAGGGCCACACACACAAAATGTAGGAGGAGCTCAGCAGGTCAGGCATCATCTGTGGAGAGGAATAAACAGTCACTGCTTCAGGCCAAAACCCTCCACCAGCACTCAGGGTTAATATTTCAAGTTGATTACCTTTCATCACCCCAGAGTTGTAAGACTAATTTCAATGTTTTTTATTTCAGATATCTAGCTCTTGCAGTCTTTTTTTTGCTTTTTGTTTGACTAACCATTTGCTTCATTCACCAAACAATATTAGTAAGACAAGGCTAATAAATGGCATGCTCTTAAATAACTGATCACCATATTAGCACTGCTTAATTTTCAAGGGTTAATCAGTACATTAAAAGATCAGAACAATTGATTAGAATCTTATTTCTTTTTAAATTAGAACAGTAATCTTAATTTTTACCCTACCAGTTCTAGCGATTAATTGATTTACCATAAATCAATACAATGAAACCCATTGTTGAGGATCTGCGTTAATCATATTACCTCAGCTGTTTGAATTAACCAATGCAATGAAGATAGCTGAAGAATTATAAGGTTAGTTCTGTTCAGCCTTGTACAAAAACACTGAAATAGCACTTTACCCTAACTGCAAACTGCCATAAGCATTCCTGGCAAATTAGAGTTGAAATAAAAATGACTTAACAACAAGTGACTTTTATACAGTAATATGTAAACAAGTCCATGGTGCCACAACAACGGAATTATCCAAGAAAGGGTTTTTGGGGGAAAGAAGTCTGCATACTGTATCAAGAAGGGGCCTTGAGAAGTAGAGGGAGAAGACTTCCTCCCTCTGGCTTTCCATTTCTCATGAAGGTCTCAGCCCAAAACACTGACTGTCCATTCCCCTCCATAGATGCTATCTGACCTGCTGAGTTCCTCTAAACATTTTGTGTGTTGCTCTGGATTTCCGGCATCTGCAGAATCTCTTTGTGTTCAGAATTCAGAATCAGACTTATCAATACTAACACGTCATGAAATTTCTTGTTTTGCGGCAGATGGAATTGAATGGTTTCAAAAGCACAAGGTTCAAGTAGGTGGACCCAAGGCCAACAACTGTGGGGAAAATGGAACAGAGTAGGAAACAAAAGTTTTGGTGCTGCAAAATGTAAGGAGGCCTCACAAACACAAGGAAGGACCAGACCATAAAGACTGATGTGAATGAGGATTTTAAATTACACAACCTGGAGCCATTACATGTCAACAAAAAGTACATGAGACACAAAGGAGATTGAAAACAAGGCACAAAGTAATTGACAAGTCTTAAGGTAAGAGGATGGCCAGGAGACCACTGCGAAAGTAAAACCCAAAGGTGACAAACTCACAGATGAGGGTACAATGGAAGAACCGAGACTCAGGTTATTAAGATGAATGCAACTGGTTAAGAAATAGAACAAGGTTTGCAATCAGTCCGACTCAGCCTACACCAAGTGCTGCAGGTGATGTACCTGTCTCACAGCTCCAGCAACCTGGCTTCGGTAGTGTGTCTGGTTCTAACTCTGTAAGGAATTTGTATGTTGTCCCAAGGACCATACAACATTCTTGCCCGGGTACTCTGGTTTCCTTCCATATGCCAAAGACATGCTGGCTGTTAGGTTAATTAGCTGCTGTGAATTATTCCAGTATAGATTGCTGGTGGAAGGCTTAAACAGATGCTAATTGGTACATGACAGAAAATAGTTACATGAAAGTGAGCAAATGGAATTGCTTCCAGAACTAGCACAAGCCCAATGAGCCATAAGGGCTCCTTCTAGTTCTAAGAAAGTATGAGAAAATGAGAAATTTGAGTCCTAAACATCCACCAGTGATAAGATAGAACCACTCTCTATAATACAATAATGGGGTAGAAGCCAAAGAGAGCAGCTTTAAACTTTCCGATATTTCTCTGGTTCAAAAATAAATATCGGATAAAAATGAAATAATTTTACCACAAGTGTAAACTTGACCTACATTTAAAAACCACTGTTGTTGAGGTAAAGAAGGGAGCCAAGCACTCCACAGAGGTACGGGTGCAGTGGCAAGACAGCATTATCGGAAATATTTGGGCTCGGTAGATGGGCAAGAGATCAGGATGGTATGGGCAACCATAAAGAATGTAGGGTAATTGAGCATTGCATACTTTGGCAAAGGTTACAGAGAACATTCCTTTTGAATTTCATGATGGTGATGTGGCAGATACAGAAGCCCGACCAGGGAAATTTAAATGTGGAGAGGCAAGAGAAACAGGCACAAGAGAAAACCTGCAGATGCTGGAAATCCAAACAACACGCACAAAATGTTAGAGGAACTCAGCAGGCCAGGCAGCATCTATGGAAAAAAGTACAGTTGATGTTTCAAGCCGAGACCCGTCGGGAGGACTGGAAAATAAAAGGATGAGGAATAGAAATAAAAGATGGGGGGAGGGGAGAGAGAAACACAAATTGATGGGTGAAACTGGGAGGGGGAGGGATGAAGTAAAGATCTGGGAAGTTGATTGGTGAAAGAGATATAGGGCTGGAGAAGGGGGATTCTATTAGGAGAGGACAGAAGGCCATGGGAGAAAGAAAACGGAGGAGGAGCAACCAGAGGGAGGCAATGGGTAGGCAAGGAGATAAGGTGAGAGAGGGAAAAGGGGATGGGGAATGGTGAAGGGGGTGGGGCATTACCAGAAGTTCGAGGCATTGACATTCATGCCACCAGGTTGGAGGCTACCCATATGGAATATAAGGTGTTGTTCCTCCAACTTGAATGTGGTCTCATCGCATATATACATATACATAAATAAAACAACAAATGCCACAAAACAACAAATTACACCATGTCAGTGTTAATAAATCTGATTCTGATGCATGAACAAATGGAAGATAAAGGAAGCACATAATGAGATTTGAGAAGGCATTAGAACAAAAACAAATGAAAATGGAATGCACCAGAACAGCAGGTAAAACATGAGAGGGAACGGACAACAGCTGGCTGGATAAACTTTGACTCAGTAATAAAGAAATCCATAAACTCTCCACAGCATAGAAAGCAAGACTGGGGTGAAGGGAAAAATTGGAACTGGGAAATACAGCAGAAGCAATTTCTGTTTTGAAGAGGATCCAGAGGTAGTGAAAGCCTTTTAACAAAACAGAATGAGGCCCAATAACCCTTGATCAGTTGATTGCTGGTTAATGCATGTATGTATTAAAAGCACTCAAGTATGAGGTCATTGTGGGAGTGGAAGGGGGCCCATATCAGGATGTGATGAGAGAAAGCATTGGCTTAGTTAAAGAGAAATTAAGAGGGTTTATAAACATGACTTTTGAAATGGTGTTTGTTAAAAGTACAATGCAAATTCAATGTTAAACAGCTTATGTACTTCGAACCCAAGCAGTCTCTAAAAGCAACTTACCAATCTCTTAAATTCTTCAATTGGGCCATAGACTTTCCAGCCATCTTCATAGAATGTTTCTTTATTTTCAAATGCAAAAAATTGCTGAAATGAACAGAGCAGTAATTGTTAGAACACCAATAATATATTCGCTAATTTCTCCCATGAGCCTCAAATCTTCCTGTTGCATCTTTACAGAATTTTGAAATGAGATCTCCTCAGCAAATCAGAACTTGAAAACATGCTGGAATTGCAATCCTTATAGACAGTTCTTTCCATCCATAAAGTTGCTTTGTTTACATTGTCTGTTTCAGCAAGGGTATTAACATAATTACAATGAATCTAATATGAACACAGCCCACCTATCCTGTTCCCCATCCTCCATTCAGATAGACTATCAAACTTCTAGGATCTTAATACAGAGCATGTAATACTAATACTACAGCGATGAAATGCTTTGAGAAGTTGGTCATGACTAGACTGAACTGCCTCAGCAAGGACCTGGACCCATTGCAATTTGCCTATCGCCACAACAGGTCAACAGCAGACGCAATCTCAATGGCTCTTCACACGGCCTTAGACCACCTGGACAACACAAACACCCAAGTCACGACGCTGTTCATCAACTATGGCTCAGCATTTAACACCATCATTCCCACAATCCTGATTAATAAGTTACAGAACCTGGGCCTCTGTA
Source organism: Mobula birostris (assembly GCF_030028105.1). Lineage (NCBI taxonomy): Eukaryota > Metazoa > Chordata > Chondrichthyes > Myliobatiformes > Myliobatidae > Mobula > Mobula birostris. The sequence continues at coordinate 131,868,776 of NC_092379.1, read as the reverse complement.
CCTCCCTCTGCAATTGGATCCTCGACTTCCAAACCAGAAGACCACAATCTGTGCGGATGGTGATAATATTGCCTCCTCGCTGACGATCAACATGGTGCGCCTCAGGGGTGTGTGCTTAGCCCACTGCTCTACTATCTCTATACCCATGACTGTGTGGCTAGGTATAGCTGAAATACCATCTATAAATTTGCTGATGATACAACCATTACTGGCAGAATATCAGATGGAGACGAGACGGTGTACAGGAGTGAGATATGCCAACTAGTGGAGTGGTGTCACAGCAACAACCTTGCACTCAACAGCAGTAAGATGAAAAAGCTGATTGTGAACTTCAGGAAGGGTAAGGCGAAGGAACACAGAGGGGTCAGAAGTGGAGAGAGTGAACAGCTTCAAGTTCTTGGGTGTCAAGATCTCTGAGGAACCAACCTGGTCCCAACATAATAATGCAGTTATAAAGAAGGCAAGACAGCGACTATACTTCATTAGGAGTTTGAAGAGATTTGGTGTGTCAACAAATACACTCAAAAGCTTCTTTAGATGAACTATGAAGAGCATTCTGACAGACTGCATCACTGTCTGGTATTGGGGGGCTACTGCACAGGACTGAAAGAAGCTACAGAGGGTTGTAAATTTAGTCGGCAGAGTACCCAGGACATCTTCAAGGAGCGGTGTCTCGGAAAGACAGCGTCCATTATTAAGGACCTCCAGCACCCAGGGCATGCCCTTTTCTCACTGTTACCATCAAGTAGGTGGTGCAGAAACCTGAAGGCACACACTCAGCGATTCAGGAACAGCTTCTTCCCCTCTCCCATCCGATTCCTAAATGGATATTGAACCCGTGAACACTACCTCACTTTTTAAATATATACTAGACAATGGGGTGACCTGTTGGGAGCACCCTTTGAGAGAAGGGTAGTGCAATCATCATTGTCCTTGGCAAATTTTTCTACAGAAGTGGTTTGCCATTGCCTTCTTCTGGGCAGTGTCTTTACAAGACAGGTGACCCCAGCCATTATCAATACCCTTCAGAGACTGTCTGCCTGGCGTCAGTGGTTGCATAAACAAGACTTGCGATATGCACCAGTTGCTCTTAGAACCATCCACCACCTGCTCTCATGGCTTCATGTGACCCTGATCAGGAGGGCTAAACAGATACTACACCTTGCCCAAGGGTGGCCTGCAGGCTAGTGGCGGGAAAGAGCACTTTACACCTCCTTTGGTAGGCATATCTCAACCTCATCACTCAGGCACCTATCACTGTAAAAATAAAACAACTTGCCTTAAGTATCTCCTTTAAACCAATTCCACACCTATGGATTCACTTTCAAGGACTGTTCTCAGTATTATTTAATTGTCTGCATTTTATTTTTATTCCTGATGGTTGTAGGGTAAATAGCTGTTCCTGAAGCTGGTGACGTGGTACCTAAAGTGCCTTCCCTCCTTCCCAATGACAGCAGGGAGAAGAGAGCATGGACTGGATGGTGGGAGTAACATGATGATGCCTGCTGATTTCTTGTGGCAGTGTTCCTTGAAAATGTGCAATGAACTAATTGGAAAGCACTTTCACTTATGTAATGGGTTAAATGCGTGTACTGCACTGTTTCACTCTGTAACACCATAAACTGCCAGCATCTTAATAGATTACCTTTGTTACCTTGCAAGGGTACAAAGAGCAAATGAAATGCTGAACTGCACACCAAAGTATTGGAATTTACCTTTACGAGGGAAAATTCATATTGAGATGGCTCTCTTTGAAACTGATAATTAAAAGAGATCCAAAGAGCAGTGTACACTGGAGAGCAATGACAGATTTGTGACTTCAATTGCCATACAGTGAGCTTTTCCAGTTATTAGGGGGGTGTTAAGCAGATTGCACAGAAGCTGCACATAAACTAAAGGAAACCCACTAAGCTTGTAAGCACATATTTCCGTAGTCCAATTATAAAGCAAATAGAAAGTGCACAATAAAAGAAAAAAAAAATACAATCATTTCAACTGCTGAGTTTTCACAAGAAATGTATTAGCATATCAAGCATCAACAGTAGATAAAACCATCTCATTTGACCTAAAAAAAACTAGGAAATGATCATTTTCTCACACACCCCATTTCTGTTTATTGACAACTAGATTCAGTTAGTTATTTTTAAAAATGTTCCTTGAGGCTCCAATCACACCTCAATGAGAGTTAATGTGCAGGTTCAGCAGTCAATTAGGAAAAGCAGATAGTTGGTCAGTCTTTACTACTAGAGGACTGGAGTTCAAAACTGGTGAAGTCTTGTTTCAATTACATAAGACTCTGGTATGACAAAATCCAGAATACAGTGCACAGGTTTGGACTCCTTACTAAAGATTGATTCCTGAGATGGCAGGTTTATTGTACAAGAAGTGATCAAGCAAATTGGGCAGTCTTTAGGGTTTGTAAGAAAGGGAGGCGATTGCATTGAAACCTATAAAATTATTATGGTGCTTAACAGTAAATACAGAATTGACACATCTCTGAACCGAAGCATCTAGAACCAGAGCACAGAATCAAGGTAGGGAAGGACATTCCTTAGAGATGAAAAGAGATTTCTTCACCCATGGCTTTGCGAATTTTGTGGAGGCTCAACTGATCGTATTCAAGGCAATTGTTAGATTAAGGAAATCAAGATTAATAGGGAAATCTGCTAAGAGAGAAGGCCAGCGACAATACTGAAAGGCAACATGAATACAAAGCCAAACAGCCAACTCCAGCCTCTATATTTTATGTGCATGTTATAGAGATATAAATATTAAAGGCATAGACTATTTTACTACATGGGGAGCAAATTTAGAAACCAGTGGTGCAAAGGGCCTTGGGAGTCTCATGCAGTGATTCTTTAAATGTTAACTTGCAGGCTGAGTCGGTGGTAAGGAAGGTAAATGCAGTTCTAGCATTCATTTTGAGAGGACTAGAATACTTTATTTATTGAGATACAACATGGAATAGGCCCTTTCGGCCCTTCGAGCCACGCCACACAGCAAATCCCCCAATTTAATCCTAGCCTAGTCATGGGACAATTTACAATGACCAATTAACCCCTACCTAAGCGGAACTTAGGAGGACAACGGCGCCTAATAGTGACTCTTTTGCTTGTATCTTCACAAACAGCTCTATTTCTATCTTTGATATCTCTTTTTTTCCCTTTTCAAGGTTCTTTTGAAGACCCTGACCTGGAGTTACACGCTGACTTTGGTTCTTTGTGGAAATGAGACCCACCCTCGGGGCCTCACAACTGGCCGCTTTTTGATATGCCAAAGATGCGGCCTGGAAGACTAGCACACCTTCAGGATACCGGATTTTTCGTGGCTCTGGAGGCAGACGGATTCAAGGCTGGTGGCACTGCCGCCTGATGTGTTGTGGGAGATGGAAGATTGTAAGCAGTGAGCTGGCTGCTGGCTATGTGTCCAGAGACCCAAGTTCTTTAGCCACAAAGCTCAGAAGGAGCGATGCAACAGACTTTTAACACCATAAATCAGCAAGTTGCTTTGTTATGTCTCCCCTCTTGCTGTGAAACGGAAACACCTCTTTTTCCCATATTAGGGAGAGGGGGAGGAGGACCGACTGTGGTTATGTCAAATTACCGGGTGAATGAGTAGTCTTTGGGGTACTGCAAGTCTGTGTCTTTATTGATGCTTTGTTGCACGCTTCAGTGCTCGGTGGGGGGTGCCGATGCTTTTTTGCTGGTGGGGGAAGGGGGGGGCCGTTGCTTTGCTGCTGCTAATGTGCGGGAGGGGAGAGCTAGGGGGCTTTGGGATTCTAACATTTCACTGTCATTCATTCTTTGGGGCACTCCTCTGTTTATGTGGATGTTTGCAAAGAATAATTATTTCAGAATGTATATTGTATACATTTCTCTAACATTAAATGTACTTATTGAAACTAACCAGTACATCTTAGGACTGTGGGAGGAAACCGGAAACCCACACAGACACGTGGAAATTCTTTACAGGCAGTGGCGAGAATATAGACACAAGGATGTAATACTGAGGCTTTATAAGGCACTGGTCAGACCACACAGAGTATTGTGAGTAGTTATGGGCCCTTCATCTAAGAAAGGAGGTACTGGCATTGTAGTAGGTTCAGAGAAGGTTCATGAGAATGATCCTGGGAATGAAAACGTTAACATGAGGAGTATTTGATGGTTCTGGACCTGTACTCGCTGGAGTTTAGAAGAATGAAGTGGGAATCTCAGTAAAACCCACTGAATATTGAAAAGCCTAAACAGAATGGATGTAGAGAGATATTTCCCATGGTGAGGGAGTCTAGGGCCAGAGGGCACAATCTCAGAATAGAAAGATGTCCCTTTAGAACAGAGATGAGGAGGAATTTCTTTAGCCAGAGGGTTATGAACCTGTGGAATTCATTGCCAAGTCACTGTGTATATTTAAAGCAGAGACTGATAGGTTCTTGATTAGCAAGGGCATCAAAGATTATGGGGAGAAGACAGGAGAATGGAGTCAAGAGGGTTAGTAAATCAGCCATAGAGTGGCGGAGAATTCTGCTCCTATGTCTTACAATAACATTGAATCACAGAAATCTATAGCAAAGAAAGGGACACAACAGCCCACCATGCCCATGCTGTCCAAATATGGAGCAGTTTCATTTACTGTTAATTTCTTGTTCAACTCCTCTGTAATCCAACAATTAACTGTGTGATCTCCCTGGAACAGGAAGTAGATACTTTTACTCATCCTTTCCTCAATTTTATACACCTCCATTAAATCTCCTCCCAATTTAATTTCTTTTAACAAAAACATTCCCAGCCAGTTCTATCTCATCATAATGTCAGCATTGGCAACCATAAAGCTCCACGGCATTATCTTTCATATTAATTTATCCCAATTTTAAATTTTACTCCAGGTCTATTTTTCTCCTTCTCCATAAATAAAGTAAAATATGAACATCCCTCTTTCACATTTTTCACATGTCCACACTCTATCCCCAAAACTAATTCCAGTACTTAGTCCAGACAGAGGCCCAGTGTCTTCTAGTCTGCAAATCCATTGGAGAGCGATGGCTCCGAGGCAGTCTGTCCATGTGAGTGAGTAGGTGTGTGGATGAATGGGAGGGTGAACTGGCTTATTCTGCTGTTGATGTTTTGCTGCTTCTGTTCAGCTGAACACAGTGGGCATGCTAGGCTGGACCCGGAATGTGTGGTAACTCTTGCAGTCTGCCCCAGTATATCTTTAGATTGTGTTGGTTGTCCAACACAAATGATGCTTTTCACTGTATGCTTTGATGTACATGTTTTCTTCAATGTACAGTACCTGTACATTTGTTTCAATGTACCTGATAAATAAATGAATCTGAATACTCGCCCCTCTCAATGCTTTCAGATTTATTAAAGTTATCAAAACTATTTAAGAATCCCAAACCATTTGACTTATCTTTTAAAGAATGGGATAGATTGGGTATTAAATGATTTCAGGATTTGTTTGATGGAGGGAATCTCTCTTCTTTTGTGCAACATTCAATGAAATTTAACCTTTCCAATATCCACTTTTTTTTGATACTTACAGATTAGAGATTTTTTAAGATCTTAATTACACACATTTCCTACAAGTCTAGATAAGAATATAATAGATACAATTTTTAATCTGAAACCCTTTAACAACGGTTCAATATCTTACATTTACGGTCTGCTGTTGGGACTGAAAAAGGCCTCTTTAGATAAAATTAAAGGAGACTGGGAAATGGATTTACAGATTTTCATATCTGAAGAGAGCTGGAAGATTATTTTAAAATTGATTAATTCTTCATCATTATGTGCCCGTCATTCTTTATTACAATTGAAAGTGGTACATAGAGTTCATATGTCTAAAGACAAGCTCTCCCGTTTCTACGCAGATATTTCCCCTTACTGTGATGGATGTACTAATGGAGTGGCCACACTAATTCATATGTTTTGGACATGTCCGAGCCTTGAAAAAATTTGAAAAGGTGTATTTCAAACTTTTTCTGTACTCTTCAATGTCAGCTTTAAGCCCAATCCTTTGACTGCCATGTTTGGTATTGTTGAGGATAGTGCTACAAAACTGAAGCCATCTAATTTGCGGGTATTGGACTTTATGTCTCTTATGGCCAGGAGGGTGATCTTGCTCAAGTGGAAGGAGGCTGCCCCACCCACTCATGTTCAATGGCTATCTGATATTATGTTGTGCCTTGATCTAGAGAAGATTCGTTGTTCAATTTCTGATTCTAAACATGATTTACTAATGTTATGGGGACCCTTTCTGAGTTATTTTCATAATCTTTGAACTGTTATTAAAGTATGGATCTGAGCCATTATTATTATATTATATGGTAAGGTATTTCTTTTTTTTCTTTTTTTTAATCAACCAGCTCATTTTGGTAGTGGGGGGTAGATATTTTTTAAAATAAAATACAATTATTTTATTTTATTTTATTTCATAATTCAATCTTTTTTTTCTACATGATTGATTTGGGATATGGGATACTGTGATCATATTACTGTGATTTAAATGTAATGTAATTTGTATTACTTGTATCTTTATGAATTTTGTATCTGTATTTATGCAATTTATATATTAATAAAAATATTGAGAGAGAAGAATCCTGAATTATATATATTCTTTGATCTGCTGCTATCGAGTTCATAGTGAAGCAGCTGAAATTACCTACTACTCCTTATTAATTTTCCATTTATAGGCAACATGGTAGTGTAGCAGTCAGCATAAATGCTACTACAAAGTAAGCGACCTGGGTTCAATTCGTGCTGCTGTCTGAAAGGAATGTGTACATTTTCCTCAGGACCGTGTGGGTTTCCTTCGGGTGCTCCAGTTTCCTCCCAACACTCAAAAAACACACAGGTTAGTAGGTTAATTGGTTACATGGGTGCATGGTCTTATTGGGCCTGTATTTCTAAACTAAAACTAAATTAAAAATTTAAGTTAAACTCAAGCATTTAGTACAATGAAACATCACTTGATCCAGCGTGGGAGATGAATACTGGTGCAAAAGCATGATGTACTCATGAGAATTCTGTGCCATCTGCCTATGCTTGCCTTCCCAATGGTCACCCACTCCATCTGCCTGTAGGAATTTGAGCTGAGATGCAAAAAACCTCCTGAAACACGCCATTTACAAAACACTTAGCCCTATGTTGCACTGTAGTCATAATAGCTGCTATTCATCTAAAATTCAAGACTTCAAGACATCCAGTTGGCAACAGTTCCTACGTCTAGTTATCTAGGACAAGCTAAACATCGCAGATTCCCCACATGGCTCAAAAAGCAATAATATTGTAATACTTAAATCAGAAACAACTTAAGTACAAACTAATCTCTGTACATCCATTATGAAATCTTGTTACAGTAAGTCACTCAATGAATGGGGCAAAATGGTAGCGTAGTGGTTAGCACAACAGTGTTACAGCATCAGGGATCCAGGTTGAATTCCTGTAACAGTCTGTAAGGAGTCTACATGTCCTCCCCATGACAGCATGGGCTTCCTCCCCCATTGCAAAGACACACAGGTTAGTAGGTTAATTGGTGACTCGGGGGCAATTGGGTGGTGCAGACCCATTGGGCCAGAAGGACCTGTTACCGTGTTGTCTCTCTAAATAAATATTCCAAATCCCAAAGATAAGAACATAAGCCACTGAGGCAGAATTAGGCCATTCAGCCCATTAATTCTGGTCCACCATTCTATCATGGCTGATGTAATATCCCTTTCAATACTATTCCCCTGCCTTCTCCTTATAACCTTTGACACCTGTACTAAACAAGAATCTTTCAATCTTCAATTTAAATATACCCATGAACTTGCTTCCACAGCTATTCACCTCTCTCTGGGTAAAGAAATTCCTCATCTCTGTTCTAAACAAACATCCTTGTATCCTGAGGCTGTGCCCTCTGCTCCTAGGCTCCCCACTATAAGGATACATCCTCTTCATATCCACTCTTTCTAGGCTTTTCAATATTCGACAGATCGCGATGAGATCCTCCCTCATTCTTCTAAACTCCAGGAAGTACAGCCCACAGCCATCAAAAGCTCTCCATATGTTAATCCTGTCATTCCCAGTGAAAAACAGTAATCCACTGAATCAATGCACAGGTTAAAACAGCAGGATTAGATTTATTAACAATTCAATTAACACAGATAAGCTAAATAATACAAACAAGAATCTGCACAATATTTTTAAAAAGAGAAAAAAGTTGATTGGTCCACATATAGTTAAAATGCCTTTTTTGAAATGTGACATGCTTCTGGGTAAAGTCATGGTTGCCTTTTGGTAGTTATTCCAGATGTGATATTGTATGTCATCAACACAAAATTCTGTTCACTCACGGATTTCAAAAGTTCTACCAAAACTAAAGCCTATGGGAGTTTCACAATACTTACCAAGCTGTAGTTTTCAAGGGGGTTAGAGCTATTTCTTAACCAACATGAATGACACATCACCAGTGTAAATGTTGTACAGAATGCCATTGAGAAGTCACAACACCAGTAAATTTTGTACCAGATGGGAGCTTGCATTCCTTCCAAATGCCTGTGAATACTTTGAGGAACTACATTTCAATATTCACACCTTGAAGAAAATCCTGTGATCTGCCTGGCTTGGTCCCCTCAGCATCATACATCTTTGTATTTCACTCAAGTTTTTAAAAATATAATTTGCATATCAAAGTAGGTATAAGAGTTGCTAATTTCCCAGATGCACCCAGCAGAAAGCAGACTGGCAACATTGATTTCATAATGGCCGTGACATTAAGTTACTCAAAAAAATGTTAATGTGGCTTGACTCTGGTCTCCGAGTCAGAAACACATTGGCCAAAACTTCACTCGTCATTGTCAACAGTGAATTAAGGTTGTAGTGTAGTTGAGTGAGTGGCACATTGTTGGAGGTAGTATGAGAGGGTAAACATCCCAAAGGAAAACGATTCAAAAAGTGCATTCTTCTGAATTAATAGCAATAAAAACAACTTTACTGATTGTTCAAATCATTTACTGTATTGGCAATTCAGTCTGTCCATCAGCCTATCCTCATTATGTGCGTCTTCAGACTATGCGGATTCACAGTTATGCGAGGAACCTATTTCTACCAATGTCTCGTTATATGCGTCCAAAATTCACAGTTATGCAAGCAGCACTGCCTTCCCGCCAATACAAGTCACGTGCACACGCTTCAGTCTCACTGTTGGGATGAGAAGCACCACTTTCCCGCCAATACAAGTCAAGTGTGTGCGCCTCACAATCTCACTCCCGCCACTCTCGCATTGGTTTTGGCAAGATGTGGATGCGCGATCTTAAACTTCTGTTGGTTTTACCTATGGTGCAGTGATTTTGCGCTTGAAATATTTAACTATGCCTCCTAAGCGGCCGATGTCATGTCTTGGGCCGTCAGCAGAGTGGCAGAGAACCGCTTTAACACTTGAAAAAAGTGGAAATTATAAACAGCGCGGCATCAGCTGAAGGTAACACAGCTTTGGGACGCTACTGTTGGGAACAGAATCTTGCCTTTAAAGTTCTTTTGTTGCTTGACAATGCGCCAGCCCATCCTGAACATTTGGACAGCATTCATCCTAACATAATGGTGCTTTTTCTGCCGCCTAACACAACATTGCTGATTCAACCACTCGACCAAGGTGCAATCCACATTCAAGGCGTACGTTTCTTTTTTTTTCTTTACGGTGAACTATCTCTCAGATGCTGCAAGCAACAGACAATTTTGAAAATCCCGGGAGTTTACCAACAGTGAGGGAATGGTGGAAGTCAGAACACTTGGTACAAATGGCGATGGACGTGGACCCACGTTTAAAACGGAGTCAGCATTTCATTCGTTCCCTGCCATCAACCCTTCTTCTCTACAAGCAAATTTATGCTGAAAAACAAAATGCTGCCAAGCAAACAACCCTCACCACTTTATGCAAATCGCTGTAATCTTTCTGCTGCCAGCAGTTCTAAGAGTTCTGTGAGTCTTCCTTCACCCCTTGCTGTGCTTGATATTATCCTGACGACCACAACCACCATGTAAAGCTGCCCGACACCACAACAACCACTCATCTCCCGGAGTGAACACACCTGCCACTGTTGGTGAGTACTGTACACCCTCAGATGTTAACTATGATTTATTACATTGAATATTGCCTTAAGTTGATTAAATATAATACAAATGTTGTTTTGTAGTACTGCTTTTGTGTCGTATTGCTATAAAAATGTGAATAAGTTACAGATAAAACATATTTAGGAAGCCCTCTGGAACGCATCCCTATTTTCTCCATTTAAATAATTGTTCACATTATGCATCAACTTCGAGGAACGTATCCCTCACATGTAACGAGGATAAGGTGTACTATCTGGTGTGGTTTAGGCCTGGTGCTGAATTCTGGTCAGCAGGCTTTAGGAAAGATGTGAAGATCATGGAGAACTGCTGAAGTGATTTACCACGGTGAATTTGAGGATGAGGAACATGTTACTGTGGAAACATAAAAGCTGCTGTTGAGCTCTACTCGAGAGAAAGAAAAGTTCAGACAGTGTTCAAAAAAGTAAGAGGTTCAGCTACTAAGAAGTTCTTAGAATTAGTGGAAAGATCAAATTTAGATGGCAGATGTAAATTGATCAGAAGAACCAATTGTAGCAAGCACAAGGATTTTTTAAAAGAATAGTTAAAATCTGTAACAAATTGCCTAGGAGAGTGGGGGCAGCAATGTCATCTATGGCTCTCTAAAGGGTATTTACCTTGAAAGAGAAAACACATTGAAAATCAAACCAGGGTAGGACTAGCAGGGCCAGAGGAGTGTTATGAACAGAGGAACATAAGAATGTAAGTTTGCTGAAAGTGGCATCAAAGATAGATAGGGTGATGAAGGTGGCGTTTGGCATGCTGGCCTTCGTTAGGTGGGAAATTATGATGCAATGATACAGGACATTGGGTGAAGCATTTGCAGTATTGTGTATAGATTTGGTTGTTTTGATAAAAGTAAGATGCTGTTACAATGGTGCAGAATTTCCTAGCCTGGGATCCACAAACCCCTTGCTTAATGTATTGGTCCAAGGCATAAAAAAGGTTGGGAACTCCTGTTCTAGCACAACAGATTTATCAGGATGCTGTCTGGACATAGAGACCTGAGGTACAAGGAAAGGTTGAAAAGACTAGGATTTTATTACTTGCAACATAAGAGATTGAGTTATGGCATTATAGAAGTGTATAAAGAGCACAGACCGGATAAAAGCACAGTGTGCTCCCCAAGCAGTGGGTACTAAAAACAAGAGGACATAGATTTAAAATCAGAGACAAAAGATCTAAAAGATTACGAGGAGCAACTTCATCAACCAAAGGTGGTGCGAATTTAGAAAAGCTGCCAGAAATAGTGGCTGAGGTCAGATTCAGATTCATTTATTTCATCAGATTCTTTGAAACAGTGAAATGCGTTGTTTGCGTTAACTATCAACACAACCTAAGGATGTGTTGAGTGCAAACTGCAAGTGATGCCACACATTCCAGTGCCAACATAGCATGCCCACCATGTTTTGCTGGCTTCATGCTGACTCCTCCCAGTTAGACCCTGTCTATCTAAATGCTGGTACAAGCTGTCCCTCGAATTCCCTGCAGCAATTTCCACTGCTGATGACAGGCTGACCAGCATGTAGTTCCCCAGTTTGTCCTTGCTATCCCTTTTTAAACAATGGAACAACATTAGTCAGCATCCAGTTTTGAGGAACTTCACCAGCAGCTAAAATGAAGCAAATATCTCTGCAACTTCCTCTCTAGCCTTCCAAAAAGTCTGAGGATGCACTTAGTCAGGTCCAGGAAATTTATCCATCATACTGATTTATAAAGATGCAAATACCCCTTCCCTGGTAATATAAATGCCCTCCAAAACATCTTTACTTGCTTCCCTTGTGCTTGAACAACCACGATTTTCTCCTCAAAGACTGATGAGAAATGAAAAACGATCTGATGCTTTCCAGGCGCATGTGACGAATAAAACTCTTCTTGGGCTTCCAGCTGGGTACAGGTATCGATTATAACTGATGTTTCAATGACAAGCTCTGCCATGTTCATCAGGGATGATGCGTGGGCCTGTCTCGTCCAGTGGTATTTATACCCCTGTAATCATCCTTCCTGATCCGATAGACCTCATCCAATCAATGTTTCCATTCTCCTACCTTATTTACAACCGAATTCCAGTTCTTATTTAGAATGAGACCCACATCAAGGAGCACAGGTGGTGTATCCATTTGGGTAACATGGAAAAATCGGTGGTAGCAGAACACTGCAACCACAATGGATTGACTTCGACAGCACAAAACTACTGTGCTGCGCCAATAGCTTTTGGGACTGCTTGGTAAAGGAAGCCACTAAAATAAACCGAGAGGAAAAGAATTTTAATAAAGGTGAAAGTATCTCTCTTACTAAGAACTGGAATTTAATAGTAAACAAGATTTAAGCAGAAACATGATTGGATGAGGACTAACCAATCAGAAGGGACGGACTACGGGGTATAAATACCATAGGACAAGACATGCTCAGGCATCATCCCTGACAAAGACAGCAGAGTTTGTTCATCGAAACGTCAGTTATAATCAATACTTGTACCCGACTGGAAGCCCGAGTAGAGATCATTAAAAATCCCACCCATTCTTGCGGCTTGAGGCATAGGCAACCTCCCTGATCTCTAAGAGGTGATGCATAAGGGTAGGACAAGTCCACAAATTAGGATTCCAAACAGAAGTAGGCCTACTTGAGGGGGAATTAGACAGGCTCAACCAGTCAACCTCCGCTAGATGCTGTCTAATTCCCCCTCAATGGGAGTAGGCCTACTCCTGTATGGAATTCTAACTTGCAGACTTGTCCTATCCTTGTCCATCACAATCTTTAACTAACAGAACTATGATCACTGAGAATTCCTTCCTTTGCCTTTACTGTGTCTCTGGTTACCCTGAAAACTACACCTGCTTTCGCTGGCTACAGTTCAAACTCATTACAACTAGATGTTTCAACTTTATCTCATGACTTGCTTGTGCAGAATTAACCCCCTCCCCCCACCAATTTAGTTTAAACCCTCCAATGTAGCATGAGCAAGTTCCCCTGCAAGGACACCAGTCTCTCTCTTCAAGATGTCTCCTTCTGTTAAGCTCCTTAAATTGTCTATTATTATTCATAACTGCATGTGGAAAGAGAGTGGTGAACAATCTGGTAAATTTGTGATTATAATTACTATGACTTTTTAATTTTAAACTCTAGATTAAATGAATTAGATTTTAGATTACGAGAACATTCAGTCCTCTTTTATTGTCATTTAGAAATGCATACATGCATTAAGAAATGATACAATCTTCCTCCAGAGTGATATCACAGAAAACAGGACAAACCAAAGACTAACACTGACAGAACCACATAATTATAACATATAGTTACAGCTGTGCAAAACAATACCATAATTTGACCATGGGCACGGTAAAAAAAAAGGTCTGAAGTCCTGATCAACTCCCGAGTCCCCAACAGCAGGCGACAAAAGGGAGAAGCTCCCTGCCATAAACTTCCAAGGCACCAATAACTGCTGATGCCTTGGAAGCAGCCAACACCGAGCCCGTCCATCCGAAAACTTCGAGCATCCGACCAGCCCCTCCGAAACAGCCTTCCAAGCTGTATTACTGTGGCGGAATTTAAACTGAAGTATCTGAATTGTTAGTATAGGTTTCTGGATTATATGTTTGGTTCCTCGAAAGCTGTATTACCACCATGCCCCATTGCACAATCCATTAAAATGTTTTATTTGTAAATGAAGGTTTCGTATTTTCATTAAATTCTCAAAAATTCAAACATGAAGACAAAGTTACACACACAAAATGCTGGAGGAACTTAGCAGACCAGGCAGCATCTGGGAATACAGAGTTGATGTTTCAGGCTGAGATCCTTCATCAGGACTGTCTGGATGAAGGCTTTGCCTTCATGTTTGCATTTTGAAGAGTGGGGCAGGTCAAGTTACAGCTGGCAAAAACTGGATAAAATTTTAACTCAACATTTCCCTCCATGCAACTTTTTAAAAAACCTAAACCAGAGCTTTCTCACTGTCAAGCTACATCAACCTTCAGAGCACTAACCTTAGAACCTCCAGGTAAAGTCGCTGAGTTCCATTCCCTGGCTTTTCACTGGCAGGGGGCAGGCTTGCATTAGAGTGCTTCTGAGGCATGCTACTCCCTTCTCTGAGGTTGAGAAGGAAGTGTGCACTTTCTGGCACGGACAGAGGCAGGAAACACAACTCTACAATGCCAAATCACAAAGCAAATCTGGTGGTAACTTGATGAACCCAAAGAGCTCCAGCAAACAAATGCAAATCATTTCTGAATATTTGCAATGGCCCACAGCACAAGCTTTCTAATTTAGCACTGATTAGCAAATTAATTCAGAGGGGGCCTACAGGAAGCCAAGCAAAGGAAATGGCAAAATAGTATCCTTTTTACATCAATATATCTGACATTTAGACTAAAGTATATTCACGGTGCATTATAGCAGCGTTCACTGCTTTAACTGGAAAACCAAAACTGACTGCTCAAATTAGAAGCTCTTTTATCCTGCAACACTTAACATAAAAATTCAAGAACTCTCAGAAAAATGGTTATTTAAAGATTTAAAAGATTAGCTTTATTTGTCACATGCACATCAAAACATCCAGTGAAATGCGTTGTCTGTGTCAATGATCAACACTGTACACAAGAATCTGCCGGGGGCAGCCGCAAGTGTCACAGGGAGAATGTACAAACTCCTTAGACAATGGTGGGAATTGAACCTTGATAGCTGGCGATGTAAAGTGTTACACTAACCACAATGTCACACTACTATGCCACCCTAAATTACAAACTGGGTATTTGTATTTAATCGGGCAACAAACCTTAGTGGCTCAAGCTGCGAGGCAGCAGTTCTACAGGCCATTTCGCTGTGTTACTTTTTTTTATCTTCTTCTATTCAAAGTCACAGATCTTTCATTAATGGGTTTAATGCAAAACTTCCAAGTTGGCCTTGACATCATGTTCGGAAGCCTAAGATCTCGGGGCTCTGGAGACTGGCGGATCAAGGGTCGGTGTCACAGCAGGAAACTAGTGTGTCGTCGGGGAGGCTGGAAAATCTTTCGCCGTGGGCCTGAAGACCCAAGGTCTGTGCGATCTTCAGACACAGAGCTCGAAAAAATGACAAAATAAGACTCTTAACATCGTAAACCAGTGGGTTGTTATGTAGCCCACTCACTGTTAAAATGGGGGACATCTCCCTCTCCCTTGCCAGGGACAGAGAGAACCTGTGGTATGTCACATGTCAGATAAAATCAAGTCAAGTTATTTTTTATTGTCATTTCAACCATAACTGCTGGTACTGAACATAGTAAAAAATGAGACAACGTTTTCCAGAACCATGGTGCTACATGAAGCAATACAAAAACTACACTGAACTACGTAAGAAAAAAAACACAAAAACTACACTAGACTACAGTCCTATCCAGCACTGCAGAAAGTGCATAAAACAGTGCAGGCACTACAATAAATAATAATAAATAATAAACAAGACAGTGGGTACAGTAGAGGGTATAGTAGGTTGGTGTCAAGCCAGACTCTGGGTATTGTGGAGTCTGATGGCTTGGGGGAAGAAAATGCGAAGCCTTTGGAGTAACTTTGGTCTGTGTCTTTGCTATTGCTTAGCACACACTTGGGCTCCGTGATGGTACCGATGCGCTTTTTTTGCCGGTGGGAGGAGGGGGGATCGTTGCTCGCTGCCACTTACTCACGGGAAGGAGGAACTGGTGGGGGGGACTTTGGGGTTCTCATGTTTAACAGTCATCCATTCTTTGGGACACTTCTCTGTTTTCGTGGATGTTTGTGAAGGAAAATATATTTCAGGATGTATACATTTCTCTGCATTAAATTCGACCTTTGAACATGACCCCAAATTGTCTGTGACCTATTCCTGAGAAATAGGTAGACAAGTTTGCCTCATTAGAAACAGATCTCAGATACTGTAATGCAGCAGCATTTCAAGACATGGTCTTGAATTAATGACTGTGTGGATGTGATTTAGGTTCTTCTAGATGGCCTATTTTGCATTTCCTCACATATGAAGCTGTTCAATATCTAAGCAGTTGTAGCTCCTAAGCTCTGTAAGTTACACTGCCCCAACTCCCCAGTAAAGGTTAATTGCAGTGTCATGAGAACATTCCCATGCAACTTCAGGCATCAGAATGAGTGAGGGTAGATTCAACAAGAGTTTGTAATGATGCAAAATAATTGCCCAAAACCTCTCTGGCTCTGAGGGTCAAAGACAATATCAGGTCTTAGACAATATTAGCTGGATCTTAGATAACAATCAATGCTTGGGTGGTCATTGATGCTGTGGTTTTTGACTGCATTCATGTGCAAATACAAGTAAATGGCTCCAACGTTATTGTTAAATCCCCAGCCCAGATAACCCCAGTGTTCGCTCAGTGGAAGTCAAGCTGCATTACGCTTGTCTGCACACTGCTGCGAGCTCGTTCTTGCTGACAACATTCACAAACTCAGGGACTTGGGATATTTTATATTTTTGTGGGACTATGTTTACTGCCGTCTTATAAGTGATCCATGTGCCTTGTGCTGTGTATGACTGTTGTTACTGTAACTTGCATCTTGGCCCCAGAGGAACATTGTTTCGTGTGACTGTATTCATGTCTGGCTGAATGACAATTAAACGTGAACTTGAAATGCCCATTACGTCCGAATGAAATCAGATGATGTAACATTTGGATTTGAAAGCAATGAGTCAAAACCTTACTCCAGGGAACCAAGGGTCATTCTGGACTGACAGGTCATTGCAACGTTTTGCCCCGTAAAATCAGTGTAATAAGAAAGACATTACATTTATATAGCACCTTTCACATCTCTTTCAGGATGTCCTAAATCACTTAACAGCCAATGAAACACTTTTTAACTGCACCACTGTTGTAATGTACAAATTAAGGAAGACAATTTGTACACAGCAATGTCCTACAAACAGTATTGTGGCAATGCACATATCACTTGATTTGTAATTTCAATTGAAGAATACATATTGACCTCGCCCAATTCTTGAAGTTGTGGAACCTGTGATGTTCACTTGTGAGAGAAGATACCAAGGGTGGCACAATAGCAAAGTGGCTAGCGCATCACCTGACAGTGCAGGCAGCCCAGGTTCAATTCCTGCTGTCATCTATAAACAGTTTGCACATTCTCCCCATGACCACTTGGGTTTCCTCCCACATTCCAAAGATTATAGGGGGGTTAGTAGGTTAATTGGACACATGGGAGTAATTGTGTGGCGTGGGTTAATTGGGCTGGAAGAGCCTGTTACTGTGCTGCACAGGTGTCCCCTGCTTTTCGAATGTTCGCTTTACGAAACCTCACTGTTACGAAAGACCTACATTAGTTCCCTGTTTTTGCTAACAGAAGGTGTTTTCACTGTTAGAAAAAAAAGCAGCGTACGCCCCAAGCAGCCACTCTCCCCCTGATTCAGAACTGCATTCTAGCCGGAATTGCTTAAACACGTGCTTGTGAGCATCCGTTTGCAAGATGAGTTCTAAGGTATTGGAAAAGCCTAAAAGAGCTCGTAAGGGTGTTACACAGCGTAAAACTAGACATAATTAAGCGTTTTGATCGTGGTGAACGAAGTAAGGACAAAGTGAGTTTGGCTTGTGGAAGTTAACGAAGATGATGTTGAAGAGGTTTTAGTATCCCATGACCAAGAACTGATAGATGAGGAGCTGATGCAATTAGAAGAGGAAAGGATAACAATCAAAACCAAATGCAGTAGCGAATGGACCGAAAGTGAAAACTGAACGTGAAGCAACTGCGTGAGATTTTTGCTGCGATGATTGCAGAAAAGTATGAACTTAATTTTGAAAGGGTACGTTGGTTTAGGGCATATTTGCAGGATGGTTTGAGTGCTTACAAAGAACTGTATCATAGAAAAATGCGCGAGGCTAGCAGTCAAGCATACTGTCGTTTTTCAAGCCTTCCACATCAGCCACAGCAGACAACGAACCTCGACCTTCCACATCGAGGAAGGCAGACACAGAAGAAGATGACCTGCCTGCCCTGATGGAAACAGACGACACCCCAGTGACCCACCACCCCAACCCCCAGGCCGCGGACAGATACCGATTCGTGGAGAATGCAGCAGTAGCCGGGACGCACCCAGCACATCTTTAAGACAAAAAGCCGAAATAAACAAGCTAATTAATTAGGTGCCACCCAGCATGTAAATGTTGGCCCAGATCAGAGGCAATCTGGGCCAACCGCTGTACTGTTGAATGCTTTGCGGATCATTATCGGTCGGCAGCCCAGAGGGTGGGGGCCACTGCACCACCCCAACCTCCGACGACTCAGCCTAACACACCATCATCAGTGTGCTCTGCGCTGTCTTCCCGATTCCGGTAGGTAATACTACACTGTACATACATTATTTCTACTTTATATAGGTTGTGAATTTTTATATGTTATTTGGTACAATTTGGCAGCCTCACAGCTTAAAGGTTACTGGAGAGCGCTTGTGCCGTGCTTTTGCCGAGAGCGCTTGCGTGAGATTTTCGCTACGGAGAACAGTTCAGGCAATGATTGTAGAGAAATATTTCTACTTTATATCGGCTGTGTATTTATCATATCATGCCTGCTTTTACTATAAGTTACTGTTATTTTAGGTTTTATGTGTTATTTGGCATGATTTGGTAGTTCATTTTTGGGTCTGCGAATGCTCACAAATTTTTTCCATATAAATAAATGGTAATTGCTTCTTCGCTTTACAACATTCTGGCTTACGAACCGTTTCATAGAAACGCTCTACCTTCGGATGGAGGGGGAAACCTGTATCTCTAATATATTAAAAAAAAGGCTCATCCAGGAAAATGGCCAATCCAACAATTAAATACTTCCTCATTGTGCTCTGAATTGTTAACCTAGATTGTGGTGCTCAAGCTACTACAAAAAATAATGTGGTAACATCTGTCCTGCCCGGTTCTGTCCATACTGCACCAACTGCCGCCACTGGGCTATAAAAGTGCAGGAGCAATGTGTGGTTAAGTGCCTTATTCAAGGACACAACACGCTGCCTTGGTTGAGGCTTGAACTCTCGACCTTCAGATCACTAGTCCAACGCCTTAACCACTTGGCCATGCGCCACAACTGAAGTATAGCATACAACTCTGCCGACCCCACTATACAAAGGATACTAAGGTTTTGAGGAGGGTGCAGAAGAATTTTACCTAGATGCTGCCTGGATTTAGAGAACAAGAGGTTGGACAAATTTGGGTTGTTTTCTCTGAAGTGGCAGATGCTGAGGGGGGATCAGATAGAGGTTTAGAAGATTAAAGTAGGCAGTATCTTCTTCCAAGGATTGGAATGTCTAATACTAGAGGGCATGCTTTTAAGGTGAGAGGTGGTAATTTCAAAGATGATTTGAGGGGCATTTTTCTTTTAAACTCAGAGAGGTGAGTACCTGGAATGCACTCCCTGGGGTAGTGGTAGAGGTAGAGGCAGAAACATTAGGCAATTTTAAAGGACATTTAGATAAGCATGTGAATGTGAGGAATATGGAAGGATATGGACATTGTGTAGGTAGAAGAGATTAGTTAGCCATTTGATTCATAATTTAATTGGATAGGGGACAACAATATGGACCAAAAGGCCTGCACCTCTGCTGCAAGGTTCTATGTTCTTATAGCCCACAGGAAACATATACTTTCAAACCTCACCACTCTCCAAGATGATTACAAAAACTTTTATACCATAGTCAATATACACTTAAAAAAACAATGAATTCTATTTCTGATCGTTAGTGGGTTATGAAACTGGTTTGAATAGTTGCTGAACAATTTTTAATTGTTTGCCTTCACTTTAGGAATTAATTACAATTATTTTAGTCAGGACAAGAAATACATTGTGTTGGACTAAAATAATCACTTCACTACCACTAAAAGTTCATAGGCACCAACATTAAACCTCCTGTTAGCATAAGACAGTGTTTCACAACACCTGGTCAATGTACCTAACAATGCACAAATTTGAACCATATTTTAAATATTCTGTTGGCCTTGTCATTCTTTAAGTAAGTTACATGCTGCAGAAAGACACAAAACAAAAGGCAGCATTGACAGAACACCTACAAGTGGCACTGAAGCAGTTACAATGACTTGTTGTTTCTAGCTTATGGCACTGAAACCTCTTTTCTCACAGAATCAATAAATTAAAGGTTACTTAGATTCCATCCTGGAAATACAGCGTACAAATTTTGGAACTTGGCAGATAAAGTAAATCTTCCACTTTTTGTATGACTCATGGGCAGGTGTTTGTCTGAAAAACTATTGACAAATTTGTTTTCACTGACTGAACTTCAACATTCAGCACAAATGAAAACAGAAAATGCTGGAAACACTGAGCAGGTTATGCAGCATCTTTGACTATAAAAATAGTTAAACTCATCCAAAAAAATAGCTCTGCAGTGTTGGCCAAGATTTTGATACTCATGTTTCTCAACTGGGAGTCAAAGATCCTTCAGAAAAATATATACAACCTAAAATAAATTCTTATTGAAAGGTCATTAACCTCACCACAGATGTTTACCAGTAGCATTTTCTGACTTTATTTCAGATTTTCAGGATATAGGGTCTTTTGCTTTTGGATTCATATATCCATTATCTTTTAAACTTTACAATTTCAAAATAATGCGATTTGGAAACGATGTACTGGAATACAAATATATTGGATATAACTAGGAAAGATTTCTGAAAAGAATAATGTCTATCAATCAACCAAAACGGTATCATGAGTTTGAGTTTCAACTCCTTTTCTTATCTTATCATTGTCAAATTCACCAACCAAAGACATAAACAAATAACTGTGGAGTTCTAACGACTGCAAGTTCATTACTCGATTTATTAGCAACAAGAAGTCTATCCTCAGAAACATTTTATTTGGTTTAAAGATCTTTCAGGTTGCCTGCTCAATCTTTCCTTTTCTAATAACGTGGTCCAAACCAGTTCAATCTTCCTTGATGCAATAACTGGTCAATTCTTGTGTTTTCCTTACAAATCTGTCTTCTAACTTCCCAACTGTTTCTATAGTATATTTCAAACCATGTACAGTACTCATGCAGGAGAGGGAAACTATTATCCTATCAAAGCAAAACACAAGAGCTAATTAAACTTGCTAAACCTAAACAAGTTCCTTAATACTGAACTATGACCCCATTACCGAAAATCCCAAAAGAAAATTCTCAACTAACAAAGCTCAGTCTATATGACCCAAAGATAAGAAGACATCCGTTGTCTGAAAGCCTTGAAACACAAAGCTAAAAAAAATTGCACAAACTCTTCCTGAATCTGTTATAGCAAAAGCCATTTCCATTAATTTCTTGGATGAGTTAGCTGCCTTGCTCACAGCAGAAAAGATAGAGGCACGAGTTTTAGTGATTGTAAAAGGAAAAAAAAACAAGAGTTAATCATGGAGTTTCCCACTAATACACCACGAGGCCATAAATGAGCTTCACCGGTAGCCACACAAAGTCAGAAAAAAAGCAGAATATTTGTTTCAGATCCAAATCAAATGCATTTAGACCATTTTTCTTCACTTTAACTATGAATGATATACACTGAAAATTTAAACTTGGATTAAGTTGTGTTTTTTTTTGCAGAGATGAGTCTATTCTTATTTCATTCATTCTAAAGCCTATGTAAATGAGAATGATTGAAACCATACGTGCGAGAATTGAGACCTCTAAGCAATTTGTACTATACACATGGAATAAATGGCATACATGGCTTTATTCTTATTATAGGCTAAGAGACAAGAATACAAAGAAACCAAACAACTGAAGAACATATTTTTCAGCAAATCTAAGTAATGTTTAGCTGGCCAGTGGCATAGTGGCATCAGCAACAGACTTCGAAGTGAAAGAGCCCAAGTTCAAATCCGGCCGGCTCTTTGCATGCTTTCCATCCGTGCTGGGTTGAGTATTGAGCTGGCAACTCAAACTCATAATAAATAGTCAAATGCTACGGAAACAGCAATAATACCACGCAATGCATCACAAGGCACAAAAAGGAACAACAACTAAGTAATGCTGTCCAGTAAATAAGGAATAAGATTTGATTTCAGGATAACGATGCATCATGAAATCATTATCTTCCCTTCTCTATTCTATACTAGCATGTGTTATTCTGGATTTTCAGCATCTGCAGAATTTCTTGAGTCTATCAATGTATCTCCCCCTTTAAAACATTCCTTAGAGTTTAGCCTTGACCAAGCTTAAATTCATCTACTGCAATAACTCTTCATGGACATGGCATCAAATTCATTTTAGTAATGCTACTGAGAAAATCTTAGAATATTAACCTACATCAACACAACTATGTACGCACAAGTTATTATTGATACAAATGCTGTTACCACTAACAAAAAAATCCTCACTTATTAAAAAATAAAAACATTTCACAGGAGTTAATTGTTGTTTGGATCTGTTGGCTGAAAGTGTAAGAAAGTAATTGTACACAATCACTTTTTAACAATACTTTTCATTTTAATAATAAAACTTCTGACATAAGTCTTTCACTAAAAACACTTCAAAACCCCAAAAATTAAAAGAGGTCAGATTGTTAGCTAAAACTTGCAATTGCAGCATTTCAAGCCAGATTCAATCTTCTGTTTTTCCTGATTCCTCTTTATGACCAATCTGATCTCAAACTGTCCAGGTTAAATTTACATAGTGCCAACTTGTTACCACTACTATGTAATTTTATACAAAAAAAAAATCAGGCTTTAAGAAAACTAATTAATTGATTTGTCCAAACCCTTCAAAGGAACTCAACTTGATTTTGCATTTTGCAAGATTAACCATAACAGTTAAGTGCATAGGGTTACTTTGCAATCAATTCTGGATCATACTTAGTGCACCAAGAAACTATTTGGTTCAATAAAGGAAAACATTAACCAAAATGTAATTATAATCTCTTTACCACATCTTACATAATCTACAAAATTCACAAAATACAAAGCAAGAAAGACCCATCATGAAAATGCAATAAGTATGTACAGCTACAGGTTAAATGAAAAGTTTACTTTTCAAACAATTACTAAATCAGCAGTAAGTGAAGTTTAGCTTGGATGCAATGACTAGAAACTGATCCTTTTGTGACAAGTGCAGTGAGTACTTCAAAGGACAACTTCACCAGCACAAGGACACAAAAGGAGCAACAGTAGGCCATCTTGCCCCTCAAGCCTGCCCTATCGTTCACTGTGATCATGGCTGATCTGCCTCCATTTGCTGCTCAGTTCCCCACAGCCTGATTGTTGAAAAATTCATTCACCTCCTCTAAATATCTCATATTGAATGGCAGCCATAAGACATTGGAGCAGACTCAGGCCATTTGGCTTGTTGAGCCTGTTGTGCCAGCATTGGGGTGGGAGTGTGTGTGGAAGAAACAGGCAGGTGGGTTACTCATGCACCTTATTTTTTGTTCTTGTGCAAGTGAGAAAATAGACGTACTACTCCTTTAGTTTATAATGGGTGGAATTAATCATACAGATCTCAATGAGACCAGCATTGAAGATCAACGTTAGGATTATGAAGAATAGAGTCTCAAATCATGAATTGTCATCCAAATCAACCCATTTCAATACAGCTGACTCTAACACACCCTTGAATCTTGGAGCAGCATGGTAGTGTAGTGGTTAGCACAATACTTTACAGTACCAGTGACCCGGGGTTCAATTCCCACTGCTGCCTTTAAGGAGTTTGTACGCTCTTCCCATGACCTCGTGGGTTTCCTCCAGGTGCACCGGTTTCCTCACACAGTCCAAAAGACATACCAGTGGGTAGGGTAATTGGTCTTTCTAAATTGTCCCGTGATTAGGCTAGGATTAAATCGGGGGATTGCTGGGTGGCATGGCTCAATGGGCCGGAAAGCCTACTCCACGCTGTATCTCGATTTAAAAAAATTAAAAATAAATAAATCTTTGTTCAATTCCTAATTTTACCAAAGTCTAATTTTCTCTCAGCCTCTACTTCCTCAGGAGGCTAAAGAAATGTGTCAGGTGCCCTTTGACCTTCAACAAATTTTAATCGAAGCCTCTTAGAAACCATTCTGTCTGGGTGCATAACAGCTTGAATGGCAACCACTTTTCACGTGACTGCAAGAAACTGCAGATACTTGTGGACACAGCTCAACACATCACAGGATACAGCCTGCCCTCAATGTCTATACTTCTCTCTGCCTTAGTAGAAGCAGCCAGCTTAATCAAAGACCCCCTCCCTCCAACCCTAGATATGTTCTCTTCTTCACTCTCCCTTCAAACAGAAGATACGAAAATTTGAAATGCGCCTGCCAGACTCAAGGACAACCTCTATGCCAGCATTATCAGATTCTTGAAACAACATCTTGTAAGATGAACTCTTGGCCTCACAATGTATCTGGTTAGGATCTTGCACTTTATTGTTAAACTGCACTGCGTTCTTTCAGTAGCTTTTGCATTTTACTGTGTATTGCTGCTGTTTTACCTTATTCTGGCTCAATATACTTTGTAAAGACTATCTGTATGAACAGTGTACAAGACAAGCTTTTCACTGCATAATGGTACATGTGACAATAATAAACCAGTCTTCTTATAATATCCCTGCTTCAGTACACTATGCTTCCTATTTAAATGTTCCACATTGCAAGGATTTACAAATATATGACCTTATGTAGAAATCCCTACTACCAGTTCAAACGTCCTGGCCGCCTTCAGCTCTACCTCAACTCTCATCCTCTGATCCTTGACAATGACCTCCATAAAAAACTGTTTCCAGCTATACCAAATTAAATATCTATACGAACTTTCTTTCTGACTCACCCATACTAACTTTCTTTCTGAACTCAAATTGAAAGGTAATTTCTTAACAAAATCCTCAACTTTCTTTTTCCCTACCTCTTTAGGGTCCATTTGACGCTCTATCATCTGAAATTCACAGGAAAAAAACCTGAAACAGGTTATTCACCCTTGTAGCTGTTCAGGCACAAGTCATTTAGCTCAATTATTCTGCTATGGTATTTACTTCACAGGTGTCCTTAACATATGGCCACTCTGTTCCATGTTCCCCACTCCTTCAGTAACTCCTTCTTAAATAACCATGCAATCTCTGAGTCAACAAAATTGGTGGCGCACTCCGTAGCATCTCAAGTACCAAGAGGATAAAAAAAATAAAAACGTAGTACATAGAAAAGACAGAAACATAAAAGATAAAGAACACAGACTTTGGCCCTTTGGCCTACAATGTTGTGCCTATCTTTTAACCTACTGCACAATCAATAATCCTTCCCTCCTACATAGACCATAACCACCGGTTTTTCTTTCACCAATATGTTTATCTAAGAGTCTCTTGATGCCCCTGACGTATCAGCAAATTTATCTATTTTTTAACCAATTTTTTGAATACCTAAATTCCTAGTACTGAAAGTTAAATGACAATGCATCTCATCACATTTTTTTTAAATCCATTGAGATACAGTGTAAAATGTTAGAAACACTTGGCAAGTTAGGCAATATCATGGAGAAAGAAACAGAATCCACATTTGAAGTTGAAGCTAATTAACATTTTTCTTAAGATGTAGATAGGTCCTACATCAGTGGGACCCTTATCTAAGAAACAATGTGCCTGCATTGGAAAGGGGTCCAGAGGAAGCTCACGAGAATGATCCTGGGAATGAAAGGGTTAATATCTGAGGAGCGTTTGATGGCTCTGTGCCTGTAGTTGCTGGAGTTTAAAAGAATGAGTGGGTTATCTCATTGAAACCTATCGAATATTGAAAGGCAGAGATAGAGTGGATGTGAGTATTCAGTCATTGAGTCAAAGCTCATCCTCAGAGCAAAGCTAGCTTTTTTCACCCTGCTCTCTTAAATATGCAGTAGTTTTTCTCTAATTGCCCTATCACTTACACCAAGGATAATTTACAGTAGCCAATTAACCTATCAACCTGCACTGCAAACTGGAATGCTTGGGAGACCACGCAAACTCCACACATATCAATGAAGGTCAGGACTGAAAGAAGCAGCAAGACAGCAACAAACTGCTATGCCACTGTACGGCTGTCTTTTCTCATAGCAGAATCAGAATCGGCTTTATCATCACTGACATATGGCATGAAATTTGTTGTTTTACGACAGCAATACAATGCAAGACAAAATTATTATGGTATAAGACTAAATAGTATAAAAGTGGAATAGTGAGGTGGTGTTCATGGATCTTTCAGAAATCTGACAGTGGACAGAAAAAGCTGTCCTTAAAATATTGAGTGTGGTACCTCCTCCCAAATGGTAGTAATGAGAAGAGGGCATGTCCCAGAAGGCAAGGGTCCCCAATGATGCCCTGGAAAGTAAACGTCCCCAGTGATGAATGTCACCTTTTTTGAGGTGCCACCCCTCTGATGCATTGCCTTTTGAAGATGACCTCAATAGTGGTGAGGTTTGTGCCCGTGATAGAGCTCACTGAGTCTACAACCCTCTGCAGCCTGTTTTGATCCTGATAACCTGCAGAGTATTCCAGCATTTTGTAGCTGTGTTTCAGATTTCTAACTTCTACAATTTTTATTTTCATTTCCATTAAAACACACTGTGCCCCAACGAAAATCCCCCCTGGTTTACATATCATTTATTCACACATAGAGCATTCTCCACCCCCACTCTGATGAACCAGATCTGACAGGACGTCTAAAACATGAAGTATAACACAAAAGATAGCTTAGCAAAGATTTATGGATGCCTCTCTACACCTTCCAACGAATATGCGAAGCACTGCACTGACAACTATATGTTTGCACCACACCACGTTGCAGCAAGAACTGTACAATCTGAACCCACTTTGCTTTACAGATGACTAGACATATACCTTGTGTTGCTCTGGGCTTGACAAAGGTTTAAATGTGATTAGTTTTTGACTCAAATCACTGCCTCACAATGAGTTAGCAACTTTGTTAAAAAGACAAATCACCCCTCAAACTGTGACCCCTCCCCCATATTCTCAAACTTGTTAGCTTTCCAGAAAATTCTTTTCACTACAAAGCCTGAAACACTTAACTGTTTCACCTCATTGATGCTGCCTTTCCCAAAAAGTGTCTGCAATATTTTAGCACTTTTATTTGTTGAGATAAGAGGCATTTTAGTTAAATTCCTCACGTCATATACAGTACTGTGCACATCTTATCACATATATAGAAAGGATGCTTAAGACTTTTTGCACAGTACTGTAGTAATTTTACGTATTGCACTGTGCTGGTGATGAAACAAAAAAACAAATTTCATGACATATGCGAGTGATGATAAACCTGATTCTGATATGGATCGCTATTGCAGACCAAGAGTGGGAAGGGGGCAGGGAGAGCAGAAATCATGATTGGGAGAAGGGGAAGGAAGCACCAGAGACATTCTGTAATGATTAATAAATCGATTGTTTGGAATCAAATGACTTCGTCAGGTGTCTCAGAGCTGAGTATGTCTGTACCTGCGCCACCCCTCATGCCTGGCACTCCGTCTCTGCCACCTGACCCATACTCCTCCCGATGCTCCACCCTTACCAGAGCTGGGAAGCTGAGCCTGTATCTCCTTCACCAAACAAAATCCCAACTCCTTACTTCACTCCTCCCCTTCCCAGTTTCACCTGGAGTTTCTCTGTCTCCTCCCCCCACCTTTTAACTCTACTCATCTTTTTTTCCTCCAGTCCTGCTGAAAGGTCTCAGCCTCAAATGTCAACTATACTCTTTCCCATAGATGCTGCCTGGTCTGCTGAGTTCCTCCAGCATTTCGTGTGTGTTGCTTGGATTTCCAGCGTCTGCAGATTTTCTCGTTTGTTACAAACTCGCTCTCTGCTCCACGGTTGACAAATACAGTACGTATACGTATACCCTAGCAATTTACATATGCCTAAGACTTTTGCACAGTAGTGTAAAATCAATTAATGGCAGTCCAGTCTTCATTCAGTGATCCTGTCATTTTTCACATCAGTGACAGGAGACTTCATTTTCACATTCATGTCCAGCAGAGGTCACTGGAGAGCAAAACAACCATAAAGCAGGGGAACTATGGGTAAATTTAATTTTAAATAAATAATTATAAAATCATATAATACCTCAAGATAGAAACAGATCCCACCCCTCATGAGGTCAATGAAATTTTTTCCCCAATTCTTCAAAGGCATTGGAACTAGATAGATGTTTGTCTTCAAAATCAAAGCAAATGTTTTTGGACAGAGAATTTAACTTGCTTGTCACTCACTGTAAAATGACTTACTATTCATTCAAAGCATATGGTAATATTTTAAACACATTAAGGAGAATGTACAAGAATACATTGCTCCTAAGGAGGAACATGAAGGGGAACTTCCTCACTCAAAAGATGGTGAGAGTGTGGACCAAGA
This sequence comes from Mobula birostris, assembly GCF_030028105.1. NCBI lineage: Eukaryota > Metazoa > Chordata > Chondrichthyes > Myliobatiformes > Myliobatidae > Mobula > Mobula birostris. The sequence continues at coordinate 131,840,352 of NC_092379.1, read as the reverse complement.
CGCAAGTTTGATTTCAGCATTTAAAAGAGATTTGGATAAGTACATGGATGAGAGAGTAAGGAGGGATATGGTCCGGGTGCAGGTTGATGGGACAAGGCAGAGCAATAGTTTGGCGCAAATGTGATGGGCCGAACGGCCCGTTTCTATGCCATAGAGGGAGCACAAAAGTTGGAATGCCATCTTTCAAATGATATACCTATCCTCCCAGGTGACCGCATGGTGATAATTGGAGGAGCTATGGAGATAAAGGCTGTCAAAGGATAGATCAGTTGAAAATTTCAGAGAGAAATGCCAGATGGAATTTAATCCAGACAAATGTGAAGTTCAGCATTTTGCAGGATGCTTGTGCAAGAAAACATCAGTGGTGAGGCCCACCCAGTTATTGCAGAATGTCAAATTGGCACATTATGATCTATAGACGATATAGCCGAGCAAACTGGTCAAACCAGCCCAACCTTGCTCTATTTGCTTGACTCTCAAAATTGTCTGGAGTTGACAAGCAATCAACTTGAAGTTATTACTACAGATGGGCCACTATTACAACTGTGCATCTTGCCATTGGGATATAAACTGGGGGTGTTGTAAAAGAGGAAGGAAGTGACACTTAATATGGACTACTGTGGAAAAGAAAACAAAAATTACTGGCAAACTACGGAAAAGTTAATTGATTTCATTGATATATAATTTTTCAGTATTTCCCCATATTAAATACACAATGGAAAATGGTCTGAATTTAAATATACCTACGGCTGATTTATGCCATTGTGAGCAACATGAATTTTACCAACGGGCGGTGTGGGCCAGAAGAGCCTGTTACTGTGCTGTATCTCAGAATAAGATCAGCACCAAGCAGTACTATGAGAGAACTGGCACCACTAAATATTATGATTGAACTTGTATCTCAGAATAATTTATCTAATGCTCTGGTATATTAATACACTAGCTATCTTTAATGCCCTACTATGCAAGATGCCAACTTATACCAAATTCATGTTCCACAATGGTAAATTGTATTTAATTGCAAGTCCAAATGGTGACAGGTCACTGAAATAGCTATAACACACATCACCAGTCAATGATAATTACTTTTTCCGAGTGTTTTTTCGTAAGCTTAACACAGTTGGGTTAAGTCTATCATTTCCAACCCTTCATTGATTATCCTCATTTATAGGGAAAAATGGATAAACTACCCTATTTATGCATTTAATGACTGAGGAGCACCTGTACAACATACTTTACAGCTTGAGCAACAGACACAAAATACTGGAAGAACTCAGCAGACCAAGCAGCATCTATGGAGAAGAGTACAGTGTCCTGATGAAGGGTCTCGGCCCAAAACACTTACTATAATCTTTTCCATAGATGCTGCCTGGCTTGCTGAGTTCCTCCAGCATTTTGCATGTATCGCTTGGATTTCGAGCATCTGCAGATTTTCTCTCGTTTATACATCTCGAGCAGCAAAGCAAAATATTGCAGCAAGCTAGGATATGCAAATCAGTATTCTAAGACAAGTCACAGAAGTATCAGAACAATGCTTTCAAAGCAGCTATCCAAAAGACACTGGAAATATTTTCACAGAGAAGAGGGCTACTTAATCATTCTTACCCATGTTTAATTTAGATCCCTCTTGAGATTTCATTATTACAAGTTCCCATTTCCCAGCACAGTACCCCTGTGAGCCTGATACATTTTCTTTAAAAGTGGTTTTACAATACATGCTCTTGCCATTTCCTCTTTGCAGATTTTTTTTTAAGATAGCCAAAATCTGATGTACCCTTCTCCTTAAATGTGCATACATGATTAGAAAATTTAAGGGAGACATTACCTTTAATAAAGCATGGTTATGTAATATGAAGGCAATTAAACTTTTCTTAGGAAATAATAAACAAAATAAATTATTCATATAATGGCAACTCGCCTGATAACAGAGCCAATTACTTAGGAAACCAAATCTTAGCAAATAGCAGGACCACCTTTAAGCAAATGTCTTTGTTGCATTCAGAATTAATTTATCAAAGATGTCGTGCATTTGCAAAATGAATCCTCCCCTCCTCCTAATCCAGGAGACATTCAAAAATTACCAATTTAAATACCAAGCATTTCATTTTAATTAGAACAAAGTATCAAACAGATGTACAAATTCATTTTCAATAAAAATGCCAAAACCGTAAGCAGATATTGCAACAACACATTTATATTTATATATCTTTTGTTAATCTCCTCGAAGAACATCGTTATAAGGCAGTGACCTCAAAGGCAATATAACTTTTCCAAAAGATAAGGCCAATGCACAAGAAAAAAAGCTTTGAATTTAGAAAATACAAATACATTAAATGAGTAGTTTTGACATTTCAAATCTATACCAGCCAAATAGAAACTACCCGTCAACATTTCTGTGGCAAACCTTTCGATAAAAGGCTTCCATTTCATGATTTAAGCTTTTGCTCAAGCAATCTAAATGGATCATATACGGTCACTATATTCAATCTGGATTAATCTTACAATTTATTTATTGGTAGAGTATATTAACAATAGAATTCCTTACCAATCCACTTGACATAGGAAATGCATGCTTTGTAAGATTCTCAAACATGGATTTTCTGCTGCGACCTTCCTGTTTGAGAGCAAACCTCAGGTTTCGCATATCCTGTGAAAAGTGAAAAGCAGCTATATCACAGTGTGCAAGATACAGGGCAGTCTAGATATAAAAGATAGAACATTGTAACGGCTTTTCAAAGCTACCATGATGCGGACAGTTTAACCTTGAAGCTTGGAATTGAGGCTTTGTAAGATAAGTTTAAAAAATACAGAATATTACAGCAACTGTGTTAAATTAGAGATCAAGTCATAAACTCAGGGATTAGATTACAAAATCCCTAATTCTTGGAAAGAATTAGAAAATCTGTAAATAGATTAAGGAATTGAATAGCGGAACCAAAATTAACATTCAAATTCATTTTAATTACCATTTGGGAGGGGCAGGTATTAAACGTAGGAAAAAAATTTGAACTTAAATTTACTTAATTACTGGGCATATGCTGGTTTAAATTGTACTCCTGAAACCTAAGCATGTGTTCCACTACAGCACATACAGTACTGAAGGAGTACTCTTCTGTTCAAGACATTCAATTAAGTTTATCCTCTCCTCAGGTGGACATTAATCTCTCCATGGCAATATTCAAAGGAAAAATATGTTCCTTCCAATCAGAAGTGATTTCAATTAAACGTGCAAGATCCCTGGAGAAGCTGCCAGATGGAAGCTGTAAAAATGTTTCTCTAGACTATGGGGTCTGTACTTAAGACTGAGATGAGAGGTTGTTTCCCTTTCTCAGAGGTTTCAGTGTCAGTAGAATACTCTACCCTTGGATCCACTGAAGATGTGTCAGTGGCTCACAGCTTGCTGAGAATCACGACTGCCCTTGTAACCAATGACATACCTCACATTGTCAAATTTCCTCTCACAAGGCAGCAAGACATAGGAGCAGAATTAAGCCATTCAGCTCGTCAAGTCTGCTCCACCATTCAATCATGGCTGATTTATTATCCCACTCAATTCGATTCTCCTGCCTTCTGCTTGTAACATTCAACACACTTACTAATGAAGACACCATCAAAGCCAGATTAAATGTACCCAATGACATGGCCCTCATGGCCGTCTGTTGCCTTCTGATAACTTCTCAATAATTTTTGCAATATTGTATGTCATCTTTTGCTTTTATGCTGCCTTTGACTTCTTTTGTCAGCAATGGTTGCCTCATCCACTCTTTAGAATGCAGACATCCCACCTATCCCGGAAGATCCGGGAGTCTCCTGCATATTGATAGTGGCTCCCTGACGCCCGGAAATTATATACAATATCCCGGAAATAGATTTTTTTGAGAGAGAGAGAGGGAGAGCAAGCATCCTGATTGGTCTCTCTTCGTGCTAAGAGTGGTCCCCAACCACCGGGCCGTGAGGAAACAATATGATTTGGTGATATGTAACGATATGAGTCATTTGCACCTTTCCTCATTCCCTGTCTCGCACTGTTAAACGTGAACGCACGCAAGATCATTACGCGCGTCATCCATGTCAGCACGGGAAGAAGATCAACTCCTCGAGCTTGTAAATGACGGCGGGCTGAAAAGTTTGTTTGACATAACATCTCTGCCAGCATTCTGGATCAAAGTCAAGGCTAAATATCCTGAGATAGCCACAAAAGCACTGAAAACGTTGCTTCCATTTCCAACATCATATCGCTGCGAAGCGGAGTTTTCCCACAATGAATGCAACGAAAACTAAATTGCGGAATAGACTGGACATAAGGAACCCCCTTCAAGTATCACTGTTTCCCAGCACCATTTGATGGGACCGTCTTGTTGCAGGAAAACAAGCCCAGGGCTCGCACTGATTCAGCGATATTGGTGTGTTGCAATGATTTTCTATGTTCATACGGGGAAAATATGCACTGTGTGTTTAATATCCAAACGTTACTTAAACCGGTCTGCGGTGCAAAAAATGTTGGGGACCCCTGCTAAGTAGACCTATCAGTTTTCTCTGTGGGCGGGCTTTACAGTCCACCTCAAAAATAATAACAGTGTTGCTCGCTGCACTGTTTGCAACAGTGACTTTTCTATTGCCCATGGTGGGTTAAAATGTAAAAGACATGTTGAGGTGAGTTTAACAGGTGTCATTACAGCATAGCTATTTATTTAAACTAGCCGGCTAGCTGCTAAAGAGCTACTCTATTGATGTCCTAAGTGATGAGGCCAAACTCCCTATAGACTTGCTTAAAGTTGTAATAGAATAAACATGATAATATAATATAAGCACATATTTTAATGTCACATTTGCTGCATATACCCAACTTGGTTTACAGATTAGACAAAATCACTAAACAAAGTATTACATACACCTTGGAGGTCGACGGGCGGGTGGGGGGGGGGGGAGGAGGGGTACTAACCTCCCTAAAATGGTGGTGATACCTCCTGAAATGAGTTTTTGCAAGGTGGGATGTCTGAGAATGCTGCTTCTACTTTGGGATGAACTGATTCTGCACCTTCAGAATTACTCCTAGAAACTCCAACCTTTGCTGTTCTAATATCATTCCTGTTAGTAACCCCTTCCAATCAGCTTTGGTCAGCTTCTCTCTCATGCCTATGTAGTTACCTTTACTCAGCTGCAATACCGATATATCTGATCTGAGCTTCTCTCTCTCTCAAACTGCAGGGTGAATTTCATATTATGACCAATGCCTCCGAAGAGCTCTTTTATCTTAAGCTCTCTAATCAAATCTGGTTCATTACACACCACTAATTCACACAGAATTGTTCACTGTATTCAAAGCCTTCAATATGATGTTGGAAAGAATTGCATCAAAATTGGAAGAAAATGGACTAGATTTTGAAATACAAATACTGGAAAGCTAATTTGTATAGATAACAACTGCTATTGGCATACACAGAAATCCACAAAGTGTTGTCTGAGATGTCATAGAGTCAGCACAGGAGAAAGTCCATTGACCAATCTAGCCCACGCCGACCTGGTCTTCTGCCTTGTCCCATCTACCTGCATCCAGATCACAGCTGTCCTTACCACTCTCATCCATGTATCTATCCAAATTATTCTCAAATGTTACAACTGAACTCACATCTACACTCCTTCAGAAACACTGCACTACAAAGATTTCTCGATTCAGTGTTCAAATATAATTAATGGGTTAAACTTCTGAGTTCATCCTCAAGATAATGACTAAACTCATCATAAACATTATGCCTGTCTACTCTGCTGCAAGTTTCATATAACAAGGACCAAGAATCTGCACAGAAACATTATCAGAGGTTACCTTGGTGATTCTTAAGGAATGTTTTGGATGTGGAGAGATACTGAGAGTTTTCAGAAGTTAAGAGTTTTGGGCTTCCTTAACTGAAAGCATGGCTGGCAATGGTAGAGCAACTAAAATCAAGGATACTAAAGATAGGATCTTAAACAGCAGTGAGGCTGAGATAGAGTGGAGCACAAAGATGTTGCAGAGGCAGAAACAGATGATTTTAATAATGGCATGGATGTGGTTAAATGCTTTTTATGAGGATGAAATACCGCACCAAGGATGAAAACAACTGTCAAGAAAAACAATCATGACCATGTGACAGTTTGCGCAGCGCTATCTTGGCTTGGGGTGAGTGTGTTCAATTTCGGCTTTATCTGTAAGGAGTTTGTACATCCTCCCCGTGATATGCACGGGTTTCCTCCGGGTGCTCCGGTTTCCTCCCACAGTCCAAAGTTAGTAGATTAACTGGTCATTATAAACTGCCCTGTGATTAGGCTAGGGTTGAATGGATGAGTTGCTGGGTGTTGAGAAGGAAGGGCCTGTTTTGCACTGTATCTCTAAATAATTTTTGTCCACATAGAGTGTTGTATACTTTGGACAGCTGACTAACAAAAACTCAGTACAAATGTCCACAAGGTCTGCAAGAGTGTGACAGCATGAAAGAGTGAAAATCATAATTTTTAGAAGGTTAAAGAACTCATATGATGCTCCTTATTTTCATGCTTTTAAGATCTGGTCAGCTGGTTAAGTCTGTGCAAATGAAAAAAATCCAAAGTTTGATCAGTAGTCTATGTTAAGTAAGGGATGGTTAATTATGACTATGGCCCTGATCCCAAATAGCATTTCTGCTGGATGTCCAATGACAATAGGATGGAGTGCAGAAGAAACAATAATGAATTAGATATCTGGTCAAGATTCACACATTACAGATGGGCCATTACATTAAGGAAATAGAGGGCAACTGCTGCCAGGTAACTTGTACTTCTAGGAGTCAAATCCTTTAGGACAGAAAAACAACTAAGATATTTGACAAAAAAGACAATGCAGATGCTGGAAATCTGAAGCAATATACAAAATGTTGGAGGCACTCAGCAGGTCAGGCAGCATCTATGGAGGGAACTGAACAATTGATATTTTGGACTGAGATGCTGTTCATGATATTTGACAAACAGTGAAAAAATGTGTTTGATCAATACAAAGTCGGTTGGTTTCTAAGCACAGCCGACTTACTTAATGCCTCAAGCTTATTTACATTCAAATCACATGACAGTAATTGATAAATCTGACCCTGTACAAAATGTTTCGTGTTACATACTTTCACTTATTTCACATCACTTGCATCGATACCACAAAGTCACAGTTAATTCTTGTGACTTGTCATTACAAATTATTCAGAAGAGGAATTAAGGCATTTCATGATGTGGGGGAAGACTCCACCAACATACCATTGTCTTACAACAGATGCAACGAGATGTTAAATAGCCCATGGGTGACCTTGCTGGAAATATTTCTTCAATCGGGGCCTTTTTAAAAAAAAAGCCTTCTTGAAAAACACAGCTGCACCACAAAGAGGTTATTCAATCGGATGATACAGAGCAAGCAAATGTTGACAGTCTCCTTAATTTAAATCAAATTCCTAGCATTGCTTTAAAACAAATGTCACCTCAACAATTTCAAATATCTTTTTAGGACAAATACTACACTGAGCTTCATATTAAGACTATATGAAATGTGATTCAATTTGCTGGGAACTGATATCTCCCAGAACATTGACTTTATGGACATGTCCCTCAGCTTACCATGTGTTACGTTGCACATTAAAAAGTAGAGTGAATTTTTAAAAAATATATATTTTCAACTACATGCACACTGATGTTGGATGAACACAGTCCCAGGAGATACGAGCGATACCGCTAAAACTGCATGCTTCTCTATTTTTCTCATATCTTGTTTTCTGTTCAATTTTAAATTGACTCTTGGGATGCATTTATTTATTACTTGGGGAAAAAAAAAACAGCCTGAAAAGAGGTGAGCCACCCTCTCCAGGATCTACCACTAAAATCTGGTGAAATTATTTACAGTCATCTGCATCCAATTAAGAACATGTTGCTTCCAGCTGAACTGAAGAGAAGGCAGTCTCTCTAGTACTGGTACAGTAATTTGAGCAGTTTAAAGGCACACTGTACATGGCAAAAAAAAATCATTCAGCATTACTCATTATTCTTCAGAGTCTAATTTGAAATTGTCACATCAACGATTTTACCATTTGTAAGCTGACTCTCTGGTACACCCTTCCTTTAAGGCAGTTCAGTTTCAGATTGCTTGGACAGGGAAGTACAAGCAGCCAGAATGAAATGCTTCAACATTAAAAGAAGCCAAATCTTCCATCTTTAGAAGTCAAAATTGTGCAATG